>NC_052620.1:3746862-4418383 GCF_016545825.1 Eucalyptus grandis
TCTTGGCAGTCAACGATCGGCATGCAAGCGAGCAACATGTGAGTGATAGAAGAGTTTTTATTTATCATTTATGTTCAAGAAATGGAAAAGTAGAAAATCATTTCTGTTCCAAACCTATACTTGGGCTAACAATTTATTCTAGAAAATGAAATTACATTACCAAACGGAATTCTATTCCAAACTTATTCTCAAGAACAAAAAAAAAAAAAATACAGAAATAGAATAGTTACCATTCATGCCCTTAGAAACCTCGCTGCCTTGCTTCAAAGCTTTGGCACAAATGCAGGAGGAAAATAACTAAAGTTTCCGCAGGTTTTTCTATGTTGCTGTTTGCATCTTATTTTGTGTACATGTGTCATTAATTTCGAGTATATATGCTCCACCTTTTTTATTTGACTTTTCTTGTATTATTTGAAATTTATTTATTTTGTCTTTAATGTTGGACGATCAAAACTTTCATTCAAAACGTACAAAGGACAAGACTCATTTGGATTTTCTCATCAATTTTTTTCAGTTTACACTCTTTATTGATTTCAAAAGTTTAAGGTAAAGCAAAAGCAATACACCATGAGCTGTAACGAACAGTCTTCTACCTTTGTTTTTTGCGCTAAAGAATAAATGATTTAATTTTTTTTCTATAAATAATTACTTGCATCGTTTGAAATAATTAGTTAATAAAAAAAAATTACATTGTCGATAACAATTTATATCTAAATATGTTCAAGGACGATAAAAGTGTTTTTAGTTTATTCTTTTTGTAAGCAATATAAATAATTATTTTTAAGAAAAATTCACATTATTTATTTTCTACAAAACAAATGAAATCCTAAATTGCATTATTTTTCATATGATGATAATGATGATCAGAAGATGACCATTACTAATAAGGAAGGATTTTACTTACTGCTGATAGAAAAAAGCATATTTAAGAATCTGACCAAAATATATAGCTCACGTGAGGTTAAGCCACGCGTGAGCCTAACTTTGCGATTTGATTTTCATGGTGGCTTTTCATGGGCACGCCGAGGAACCCAAGGAAATCAAGAACGAGGGAACGATGGACGGGTAGAGAGAGACTGGGATATTTCTTGAAGCAAAGCAAGCGAAGAGACTCATAGATTCAGATGACTAAAGGATCTCGAGAAGAACAACCACGGAGTGAAGTGATAAATGAAGAAATGGCAATGGTTTGAAATTGATTTCTCGATTTCTATTCCCCGGACAAGTTTCTGAGCAAAGAAACCCGTTTGATAATGACTCAAAATTTCTATTTCTGAAACAAAAATCCATTTGATAACAAAATAAAATTTCAATTTCTAGGAATAGAAATTGATTAGATGACAACATAGGAAATTCTCAAATACAAAATAATAGTCAAAATAATACTAATACATTACAAAAGTTGAAAATACAATTTCATGGAATTTCCTACTACATGTGTTTACGTTTCGTATTACGTAATATTTTCTTTCGAAAAATAAACAACGTGGCAAAAAAAAAATCAATTGAAATTCAATTGTAGTGAATATGTCGTTATGTTTTTGCCGAAATTGATTTCACATTAATCAAATAAGTCTAATGATAGCCGTGATTATAATAGTCTAATCTCCTAAAAAAGTCCTAACTTCAAGTCTAATTCCAATTTCTTTCCAAATTTTGTGAAAAAAAATCCTCACCATGTTCAAAAATCGTCACCAATTTTTTTCAAAATTATCAACACTAGGATTATTTAAAAATTTATTATCAAAATCTGTATTTTCATCAACACTCTTACAAGAACAACAGATTCCTTATTAGATCTCTTTTCCTTATAAAGAAAAATCGGATGAAACCTAATGATTTGACCCATTTTTACTGTCTCAATATGAAGTTTATGATTAAAAAAATAGTTAGCTAGATAGAGCCGTTTATCGGCATACTACGGAAGAGTAGGTGAAGAAAGACTCGTTAGATATGAATGTGGCAAGTTGACTATTACCATGCGTGAAATCTCTTGCGTGCAACAAATGAAGCCTTGTTCATTCAATTCCCACCATTTGGTCCAATGGTTAAGATTTTCAATCAATATTGATTGAAATTATTATATCAAAAAATTATTAAAATATTTTGGACTAAATTAACTATTTCTATTTCTATTTCAATATTAGTGATCTAAAATATTTTGGACTAAATTGAAAAGTTGAGAAAAAAAAATTTCTATTTACTGTTTGGCGAAGCTAAAAATTTCAGCTTCGATTTCTTCGATTTCTCTATTTCTGAAATAGAAATCTGTTTCAGAAATAGAGAAATCAGATTGCGTTACCAAACGGATTTCTGTTCCAAACCTGTTCCGGGAAACAGAGAAACAGAGAAATCGATAAACATAAATTTTATCATGCGCACCCTAAAGGATCTCGAGAAGAACAACCACGGAGTGAAGTGATAAATGAAGAAATGGCAATGGTTAACAGAATAGGGTAGGAAGAGGGAAGACTTTGAAATTTCAACAAGTCAAAGCTTGTTATTCAGATTTCCTACCTCTTCATGTGAGTTCATCCCCTGTAATTGAATTTGCTTATAGAAGAGAAGAAAGCTTTTGGTCCCTTTCTCTGCTTTCTGCCTGAAGTTACTCAGGTCTCCTGATCTAGTGACATTGCAGCACGAAACGAGTGGATGGTGAAGAGATCATATAATGTGAAAAGTGAGCGAGCATGCTTGTGAGTCTCCATGAGAAGTTGACATATATATTTATAAAGAATTCCATCATGTCAAGACATGAGACACAACACTTTGGCATCATCCATAGCATCCTTAGCTATAATGTGTTTTATTGACACGCTTTTGTTATGAGCCGGCGATTTGGAGTCCGCATCAAAGTGATGAAATAGTGTAGAAAGTGAGCATGCATGCTTGGGGCCTCCATGAGAAGTTGACTTTTATACTTATAAAGAATTCTATTATGTCGAGACATGAGACAGGGTGCTTTGGTGTCACACTGAGCATCCTCAGCTACAATATGCTTTATCGAGATGCTTTTGTTACAGGCCAACAATTTGGAGTCTACGTCGAAGTGATGAAATGGTGTAGAAAGTGAGTGAGTGTGCTTGTGGTTCTACAAGAGAAGTTGACATATATGCCTATAAAGAATTCTATTGTGCTGAGACATAGTGCAGTGTCATGCCAAGCCTTCTTAGCTATATTTTGCTTTTATTAACACTCTTTTGTCACAGGCCGGCAATTCCTTAGTCACGAATAGTGCGTGCGGTGCCTAGTGAGCAAATAAACACTAGGCTGGCCTTTCTTCTGTAATTATTCTAGAGAACAATATGGAAAATAGCATACATCAATCAAATCATACCACATCTAGCTTAACTCGAGCGTTTAATCCATCGATTGAGACGACATATCATTTTAGGCAACTGCTTTCAACCTGCCATGGCCTCATCAAGAGAATGCATCAACTCCTGACCAATTTGTGCATGGGAAGCCAATCCTGCCTTAGAACCTCGCAAAGATATATTCGTTCTATTCTAGGACTCCTACCATGAATCATCCCGATGCTACTCCCATGGACCAATTGTATTTATCCCCTCTACATTGCTCTCACCCAGTAACCCAAAGCTCACAAGGGTCTCGAGTATGATAAAATCACGAACCGTAATACTTTGCTCTTCATTTCTATTTGTATTATGATCCGAACATTCTTTCTCATGTAAGTTGCTTTTTCTTGATCCACATTTTAGTGACTGTTATATCTTGTGCTTAAATACTTGGTATGTGCCATTTTTATTTGCATCATATTCTAAGTAATCACGTTAATGCATTAAAAAGAGTGAATTTAGATATGTTACACTTATAGAGATCATAATATTCAAATGAGCTCGCACTAATTTTATGGTACACTATGATACTCGAGCTTATTCAAAGAGTACATTACATTTGTTTTGAATTTAGGTAGGTTTCACTTATAAGGATCATAATATTCAAAAAAGCTCATGCTAATTATATGGTACTTCTTAGAGTACTTGATCCATGCTTATTGTTGCAATAATCAACGTTCTTTGATTATTAGGTTTACATGTGATCTCCCTCCTCCTATGAGCTTAAGTTATTTTTGTTAGACTTTCTGACACACTCGTAAAGATATTTTGAATTGGAGGTGTTGTATGATGATTAACTTGCCATGGAATCAAGAGTTTTTTTAGGTTTCTTTAACTTAAGTGAAGTTGGGTCACATGAGCTGAGAGGATTTAATAATTTTCTAAAATCAAGGACAAGCTATACCTATCGTGTTTAGTGGTAATCAACTGAGCACTAGATGAATCTCTAGCACCATGTTAAGGGGGAAAAGAAAAATACTAACTATTTGAATAAAATACGACAATCTTACGGTGGAATGATAATTGTCTTGTTCTTAAGAATGATTTCTAACTAGAAATGGATTTTTGTAGCTCTATTCTTAGATGAGTTTATGAACAAAGACATGCGTTTAAAAACAACACAAAATTTCTATTCTCGAACTAGAAATTCATTTAATAAGCCTTAAAATTTCTTGGTGGCTAGCGGTCGACGACTGGCGGGTGGGTGGGCAAGAGGGCAGCTGATGGCATGTGGTGAAAACAAGTGATGAGAAGAAGAAATAGAAAAGTAAAAATCTTATACTTCGCATTTTTGTTCCAATTTTTTTCTAAGCTAAAAATTTGTCCTAAAAATGGAAAAATGAAATTACGTTACCAATCAAATTTATGTTCCAAACTTGGTCTCAAGAATGAAAAAATAGAAAAATAAAAAAATATATAATAATTATCATTCACGCCCTAAGTAACCTCGCTCACTTCAAAGCTTTGGCTAAGAGAGTAGGAGGAAAATAACTAAAGTTTTTGCGGGTTTTATATGGTGCTCCTTCCAACTTATATTTTCCTACTTGTGTCATTAATTTTGAGTATATTTGGTTCGCATTTTTACTCTTTTTTACTTGCATCATTTGAAATTTAATTTTCGTCTTTAACGTTGGATGATCAAAAGTTTTATTCAAAACGTACAAACGTTGATGGACAAGACCCATTTTCTCATCAAATTTTTTTGGCGTAAGTACACTCAAGTGCCAAAACTTGGCACGTAGGAATACTTAAGTGTCAAAAGTTTGGAAAGTGACACTTAAGTACCAAAATCGGAGCAAAATGAATCACTTAAGTGCCACTTTGGCAAAAATCTGGTCAAAATGTCGACATGGCGATTTTCTCGCGAAGGAAATGCAAAACGACGCCGTTTTTGTACGCTAACGAGCTAGACAATAAAAAACGACGTTGTTTCGACGCTGATGTGATAAAAAAATTAATAAAAAAATTAATTAAATTAAATTTAAAACTAAATTTATTTAAAACATTTTTAAATAAAAAAATATTAAAAAACTATAAAAAATTAAAAAGGGGCAGGTAGTTGAGGTCTGAGCCCTCGCCACCACAGGAAGGGCCCGACGCCCCTTTTAAAAAAAATAGTTTTTCTTTTTAAATTTTTATTCTCAATTTTTTTATATCATTTTTAAATGTTTAAAATAAGTTTAGTTTTTAAACATTTTAAATTTTTAGTTTTTTTAATATATATATTTAAAATTTTAGTTTTTTTTTAAATGTTTTAAATAAGTTTAGTTTTATATTTAATTTAATTAATTTCTATATTAATTTTTTACTACGTTAGCAACAAAACAACGTCATTTTTGTATTGTTTAGCTACGTCAACGTGCAAAACGACGTCGTTTCGCACTTCCTTTGCGGAAAATCGCAACGTTGACATTTTGACCAGATTTTGGCCGAAATGGCACTTAAGTGATCAATTTTGCTCCGATTTTAGCACTTAAGTGTCACTTTTCAAACTTTGACTCTTAAGTGTCTTTTCGTGCTAAGTTTTGGCACGTAAGTGTCCCTTTGTGCCAAGTTTTGGCACTCGAGTGTTCGTACCTCATTTTTTTTTAGTTCTCATTCTTTATTGATTTCAAAGTTTAATGGTAAGCTAAAGCAACTTCACTATAAGCCGTAGTGCTCAGTTTTCTTAAGTTGCTTTAGTTTACATATGATGTTAATGATGATCAAAAGAGGCACCATTACTAATAAGGAAGGGTTCCACTTACTGCTGATAGAAATAAGCATAGCTAGAATCTAACCAAAATATGTATAGCTAGCACGAGGTTGAGCCACACACGAGCCTTACTTAACAATTTGTTTTTTTTTATGGTGACTTTATTAAATCTTTAATTCTTATGCATATATTTCTTACTGTGTTATATTTCAATTCTTATGAAATATATAAATAATTAGATGAAAGCAAAATATTTCATGATTGTACATATCTTGATAATGCATGTTTCGACTTAGTTGTTTATATGTACATAGATCTTATTTTGAAATGTCTATGTAAAAGTAAGGCTGAAATTTTTTCAACATTAAAAAAAAAAAGGCTTTCCTACATCTAGGAAAACGAAAAATAAAGATCAAATTTTACTGTTTAAAATGTTTGTTACATATATTTAGTGAATAATTCATAAATGGACGGCCTTTTGGCCTTCAGAGGAGCAGTCTCCAAGACGGCCCTCAAGATGATCAGACAAGCAAGAGCTGTCGATGTTCTCATGGTGGTAGGACTTGCAGACAACGTAGATCGCTGTCTGCACGACCAAATTGGACAGCACCAGCATCGACAGCAACATCAAGCAGATCAGTCCAATCCCAATCTTGACTCCAATAGGAACCAAGTCGAAGAACACAAGAGATTCAAACAGTGCTAGAACCAGCACGGAGCCCATCAAGACACTAAGAAAAACTTCATTATAAGCCGCAGTGCTCAGTTTTCTTAAGTTGCTTTAATTTCCATATGATGATTGTTGACACCTAAATTTTGACTAATCATTTAGTAATTAATTGCATAAAAATTTAGGGATTAATCTTTAACCCCTAAGAAAAAATAGTAAAATTGCATTTCATGTAGTTGCATTTGCATTGGTACTAAAAGCGAAACAAGACGCAGCGGCTCGTAGTCGATTACATGCACGAAAGGAATTGTTTCTCTCCACTGCTCTGAGCACGCAAAAGAGCGAAAGTCAAAAAAAAAGAGGAAGGAAGTTCACGTCCGTTGTCTCTCCCTCATTAATGCCTGCGCATGCACGCACAAATTCGGCGAACGTGCGGATGCTAGAGGAATCCTAGAGAAGCAAAATGAGCCCATGATATAATATTATATAATATGCTCTCTCTCAAGTGTGGGTTGCCAGGAGAAGAAATTTGCTGAAGGAGGAAGCCAATAATAAACAAGACAAGTCAAGAGTTGCGGCTATCCTTAGAAGGGAGGGACAAGTAGCCCTATAAGAAGCCCCCAAGCAGGAGGAAGAAAGAAGAATCCATGAACGTGCATTTTCTCCCCTCTCATTAATGCCTGCACATGCACGCATTAATGGGGACGTGAAAATTCTCCTGCAAGAAGATGGACCAACATTTCTTTAATATTATCCCTGCTGTAAAGCAACCGGACGTGAACAACAAGGAAAAATTACGGCCGCCTCCTATTCACACTAAAGTCAGTTGGACTTCAAGAACCCTATAAATACGCAAGGGGGAAGCCACGCAAAGGGGGGGGGGCGGGGAGGAGAACGGAAGCATTCACTGGAGAGGTTTTGTGAGAGATAAAAAGAAAAGGAAGAGATGCTCGCTAAAGAGAACCAAAGAAAATGAAGTCAGGGGGAAGTAAAAAAAAAAAATATATGAAGTCAGGGGGAGGAGATTAAAAAAAAGAGAAAAAGCAGAAAGAGAGACTGCAGAGAGTGAGACGTGAGAGAGAGACAGAAAAGAAGTGACCGAACAGTAAAAAAAAAAAGAGAGAAAAAAGAGAAAAGACCCCTACTGTTCATCTCCTTCGGGAGTTCCTCGCTGCTGCTGGTCGCCCGGCGCTGCAGCCGCCCACCCGCCGCTTTCCTCCTTCCGGCGAGCTCCGAGCCCGCCGCCGCGCCTCTGCCCTCGCGCGCCACCGTCCTCGTTGCTGCACCTCTGACCGACGCCAATATCTCCTTCCAGTGAGCCCCGAGCGCGCCATCATCACCGCCCGCCACCGCTGCTTCTGCAAACAGCACCTCCACCCGAGCCGGCCTCCGCACCCCCCTGAAGTCCGCTGGCTACTGCTGAAACTTGCCCCTCCGCCCGAGCGCCGACGAGCCGGTCGCCGTGCCACCAGCCACCGTCGCGTCCCGCCTCGCCTGTAGCCCGCACCGACCCGTGATCACCTGACGCTGCTCCTGCTCTGCCCGCGGCCGCTGGTCGCCGTGCCGGCCTCTGCCTGCCACCAGCGACGTCTGCAACTCCACAGCTGCACCTCAGCCTGCTCGCCACCGTACCAGTAGCTCGTCACGCCTGCAACCCGCGCCTCCGCACCTCTGCCCGCTCGCCGCCGTTGCTGTGCCTCTGACCGCCCGACACCAGCACCCGACGCCGCGTCATCGTTCCTGCCGTCGCCGCTCGTCAGCCCGTCGCCCTGCAGCTCGAAGCCACGAGCAACGCTCGCAACCCCACCGCCTTTGCTTCTGACTTGCGGTCGTTGGAGCCCCGCTCCACTTGTAGCGCCCGACGTCCCTCTCTCGCGCCTGCCCGTGCCGCTGCCGCTCGGTCCGCCCAGCACCACCAGCCACGACGCCCTTGCTGTCCTGAGCTCGCTGACTCGACGCCGGCCTGCTCGCTGCTCCGCCAAGTCCGCCAGCTATCCCTCATGAGTTGCTGCGCCTGAGCTGCCCCCACAAAGCCCGTGACGAGCTTGACCAGAAGCTGCTGTTGCGTTGCAACCGCCACAGCCCGACCCCGACGCTAGCGAGTCGCACGCCCTCCGCTTCTCCTGCACCAGCGGTGGTTGCTGCTTTGCCGCTGCTGGTCCGTGTTTGTTGCCAACTCGCCGGAGCTCCGGTTGACGGCGAACCACCACCGGCAGCAACCCACCACCACAGCCACCTTCCTTATCCGTGCCGAGCCTCCATCGTGGTCTACAAAGTACTGCTCGTTAAGGCAAATTTGGAAACGAATCACCTAGATTAGGTAGGTTTATCATATTTCATTAGGTAGAATTATTTCATTATGTTATTTTTAATATTTTGTCCCTTTCTTTGAATTAGTTCTTGATGCATGTTTGAAAATTCCCGACGTACCACCTAATTCGCAACCACACAATGATTTTTTTATTTCATCTATAAGGCTTTAGATGAAATAATTAATCACGCGGGAATAAAATTGATATTTTGGTCTTTAAGGCTTAAGATCAATTTATTAATTTTATTAGCGAAACAACCATGGAGGATTTGGTATCTTTTAATTGTTTTGTTCATAAAAAAAATACAAAAAAAATGCATTTGCATTTCATGTAGGTTAGAATTAGGTTTATTTCCTGTTTTATGGTTTGCATATTAAGAATAGGAATTTTATTTCGAATATAAAAAATAAGAAAATCAAATCTATCAATTTAGGTTGCTAGTTTTAACTTAGGTTCCATGTTTAATTACTTGGCAAATTTTGATTTCGAAATTAATACAAAAACATTAAAAAAAATTACAATTTTGGCACTCTTTGCATATCATTGCATTTTAGGGTAAAATTTCTTATAGTCTAATTCTAGATGATAGTTTTTTTAATTAAATGAAACTTTTAGATAGATTGCATTTTAGTCAAGAATTTCTAAATAAGGATAACATTCTAGTTTAAATTAGGATTTGGTTTAACCTTATTCCTAATACAAATTAGATGATATCTTAATTTAGACAGATAATTTTCACATTTTTTAATTCCGAATTTCATGAAAAGTAAAAAAAATGTCTTAGGATAAATTAGTTTTATTTTCTAGGATAGATTGCATGCTTATTAAGAAAACACAAAAACATCGCATTTGCATCATATAGTTTAGGTCATATTATCATGTCATATTATTCCATGTTAGAGTAGTAGTATGCATTGCATATTGCATGATTTTCATTAAATAAGTGAAAAAAGAAGAAGAGAAATCGCGTGTTCATTAGAAATCATATTTAGACTGTCGATGTGCATTCTGATCTAACACTGCAGATGCTTTCGTTGTTATGAGGTAAGTCCTGCAATTTATTCATCGCTTTCTTGGGTGTTAAATTGGTGGTTTGCGCACCCGCATGATCACCTCACATGTTAGGAAAATAAATTAAAATCAATTCAAGCTGCCTGCAAAAAAAACATTTTTGAAAATAAAAAAGAATGGTACCGAAAGGGCATTAGAGAAATCTAGTGTAACCAAGTCCCCGAACTCACAATCTCTGGTTCGTAGGAGTGAAGTAATTCTCCCATTACTTTACTTGGGTTTCTAATCTACCCACCAAAAATAGATTAGTGGCGACTCCATGATAAACATCATTTGCATATTAAGAACTTAAACCATAAGTCGTGAATTGGTATGGGCTTGGAAGAGCCCGAGTTAAGTCTAGGCTTAACAATCCATTAGCCGAACCCTTAAGTGGTCCAACCTGCTTCGGGGAGGTCGCGACAATGATAATGATGATCAGAAGGATTTTATTTACTGCTGATAGAAATACGCATGGTTAGAATCTGACCAAAATATATACAGCTTGCATGAGGTTGAACCACGCACAAGCTTTACTTAGCAATTTGTTTTTTCTTGGTAACTTTAGCAAATCTTTAATTCTTATGCATATGTGTGAATGCTAGTATGAGTACCTAAAGGGGGTGAATAGGTGCGAAAGCAAACTTTTGTGATGTATAGAGTATAGCTTTACTTTTAAGCTGAGTCTGTTTAACAGTAGATTTTAAAATAGAAACGAGACTCTAACAATTGAATAAAGTTATGAGTAAAGTAAAAGAGTTTAGGGAAGAGAATAAGAACAAAAGGTTTATAGTGGTTCGGCTTAATCTAAGCCTATATCCACTCTTCCGCACTGACAGCCCACCGGCTGGATTTCACTATGAATTAAAAGAGTTGTTACAGTATCACGTCATTGATTCCACGGTGTAGAGACTCTGCTATACTTCCTCAAAGTCTCACAAATGTATAAACTCTTTTTCGAGTACAAGATTACACTCAACAATTGAATTGACAAAGAGCTAGGAGATTCAAACTTTGGAATTTATCTATCGCGCACTACTTTAAATAACCATAGTATCTTCCTTATATACTCCTCCATGCCTTCATAACCGTTAGCACCTTCCAAAGGAGTTATTCCAATCTACCCGTTGGACAAAATCAATTAGGAATATCTTGAGTTACTTAAGGAATGTGACAATAGCCCACCAATCCTGCTCGTCCATACAATCAGAATCTAGGTTTCCATAAGTAGAACCTTCTAAGTATGCTTTGCCAATTAACGGATCAAAATTACCCAAATTAATGTCAAAACGAATAATGGATTCCGAGATGCTATATCCAGCCGAGAGATATTCTTCAATCGATAGAATCAAATCCGTAAGGAAATACTTAATTCTGGATAAGTCTTCTTCGACGATCTAGAAATTGTCAATGAGAGTAGACTTTGAATCTTGAGTCTAGTGGTCCGGTGGTCTTCAAACTTTGACAAAAGAGTCTGCAAGTCTTCAGACTAGGCGATGGAAACGTTTTATCAGTTCAAAACACGCAAGGAAGTTTTCTTTAACAATATGTAGTGCTCTATTTCAATTCTTTTGAAAATATATAAATAATTAGATGAAAGGAAAATACTTCATGATCGTACATATCTTGATAATGCATGTTTCAATTTAGTTGTTTATATGTACATAGATCTTGTTTTGAAATGTCTATGTAAAAGTGAGGCTGAAATTTTTTCAACAAAAAATAATGCTTTCCTACATCTAGGAAAACAAAAATTAAAGAGAAAATTTTACTTTTTAAAATGTTTGTTACATATATTAGCGAATAATTTATATGTGCATTATTGATTCTGCAAATCCATTTCTTATGCACATATCACATTCTATTTGTAATATATATAATTATGGAATATAAGCTTTTCCATCTAATTATACATAGATATCTCAAATAAGATGAAAAAATATGCACTCTGTAATTGCACGTATCTTGATAATAAATGTACATATGTATATTCAAATGTCTATATAAAAGAAGGCTAAAAGTTATATTTGATGGTTGCGTGCATTTTATAACATGAACATTAGGAAATTACTAACTTATTGACATAAATATTTAGGTTGAAAACAACTACTTTAAAAGTTTCCTATGATATAATAGTGCATATTTCAACAATATATGTTGTTAGAGGATCATCAAAAGAGTCATGCAACACAAGACCATTTATATGATAAGTAGATGACATCAGAGAATTAATAGAAAAATTTAAGTTGCTCAAGCTGAACAGCCTTTTGGCCTTCAGAGGGACGGTCTCCAAGACGGCCCTCGAGGTGATCAGACAAGCAGAAGCTGTCGATGTCCTCATGTTCATCAGACATGAAGTTGCTCAAGCTGAACAGCCTTTTGGCCTTCAGAGGGACGGTCTCCAAGATGGCCCTCGAGGTGATCAGACAAGCAGAAGCTGTCGATGTTCTCATGGTGGTAGGACTTACAGACGAAGTAGATCACTGTCTGCACGACCAAATTGAAGAGCGTCAGCATCGACAGCAACAGCAAGCAGATCAGCCCCACCCCTATCGTGACTCCAATAGGAGGCAAGCCCAAGACAAGAAGGGATTCAAAGAATGCCTGAACCAGCACGGACCACACCAAGACACCAAGAAAACACCAAACCCATAGGCCCATCTTGCCCTTTATCAGTCTCCTACTCTTCACCATCGCCTTCCTTCCATAAGCATCTTCAAGAACCGAGATCACACTCGCCATTAGCCAAATCATGGCGATATAAACAAACCCAACGATGGACAAGATCAAGAAAATGACCGCCACAGCAATCCCAAGTGCAGGGCAAACTGCAAATTGCCACACCGTGACGAGCCATGCGATCAAAAGCCCTACAGCCACCACATTGTACACAAAGAAGGGTGCGAAGCACCAGAAAAAGGTGACCATGAGCCTCTTCCACACTCTGGGCACGACACTCATTATCTTCTTAAAAGTAATCTGCTTGGCAGCGTAGATGCAGGCCACCGTGTAGACGACAGCCAAGGTTGAAAGCAGAGAGAAGATGAAGACAAAGATGAAGTAGCCGAGCTCATAGAGACAGAAACCAATCCACTGCTTCTTGATCATGCGGGACAGGTCCCTGTATCTTGGGCTGTATTTCCAGGCGTCGTCCAGGTCGAGATCGATCTTGAAAGTGAGGAGCTGCAAGACCACAAAGGCGGCAAGGGAGACTACGCAGAGAGGGAGGATAAGCACGAGCGTGATCTGAGCGAAGATCGTCCTCCATTTGAGGATGATCTTGGTGGTCTCTCTGTAGACGCCGAGGAACCCAAGGAACTGCAGCTCGTGCTGCTCTCTGTCCATTGTTTTTTTTGGCACAGAGAAATCAAGAACATCGATGGGTAGAGAAAGACTGGGATATTTCTTGAAGCAGAGCAAGCGAAGAGACTCAGATGACTGAAGGTTCTCGAGAAGAGAAGAAAGCTTTTGGTCCCACTTTTCTTTGCTCTCTGCCCTAAGTTTCTCGCGTATCCTGATCTAGTGACATCGCAGCACGAAATGCGTCGATGGTGGCCATTGGAATTCAGCCCAGTCGATGCAATTTGGAGTCCATGGCAAAGTGATAAAATAGTTTGAAAAGTCAGTGAGCGTGCTCTTGAGATAATTTGTTTTATCGATATTCTTTTGTTATGGGCCGGCAATTTGGAGTCTCTGTCGAAGTGATGAAATAGTGTGGAAAGTGAGCGAGCGTGCTTGTGGGTCTCCATGAGAAGTCGACATATTATCTATAAAGAGTTTTATCATGTTGAGACACGAGACATGGCGCGTTGGTGTCATGTTGAGCGTCCTCAGCTATAATCTACTTTTTCAACATTCTTTTGTTATGAGCCGGCAATTTTGAGTCCGCGTCGAAGTGGTGAAATAGTGTGGAAAGTGAGTGAACATGCTTGTGGGAGTGGGTCTCCATGAGAAGTTGATATATATACCTATAAAGAAGACTATTGTGCTGAGACATGGCATTTGGTTTCACACCAAGCTCTCAGTTATAATTGATTTTATCGACATGCTTTTGTCACAGGCCGGCATTTCCCTGGCCATGGAATAGCTCGTGTAGTGCCTAGTGAGCAAACAAACAGCAAGCCAGCCTCCCTTCAATGGTTATTCCAAAGAACAATATGGCAAATATCATACATTGATCAAATTGTCCCACACTCAGCTTAGCTTGGGTGTCTAGTTTATCGAGTGATATAGCAAATCACTTTAGACTCAACAACTGGTTTTGGTCTACCATAGCCTCAATAGAAGAGTAGCATTAGTTGCAGACTAGTTTGTGCATGGGAGGCTATCCTCGCCTTCAGAGCCATATAAAGATATATTTGCTCTATGCTAGAATTCCTAGCATTAATTATCCTAATGCCACTCTCATAGATCAATTATATTTATCCCTTTGCATCATTCACTCTTCACCCGGTGACTCCAAGCTCCACTCACAAGGATCACGAGTGTGAGAGAATCACGGTACATGAACTTTGCTCTTCATTTCTATACGTATTATGACCCGAACATTCTTTCTTATGTAAGTTGCATTTTCTTGATCTTCGTTTTAGTGACTGTTATATCTTGCACTTAAATACTTAACAAATGTCCATAATTGAGACCTAATATGAGACTCGAACTTTCCCAAAGAATGTTAAGAACTTGGATTACACACGATTGCTCATGATGAGCTTAACACGGATGAGAATAGAGACATTATAGTGCAAGGTACATAGTTAATGACCTAGTAAACATTGAGGTAAATCTTTGATAAGGGCATCATAAAGTATAAATGTTGAACTTATAAACTCATGTCGATGTCTTCGATCTATTATGCTCACACATTAATAGTTGGGAATCTCCTCAAGGTAAAAATCACGTGTGACATTTATATTTGCATCACATTCTAAGTGTATCATATAAATGCATTAAAAACAGTGAATTTAGATATATTACACGTACAAAAATCATTATATTCAAATGAGCTCATGTTAATTATATGGTACTCCTCAAAGTACTTGATCCATGCTTGTTGTTGCAATATTCAATGTCCTTCGATTATCAGGTTTACATGTGGTCTTCCTTTATCTATAAGTTTAAGTTGTTTTGTTGGACTTTCTAACACTCATAAAGATATTTTGAATTAGAGGTGATGTATGATTATTTTATTTTTTGGGTTCAAATTGTACTATGATTAACTTGCCATGGAATCAGGAGATTTTTAGGTTTCTTTCTACTTAAGTGAAGTTGTGTCACATGAGCCAAGGGCATTTAATGATTTTTAAAATTAGGGACAAGCTATACCCATCATGTTTAGTGGGAAGCACTTGAGCACTTGAAGAATCTTTAGCACCATGTTACTAGGGAGAAAAAGTAAAATATTAACTATTTGAAGAAAATATGACATCCTTATTGTATGAATAATAACTATTATGTTTTCAAGAATAATTTTCTAACTAGAAATGGAGTTTTCTCTTTCTATTTCTTTGATAAGTTTATGAGTAGAGATACATGTTTGATAACAATACAAAATTTATATTTTCGGAAATTCATTCGATAAGCCTTAAAAATTCTTGGCGACTAGCGGGTGAGTGAGCCGCAGAGGACGCGGCTAACAGTATTTGGTGAGAGTAAGCGATGAAAAGATTTTCATTTTTCATTTATGTTCTAGAAATAGAAAAGTATACAAATTTTAATTCTTATTTTTGTTCAAAATTTATTTCTGAGCTAAAAATTGGTGTTGAAAATAGAAAAATAAAATTGCATTACCAAAAAGAAATTATACTCCAAACTTGTTCCTAGGAACAAAAAATGTATAGAAAAATAAAGAAACAAATTGATTAATATTCACGCCCCTAGCAACCTCACTCTCTTGCTTCAAAGCTTTGGTACATAAAGCAGGAGGAAAATAACTAAATTTTCTGCATTTCTCTACATTTAAGATTAATTTCAAGTATATTTGGTCCACTTTTTACTCTCTCTTTTTTTTTTTTTTTTTACCTTTTCTTGTATCATTTGAAATCAATTTTTTGTCTTTAATGTTGGATGATCAAAACTTTCATTCAAAACGTACAAACGTTGATGGACAAGAACTCATTTAGTTTTTCTCATCAAATATTTTGAGTTTACACTCTTTATTGATTTCAAAAGTTTAATGGTAAAGCAAAAGCAACTTCACTATAAGCCACGGCGCTCAGTTTCTTAAGTTGATTTATTTTTCATATGATGATAATGATGATCAGAGGAGGCACCACTACTAATAACAAAGTTTATCTACTACTGATAGAAGTAAGCATGGTTAGAATCTGACCAAAATATATACAGCTTGCGTGACGTTGAACTACACACGAGCTTTACTTAGCAATTTGTTTTTCTATGGTGACTAGCAAATCTTTAATTCTTACACATATATTTATTGTGCTCTATTTCAATTCTTATGAAAATATATAAATAATTAGATGAAAGCAAAATATTCCATGATCGTACATACCTTGATAATGCATGTTTCGACTTAATTGTTTATATGTATGTAGATCTTATTTTCAAATGTCTATGTAAAAGTAAGGCTGAAATTTTTCAACAAAAAAAAAAAAAAAAAAAGGCATTCCTATATCTAGGAAAATGAAAAACTAAAGAATGTTGTATATGCAAAAGAACTAGATTTGGATAATCAATAATCCATATATAAATTATCCGCTAAATATATGTAACAAACATTTAAACAATAAAATTTTCTCTTTAATTTTTCATAGATATCTCAAAATAATATGAAAATAATATGCATTAAAAAATATGCATTCTGTAATTGCACATATTTTGATAATACATGTACATACAGATTGTATTTTCAAATGCCTATATAAAAAGAAGGCTAAAAGTTATATTTCACGGTTGCGTGTATTTTATAACATGGACATTAGGAAATTTCTAACTTATTGACATAATTATTTAAGTGTTGAAAACAACTACTTTAAAAGGTTCCTATGATATAAGAGTGTGTATTTCATCAAATATATGATGTTAGAGGATCATTAAAATAGTTATGTAACACAAGACCATGGTAGCTGGTAGCTTTATTCTCCTCAAGTACTAGCGCGGCGGCGGTGGCGGTCACAACCCTTGCGCTGCTTCTGTCCCAACCACCACCACCATCTTCGCCACCGCATCCGCCGTCTCCTGGAGTTGTTTTATTTGGCCATTATATAGCAAAATGCTATGAGCCAAATGCAATCGTGAAGCCCATATTTGTTTTAGAGCTTGAGGAGCGAAAATGGAGTGGATGCTTTACAAAGCAGCAGCTGAAGGACATGCGGCTTCTCTGCTCGATGAGACATTGCACGTAGTAGCAATGCTTCGACATGAAAAATTCGTTGATGAGGTTCCAAATCAGAAACCCGAGCTTGCAGGAGAGTTGGATTCTTGGAAACTTTTGCCCCTACACCTCGCAACAACGAAAGGTTAATTGTCGAACGTAAAAGCGGATATGTGCTACACCTGTGACAAATATGGAAGAAACCATCTTTACACTACAACACCAGTCCGGTCTGGGTGGGTGGGCAGGCGGATCTACCCATGAATCGGGAACCGGACCGGTTCTCTTAAGAACCACCGGTTCCGAGCGGTTCCCGTCCGATTCCAAGTGGTCCGGGCGGGTTCCGGTTCTTTTGCACATCCCTAGGGGTTAGTGGAGAACCATTCACAAAAGAAATACACGTTCGTGGACCTCCATTGAGCTAAGAGCCCGTTTTTCTTACAAGCCAATCACGCTCAAGCATGATTAGCAAGCCCAAGTCGTCCATCGTTCAATTTGAAAATGATATCCCCAAGAAGATAGGTAAAGATCTCATCCAAATTTGATCTGGGTATTTTATTGCTTAAATATATGCTTTTTGATATCCAATGTGCCTAGTTGAATGATAAGCAATATCCATTGGGATTTTTTTTTTATCCACAATTGCACATAATTTTTTTTATTTCAAATTTTTTAAATTGATGTTTTGATCTTTAATGCTTAAGATCAACTCATCTATTTTATCCATGAAATTTCAAGTTGATTGGATATTATTATTTTTTATTTGCATCAATTGGATGATATATAATATGCATTTTTATATAGATTAAATTAGTTTCCTAGATAGATTTGCATGATATAATTAGTTTTGCTACTGTTTTTTTCAGGATGCATGTTTAGATAACATTTAGACTAAATAACATACGTGCATTGAATTTCTTTTTGAGATAAGTATTAGCTTTTTTGAGATAAGTATCTAAGTTAAGATAAGATTTAGGTTAGTCTATTTCCTTAACTTAAAATGAATATCTCACTTTTGGTAATTTTTAATTACAAATTTTAATATAAAAAATATAAAAATATCATGTCCACGTTATATAGAATGAGATTCACAAAATGCATGTAATTTAGTAATTGTTATTAGGTCCATTTAATTATAAATTTTTTTGTCATTAGACTAGACCATTTAGTTAAATTGCATAATTTTCATTTAAATAAAGAAAATCTAAAAAAGATTGAGTGATTGCGTGCTAAATTAGAAATCATATCTAGGTTATTGATGTGATTCTCTAGCTAACATTGTAAATGCTTTTGTAGCTTCAAGGTAAGTATTTCCTCCCTAAGCTTCGAATTTATTGCTTTGTTTTTTTTTTTTTTTTGTTAAATTGGTGGATAGCTTTTACATATTAAGAATAAAATGAATTCGAGTTACTTGATAAACATTTTTTCATGAAGAGAGAAGGTACCAAAATGGCATTAAATCAATTTAGTGTAATCAAGTCCCCATTCTCCCATTATCTAGATGTCTAATCGACTTATTATAAACTGATTAATGACGACTTCTAGATAAAAAGTAATTTGTATGCTAAAAGAACTTGAGCTGCTCATGAATTGGTGCGTGCTAAAAGAACTCGAACTTAAATCATGAATTGATATGGGCTTGCAAAAACCCAAGGTAAGTTTAGACTTAATTATCCATTAATCAAAATGGTGCGATAGTACACTCGAGGTTACGTAGCGACCATCAATAAAAAAAAAAAAAAAAAAATTCTTCACTAGAGAATTACAGCTCGTCTCTTACAAGTAAATGAAACATTACAAATCACAAAACATTTAGTATTTTAAAAAATAAAAAATGAAAAAGAACCCATCAGACAGAAGTTGCGCAAGCTGGACAGCCTTTTGGCCTTCAGAGGGACGGTCTCCAACACGGTCCTCGAGGTGATCAGACAAGCAGGAGCTGTCAGTGTTGTCATGGTGGTAGGACTTGCAGTTGAAGTAGAGCATGTCTGCACGACCGAATCGAAGAGCACCAGCATCGACGGCAACGGCAAGCAGATCAGCCTAACCCCAATCTTGATTCCAATAGGAATAAAGCCCAAGACAGCAAGGGATTCAAAGAGTGCCCGACCCAGCAGAGACCACACCAAGACACCGAGGGAACGCCAAACCGACAGGCCCATCTTGCCCTTCATCAATCCCTTGCTCTTCGCCATCGCCTTCCTTCCATGTTCGTCTCCAAGAACCAAGATCACACTCGCCAATTGCCAAATCATGGTGATATAAACAAACCCAACGACGTACAAGATCAAGAGAATGACCGCCACGGCAATCCCAAGTGCAGGGCCAACTGAAATTTGCCTCATCATGACGAGCCATACGATCAGAAGCCCCACAGCCACAACGTTATACACAAAGAAGAGTGCGAAGCTCCAGAAGAAAGTGACCAAGAACCTCTTCTATACTCTGGGCACGACGCTCGTGATCTTCTTGAAAGTAATCTGCTTGGCCGCATAAGCACAAGCCACTGTGTAGACAACAGCTGCGGTCGAAAGCAGAGAGAAGATGAAGACGATGACGAAGTAGCCAAGCCTGACGAGCCAGAAAGCACCCACTGCTCGAGCATGCGGGACAGGTTCCTGGACTTCGGCTCGTCCTCCCAGGTGTCGTTCAGGGTGATCTCCTGGTCAACGATCTGTAGGAGAGGAGCTGCGAGACCAAGGATTGGGCGAGGAAGATGATGCAGAGAGGGAGGATGAGCGCGAACATGATCTGCACGAAGATCTTCCTCCATCTGGGGATGATCTTGTACGTCTCTCTGTAGACGCCAAGGAAACCAAGGTACTGCAGCTCTTTCTGGTCCCTGTCCATCGTTTCTTTCGCACAGAAACATCAAGAACAAGTGAAACGATCGATTTGTAGAGAGACAGAGATATTTCTTGAAGCAGAACATAAGAAGAGATTTGGAGACTCTAATACTTATAAAGGGTCTTGAGAAAAACAACCACATATGAATTGATTATTAGGGAAATCCCTTATGATGTTTTGAAGATGACAAAATAAATCAAAAACTACTAACATGTTTAATTGTTAAGTAATAGACTATGCAGATAATAGAACATATAAAGGATATTGTCAAAATCAAGACGGCCGGAAGACCGACCGTAACATATGTCCAAAGTATATTATGAAGATTTCCAGGACTTCGTGTCAAAGTCCGAAGACTGCCGACTTTAGTGTCAAAGTCTGTTCTACATCAGAAGTCTGTCAACTCCGACTAATTCCGCATCGAACGTGAATGTTGAACCGTAAGACGGGCTCTATCTTTGAAGTTGAACCGAAGATAGACTCTATTCTGAAACCAGAACTGGGTACGACCTTAAAGCTAAATCTGCTCGAAGCGAGATATGTTCGGACCCATATTGTAAAGTCTATTGCACTTAGACTCAGATTGTAAAGTCTATTGCTCTCAGACTTTACATCCAAACTCGACAGAACGTAACTCAAGCCTAATCATATAACGGCTAGTGATCTGGTTTGGATTCCACATCAAGATTGATTTGATTGATTCAATCTATTTGATTGACGATTAGATCTTGAAGACAAGAACTTTCTATACGAAGAAGCTTTACTTATGGAAACCAAGATTTCGTTTGTATAGGCGATCGGAATCAATTTGGGATTCTACCTTTGTCACTCAACGGCTACCAAATCTTCTAGATACAGAGCTGTCCAATGGGTATATTGGAAGACGATTCTCCGAGATACTGTCCAACGGGTAGTTTGGAAGTGGAGGAGTATTTAAGGAGATCATGAACCGATGAGCAAGGAAGAGATAGAGTATAGAATTTATAATTCCAAAGTCTGAGCGACCTTCGATCATACACTTGTCTTTGGAGAGCTTAAACGTTTGTGATCGTGAGAGAAATACCAAAAGAGTGACTTAGTGAGATAGTGTGATCTACTACTAAGTGTTTGTACTCGAAGTTGTAATATCTTGTTGATTGCATAGTGGAATACAGCCAAGAAGGCTGTTAGCGTGGGAGAGTGGACGTAGGCTTGGATTAAGCCGAACCACTATAAATCTTGTGTTCTTATTCTCTTCCCTAACTCCTTTATTTTACTCGAAGTTTGTTATTCCGCATATATTTGCCAAGGTTTATTTTATACACCTATTCACCCCCCTCTAGGTGTTCATACTAGCACTCTCATTGATAAATGAAGATAGGGATGTCGAGAGTGGGGGAAGGAAGAGGGAAGACTTTGAAATTTGAATGAGTCAAACTTTTTCTTCAGATTCCTACTTCTTCATGTTGTTTCGTCAACTGCAATCGAATTTGCTTAAATAAGAGAAGAAAGCTTTTGGTCCCACTTTCTCTGCTCTCGGCCCGAAGTTTCTAAGGCTTCCTGATCTAGCGACATCATAGCACGAAACACGTGGATGGTGGCCATGGAATTCAGCCGAGTCGATGCAATTTGGACTCCCCGTCAAAATGATGAAATAGCCGGCGGACTTGGCCAAGAAATCTCCATGAGAAGCTAAACATATAAACCTATAAAGTATTCTGTAAAGATTTCAATAATGCCGAGACACGAGGCTCCGGTGTTGTGTCGAGCATCCTCGGCTATGATATGCTTTATCAATGTACTTTGCTTTTCGTTTCTGTATGCTGATCCCAACATTAATTTTTACATAAGGTGCATTTTCCCAATCTGCATTTCAGCGTTTATTATATCTTGTACATAAATACTCGGTGGATGTCCATAATTGAGAACTAAGTATGAGACTTGAACGGTGCAATTTTTTTTTTTAAGAACTTGGATTGAGCACAATTACCTATGATGAGTTTAATATGGATGAGAATAGAGACATCTTAGTGCAGGGTACAAATATATGATAGTTTTATTGAGCCTATGTACATAGTTCATGACCCTGTAAAGATTGTTGATGTATTTGATCTTTTGAGCTCACACATTAAACACCCAGGAATCTCCTAAAAGTAAAAATCACATGTGCCATTTTTATTTGTACCATATTCTAAGTGAATCATATAAATGCATTTAAAAAAGTGATTTTACTCATAAATAAAATAGGAGTTACATTATGTTTGTTGTGAATTTAGATAGGTTTCACTTATAGAGATCATGATATTCAAATAAGCTCACACTAATTATATAGCACTTCTCAAACTACTTGATGTTGACTGGTTTTTAGCTGACATGTTATTAAAGGTAGAAAATCGAGATTAGGGTTTCCAATCGCGAATGTAACCTGTTTCTTGACCAAAAAAATGTTGTTTTTCATTTATTTCTTTTGTTTTGTCATTTTTAAACAATTTCCTATTCATTTCCATTGAAAACCCATAAAAAGTCAAATGGTTGACTTTTGTGTTGATATCTTAGTCAACCCTTTAATAAAAAAATCAACCTAAAAGATCTTAAATGGCCTTAATTTCACTTTAGCCAAGTTAATTTTGAAAAACATTAAAGATTTGACACAAAAATTAACATTTTAGGAAAAATAAATTAAATGGTTGACTGTTAATCAAACATTCCACCAAAAAAAAAATTGAAAAAAATGAAAAATCCACAAAACGCTTCATTTTAATGTCAACTTGACTTTTAGCGTAAACATTTTTGCGAAAATCGATTAAGAACCTTGTTTTCCGAATTTTTTGATTTTAGGTTCGAAATTGGCCAAAAATAAAATTACTTTCATTCTAATCATAATTAAGTTTAGTTCCTTTTACGACATTTGATCTAGGGACCATTACTCATTCAATCATTCACTCAGTTTCAAGAACGGTCGTGTCAAAATGCAAATTGTTACTTTTAGCCTTAATTAGGAGGTCTGAATCAATTCTTCATAATTTGCAAATGGACACTTCCACTCCACTCATTTTCTTGAGATAAGTTTGAATCTAAGGTCCATTCTAAGAGATTCATCCGGGAACTTTTCAATTTGAGGAATTCGATCTTTTTGAATATAGGAAACCAAGCTAATGAGCTTCAATTAGAAAAATTCAAGTTGACTCATTTGAAACAAAAGTTAAATTTCGTGAATCAAGGTTCAATTTTACCATCAAACCTCGATTCATTTGTAGCATAAGAGTTGTGACACCAATTAGAAGTCAATTTGGATGCGATAGGTTATCATAATTATTGACAATTAATTGAATAGGTGCCTCGCAACATTAATTTCGATTTTGATCAAGAAATTACATGAAATTGTCCATTTGGCCTAAAAAGTCCAATTGCACATACTCATGGTGTAAGTCCATTATTTTTCATGTTAATCAAGTAATTAGTCCAATAGGATATTACTGGATCATTTATATGGTTTAATTGGCCTAATCTCTTTAGAATTAGATTGTCTTTTCTCAAATTGTGCAAGTTTTCCTTCTAATTGGTCCTTGAGGGATTAAATTACATTTAATTTAGGCCCCTAAGGACTAGTCGGCTCAAGCTACCCATGAATTGGTCAAATCGATCTGACCAATTTGACTGGCCGTTGGCAAAAGAGGCCAGTTCGGCCCTCTATTGGCCAGCGACCACCCATGGACTCCTCATTGCATGTATTTTATGCCCTTACCTCCCTCAATTTTTCACATTTTGCAGTAATATCTCCGGATTTAGTGAAATTATAAAATTGCCCCTAATTAGGCTTTACTCACAATTTGAGTTTAAACTCCTGAATTTTGTGCATTGATACCATTTAAACGATCATGTGATGCATTTTGATTAGGATTAACCCCTAACAAACTTAATTAGGCCATTCAATCAAGTTTCGACCATCGGATTGAACTAATGATCGAGATTTGATCTTAAATGGAGACTATATAAGAATTTTCCCTCCAAAATCAAAAGGGCTCATTTTCACATTTTTTAGATATGTACAAGGATGTTTCTTTCAAAATCCCCCCCGCCGGCCCTCTCTCTCTCTCTCTCCTCTTTTGTTTTGCGCGCAACTGTTGTTGGCTATCAGTTCCGGCCCCTTACTGACGGTCTCCTTGGCTGCACCACCGTCTCTAGCCTGATTCTCTCTCTCCTGGTGCCCATTGTGACCTCTTCTACCCTTGGTGGCCGTTGGATCTTTCCATCTAGCTGCATCTCTAGCGAGAGTTGAATATCGGCATTTGAACTGGTCTTCGTTTAGACCAATTCTCCCTCCTCAATTGGCGACCAACAGCGGTTCAAGCATGAATCGATCGTCGCCGATCCCTCACTTGAAGCATCCCTGACCTCATGGTGGTTGGGGTCTGGTCGGATAGCCATAGACAAGCTTTGGTGGCTAATCATTCCTCCGATCAAAGCCGATTTGAATCGGATTGGTCATCCTCAATCGCTCGAACTGGTGGTTCAACCGGCCGTTTCAATCCTCCGGCAATCCTTGATGTCTATCCAGCAATCCTCAAAGCTCGTGAGGCGATCCGGAGCCTTGATCATCAATCGATCACATTAGTTTTGTCAAAATCGCAAAAGGTAACAAATTGAAACTTGAATCCAATGAGTTGAGATCGAAATAGTCAATTGGGGCTAGGATTCGAACCTAAGATTGTGTCTCATGCTTGGATCTGAAGATCTAGACGTGATATGATAATATGTGATGATGTTGTGTTGATTGAAGATGAGCTTAAACATGATTTTACATGATCTACCTTGTTCTGCAAAAATCGTATGTTTGAAAGTGACCTTCTGTTAAGGTCGGTCTGAATAATTAAATCTCATTATTTGGTCTTGAGTAATTCTAGAAATATGATATATGTTTGATGAGCTTCGATTTGATAGGTTAAGGGCCCCAAACAAACTGTTTGATACTTGAATTACATCTCAGAAATTGAATGGTTCTTCTGGTTTTATGCCATGTTCCAGTGTTCTGATGTTTGGACATATCGTCTATTTGCAAACTTTCTACAGACTGCAAACTTTCTTCAGAATTTTTGGAATACATTTGGTTAGGCAAAATTTTGAAAAATCGTTACTAAGCAGTCTGTCTTATTTGAGCCCGACCTACGTTTGCTCTAAAATGAGGCATTAAACGTGTTCGATTGAATTTCTGTCCTTCACGAAAGATGTAGTATGCATCATAGGCTTTCTAACTACGTATAATTTGTGCCAAATGATCATCATTTACTACGTTAATTGTGTGTGCGGGAACATGTTCATACTGCTGCACTTTGTGAATTTGATTGCATCATCTTGTTTTGTTATTTTCATGTAGGCTTGTGTGAATCAAGCTAGACTTAGATGTCTTCATAAAAATTAATCATGACATTGCATTCTCCATATAGAAATTTTCATAGGATTTTTACCGTATTGTTAAATCACTGAAAATGACTCATGTTTTGTGCTACTCTTGGTGTGATTTAGGTTGATCATGAACCTATGAACACATCCTCGTTTGAGCTCCTTAAGAGCCAAATTAGTACTTGAGTCTCCTAGACATGTCAAGAACATATCAAAAGCTTCGTAAAGATGTATGATATGCCCCATTTGAAAGTCATTTACCATGAGAAAACCATGCACCAAATTGACATATTATAATTGAAATTATCATGCATTTTGTCCTTAATGACAAGTCACATGTGACGATCCAGACCCAGGGCAATATAGAGGGATGGACTGAGATCGCCTTGGCAATATGTGGGTGAGGCTAAGGACATGTCTCCCGTCTCACATCGCTTAGGGGGGAGTCCTGGACTAGTTTATAAAGGCTTGGGTCTCCTTAATCTGTATAACGCGTTTTAAAGCCGTGATGACTCAGTGTCCAAAGCGAATAATATTATACAGTGGGGCTCGAGTCGTTACAAATGGTATCAGAGCCGACTCTCAACCACGTGTGGGGGCCACAGCGAGGACGTTGTGTCTTAAGGGGGGGAGAATGTGACGATCCAGACCCGGGGTAGTACGGAGGGATGGATTGAGATCGCCTTGGCAGTATGCGAGTGAGGCTAAGGGCATGTCTCCCGTCCCACATCGCTTAGACCCGGGGCAGTACGAAGGGATGGATTGAGATCACCTTGGCAATACACGGGTGAGGCTAAGGGCATGTCTCCCGTCTCACATCGCTTAGGAGAGAAGTCCTGGGCTAGTTATAAAAGCTTGGGTCTCTTTAATCTGTATAATGCGTTTTAAAGTCGTGAGGACTCAATGTCCAAAGCAGACAATATTATACAGTGGGGCTCGGGTCGTTACATCACATATCAATGTTAATGAATTCATGTGATTTTTGCACCTCAATTTAAGGTTAAATGTAATAAGCAAATTTGTTTGTTGCATTCAACCTTACATTGTGTGTGAATTTCACATTTTTTATGCATTGTTTAAGTGGCTTTACAAGCTAATTATCATGCATCATTTTCTGATTTGCTTATCTCTGATTTGCATGCTTTTGCAATTGACACCATTCAACCATGAATTTGACCCTAATCAAACTTGACACCTCTTAGAAAGTCTTAGGGCACGTCTTAATCTTTTCGATGATGCCAATTTTGCATAATTTGCATGTCATTTGACCAATTTTCTATTTTTATCAACTTTGTCTAGAAATCTGTTTTTAGTGAAATTTGAAATGCCTGCTTTGCTTTTGTTGAGTCAAAAAAAATTTTTTTGTATGAATTTTTGGATAGGGATTTTGAGATGGAGTCCTTAATAAAGTTTATTCTCCTTTCCCATATCTATATCGTGATAAAATTTTAGATTTTTAGACTTCATTTACTAGGAAAAATCATTGTTGATCAGCCATGATACCTTGCTGCCTTGTTAAGTTTCTGATGTGATGCTATGTGTTATTGAATTTTTATAAATTCTTACGCATCTCATCTTAAAAAACTTTTCCCATAAAATTTGTTCCTCGTAGTGTGCTTGATGTTCTATAATTTTTTTGGGGTCAATTATTAATGGGTTCCTTTTTGATTGCTTTGATCTTATTTGCCCTGTTCAATGATTTCTGTTGAGATTCTCTAGTGTGATTTCATTCTAGGATTTTTTAGAATATTATGCATGCTGAACTGAGATCACTTGTCTTCACAACTTTTGATCCTTATTTTCTGAACTTCGTATGCAAAAAATCTTGAAAAATAAAAAAGCACTTCACCATGCTTTTCAAACCTTTTGAATGTGTGAAATCAATCTGAAATTTCATGTTCTCACTCATTTGAACTTGATTTTCGTTCAAGTGATGCTCATGTACAAAATTTTTAATTTTTCATGTTGTGCTTTGTATCCCAAATTTTCAAATCATGTTTTTGGCTTTGGCAATGATGTTGTCTAGGTTTATACCACATTTAGGACATCTGCAAAGCTTGCTCAATGTGCACATGAATGCACCCAAGTTAGCTTTGATGATTAAATGTGTTCCATAGCTGTGATACAATTTTGCTATGCCATTAACAATTTTTCTTACAATCCACTATTTAATTTTTCTTTAAATGATTTTTGGGCATCAATTGAATTTTCTAGCTTTTGATGCGTTTACTTTTGTTAAATGCACGTGTTTGTGTTTGGCGCTTGATGATTGAACAAGTAATCCAGTGTTGGCTTACTAAAATTTACTTGATTGATTAAGAACCAAGGCCCAAGGGTCTACCTATATGTTTACTTTTGAATATGCATGTGATTTTTAGATGTACACATAGGTATGATGCATGAACTCGTGGGATACCTTTGGGTCACAATTAAAACTTGTTTTAGGGGCTTTTTTATTTAGCACTGGTTGCCACATGAGAACACAAATATTGACCAATAGCTATAACCCATAAAAAAAAAAAAAAAAAAAAAAAACCGAATTGGGGAGGGCGTCCTAGGTGGATCGTTGCATGAATTACAAATGCTAACCCCGAGGCCAAAACTTGATCAATCATGCATACTATCCTGGTTTCTTGATTGTTTTTGTGATTGTGATTATTTGTGTATGTTTGTGATGATAATTGTTCCTTTCACATTATATGTACTTAGTCTTAGTATTAAATTACATCTAGAATAGATCCATGGAAGTGGTAGTCCCCTAAGACATGAAGATAATGAGGGGTCGATGTCCAATCCAACCATGTTTTTGTATCATTTGTTTCCCGAGATATGTTTTGGGTTGCCTCGTGTTGTATAAATGTCCGACGAGTTGCGGGTTCCTTTCTTTTGATTTATTTTTGTTAGGATTGTATGTTAGATTTATTGCTTTCTTTAAACTATTTTTTAGTGTTTACTTACCGCACTATCTTTAAATTTCAATTGATTGTTTTCTTTCTTTCTCTTTTGATAGAAATAAAATTGCATGAAATTGACCATCCACATATGATTATTAGTTAGTTTCATCGGCATTAAAGGGTAAAAAGACATGTTTAGACACCTTAGGAAACACGACAAATTGTTAGTTACCGAAAGAGCACTAATAGAAATGTTAGCATAACCCAAGTCCCCAAACCTTAGAACCTCTAGTTACATATATATCAAGAGACCATTCCCGACCCTTGATTGGGTTTTCTAGCTGACCCCCAAAAACGAGACCAGTGGCAGCTCCTAACTTTTATCTAGGTTGTCTTAAACAACTCATAGATAATAAATGAATATGTCATAAGAGATATGGGTATTGACAAGACTCACCATAGTTTAACATGCTTGATGTGGAAATCTCCTAAAGGATGAAGTAATGCCATCCTTATGGATAAGAATACTATCGAGAAGGCTAGTACAATAACAATACCCCTAAAGTCATTATTCACATTCGATCCCCTATTCAAGGTGTCTTATTCTTGTGGATGCAAATCAAGACAACTCTCGTTGTCATGCAAAGTACGAGCTTGGGAGAGCTCACAAGCTCACATTGTTAATCCTGAAAAATGAAGTGATGACATTGTTTGGAATACGTACCGTGAGGGAGATCCCGTGGTCAAGTACCCTAAACCCGAGCTTTTTTCCTTCCCCCACCGAGGGACACAAACCGAGGTCGGGTCACGACACTTGATCCATGCTTATTGTTGCAATACCCAACGTCCTTTGATTATTGAGTTTATATGCTCTTCATATACATGAGATCTCCTTCGCCTATGAGCTCAAGTTATTTTGTCGGATTATCTAACACTCATAAAGATATTTTGAATTGGAGATGAATGGTGCGTTTGCTTCAGCATTTTGAAAACCCATTGGAAAAATGCAAAGCCGTTTAGTTTAAAGGGATTTGGGTTAATATAAAGGCTATTTGGTAAACTATGCTTTGAGAAGTAATTTTGAGAAAAATGACGTTTGATAGAAAACACATTTGAAAAGTTCTTTGAGTGAGTAATATTTTTTAAATTTTAATTTTTTAAATTGAAAAGAATAATATATACAACAATAATGCTAAAAAAATTATATATATATATATATATATATATAAAAAAAAGAAGAAGACCAAACCCTTCATTGGTTCAACAAAGGTACAATTGTCAGCAAGCCAAATTTAGCACCGGTAGCTATCGATCGAGGTCATCGGAGGTCGACTAGTCACGCGACCCTTATGAGGGCTGCCAGAGGTCGTCCAACCTCAATCGACTCTCGACAAGGGTTGCATGTCAATTGGGTCACCCAAGGTCATCGACCTCTTGTGACCCTCACTAGGGTTGCGCGACCCTCGCCGAAGGTCGCCTGATCTCGGGCAACCTCAACTAATGGCCAACGACAACTATAGCTCTTCACCGGATCATTGAAGTGTTGGTCTTTTTTTTTTTAAAATATATATATTTGATTTTTTTAGCATTTTTTAGCATTTGAAAAAATAATAATGAGGTTAAAATCAGAAATTTGAAGAATGCATGAGGGTAGTTTTGGAAGAAAAAATGAGTTTTGACATTTGACCAAATCTTTGAAAGCTCAATACTAGTCCCTACTAGCATTGGGCTTTTAACTTTCCTAATGCTAGCTTTCACTTGAAAGCTAATTCAAAATGATTATCAAACGATCCAGCATTTCCCACATTATATTTGAAATATATATAACCATGTAAGATAGCTTTTTTGATCTAATTATACATAGATATGTTACATTCCAAAAGTGCACATATTTTGATGACAAATGTACATGTAGGTTGCCTTTCGAAATGCCTATATGAAAAGAAGGTTAAAAGTTATATTTCATAATTGTGCGTGCTTTATAACTTGAACATGAGAAAATTACTTAAAGATAACGTGTTAGCTTATATATTTAACTGTAGAAAACAATTACTTTAAAAAGTCTATGACACAATTGTGCATATTCCATCACTATATAATATTAAAGGATCATTGAAAAGTTATGTAACATGACAACATTTTTATGATAAACAGACGAATCAATAGAAAAAACTCCATCACATCAGACTTGAATAATAGCTCGTCTCTTACAGGTAAATGAAAATTACAAATCAGAAAACATTTAGTAATAGAAAAAAAAAAATGAAAGAACCCCCCAGACTTGAAGTTGCTCAAGCTGGACGGCCCTTTGGCCTTCAGGGGGGGCAGTCTCCAAGACAGCCCTCAAGATGATCAGACAAGAAGGAGCTGTCGATATTCTCGTGGTGGTAGGACTTGCAGACGAAATAGATCACTGTCTGCACGACCAAATCGAAGAGCACCAGCATCGACAGCAACAGCAAGCATACCAGGCCAACCCCGATCCTGACTCCATTAGGAACCAAGTCCAAGACCACCAGTGATTCAAACGGTGCCTGAACCAGCATGGAGCACACCAAGACACCAAGAAAACGCCAAACGGATAGACCCATTTTGCCCTTTATCAGTTCCTTGCTCTTCAGCATCGCCTTCCTTCCATAAACATCTTCAAGAACCGAAATCACACTCGCCATTTGCCAAATCATGGTGACATAAACCAACCCAACGACGGATAAGATCAAGAGAATGACCACCAGGGCAATCCCAAGTGCAGAGGCCGCCAGGGCAATTCCAAGTGCAGGGCCAACTGAAAATTGCCTCACTGTGATGAGCCATACGATCAAAAGCCCTACAGCCACAGCGTTGTACACAAAGAAGAGTGCGAAGCACCAGAAAAAAGTGACCATGAGCCTCTTCCAGACTCTGGGCACGACACTCATGATCTTCTTGAAAGTAATCTGCTTGGCAGCGTACACGGAGGCCACGGTGTAGACAACAGCCGCAGTTGAAAGCAGAGAGAAGATGAAGACTAGGAAGAAGTAGCTGAGCCTGACGAGCCCGAAAGCGACCCACTCCTTCTCCAGCATGCGGGACAGGTCCCTGTACTCTGGGTCGTCCTTCCAGGTGTCGTTCAGGGTGATCTCGTCGTTGAGGATCTTGTAGAAGCGGAGCTGCGAGACCAAGGAGTGGGCGAGGAGGATGATGCAGAGAGGAGGATGAGCGTGAGCGTGATCCGGGCAAAGATCTTCCTGCATTTGACGATGATCTCAGAGGTCTCTCTGTAGACGCCGAGGGACCCAAGGAATTGCAGCTCGTTCTGGTGTCTGTCCATCATCTCTTTCGCACAGAGAAATCAAGAACGAATGAAAAGATCGATGTGTAGAGAGACTCAGATATTTCGTGAAAAAACAAGCGAAGAGATTCAGAGACTCGGATTCTTATAAAGGGTCTTGAGAAGAACGACCACAGAGTGAATTGATAAACAACGATGGGAAATGATTAAGACGGTCACCACCGTGATGATAACAGATTGCTTTGTCGTGGAAGAATAAATAACAAATAATTAGAAAGGGAAAGGATTAAGTGATAGTCCTTAATCCACTATAATAATAATAATAGTCGGCATATTGTTATTCTCACAGTTGCTCAAATAGAATTACATTAACAAGACTCAATCGATAATGGCGGAAGAAATTGCATGGAGAAGTACCAATATGAAGAGAAAGTTTGACTTGTTCAAATTTCAAAGTCTTCCCTCTTCAAATTTCAAAGTCTTCCCTCTTCCTCTTCCCAGTCTTCACGCATCACTATCTTTATCGAGTCTTATAGGTAACAGTCTTTTGAGCAACTGTGAAAATAATAATATGTTATGTGCCACAAATTATTGTGAGGTATTTTTAAGGAGTGGACCTCACAATAATTTTTTAATTATTTGTTATTTATTGTTTTGTATCTCAAAATATACTGTTATTATCACAGTGGAATAAGGACTATCATTTAATCAAATCATCATTTGGTATGGGCTCGAAATTTTTGAGGTTTCTTGATTTCGCATGATTGATTGTAGCTTGAACTGTATGGATAGGTTTTGGCCTTCTCCTCAATTTGGGTGGCCATGGAATTCAGCCGAGTCGATGCTATTCGATCTCCGCGTCAAAGGGTTGCCATAACGTGAAAAGTGGGCGTGCTTGTTGACCTTGCTGTAAATAACCTTGACAAATTGACGTATATATTGCGAGTGAGTATGGTTTAAGGTAGAATCGGGAATCGTTCCGGTTTCAGGTTTCAACGTACCGCAATCCGATTTCTAATTCCATTTTTATAGGAATCGCCATTCCCTAGTTTAGTTCCCAAGACCAAGAATCGAAAATAGGGAACTAAACCGGAGGAACCGAGAGTTAAAATAATGATATACTGTTGAAACATGAGACAATGCTTTATATTCCAAAGGCATCAAAAGAAACTGGATGTGATTCAACGATCACAAATAATTAATGACTCATCAACATAAATTTCTCCGAGGAATGCCTTTGAAGTACACTAAATAAATGCTCGCGGATAATTACCAAAAAAAGTTCCAGTTGTGTTAATTTAGTCCTTTTTTTTTTTTTTGCTAATACAATCTTAAACATTCTGCATTTATGTTAATTTAGTCAATTCGATCAATTTTGGCTAACAAGTACTGACGTCGATGCCAGCCGTTTGGGCAGCTAAAGTGAATAATATTTTTTTTTTCAATTTTTTTATTAATATTGATATTTTTCTTTTCATTTTCCTTTTTTGTTTTCTATTTTTTTCCTCTTTCTTCCTTCTTCCTTAGCCCAATCATCACGACCAAAGTCGAGGCCCGGTGAGACTCGCCCCCTCTAGCCATTGGCAAGGGCGAGTCTCATCCAAACATGCAGAGGCTCAACCTTCCCCACCCCGGCCTCACCAAAGCTAGCGGGCCTCACCTAGTGATAGTGAAGGTAACCTTGTTGTTGCTGGGTAAGCCTTGCCTACCAAAGGAAGAAGGAAGAAGGAAGAAAAAAAGAGAAAAGAGAAAGAATAAAAAAGGAAAAATAAAATAAAAAATTAAAAAAAAAAAAAATTTGTTAAAACATTGTCCACATCAATAAAGGCCGGCCAAAATTGATAGAATGGACTGAATTGGCGCAAATGCAAAACATTTAGGACTGAATTTGCAAAAATAAAAAAAAAACGTTTACAAATAAATTGATCCAATTGCAAGAAGTTTATGATTCTTTTGGTAATTTTCCCAAAATGTTCGAGTGGTTGGACAAACTAAGCACCCTAACAAGATGCAAAAAAAAATTATTATCAAGCCGATGGCCAATGCAACACATGTCTTTGCAATGCAACCGATATTTCCAAGAATCTGCCAAGAACAACCTAAGGCAATGAGAAACTGAGGACCTCATATATGCAAGAAAATCAGGCTTCAATGTGTCAACTTGCAATTCGAACAAAAAAAATGTCTGAATTCTTAGTCAATGGTGCCATCTATCAGTCTATACCCCAAATGTAATCCTCCTTAATCGAACTAGAACAGAGTGCACGTGCACAATCGAAAAGACAAATAAGAAATGCAACCTCCACCGTTTAATGAAACTTATCATTGGGTAACAGAGACTACGAAGATTAGAGTAGAGTCGAGCAAATGCAAGGTTTCACACGGGTGGCCTATTTTAAAATATTACCTGAAGAGACACTAAAATGAATTGGAGAAACTTATTTGGGGGAAAGACCCTGCCGCGACTTCCCATTCACAAGCAGCAGCTAATCCCTTTCACTGTCCCCATGGAATATCCTTTCCAAGTCTTGAATAATTGACATAGGTGTATTTCAGCTTTTGGACTGAACTGTTTCACATGATGTTTTCCAAGTCTTGAATAATTGACATAGTTGTATTTCAGCTTTTGGACTGAACTGGTTTCACATGATGTTCTGTTTCAGCATTGTTGACACCTAAATTTTGGCGATCCGATCATTTATTTATTGCCTATAAAATTATGGGTTAATTGCATAGCATATAAATTTAGGTCTATTTATTTTTAATTTGTATTTTTTGCATTTATTTATTGGATTGGTGGCGGATGGGTTTGAATTGATGGTTCTGAGTTTTAAATTAATAAAGCGGACTAAGCCCACAAAGTGAACACATTAGCCTGAGCCCTTTTTTTTTAAATGACAAAAATTACATAAATTGATATTTGAAATGATATTACGGTGGATTTTTGGAATTTAAGAAAATCGCATTGTAATCTTATCTTTAGTAGTAGGCTATAAAATTAGTAGAAAATTTTCAGGAAATGAGGAAAATAAAAAAAAAATTGTGATCGGAGAGTTATATGTAATTTCCGTGTGATGAAATATTCACAAAAAGATTACATTTTGTTTTGCCAATGAAAATGAAAGGGTGTGTACGGAGATCGATCGGGGGGGCTTTTTCTTGGTTTTCGATGTCAAAGGTTTAAGAAAAAAATTTCTTTTCCTTTGGGTTCTTTTGTTCTTCGTTTGGGGCGGGGCTCCAAAAGTCAAAAAGAAAAGCTGTGCAGCAGCACTTGCAGAAGGAGACAGAGAGAAAGTGACATGAGGGAGAAGACTTGAGGGGTTTCAGCAGGAAAAAATCAAAAAAGAGAAGAATAGGTGCCCCTGTTCATCTTCGTCCGCGAAGCCGCCCGCTGCCGGCCCCGTCTGCAAGCGCCTGTGCCGTCCGCCGCACCTGTGCTGCCGCGCCCGCCCCACCACGACGCTGCCGCAACCGCCAACCGCTGCGCCCGCACTGCCATCTCGCCTGTCGCCGGAGCCCTCCATTGCCCGTGAGCTCGCTGCTCTGCCAGCAAGTCCCGAATAGAACGCCAAGGCCTTGCGAAGACGTCGCTGCTCCGCCCAAGCGCCGACGTTGTCTCTGCTGCTACCGCCGGTCCGTTCGTCGCCGATCTACCCGCGATGCCTCTGCTCCGACGCCAAGCAGATCCGCTCCGAGCCCCTTTCTGAGCGACATCGCCGATCCCAACGCCGACGCCCAGCAGATTCGCTCAGAGCCTCCTCCGAGCGCAGCTGCCTGCTGCTCCGCCCGTGCCGCTCAGACCAGCGACCCGACGCCTGCCTGTAACGTCGCCCCTGCTGCCGAGTTCCCTGCTGTTGGCTCGGGCCCTGTTTTGTTTTCGAGCCGCTGTCCCTGCTCCGGTCACACGACTCCGACTGACCCTCGACACCATCCGCGACCTGCTGTTGCCGCCGGTCCGTTCGTCGCCGATCCGCCCGCCGCCGATCCTCGCCGGAGCTCCGAACGCCGACGACCCATCACCTCCGGTGACTTATGTCCGACCACAAAATTTTATTTTTGTAAAAGAAAAAAAATATAAAAAAGAATATTTTTATTATCCAAAAAATGCATTCATTTAGGATTTTTTTTTTAAAAAAATTTAAATTGCACGTTTAATTATTTGGCAATTTTAATTTCGAATTTCATAAAAAAAAAAAATTAGAATTATGGCATTCTTTACACGTTATTGCATATTAGAATAGATTGCATGCTTATTAAGAAAATAAAAATTATGTGCACGTCATATAGAATTAGGTTCATAAAATGCACGTCACTTAGTGATTGTTACTAGGTTCATTTAATTAGAAATTGTTCATCATTAAGATTAGGTCATTTTGGTTAATTTAGATTGCATATTTAATTATAAAATTATTTTACTCATTTATATAGTATGTCATGTCATTTCATGTTAAATTAGTAGCATGCATTACATGATTATCATTAAATAAGTGAAAACAATGAAAAAAATTGAGTAATTATGTGTTAATTAGAAATCATATATATGACCGTCAATGTAAATTTTGATCTAACACTGCAGATGATTTCGTTGCTATAAGGTAAATTATATATTTTTTTTATTTGCTTTCTTGAGTATTAAATTGGTGGTTTGCGCACCTATATGAATTACCTGCAAACATTTTTCAAAATAAAAAGAGAAAAGTACCGAAAATGTATTAGAAAAGTCTAATGTAACCAAGTCCCCGTACCTAAAGTTTCTGGTTTGTAGGAGTAAAATAATTTTCTCATTATTTTACTTAGATATCTAATTAACTTACCATAAATTGATTAGTGGCGACTCCTAAATAAAATCCATTTGTATGCTAAATATTTGAATTTAAGTCGCGAATTGGTATGAGCTTAGGAGAGCTCGAGTTAGGTCTAGGCCTAGCAATTCATTAGCCAAACCTTAGGTGGTTCACCCGAAAATTTGGTCGAGATAAACATTATTACTGTATTTGTTGACACCAAAAACATATCGTGCTAACATCGGTGTCTTGTTCTTAGGGATGAGCATGGTTCGAGTTAGGCCGGTCCACCCTCTAACCTTAGGACCAACCCGCACAGTGTTGGTCCTCAATTTTTGGGACCGAGGACCGACCCTATTGAGCTTGGGATCAAGGATCGAACCAACCCAATGGGTTCGGTCCGGTTCGGTCCTTTTCTAGGGTTAACTCGAGACCAACCAATAATTTTTTATTTCATTTTTTGTATTCCTTAAAAAAACAATTGAGAACCGGACTAACTTAATGGATTCGGTCCGGTTTTTAGGTCAACCCAAGACCAAGTAATAATTTTTTATTTTATTTTTTGTATTCCTTGAAAGTGTAACAGAGAACCGTATCGACTTAATAGGTTTGATGATGAGCAAGATCAGCTAACAAAAGCAAGCAGTGGGGGTCAAGTGAGGTGAACGTCGAACAGAATGAGCATCGAATGTCGAGCGGAGAGCAACAAGCCAAGCGAGTATCGAGCGGGAAGCGGCTTGAACGACCCAAAGCAAGCGGTGGCAAGTGAAAAAGTCGTTTCTTTCGATTTTAGCAAATTGAGCACTAATAGGACAAATAAGACAAAAGAGAACTAATACTAGAAGAGGATGTTATAATGAGTTATTTATGTCTTTTTGGATGTCGTGAGAACTCCTCACAAAAACATTTTCTTCCTTTATAAATTATGATTATTAACACTGTAAAAGACATTAAAAATCTAAGTTATTAAATAATAATATAAAATTACTTGAACTCCTCATTAAATAGCTATTTAATGTTGTTGACACTATTTAATTTAAGGTTTTCTTTATGTAACAAATTATAAATAATATTATATATATATATATAGTCAGGATTGGTCCGAGTTAAATCGACCCGGAACTCTTAGGACCGAGAACCGACCCACACAGTGCTGGTCTAGGAATTTTAGGATCAAGAACCGACCTAGTCTCCCTGGAAACCGGATTAGGACTGACGGGGTTGGGCCGGTCCAAGGTCGGTCTAGGGTTGACCATGGACCGATGCTCACCCCTACTTGTTCTAATTCACAATTATATTTCATGATTGCGCATGTTTTATAACATCAACATTAGCAAATTACACCACCCAGCGCTCATTGTTCCTCTCATTCAGCGTTTGAATGTTTTATAACAAGGGTGGTGGTGACTCTACTCCCTCCCACATTCCCTGGGTCACAAAAAAAAAAAAAACATTAGCAAATTACTAAAACATAACTTGTTAGCATAAATATTTAACTGTATAAACAATTACTTTAGAAAGTCTCTATGACATGATTGTGCATATTTCATCAATATATAATGTTAGAGGATCAATGAAAAAGTCGGGTAACACAAGACCCTTTATATGATAAATGAATGACATTAGAGGATCAATAAAATAAGAATTTTGTCAATAAAAACTCCAACTCGTTTCTTACAGGTAAATGAAAATTACGATTAAGAAAACATTTTGTGTTAAAAAATAAATATAAGAACCCATTAGACATGAAGTTGCTCAAGCTGGGCAGCCTTTTGGCCTTCAGAGGGGCGGTGTGACATCCCAAATTTCATTGACCTTCATTAGCAAAATTAGATCATTAGAAACTTAGATTTATGTAGAATGGGCCAGAAAGTGAACCCAATGGACTTTGAGGAACGTGTGGGCTTGAGAGTAAGTGGGCCACACAATTACTTTAGAACCGGGCTTGTAGATTCAATTGGGAAAGCTGGGCTTAGAATTGACTTGAAGCGGGCCAAGGTTTGGAATTATTAGATTTGTAGATTTAGTTTAGTGGGCCGGGATTGTTATAGATTAAGCCTATTGGGCCGGAGATGAATATTTAGGCCCGAATGATTTTATTTTATTTTATAGATTATAGTTAAGGTGATTTGATTAGTGAATTACTTATAACTTTAGCATTCTTTTTGTGATGAATTCTTTATAGACTAACGTTGACTAGTCGATATGTTATATATATGTTATGACTTTGTATAATTGGGATTAAGTAGAAACAAAAGGCAATTAGATGAAAATATTGAAACTAACGAACTAACTAATGATATCAATTAACTGTTAATTAGTGACGATTGATAGATGGCGAAAATCTTCATGCATGAAAGCCATGACACTTTTCTCTCTCTCGTTTCTCTCATCAACACCAACGGTTTTTCTCAATCCGTAGAACCGAAGATGGCAACTCCAAGGAAGCATAATCATTAGCCAAATTTAATCATTACACTAGCCTAGGGATTAGTTTGTAGACCTATTTCCCCCTTAAGCTTCGTACTCTCTCTCTCTCTCCATATAAAACCGAACAACCCATCTTCATCTTCTTCTTTCTTTTTCTCTCAGCTGAGCAGTGAAAAACCAGAAGCAAACCAGCGATCTCTCCTTCTTGCATGCTGATTTTGAGTGTTGATCTTGAAGCATCTCTGTGTTGTTTAGTAGCTGAAGCAAGGTAAGGAAAGATCTAACTCTAAATTGAAAGTTATCCATTGTTTCATCAAGGGAGCTTGAGGATCTAACCAAACAGTGATGGATATAGTTTGTAGTTGCTGTTTTGTGATTGATCTAAGCTGAGTAAGTGTTATATTAGAGTTAGAAGCCATTGCATGTTGTTTTTGAGGACTTCATGTTTCGAAATCCTTGTGTGAGTATGCTGTTTTGTTGAGCGAATGGATGAAATGGATGCCGAGTGTGTTGTTCTGGTAGAAATCGTGATAAGTGGCTTACGGATGCAACGACACTTCGAGCCGAGCTGTGGAATTGATCATTTGTTAGAGAAATATATGCTGAAGTTGCTTTGAGTTGCTGTGAGTAAGCATTGGAGTATTTTAGAAGAGATTTGTGGATAGACAAGTTATTTCGTTGAGTTAGAAGTGAGAAAATTTGTGTATCTATTCTGTTCTAAGTGAAAACAGTTATGGAGTCTTCTGTTTGTGTTCAGTTTTCTTTATGTATGTTAATAGAAATAAGAAAGAAACTATTCTACATGATAGCACATCTATAAGATCAAGTTATATACGTAGCTATAACCATATGACTATAAAAACATAGAGACAGAAGTGTACTTAGTAAAACCAGTAAACTGTTCTTGTGAGAAACGGTTTGACCTTTACTGATTATGCGAATTTTCTGTATTTACCTAGTTATATTTGGACTTCGAATCCTTAATGAAAATTGTAGAACACATCTTAAGAAATTACGTGTCAAAATTTGAGATTAAATCGATAAGATTTGGCTAGTGAAACAATTTTCTTTGTAGATACGAAATCTGGACGTCAGTACAGGGTACTAGTAAAGATTATGGCGACTGTTACTCTTAATACAGTGAGAATCAGACTTAAGTTTCTTCACAAGAATTGTTAGTCTATGTCTCAAATATAACATAATAAAATTTGGTAACATTTCGACAATAATTAATATATCTTCTGTGTCCGAAACCGAAACTGTACATTTAGTTAGTAAACTGTCTGGACCCAAGAACATATATTAGAGGTTGTGTCTCTTATATTAGACTTTTGTGATGCACGTAGAGTCTAATAAACCTCATAATAGATGTTAGTCATATAAGAGTAAGTCTCATATATTATTTGAGATATATAAGTGCATATAGTATCATGTGTGTGCAATGAGTGCGGTGCATAGTGCTTGATTATGGGATAAATATCTGTTCACCATGGAATGGGACATGACGTAATGGGTTTTATCTTATAATTTGGACACGCACGTGTGCTAGGTTCATGAGAGTTAGATATATAGTTAGATACTTTGGAGTCTTTTCTTTTGCATACGATAAATGCATTAATCAAAGGTGTGGTGGTGTGAAACGTGTGCTTAAGATGAATGAACCCATCGGTACCGAGATACCGGTGATGCCCCCGGAAGTTTGGGATGCCCTTGTGTGTGATCAAGGATGCCTCGGTAGAGAGATATTGAGATGCCTCGGAGTGAGATGCCCTTGTGTGTGATCAAGGATGCCTAGGTTGTGTGATACTGAGATGCCTCAGAGTGAGATGCCCTTGTGTGTGATCAAGGAGGACCTCGGTTGTGTGATCTCGGGATGCCTCGGAGTGAGATGCCCACAATTAGAGGTATTGTGGAAGTCCGGATAACGTACTTTCCGGAAGTGACTCGATCAGGTCGGTAGAGTCCCGGTTGTGACTGATTCGAGGGTGGATTTTATGCACACTAAATATAATTCTATTTGGCGAGTGAGTTCATCTATTATTGTTGCATTATATTTTGATGTGAGATTGAGTTTGTGAAGGGTAAGTATAGAAATGGATGCATATAAGGTGATTTCTTACATGAAGTAATAGTATTGTTTATGCTTGTGATATATTCTCTTAGTATCCTAAATTGTTGGATGATTCACTTGTAACTTTGATGGTTATGGATTGTTTAAGTTAGAGTTTTATCATTCTTTACTGGGCAAGTTTGTTTGCTCATACCTTACATTTTCAGATTGATAGCATGGATGTACCGCTAGTAGCTCGATACGGGGCGGTAGTGCGTCTTGATGTTTCTCTTCATGACGTGTATGATCCCGACATTGACATGGTTTTCTCCAAGTATGAGGTGATTTTATGGCTGGATGGTGGTAGAGCTAAGTTATTGCTGATGACGTTTGTTGCATGGTTTATCAACCATGAAGGGGAGATGTTCGGACCTTTACCCTTTGGAGCAGGAGGACCTGGAGCGGGGATGGACGGCGCCTAGATGCCTTGGATCGTGTAGAGACTGACTAACTTTTGTTTTTTTTGTTAGATGCGGGCTAGTGTGGGAACTCGTGGAGTAGATACCCTCACCCCTTTATCCCTGGCTTGTGTTACGCCTTACTTTTGTTATGTACATGTTGTATATATTAATTGACTGCCTCCATTATGTTGTTGCTAGCAAATACCACGTATAGGCGATGAACATGGAAAGAGTCCAGGTTGATAAATTTTGTAAGCCTTGATGATGATAAGTAGAAATGCAGCTTCTTGTGACCTTGTTTATGTGCATGAATGATTTGGCCAATACTTTGAAATTGAAGGTAGAGTGATTTCATGATAACCTCATAATATAAACTTGAGATTTTAAATAATCCATGTTATACATGCTAACCTTCAATGGTAAACGCTATGGGTTATCACAAAAGGAGATTACAAGTTAGGTAAGATGTTAATAATAATTATAATTCTGCTTGCGCTTAGTACGTGACGCCCTAGGACATCATAGCTCGTTACAGACGGTCTCCAAGATAGACCTTCGGATGATCAGATAAGCAGGAGCTGTCGATGTTCTCATGGTGGTAGGACTTGCAGACGAAGTAGATCATTGTTTGCACGATCAAATTGAACAGCACCAACATCGACAACAACATCATGCAGATCAGCTCGATCCCAATCTTGACTCCAAGAGGAACCGCGTCCAAGGCCACAAGGGATCCAAACAGTGCCTGAACCAGGACGGAGCACACCAAGACACCAAAAAAGCACCAAACTCGTAGGTCCATCTTGCCCTTTATCAGTCCCTTGCTCTTCGTCATCGCCTTCCTTCCGTACGCATCTTCAAGAACCGAGATCACACTCGCCAATTGGCAAATCATGGTGATATAAACAAACCCAACAACGTACAAGATCAAGAGAATGACCGCCAGGGCAATCCCAAGTGCAGGGCCAACTGAAAATTGCCTCACGATGACGAGCCCCTATGGCCATGAGAATGAACACAATGAAGAGTGAAGCTCCAGAGGAAAGGGACGATGAGCCTCTTCCACTGGGCACGACACTCATCATCTTGGGGATAGTAATCTGCTTGGTGGCATAGATGCGAGCCACCATGTAGACAACAGCTGAGGTTGAAAGCAGAGAGAAGACGAAGACGGAGATGAAGGAGCTGAGCTCGACGAGCCAGAAATTCTTGAGCATGCAGCACAGATCCCTGTACCTCGGGCTGTCCTTCCTGGCACAGGTCTTGTACTTGACGATCTAGAAGTAGAGGAGCTGCGAGACCTCAGAGAGTGCAAGGAAGATGATGCAGAGAAGGAGGATGAGCGTGTACGTGATCTGAGCGAAGATCTTCCTCCCTTGATGATGATCTTGGAGCTCTCTCTATAGACGTCGACGAACCCGAGAAACTGCAGCTCGTGCTGGTCTCTGTCCATTATTCCTTTCGCACAGAAAAATCAAGAATGAGCGAAACGATTGATGGGTAGAGAGAGACTGCGATATTTCTTGAAGCAGAACAAGCGAAGAGATTTAGACACTCTGATACTTATAAAGGGCCATGAGAAGAACAACCATAGAGTGAAATGATAAATGAAGATAGGGATGTCGTCGGGAGTGGGGGAAGGAACAAGGAAGACTTCAAAATTTGAACTAGTCAAAGCTTGTTATTCAGATTCCCTCCTTCTTCATGCGGTTTCATCCCCTGTACTGTAATTGAATTTGCTTATAGAAGATAAAAAGCTTTTGGTCCCCACTTTCTCTGCTCTCAGCCTGAAGTTTCTCACGTTTCCTGATCTAGTGACATCACAGCATGAAATGCGTGGATTGTTGCCATAGGAATTTGCCGCGTCCATGCGATTTGGACTCCACATCAAAGTGATAAAATAGTGTGGAAAGTGAGTAAGCGCGCTCATGGGGGTCTCCATGGGAAGCTGACATATTATGAAGAGTTCTATTGTGCTGAGACCTAACACAAGACGCTTTGGTGTCATGTCGAGCATCCTCAGCTATAATATGCTTTATTGACATGCTTTTGCTATGGGCCGGCGATTTGGAGTTTGCATCGAAGTGATGAAATAGTGTAGAAAGTGAGCAAGCGTGCTTGTGGGCCTCCAAGAGAAGCTAACATATTTACCTATAAAGAATTTTATCATGCATAGCGTGGTGTCACGCCAAGCCTTCTTTACTATAATCTACTTCATCGACACATTTTTGTCACAGGCCGGCAATTCCTTAGCCATAAAATAGCCCGTTGGTGCCTAGTGAGCAAACAAAACATTGGGTTAGCCTCCCTTCTATAATTATTCCAGAAAATGATATGGCAAATAGCATACATCAATCAAATCGTACCAAACCCAGCTTAACTTGGGTATCTAGTCCATTGAGTGAAATCACAAATCACTTTAGGTTTAACAACTAGTTTCAACTTACCATGGCCTTATCAAGAGAGTGGCGTTAACTCTTGACTAGTTTATGCACAGGAGGATAACTCCGCCTTCAAGCCTAGTAGAGATATATTCATTCTATCCTAAAACTCTTAGCCTCAACCGTCTTGACGCTACTTCCACAGACTAGATATTTAACCCCTCTACATTGTGAGATAGCTAGTATAAGCACCTAGAGGGGGGTGAATAGGTGTAAAAATATTTTCTCAGATAAGAGAGCAATACTAAACAGACAATAGAAAGCAAGTTCTCTTTTCGTTAACAAAGCGAATTATGATCAAAGTAAAGCAAAGAGTAGGGAAGAGAAAATGAACACAGAAATTATAGTGGTTCGGCTTATTCCAAGCCTACATCCACTCTTCCGCACTGACAGCCCACCGGCTGGATTTCACTATAAACAAAAGAGTTGTTACAGTAAGGTTCTCCTTGATTCCACAGTGTAAATACTCTACCACACTTCCTCAAGGTTTCTCAAGAATATGGACTCTCTTTTGCGTACAAGATTTTGCTCAGAAAATGAATTGACTAAGAACAAAGAGTTTCAGACTTTGGAATTCTTCTATCGTGCACACACTTGAATAACTGGAACGTCTTCCTTATATACTCTTTTATGCCATCATACCCGTTGACACTTACCAAAGGAATTCTTCCAATATTCCCGTTGGACATAATCAATTAGGAAGATCATTTGAGCTATTTAAGGAACATGTCGATAGCCCATCAATCCTGCTCGCCCATATAATCAGGATCTCGGTTTCCATAAGTAGAACCTTCCAAGTATACTTCGCCAATCATCGGATCCTCAATCTTTGAATCAATAAAGGATTCCGTTATGTCATATCCAGCTAAGAGATCTTCTCCAGTCGATAAGGTCAAATCCTTAACGAAATATCCAGTCCTGGATAGCCCTTCTTTGACGGATTAGAAACTGTCAATGAGAATAGACTTTGAGTCTTGAGTCTGGCAGTCCGGAGGTCTTTAGACTTTAAATAGTAGAGTCTACAAATTTTCAGACTAGACTGATGGAAACGTTTTGCCAGCTTCAAAATACTCCAGGAAGATTTCTCCAACAATCTTCCATTTTTTGATGGTGACAAAACATTTCTACAGATTTAGATAACTTTGACCTGCAAAACATTACTCAAGCAAATATGGATATCTCATAAAGATAAATGGCTTATTGATAACACTAGAATGTGCAACCACAGAAAATAGGTTAGTCTTGCATATGAGTAAAGCCATCCATAAGATATCAATAGTACTTAATATAAGCAATCAATCCAAAATCCCAAATTCAATCCACAGCCAGACACAAAAGTCAAGTCAAACATCAAAACAAATCAAAAGTTCAAGGTTCAAAGTTCAAATCACATATCTCCCCATTTTTGTCATCATAAAAAAGGTTGAGATGGAATCAAGAATGCTTGGGAACACGAACAAGCTGGAAATCTCTCATTGACTAGACAATGCCTTCCAGCTTTGTCAACTCTTCCTTCAATTAAGCCGCCTCTTCACCCTTAGCATTTGCTTGAATCTGAAGAGCAAGGGCTTGGATATGATCATTCAAAGAAATTGAAGAAGCTTGACTTGCATTCTGCAAATTCTGTACTTTGCATCTCAGAGCATATATCTGACCCCGCATTTCTAAGAGAACATCAAGAATTATGCGAAAATCTACTGAATTATCAGTTTGCATACTGGCTTTTGCACGATCAGATGAAGTAAAGGTAGACGATGGCAAATCAGCATAATTACGCAGATTGTGCGATGAAACATCATGTCCCTTCTTAGGAAATTGAGAGGCATAGATGTCCTCTGGATCTGCTGGAGGAGAACGGCTGACTCCTTCACTAGTAGCAGGATATGAGGACATTCCTCTTTTCTCACGATCTCTACCTGTTTCCATGCCTTTAGGTGGAGAAGAGTGTTCCTTATGCTCTCCTTCCTCTTGATCTCCTTTTCCCTCTTCTTCTTCTTCTTCAATTCTTTCCTTCTCTGCATCTCTTTCTTCAACTTCTCTCTCCTCTGATTCTTTATCTTATGCTTCCAAATCTTCTCTTTCTCTAGTCCTTTGTTCTGAGTCTTTCTCTTGTCGTTCCGTTGATTCTAGAACAGAATGACTCAATTTCTTCAATGCCATTGCAGTAATGGTGATGTCTTCCTCATCTTCTTCATCCTCAACAATGAGAGCTCTTCTTTTCTTGGATGAAGCAACCATGGGCTTCTTCCCTTTTCTTTTTGCTGCCGAAGAGATTTGATGAGTTTTGACAGGGGTTTTCTCCTTGTATTTTTCCAACGCCTTGTTGAGTTCCTTCAGACGCATTTTAGACACCATTTTCAGTCCCACTATCTTTTGATCACAAGTTCGAACACAGAGAATCCGGGGAGGCTGGACATTCAAATGTCTGAATAACTTTGTCACAAGAGCTGGATAAGGAAGTTGACCCTTGTCCTTCACCATAGCTCTATACATGTGGAATATAATAGTGTGAGGAAGAGAGAACTTTTTCCCATTGATAGCATACATCGCCTTTGCCTCCGAGTTTGAAACATCAGTCTTTGAAGTAGATTTTGGTTTGAGGCAATTGATCACAATCTTGTGAAGCAGAATGTTGAATGCACTCATCCTCGAGTAGGAAATCTTTCCCTCTGTCCTTCTATCCTTAACAAGTTCCAATGTAACACGAGCAATAGAAACATTGATAGGTTGATATCTCCCTCTCTTAACCCCAATCACATCAGCCAACATATCTATATCCACCACATAGTCCAGATCTCTGACACTAAAAGAGAATCTATTCGCATCTAAGAAACTAAGATTCGAATAGAAGTATGTAGTGAGTTCAGCATAGGCTTCTGTAGATTCGGAACAGAACTGTTCAAGTTGAAGAAGACTGAATTTTTCCCTTAAATTAACGTTCATAGCGTCAAGGAAATCAAAATCCACACTTCTAGGGTTTATGACCCCACGCTTCAACAACTTAGAGTATAGATGCTTGTGTTCCTCCGATCGACACAAGTCTGTCCTTTTGCTCTTAACTTTTGCTACAACACCCATTCTCTGTTGAAACTGACTGTACAACTTGTCATCATCATTCCCATCTGGCTGATTCAGCCCTCCAACACGTGGATCGACTGGAATATTTTCCATTGCCTCTTCTGCCGACCCAGCAGGGGCAATTCCCAACCGTTCCATTGTGCGTAAAAAGAAGGTTTCATTTTTGAACCCTTTGTCTTTCATAAATTCATCGATGTAGTTCAAAGGAGTTCCACCCCTTTTCAAAGCACGATAAAGCTTGTAGGTAAAAGAGGGCTTCAAAGATCTTACGGGTTTTGCATCTTCAATTATTTCTTCCTTTTCTTGACGAGCAACATCCTGTGGTCTAGATGGAGAAGATGGACGCTGTTGAGAATGTTGTGGGCTCTGCTGCTGACTAGGAAACTCTTCTTCCTCGGTGAGATCAAAGTGCGTAGGCCCCTCACGCATTTGCTGCAGTCCCCTGTTCGCGATCCTCGAAGACTTCCTTTGAGACGACATCTTTCACAGTCTTTGAAAGATTCCAAACTTGACTTTCCCAAGAAAGATGACAACTTTTCGAAGATTAAACAAGAGAAGAAGACAGAAGTGGAAGATCGATGCTTTTTAGGGTTTTTGGAGTTAAATGAAGAGGAACCAACAGTATATAGGTCAGTCGAAGAGGGGCATACAAAATGTCGTAAAGGAAAGTAAAAAGATGCCCTTTAAAAAAATAACCACCTTTTAAAAAACAATTAGATAACTGCCATTTAAAAATTAACTCCATTTTCGAAAAAGAAAGATTGCACTAATCATGGAAATTGAAAGTAGCAAAAATCAATTATGGATAGATGATTGTACCTTTTCAAGATTTAATCTGAGAGAGAATAAAATAACTTACAATCAAAAATCTTGATTATCTGAGTCTGAGAGTCTCTAGACTTTTACTTCTTCAAACCTCAAGATGTTGAGTCCGAACGAATGATTTCAAACTGATTTTTCTCCAAAGGCTTTGTAAATATATCCGCGCCTTGGTTCTTTGAGTCAACAAACTGAATCGAAACTTCTCCATTCTGAACATAATCTCTAATGAAGTGATGTCGAATCTCTATATGCTTTGCTCTTGAGTGAAGAATTGGATTCTTTGTGAGATTGATTGCGCTGGTGTTGTCATAGTTAATCTCCGTGCATGAATCTTCAATTCCAAAGTCTCTTAGCTATTGTTTTATCCATAGAATTTGTGAACAACAACTTCCAAGAGCTACATACTCTGCTTTTGCTGTAGAGAGAGCCACTGTATTTTGCTTCCTTGAAAACCAAGACACTGTCCTACTTCCAAGTAGTTGACAGGTACCCGAGGTGCTCTTTCTATCAACTCTGCATCCGACTAGATCTGCGTCTGAGTATCCCAGAAGAGTAAAGTCTCCCTTTTTAGGATACCAAAGACCAAGGCTTGAAGTTGATGCAATGTATTTGATAATACGCTTTGCAGTACTTAGATGAGATTCTTTAGGGTCTGCTTAAAATATACCACAAATACAAACACTTTGACAAAGCCGTTTTTAATTAAAAAATTACTCAACCTGTCGTACCAAGCTCGAGGTGCTTGCTTTAAACCATATAAGACATTTTTCAGTCTGAATACTGAGTCTGGTTTCCTTGGGTCTTCAAACCCAGGTGGTTGTTCCACATAGACTTCCTCATGGATAAAACCATTTAGGAAAGCACTTTTGACGTCCATTTGGAATAACCTGAAATTCTTATAACAAGCAAAAGCAAGTAATAATCTAATTGCTTCTAACCTCGCTATTGGTGCGTAAGTCTCATCATAGTCTATCCCTTCTTCTTGCGTATATCCCTTGGCCACGAGTCTTGCTTTGTTTCTTACGACCTTTCATTTCTCGTCCATCTTGTTCCTGAAAACCCATTTAGCTCCAATAATAGATTTACCTTTCGGTTTGGGAGTCAATTCCCAAACATCATTAATACTGAATTGCCTGAGTTCTTCTTGCATAGCTTCAATCCAGCTTTTATCAGATAAAACTTCTTCTATGCTTTTGGGTTCTATTTTAGAAATAAGAGCCACAGCACTAGACTCTTCGTGCCTTTTGGATCTTGTGCGAATTCCTTCATTAATGTCGCTTATAATGAGATCTTTGGGATGACTGGACTTATGCTTCCGATTCTTGGTTGATTTGTCAGGTTGATGATCACTTTATTCATTTGAATCTTCAACAATCATTTGATGCTGATCTTTCGAAGTCTGAGCTGCTTCTTGAGATTTAGACTTCGTAGAATCTAGAGCAGGTTCAGATTCTTCAAGATGAGTCTAAATAGATTCATTTTGCATAGAATCTTGGAATTTGACATTCATTGATTCCTCCACAGATTGAGTCTTCTTGTTGTAGACTCGTAGGCTTTGCTTGAGGTAGAATATCCAAGGAAGATGCCTTCTTCGATTTTTCTTCAAACTTGCCAACTCGATCATTTGCATTTTTCAATATAAAGCATTTACATCCAAACACATGAAAATATGAAACAATAGGCTTCTTTTCTTTGAATAACTCATAGGAGGTTTTTTCCAAAATAGGTCTTAGAAAAACTCTATTAATAATATAACATGCTCAGAAACCGCTTCAGCCTAAAAACGTGAAGAGATGTTACCGAAGAGATGTTACTTTCAATTAAAAGAGTTCTAGCCATTTCTTGAAGTGACCTATTCTTTCTTTCCACAACTCCGTTTTGCTCTGAAGTATATGGAAAGGAGAACACATGCTGAAAACCAGATTCATCACGAGAATTTGGTAAAATCTTAATTTTCAAATTCACCTCCATGGTCTGTTCTTATACTTGAAATAACATAGCCTTTTTCATTTTGATTTTTTTTTAGCAAACTTTTCAAAGTAAGAAAATGTTTTAGACTTACTTGTAAGGAAAAATACCCAAGTAAATCGTGAGTAGTCATCCATAATTACTAGGCAATATTTCTTACCTCCAATGCTCGAGTTCTGTTGGTCCAAAGAGATCCATATGCGTAAGCTGCAGTACACGATTAGTGGAAACTTGATTTATTGGTTTAAAGGAATTTCTTACCTGCTTTCCTAATACACATGGTGTACATAGATCAGACTTTTCGTATAACAGATTGAGTAGACCACGAACTAGCTTCTTTGTTGAAATTTTGGCTATTTGCTTCATATTGATGTGCCCAAGTTTTCTGTGCCATAAGTTCGCTTCATCTTGAATTGAGATTAGACATTGCGATTAATCTGGTTTCATGTCCAAGAGGTAGATATTTCCATGTCTTTGACCCATGAATGATTGAGTAGAATCTTTACTGGTTCCTGAACATATTCATTCTTGAAAGTTGATTTTGAAACCGGTATCGCATAGCTGACTGATATTGAGCAAATTGTAGTTGAGTCCTTCCACTAAGGAAACATTGCTGATTGTGAGCTTTCCAATCTTTACAGTTCCGAATCCCACAATTCTTCCTTTGCTATTTCCTCCAAATGAGACTTTTCCACCATTTACTTGAATGAGCTTTATGAAGCAATTTGAATCTCTTATCATATGTCTTGAGCATCCACTATCCAGATACCATTTTACCTTCTTCTTGATAGTGACCTGCATTTAAAAAGAGACTCAAACTTTCTTTGGTACCCATATTTTCTTGGGTTCATTGGTGTTAGTATGATATGCGGTTTTTGCCCATACTTTCTTAACAGGTTTCCAAACCATAGGACATTCTTTCTCAAAATGTTGAACTCTTGCACTTTGAACATCCGAGAGCATTGCGACCCACCGATTTTACAAAGACCTTTTTAAAATGATTTTTTTAAGCATCTCTTGTGGGTCTTTGCTTAATTCTTTCCTTCACTTTAGGAAAATCAATTAAATGAATGGTTTCCACAGTCATTCCTAAACCAGATTTATTGAAATAAGGTCTTTGTACTGAAAGAATTTTCTTAAGTTTCTCATATCCTATTAAAAATCTTTTGGAAATGTTTGATATGCCATTTTTAAAAAATACATTTTCTTTCGAAAGGTTGTCTTCTCTTTCTTTAAGAGTAGAAACATTTATGTCTAAACATCTCACCTTTTCTTTCAAAACATTTTCCTGTCGTTTCAGTGCAGAATTTTCCTTTTTAAGTTTGGAAATTCTTTTAAGAGAAGTCTTAAGACTAAAAAACAACTCACCAATGTATTTAGAAACTTTAATAGGGATTTTAGAGTTACTCACCTCAAATTCATTGTCTGAATCCGAGTCTGTCTCGGAGTTTGAATTTGAATCTGATTGTGCCATCAGACATATATTGGCATAATCATCATCACTTTTTTCACATTTTGTATCACTCCAAGTTTATGCTTTAAGAGCCTTTCGATACTTTTCAGCTTTTCCTTTCTTCTTCCTCAGAAGAGGACAATTAGGTCTGATGTGTCCCTTTTTCTTACATTCAAGGTAGACTACATCTCTATTTGATTCATCATCCTCAACAGACTTAGTTTGTTGCTTTTGAAAACTTTGTTTCTTTGGATTGAATCTTCCTTTTATGTTCAGCTTTTTGAATCTTCTTATCATGAGAGTAAGCTCCTTATCATCCATATCGTCTTCAGAATTTGTAACATCATAATCATCATTGGATTTTAATGCAATGGATTTCTTACCTTTAGGATCTTCGTCTTTATTGATTCGTTCCACTTCATAAGATTGAAGAGTCCCAACCAACTCATCGACAGATAGTGGCATAATTCTTTGTGTTTCCCTTATTGATGTCTTTATGTGATTCCAATCCTTGGAGAGTCCACGCAGTAGCTTGTTTACTTTCATGGGATTAGAAATTGGTTGACCTTGATTTTCAAGACCATTCATGATTTCTGTAAAACGACTAAACATGTCAGTTATAGATTCTCCTGATTTCATTTTGAAGGCTTTGTATTGACCGAGGAGGATGTTGATTCTAGTTTCTTTCACTCGATCGGTTCCTTCGTAGGTAATATGTAATCTATCCCAAACTTCTTTCGCTATAACACAAGAAGATATTTTGTTATATTTAGTAGGTGACAAAGCACAATATAAAGAATAAATTGCTTTTGCATCAAGAGCTTGTCTCTTGGTTATCTCTTCCTGAGTCATTTCACTAAACTCAACAGCTTCTTTTCCTCTCTCTGAGATAGATGCAGCTTTAGGAATGATTCCTATGTCTACAACGTCCCATTCCAGAGGATCCTTTGATCTTAGGAACGCCTTCATCTTGTTTTTCCATATGTTGTATTCCTTTCCATCAAAGTAAGGCGGTCTAGTATTGCTTTGCCCTTCTACCAGCCTTGGAGCTAACATACTAGGCATGGATCTTTAACTCTGAAGTAAAACACTTCAAACAAAGTGAGTACACATGCTCTGATACCAATTGAGATAGCTAGTATAAGCACCTAGAGGGGAGTGAATAGGTGTAAAAATATTTTCTCAAGATAAGAGAGCAATACTAAACAGACAATAGAAAGCAAGTTCTCTTTTCGTTAACAAAGCGAATTATGATCAAAGTAAAGCAGAGAGTAGGGAAGAGAAAATGAACACATAAATTATAGTGGTTCGGCTTATTCCAAGCCTACGTCCACTCTTCCGCACTGACAGCCCACCGGCTGGATTTCACTATGAACAAAAGAGTTGTTACAGTAAGGTTCTCCTTGATTCCACAGTGTAGATACTCTACCACACTTCCTCAAGGTTTCTCAAGAATATGGACTCTCTTTTGCGTACAAGATTTTGCTCGAAAATGAATTGACTAAGAACAAAGAGCTTCGAGACTTTGGAATTCTTCTATCGTGCACACACTCGAACAACTGGAACGTCTTCCTTATATACTCATTTATGCCATCATACCCGTTGGCACTTACCAAATGAATTATTCCAATCTTCCCGTTGGACAGAATCAATTAGGAAGATCATTCAAGCTATTTAAGGAACATGTCGATAGCCCATCAATCCTGCTCGCCCATACAATTAGGATCTCGGTTTCCATAAGTAGAACCTTCCAAGTATACTTCGCCAATCATCGGATCCTCAATCTTTGAATCAATAAAGGATTTCGTTATGTCATATCCAGCCAAGAGATCTTCTCCAGTCGATAAGGTCAAATCCTTAACGAAACATCCAATCCTGGATAGCCCTTCTTCGACGGATTAGAAATTGTCAATAAGAATAGACTTTGAGTCTTGAGTCTGGCAGTCCGGAGGTCTTCAGACTTTAAATAGTAGAGTCTACAAATCTTCAGACTAGACTGATGGAAACGTTTTGCCAGCTTTGAAATACTCCAGGAAGATTTCTCCAACACATTGCTCTCTCTTTCACCCAATAATCAAAGCTCCACTCACAATGGTCACCAGTTGCTCTTTGTTTCTATACATACTTTGATTCGAACATTATTTCTTATGTAAGTTGCATTTTCTTGATCTACATTTTAGTGATTGTTATATCTTGCACTTAAGTACAAGCAAATGTCCATAGTTGAGACCTAATATGAGACTCAAACAGTCCCAAATTTTTTTAAGAACTTGGATTGCGCACAATTGCCCATGATGAGCTTAACACTAATGAAATTAGAGACATCATAATGCAAGTTACATAGTTCATGACCAAGTAAAGATTTAGGTAAATCATGATAAAGGGCATCATCATGTATAATTGCCCATGATGAGCTTAACACTAATCAAACTCTCTCTCATCTACATTCTCTTGTAGAATCTTCTGAATTTCTGAATCTGCCCACTCAAACGTTTTGATTCTGATCTGTACTCTCGGCTCAATTCTGAGGGTGGTCATAAGATTCAAAAGGCGGCCTACCTTATATTTGAAAACTGAATTTTGAACTTCCTCAAATAAGATCCAATCCTTGAGTACCAACTGTGCAACTAAGGACTCTCGACTCAGTGCATCTGTGACTTTGCTCATCTTTCTAGAGTGATACAAAATATCATAGTCTTAATCCTTAAGGAGTTCCATCCAGCGATGTTGTCTCATATTCAACTCCTTTTGAGAGAATATGTACTTGAGACTTTGATGGTTATTGAAGACCTAACGTTGTGCGAGGTATGGGCTTGAGAGAACTTGTGTTTAAATCATGGGCCATTAAGTCTGTCTTTTAGGCAATACCCATACCAATGTTTCCTTAGTGCCGAGGGGTATATCATGACAAAAATTACCGAAAGTTCAAGTACTGTATCGAATAAATTAAAAGTTCAAGGACCATATGTACATTGAGTTATAGTTTATGGACTATATTAAACAAATTAAAAGTTCATGAACCAAATTGCATATTGGGCCAATATTCAAGGAATATTTATGTCATTTTCTTCAACCTTGCTTCCTTGCCTCAAAGCTTTGTCACATAGAGCAAGAGGAATATAACCTTATGCAGGTTTTTAAACGATGCTCTTTCCAACTTATTTTGTCTATGGGTGTGTTTGGGAGTGGCTTTTCCAAGCCACTTTGGGCTCAAAAATGATATTTGGGAACTTTTATAAAGATACTTGGGGAAAAATGAACATTTGGAAGGTTAAAAGCCCAAGGCTGCCTTGGGGCTGCCTTAGGCATTCGGCCTTCTCGGAATGTTGGGGGGAGGATAAGACAAAAAAATTTCTTCCACAAATATCCTCATTAACATTTCGTTTTTCCTATTTTGTCCTCGTGACTATTCACCTTCTTCTTCGTTGAGGTTGGTCGGCGACAAGTTGGACAAAGGTCGGCGTGAGGCCGGTGTGGTCGTGGCAACCATCGGCGGCCAATCACGTGAGCTTGGCAATCCCCCCCGAGTTGCGTTGCCACGAACGTCGCTGCGAACTAGATTTGAGTTGCCAGAGGTCGCGCACGTGACCTCCGGCGACCACCTAGATCTAGGTCATAGCAAGGTCGCGTGATTGCTGCGACCCTCGACAATGCTACGACCCATATTTCGGCCATGCAACCTTCGGTGACCTAGATATGGGTCGCCAATAGCTCCGTCGGAGGACATTCTCGAGAAGGCCGAATGCCTTATCCTCCCAACATTCAGATCTGGTTACTCAAATCTGAGTAGCCGTGGGTGACGGCGAATGCCTTATCCTCCCGACAACGGACAACGATGGATGTTCCCGTGGGTGACTGTGACAACAGTGATAGAGGCATCGGTGACCAGGAGGGGGGGCAGAGGGAGAGGTTGAGGGAAGCAGCGTTGGGGTAGTAGGTGAGGGCGGTGGAGAGGTGCTCGGCATGGAAGAGGCCAAGGGACTTGCGGTGGCAGGGTCAACGGCTTGGAAGGCACAACAAATGAGGGAGAAAGACTTGTGGTCGCCGTCGGCCATCGGCCGCCTGAGGTCTTGCAACCTAGGATGTAGCCGCCGGCGATTGGTGGTCGCCTACCCTTTGCCGGTCAACTAATTTTTTTATTTATTACAAAAATCATTTGTCAATGCAAATTTCTCCAAACACTATTTTGCCTAAAAGTACTTCATAATAGACTTTTACATTACAATTTACCAAACGCAATTTGCATTTTAGAAAACTCCTTTAACTTAAAGTCCTTTGCATTTTCCCAAAGGTTTTCCCCAAAAATCCAACCAAACGCACCCTACATGTGTCGTTAATTTCGAGTATATTTGATACACTATTTTTTTTTCTTAGTATCATTTGTAAATTTACTTTTTTTCTTTAATGTTGGACGATCAAAACGTTCAACTATTGATGGATGAGACTCATTTAGTTTTCCTCATCAACTCTTTTGGGTTTACAATCTTCATTGTTTTGAAAATTTTAAAGGTAAAGCAAAAGCAACTTTGCTATTTGCATATGATGATAATGATGATGAGAAGATGCACCATTACTGATAAGGAAGGATTCTATTTACTGATGATAGAAACAAGCATAGTCAGAATCTAACCAAAATATACATAGCTTGCGTGAGGTTGAGCCACGCACGAGCTTTGTTCAATGATTAGTTTTTTATGGTGACTTTAGCAAATTTTTAGTTCTTATGTATATATTACTTATTTTGTTCTGTTTCAATTTGTATGAATCTATCAAAAAATAGATGAAAGAAAAATCATATCTTGATAAAGAATGTTTCAAATTAGTTATATATATATATATATATATATATCTTATTTAGAATACAATTATCATAAATTTTCTTTTTGTGATGCCAAAAACATCGAACTTTTTTTTCTATGAAGCCAGATTTTTGGAGTAAATGCATCACATGGATAGAAGTTTTGGGACCAAAAAAAGAAAGTTTAGGGTAAATGTATTACATTAGTATAAGTTTAGGATTTTTATTATCACAAAAAAAAATTTTAGAATAAATGTGTCAGAGTGAACATAGTTAGGATTTTTGGTGGTTTTTATCCAAAAATAAAAGAACCCATCCGACATGAAGTTGCTTAAGCTGGATAGGTTTTCAGCCTTTAGAGGGACAGTCTCCACGACAGCCCTTGAGATAATCAGACAAGTGGGAGCTCTCAATGTTTTTTTTTTTTTTTTTTTTTTTTTTTTTTTTGTTAGGACTTGCAGACGAAGTAGATCACTGTTTGCACGACCAAATCGAAGAGCACTAGCAACATCAAGTCACTTCAATAGGAACCACGTCCAAGAACACAAGGGATCCAAACAGTGCCTGAACCAGCACGGAGTCCACCAAGACACCAAGAAGACACCAAACCCATAGACCCATCGTGCCCTTTATCAGTTCCTTGCTCTTCACCATCGCCTTCCTTCCATACAAATCTTCAAGAACCGAGATCACACTCGCCAATTGGCAAATCATGGTGATATGAACAAACCCAACAACGTACAAGATCAAGAGAATGACCGCCACGGCAATCCTAAGTGCAGGGCCAACTGAAAATTGTCTCATGATGGCGACCACTCCGATCTGAAGCCCTACAGCCACAACAATGAAGAGTGCGAAGCTCCAGAGGAAAGGGACCATGAACCTCTTCCACACTGTGGGCATGACACTCATCATCTTCTTGAAAGTAATCTGCTTGGCAGCGTAGATGCAAGCCACCAGGTAGATGATAGCTGAGGTCGAAAGCAGAGAGAAGATGAAGACGGAGATGAAGGAGCCGACATTGATGAGCCAGAAATTCCAGAGCATGCGGCACAAGTCCTTGTACCTCAGGTTGTCCTTCTCAGTGTTGTCCCGCCAATCTCATACTTGATGATCTTGAAGTAGAGGAGCTGCAAGACCTCGAAGAGTGTGAGGAAGACGATGCAGAGAGGGAGGATGAGCGTGAGCGTGATCTGATCAAAGATCTTCCTTCCTTTGAGGATGATCCTGGAGCTTTCTCTGTAGACGCCGAGGAACCCAAGGAATTGTAGCTCGTGCTGGTCTTTGTCCATCGTTCCATTCGCACAGAGAAATCAAGAACGAGTGAAACGATCCATGGGTAGAGAGAGACTGCGATATTTCTTGAAGCAGAACAACCAAGCTCAATTAACTGGAACGCCACATTCAAATTCAACCAACCACAAGGGCCCTGATTATAGGACCAAATCGTTATGACACATCCCATACCGTGTCACACAATTTTGTCCTATAATCCGACACATTCAACTCAATTAATCATGCGTTCCTAGTTTTGATCTCGGCATAAAGCACGGCATACTCTTTGTTCGGTGGTCTACCGGCGTAGCCAGGCGTCGTCTCACCCCATTGAGCACAGCAACATCTCTACTAGACGGCTTTCCTGAAGGAGTGTAGGTCCAGAATCTACTTCGACCAGCTTCCCATTGTCTAGGGGCATCCCATATAGGGGTAACATACAGCTTAACAGCTCGGAACGGGTTCTCTTAACCAACACACGACCATTCAATCTCGGCCTAGGATATCGTGCATTGCACTCAAATGCCTCAATTAAAATTGTGAACCTAGCCTGTTTTCTTTGTATTAGAAATACACGGTAAAATAGTCGTGTGTGGGCACATAATCAATTCACACCAGAAAATTTGATATCTTGTAATTTAAAATCTCACTATTTTATATAGTATATAAAACAATTTTCAGTGTTAAAATCCGACACTCGAGATTTTTTGAATAAATATTAAATTTAACTATTTTTGGAATTAAATACCAAAAAATCCAATCAGCACTTAATTTGCACAAATTAACACTCAATTACATAAATTAATCACACCATTGCAATCAGCACGAAATTCCGGTCACCGGCTATCCTGATCTAATTTTTGGAAAATATTTAATAATTAAATAATTACCAAAATTAATTAAATAATTACAGTTAATTACCATAAATACTAACCTAGGCCGAAATTGCTAACTTAACCACCTAAATGGGCCAGGAAAATTCCTAAACCTGTCTAGATAAATAGCACATCCTATCTAGGCCTTAATTAATTTAATCTAACCACCTAACATACATAATTGAATAATTAAATTGCTAATTTAATCTAACTAACCATCCAATCCCTAATTAACCTAAACTAAACACCCTTTAAACGTCATTAGCCTACTAAGTAGAGTTTAGTGCATAAACTCACTGATTTAGCGCAAAAACTCGGTTCACCACCATGGCGGTGCGACGGCGGCCGAAGCCCGAACTTTCGGCAGCGTCAACGGACACTTGGACCGGGCCAAAAAGGCCTTGCAAGCCCACAGCAACTATTGGGCTTGGTCCTGGGCTTGGGCTTCAAGTGAGCTGGACCAAAGTTGGGCTGGACCAAATTCGCATGGGCTGAAGAGCTCAATTGATGGGCTGGCTTTGAGTGGCTTGACTGACTTTGCTGGCGTGGGCTAGCTTCTTGGGCTGCTGGCACGAGCGAGCTGGGTCGAACAAAGAAGTAGCAAGAGCTGCTGCTGGGCTGTGGACGAAAGAGAGAGCTGCTTCGATGGGGCTTCGCTGCCTTCGTGCGAAATGGTGGAGGCACGGGACACGGAGCTGCTGGCGTCAAAGGAGAAGACGGCGTGGAGGTTGAGTTGGCGTTGAAGAGAAGATCGAGCGGCGTTACTTCGATGGGTGGTGGGCCGAATGGAAGAGAGCTAGCGAAGGAGTCAACAATTGAAGTCTGTTGGGGAAGTTTGACTCGGTTAGACTGCTGGACGAACAACCAAACGTGAAGGAGTTGCTGGCGAGTCAACTTTGGGGGAGCTTCGACGGATGAAGGTTGACCTGGTGGACGTGTGGCAGCGGCTGATGAATTGGTGGAGAAGATGGAGCATTCGGTGGTAGAGGAGACAAATGAAGATGGGGCAGCTGCAGAGATTGGCTTCGGTGGAAGAAATGAAGGAAAATGAAAAGCAAAGTAGGAACGAATGAAGTCGGTTCCGAAGGAAGACAGAGGTTCGAAGTAGAAAGGAGAAGGCAGGTCGGTCAGTTGCGAAGCTTGCCCGAGAAGACTGAAGATGGGAGTGTATAAAGTCAAGGTTAAAATATCTTATTTCATCGTGATTTTATCCAAAAAGTCTTCAAGTTTCATCGTGATTTTGTCCAAAAAGTCTTCAAGTTTATCTACTTGGTCCCCCCCACCAATTACTTTCTTGAAATTAACTCACAAATAATTCCATTTGATATCAAATGTTGCACCCCCTTGCTTAGCTCAAAATTTCACTAAGTTTGAACTCCAAATTGAGGTCCAAATTTGATGAAGAAAGAGTCCACAAAATTTTCTGTAAGTCCCCTTTGCCAAATAGCTCAATATAGAAGCCAAAATTCCCTTTAATTTGGCCCATCCGAATTTCCGTTATTTTCCGAATCGTCCAAAACGATTTTCCATAAAAATCTCAAAATCGTTGAAAATTCTTCGAAGGATGAATTGGCGTTCCTAAAATAAATTGTGACATGACATAACTTTCAATTTCTGAAATTAGGTTCAAATTCGTGGTTAATTTCAAGTTGGCGTAATTTTAGCGTGACCTAATTTACCAAGTACCTTTTAGAAATTTTTAGTACAATTGACCCGTGGTTAATTATTTTTTAGCCACACTGTACATCTTCATCTCATTGGCAACTTTCAGTTGTCGTGAAAATCTCGAGATTTCAAATACAGGCATAGGGTACCCAAAACGACAGAAAAATCGGTTTAGTGCTAATCGACGAGAATTTTGCAATTAGGTGGAATCACACATACACTAATCACATACCTCTATCAAATCAACCTATCTCCAGTCTTTGATCGATTTTGACATTGCCGTAATGACCATTACAAATCAACACGGTTGAGCAGTCGATTCTTGGTCAAATTCTCAAGTCCATTGCGTTAAAATCCATTAATGGCTTCTCCAGATAGTCTAGTTATCTCATGAGTGATCAGCTCAGAGAAAAGCACTATAGACGCGTTGATAAAAGACCCGATTTTTTAATCGAAAATAAAATTTGAAAATTCAGGCTGTCACATGAAGTAGCCAAGCCTGACGAGCTAGAAAGCGACCCACTCCTTCTCGAGCATGCGGGATGGGTTCCTGGACTTTAGCTCATCCTTTTAGGTGTTGTTCAGGGTGATCTCGTGGTTGACGATCTTGTAGGATAGGAGGTGCGAGACCAAGGAGTGGGCGAGGAAGATGATGTAGAGAGGGAGGATGAGCACGAATGTGATTTGGGTGAAGATCTTCCTCCATTTGAGGATGATCTTGTAGGTCTCTTTGTAGACGCCGAGGAAACAAAGGAATTGCAGCTTGTTCTAGTCTCTGTCCATGGTTTCCTTCACACAAATATATTAAGAACGAGTGAAACGATCGATGTGTAGAGAGACTGAGATATTTCTTGAAGCAGAACAAGCGAAGAGATTTAGAGACTCTAATACTTATAAAGGGTTCTGATAAGAACAACCACACAATGAATTCATAAATGAAGATAGGGATGTCATCGAGAGTAGGGGAAGGAAGAGGGTAGTGTGATAGCCTGAATTTTCAGATTTTGTTTTTGATTAAATAAATTGTGCCTTTCATCGACGCACCAATAGTGCTATTCTGTGAGTTGATCACTCACGAGATAACAAGTCTATCTGGGAAGCAATTAAAGAATTTAAATGCAATAAACATGAGAATTCGACCAGGAATCGACTGCTCGACCGTGTTGGTCTGCAAGGGTCATTACGGCACTATCAGAAATTGACCAGAGACCGGAGATACGTCGATTTGAATGAGATATATGATTAGAGTGTGGGTGATTCCACCTGATTGCAAAATACTCGTCGATCGGTACTAGATCGATTTTATTATTGTTTTGGTACTTGGTGCTCGTATTTGAAACCTCAATATTTTCATGACAACCGAGAGTCACCAATGTGTTGAACATGTACAATGTGACTCGAGATAAATCGATTACGGGTCAATTGAACTAAAAAATTCTTAAAATTTACTCGATAGATTAGGTCACACTAAAAGTGCGCCGGATTAAAATTAATCACGAATTTGAACCCGATTTCAGAAAATTGAAAGTTCTGTCGTGTCACGATCTATTTTATGAATGTCGACTCATCCTCCAAAGATTTTTTAGAGATTCTAGGATTTTTACAAAAAATCGTTTTGGATGTTGCGGAAAAATAAGGAAAATTCAAATGGGCCAAATTAAAGAAAATTTGGACTTCCAAGCCGAGCCTTTGAGTATTGGGGACTTGCAGAAAATTATACGGGATTTTTCTTTATTGAAATCGGACCTCAATTTGGAGAATTGAGTAAGGAAATTGAAATTAATTGAGTGAAATTCGGATCCATGGAAGGGGCTTCAATTTTTGGCTTCAATTTGCACTATTTTGATGGAAAATTGGTTGGAAAGTATTAAAAGGACATTGCATTAAATTGGATGGATATAGATGTTGGACTTTATGCTCTCAATCTTGCCTAACACACCACCGGCTGCTCATCCGATCACACGCCTCAACTCTTCTTCTTCATCATCGGTTCTTGCTTCAGCTTTCATTTTCGATTTTCTTTCCTCTCCAATTTCGCATCTCTCTGTCCACGGTCTACCCATTCCCCACTTATTGAAGCTTCAAGATTTCTTCAGCCTCTACCGACTTGCCAGCAGCCCACCTCCACTAGAAATTGTTCCCCTTAGTCAACTAACCTCATGCCAGCTCCTCTTGGTTGATTCTGTGGATGTCAGGAGCTACTGCCTCCATCGAAGACCTCCCACGAAGCAGCAAGCCCACACGTCTTCTCCTCTCCACGTGGCCCCAACCAGCAGCAATTGAGCTGCTTCCTTCACCGTTCAAAGCAGCCTAATTTACATCTCCTCCAACTACTAGCGAAGCCTAAAGTCCATCCAGCATCTTCGTCCCTATCTCTTCCATTGAGCTGCTCCATCTCTCCACGTGAAGCCACATGTTCAGCAGCCATTTGTGCGCCCATCTCTAAGCGTGGTCTTCTCCAGCAGCTTGAAGATCCCAGCGAAGCCACGCGTCTTTCTCTTTAGCAGCTCCCATCTTCGCTCGTGGATCAGCCCAGTAAGCCGTGGCCTGTGAGTTCATCCCAAGCCCAGTAGATTGCATTTCCAAGCCCACGCCTGCAGCAGCTCAGTCCACTTAAACGTGGGCCCATCTTCACGCAAGCCAGCCCACATTTCAGCCAAAATCAGCCCACGAATTCAAGTGTAGCAGCCCAACTTCAGCTGTCTAATCAGCAGTCCAGTTCAGTCCATTAAGCCCATGATTTTGAAGCCCAAGCCCGCGAAGCAAGCCTAGCCCAACTCAATAACAAATCTCAATTTGGGCTGAGATTTGTTGGCCGATTTCAAGCCTAGTCCAAGCCCATGGGTGTCATCGCAAGCCCAAGTTCGGCCGCCGTTGCGCTGTCATTGCGGTGAATCGGTTTTCATAATAAACCGGTGAGTTTATGCACTAAACTCTTCTTAGTAGGCTAATGATATTTAAGTGGTGTTTAGTTTAATTTAATTAGGAATTAGGTGGTTAATTAGATTAAATTAGTAATTTAATTATTCAATTATGCATGTTAGGTGGTTAGATTAGATCAAGTGAGGCATAGATAAATTGTATTATTTATCTAGAAAGATTCGGGAATTTTCCGGGCCCATATCGGTATTTAATTTAGTTATTTTGGCCTAGGTTAGTATTTTTAGAATTTAAATTGAATTACTTAATCATTTTAGAAATTAATTAATTATGAATTATTTTTCCGGGAATTAAGCTAGGATAACCGGTGATCGGAATTTCGTGCTGATTGCAATGGTATGGTTAAATTCTGCAATCGGGTATTAGTTTGTGCAAATTGAGTATTGATTGAAATTTTGAGTATTTAATTCCAAAATTATGAATTTTCAATATTTATTAGAAAATCTCGGGTGTTGGGTTTTAAACACCGAAAATGGTTTTATATGTGATATAAACCAGTGGGATTTTAAATTGGAGGTTATTAATTTTCTAGGTCCAATCTGACCGTATACCCACACACGATTATTTTACCGTGTATTTTTAATTCGGAGGAAAATAGGCCAGGATCACTATTTTAATTGAGGCATTTGAGTGCAATGCACAGTGTCCTAGGCCGAAGTTCATTGGTCATGTGTTGATTAAGAAAATCTGTCTTGAGCGTTTACACGAGACACTATTAAATCCCTTTGTGGGTTACCCATGCATTAGGGTATCGGGTCGCAGTAGATTCTGGACTTATGCTCCTTCGGGAATGCTATCTATGAGAGACAAAGCTGTTTTCAATGGGGAAGAGACGATGCCTGGTTACGCCAGTAGATAGCCGAACATGGGAGTCGATTGTGCCTTAAGTGGCTTAATTAACAATTGAAACGCATGATTAGTTGAATTTGATGCCCCTGATTATGAGACAAAACTGTATGGCATGATATGTGACGTGTCATAACAATTTGGCCTTATAATTGAGACCTTTGTGATTAATTGAGTTGATGAGGTGTTTCAATTGTTATGTGCATTAGTTTTATGCATTGTGATATGAACTGTGTTGGCCTGCAAAAAGAAACTGAGGTAAGGTAAGTCCTCTGTGCTAATTGTGTGATTGTGTGGTTAGGACACATCTTGGCATATTACCTTCCTAATCGGGCTTTAGAGCGTAAACTCACTGAGATTTATATCTCACCCTGTCGTTGGTTAAATTTTCAGGGTTGTCGAGTAGAGGATGTGGAGTCGAGAGGAGGTGATAGGAAGTGTAGATAACTTAGGACCGTTTCTTTTTGGGAAAACTAGTTTTTGTAGTCTATTGGTTATAGACCTTGTACATTACTATATGTGAATATTTCGTTTTGTGAATATGTTGTTTTACTTTTCTATCCCGAGATGATTACCTTTAGGGGATTTATTTTCGCTTCCGCATGTGTAATAAAAAGAAAGGGTTGGTGACTCGTCTTGGGAAGTCACAAAATTTTATCGACTCGAGAGGGATGGGCACACGCTTGGTGTTCGAGGCATGACATCCCCATTTAGTGGTATCAAAGTATGTTAGTGTTGGAGTGGTAATGTGCGATAGTTCTTGGGATAGTTAGTAGGAAAGGCTTTTAGTTCATGTAGAAGCATGTGATTGATAGTTGATTGGTAAATTGTTTGTGTGGATCACTCAATTTCTAATTCTATATGAAATTGGAAACATGTTTTATAGAAAATCTGCATCTTAAGTGATTAGGAGTCGATGACTCCTAGGCAGAGAACCATAACCTCTGTGACTCGGGTTAGGACGCCGACAATGGTTGGTACCCGAGGCGATCGTGGTAAAGCGCAGGCTGAGGCCAACGCAAGTGGAGTGGCACCGCCTCCAGTCGGTGCTGGGGTAGCAGCCCCTAGTGATCTCAAGATTAAGGGGATCATGCAGGCGCTAGAGACGATGGGAAATCAGATGGATTAACAAGCCCAGAATCAAGCTGCCGCCATTACCGCCGCCACTATAGCTGTCCACTACTGCCACTGCCAATGCTGCTATTATTGCTGCCACCACTGCTGCACTTGCTGCCGCACCTGCTGTTGTACCTGTTGAGGTTCCACCTAGAAATGTAGTCGTTGGAAGGCCGATGCATAAACTAGTGGAGCAATTTTTAAAGTTGAACCCGCCAAAGTTCACCGACGCGGGAGATCCCGAGGCTGCAGTCCTCTGGATCCAAGAGTTAGAGAATGCCTTTGAACTGCTGATGTGCATGGAAGCAAAAAAGATCGTTCTTGCAGTCTACCAACTGAAGGAGATTGTAGGCACATGGTGGAGAGCCACAAGAGGAACGGTATTTCCAAAGGCGTGGTTCCAGAGTGGAACGCCTTCATCGAGGTCTTCAATAGTAAATACTTTTCTAAGACCGCTAGAGAATTGAAGATGGCAGAATTTCAGTGTGTTCGCCAAGGCTCAATGACAGTTGATTAGTACCGAGACAAAATTCGCTGAATTATCACAGTACACTCCCATATTGGTTGAAGATCCTGTAGATCGAGCTAGAAGGTTCAGAGATGAATTCAGACCGGAGCTAAGGAGTTCACTAATTCCACTTAACTTGAGGAGCTACAACGACCTATATGAATGGGTCCAGATGATAGAGAGAGACAAGAACGAACAAGCCGCTACATCTGGGTCGCGGTTTGATTCGAACCAGGATAGGAATCAGTTTGGGAAAAGACTGATGACCGGAGGAAAATACTTTATTTCGCCTAACAGGAAGGGTGGGATAAGAAAATCAGGGTCGAGTCCGAATAGAGTATGTCGTTCCAGCGTAGGACAACATGGATTAGCCCCGTGCCATTCTAGGACGGGTGTTTGTTTTATATGTGGCCAACAAGGTCACATGACCAAAAGTTGTCCTAGGAGACAAATGGGACTGTAGTTGCCGCCACCGCCACCGATGAACCGGAACAGAGGACTTCTGCCACCGAATACACAACAAGGTGGATTGATTCGACCTCCAGCTCAAGGAAGGACATATGCGATCATAAGAGGATAGGCGGAGGACTCACCTAATGTGATTACAAGTACCGTTTCACTAAACGACCATGATGCTTATGCTTTATTTGACCCTGGAGCTACTCATTTATTTATAACTGAGCAGTATGTTAAGTTGGTAGGATTAATTCCTAAATTGTTGAAGTCAATGATTGGTATATCAACACCATTAAAGGATAAGGTGTTAGCTACAGTGGGTTGTCCTGGTTGCACGTTAGTGATTGGTGTGCGAGAGGGGAAGATAGACTTGATAGTCCTAGCCATGTATGATTTTGACTTGATAATTGGCATGGACTGGCTCACCAAGCAATGAGCTAAGCTGGACTGTTATCGCAAAGCGATTCAGTTTAACCCGTTAGAGGGTGAAAGTTTTGAGTTTATTGGGAGTCGAGAAGGACCCTCGATTACCCTAATCTTGTCACTAGAGGCAACCCGGTTATTAGATGAGGGTTGTCAAGGTTACCTGGCGACTATCATAGATACAACAATTAAGGAACTGAAGATCGAGGACATTGCAGTGGTCCAAGAATTTCCAGATGTGTTCCCAAAAGAATTACTAGGTTTGTCGCCAGAAAGAGAAATAGAGTTTGTGATTGAGTTAGCCCCCGGGACAGAGCCAATCTCTAAGGCTCTTTATTGGATGACGTTATCTGACTTGAAAGAATTGAAAGTGCATATGCAAGAATTGTTGGATAAGTAATTCATACATTTCAGTGCGTCACCTTGGGGAGCACCAGTTCTATTCGTAAAGAAGAAAGATGGTTCGTTGCGCCTGTGCATCAACTATTGCCAACTCAATCAAGTGACGATCAAGAACAAGTATCCATTGCCGAGGATTGATGACTTGTTTCATCAACTGCAAGGAGTATCGATATTTTCGAAGATTGACCTAAGGACGGGATATCATCAGTTGAGGATTAGAAAGGAGGATATACCGAAGTCAGCGTTTCGTACTTGATACGGCCATTATGAGTTCACTGTCATGCCGTTCGGACTTACAAATGCCCCAACTGCTTTCATGAATTTGATGAACCGAGTTTTCAAAGAATACCTAGATCAGTTCGTGATTGTGTTCATCGATGATGTCCCGATGTACTCGAAAAGTCCAGAGGAGCATGAAGGACATTTGAGATTGGTACTACAGACTCTAAGGACTCATGAGCTATACGCCAAGTTCAGCAAATGCGAGTTTTGGTTAACTCGTGTTGCATTCCTAGGTCACGTGATTTCAGGCGAAGGAATCTCCATGAACCCAAGCAAGATAGAAACATTAATCAATTGGCCAAGACCGTCTATAGTAACAAAGATCCGAAGTTTTCTAGGTTCAGCAAGGTATTACAGAAGATTCGTGGAATGGTTTTCAGCTTTAGTGTTGCCGTTGACTCGACTCTTGAAAAAGGAAGAGAAGTTCGTGTGGACGGACAAGTGCAAGTGTAGTTTCCAAGAGTTTAAGGAAAAACTGACTACCACACATGTTCTAACTATACCATCTAGTCTTGGAGAATACGAGATTTACAGTGATGCGTCTTTTAGAAGACCGAGTTGCGTGTTGATGCAGCATGGTAGAGTTGTCACATACACGTCACTTCAGTTAAGACCTCATGAATAGAATTACCTGACACATGACTTAGAACTTATAGCAATTATTTTCGTTTTGAAGATTTGGAGACACTATTTGTGCGGAGAAAGATTCTAGATCTTTACAGACCATCAAAGTCTCAAGTATCTATTCTCTTAGAATGAGTTGAATATGAGACAACATCACTAGATGGAACTCCTGAGGGACTATGATTGTGATATCTTGTATCAGCCCGGAAAAGCGAATAAGGTCGCAGATGCATTGAGTCGAAAGTCCTCAGTTGCTCAAATGATACTCAAGGAATGGACTTTGATTGAGAATGCTAGAGATTCAATTTTCAAATTTGAGATAGGCCACCTTTCAAATCTTATGGCCACCCTCAGAATTGAGCCAAATGTTCAAATCGGAATCAAAGCACTTCAGCCAATAGATCCAGATGTTCAGAAGATTCTGCAAGAGGATACCGATAAGAGAAAAACTGACTTTCAAGTTTATGAGGATGGAATACTGAGGTTCTAAGGACGATTGTGTGTACCTGATGATGCAGAGCTTAAGGAAGAGATCTTATCAGAAGCTCATCATAGTAGTTACAGCATTCATCCTAGCAATACAAAAATGTATCAAAATCTACGTCAACACTATTGGTGGTCCGATATGAAGGTAGATATTGCCAAGCATGTCACTAAGTGTTTGACGTGTCAGCAAGTGAAAGCACAGTAATGTAAGCCGGGAGGATTTCTGCAACCTCTCGAGATTCCCGAATGGAAATGGAAACATATCACGATGGATTTCATGACAGGTTTATTGAGGAGTCGAGAGATAATGACTCTATTTGGATAGTGGTCGACAGACTGACGAAGTCGGCTTACTTCATTGCAGTAAAAATGGACCTTGATTTGGATAGGCACGCAGAATTGTACGTGCGTCAGATAGTTCGTCTGCATGGAGTGTCGGTGACGATTACTTTTGATCGAGACCTGAGATTTATAGCTGCTTTTTGGAAAAGTCTACAGTCTACTTTAGGAACAAAACTGCAGTACAGTACGGCCTATCATCCTCAAACGGATGGCCAGTTTGAGAGGACAATCCAAACCCTCGAAGACATGCTGCGAGCTTGCGTTTTGGATTTCAAAGGAAGTTGGGAGGAAAAACTTCACCTTGTCGAGTTTGCTTATAACAACAGCTACCAATAGAGCATTCAGATAGCTTTTTTTGAAGTGTTGTATGGCAGAGCATGCAGAACATCGGTATGTTGGGATGAAGTTGGGGAATGGAAAATCACAGGCCCAGAGTTGGTTCAGCAATCAGTGGATGCAGTTGCTATCATTAGGGACAGATTAAAGAGAGCCGCCATAAAAGCTACATAAATAAGCGCCGAAGGCCATTAGAATTCCAAGTTAGTGATCATATTTTTCTAAAAGTGTCACCAATGAGAGGTACTTCGCGCTTTGGCAAGAAAGGAAAGCTGAGTCCGAGGTATGTAGGCCCATTTGAGAATATTGAAAGAATTGGGATCCTAGCGTATCGTCTTGCATTGCCGCCAAAGCTGGTGCAAGTGCATGACGTCTTTCACATGTCAATGTTAAGGAACTATGAGCCTGACCCACCCACATGCTCAAGTTTGATGAATTAAATGTGGACGATAGAATGTTGTATGTGGAAAACCCGGTTCAGATTATGGATCGCAAGGAACAGGTCATGTGCACCAAGACCATCCCATTGGTCAAAGTGGTTTGACAACACCAAGGCGAAGAATCGATGAGACCCCCACCTATTTGTTTAAAGATTTGTATGGTTTAAATTTCGATGACGAAATTTTTATATGAGGAGAAGAGTTGTGACAGCCTGAATTTTTAGAATTTGTTTTTGATTAAATAAATCGGGCATTTTATCGACGTGCTGATAGTGTTATTCTCTAAACTGATCACTCACGAGCTAACTAGTCTATCTAGGGAAGCAATTAAGGAATCCAAATGCATTTGACTTGAGAATTCGACCAGGAATTGATTACTCGATCGTGTTGGTCTGCAAGGGTCATTACAACACTGTCAGAAATCGTCAGAGATCGAAGATAGGTCGATTTGACTGAGATATGTGATCAAAGTATGGGTAATTTCCACATGATTGCAAAATACTTGTCAATCAGCACTAGACAATTTTTCTATCTTTTAGGTACTCGGTGTCTGTATTTGAAATCTCAAGATTTCCACGACAATTGAGAGTTGCCAACGTGTCGAACATGTACAATGTGACTCAAGATAAATCGATCATGGGTCAATTGCAACAAAAAATTCCTAAAAGTTACTTGGTAGATTAGGTGACGCTAAAAGCGCACCGGATTGAAATTAACCGTGAATTTGAACCCGATTTCAGAAATTGAAAGTTTTGTCGTGTCACAATTTATTTTAGAAATGTCGACATATGCTCCAAAGATTTTTCAAAGATTCCAGAATTTTTACGGAAAATCGTTTCGGAACGTTGCGGAAAAATAACGGAAATTCGGATGGGCCAAATTAAAGGAAATTTGGACTTCCAAGCCGAGCCTTTGAGTATTGGGGACTTGCAGAAAATTGTACAGGATTTTTCTACATCGAAATCGGACCTCAATTTGTGGAATTGAGTAAGGAAATTGAAATTAATCGAGTAAAATTCGGATCCATGGAAGGGGCTTCAATTTTTGGCTTCAATTTGGACTATTTTAATGGAAAATTGGTTGGAAAGTATTAAGGGGACATTGCATTAAATTGGATGGATATAGATGTTGGTTGTTAAGCTCTCAATCTTGCCTAACACACCATCGGCTGCTCATCCCATCACATGCCTCAACTCTTCTTCTTCATCATTGGTTCTTGCTTCTACTTTCATTTTCAATTTTCTTTCTTCTCCAATTTCGCATCTCTCTACCACCTATTACCCATTCCCCACTCACTGAAGCTTCACGATTTCTTCAGCCTCTGCCGATTTGCCAGCAACCCACCTCCACTAGAAATTGTTCCCCTTAATCAACTAACCTCATGCCAGCTCTTCTTGGTTGACTCTGTGGATGTCAGGAGCTGCTGCCTCCATCGAAGACCTCCCACAAAGCAACAAGCCCACGCGTCTTCTCCTTTCCACGTGGCCGCAACCAGCAGCAATTGAGCTGCTTCCTTCACCGTTCAAAGCAGCCCAATTCACGTCTCCTCCAACTGCCAGCGAAGCCTGAAGTCCATCCAGCATCTTCGTTCGTGTCTCTTCCACCGAGCTCCTCCATCCCTCCATGTGAAGCCACCTATTCAGCAGCCGTTTATGCGCCCATCTCCAAGCGTGGTCTTCTATAGCAGCTCGAAGACCCCAACGAAGCCACACGTCTTCATCTTCAGCAACTCCCATCTTCGCTCGTGGATTAGCCCAACAAGCTGCGGCCCGTGAGTTCATCCCAAGCCCAGCAGATTGCGTTTCCAAGTCCACGCCTGCAGCAACTCAGTCCACTTAAACGTGGGCCCATCTTCACGCAAGCCAGCCCACATTTCAGCCAAGATCAGCCCACGAATTCAAGTGCAACAACCCAACTTCAGCCGTCCAACCAGCAGTCCAGTTCAGTCCATTAAGCCCGCGATTTTGAAGTCCAAGCCCACGAAGCAAGCATAACCCAACTCAATAACAAATCTCAGTTTGGGCTGAGATTTGTTGGGCCGATTTCAGGCCCGGACCAAGCCCATGGGTGTTGTTGTGAGCCCAAGTTCGGCCGCCATCGTGCCGTCATTGCGGTGAACCGGTTTCCGAAATAAACGGGTGAGTTTATGCACTAAACTCTTCTTAGTAGGCTAATAACGTTTAAGTGGTGTTTAGTTTAATTTAATTAGGAATTAGGTGGTTAGTTAGATTAAATTAGTAATTTAATTATGCAATTATGCATGTAAGGTAGTTAGATTAGATTAAGTGAGACCAAGATAAATTGTATTATTTATCTAGAAAGGTTTGAGAATTTTCCGGGCCCATATTGGTATTTAATTTAGTGATTTTGGCCTAGGTTAGTATTTTTAGATTTTAAATTGAATTAATTAATAATTGAATTAATTAATTAATTATTCATTATTTTTCCGGAAATTAGGCCGGGATAACCGGTGACTGAAATTTCGTGCCGATTGCAATGGTGTGGTTAAATTCTGCAATCGGACATTAGTTTGTGCAAATTGAGTCCGATTGGAATTTTGAGTATTTAATTCCAAAATTATGAATTTCCAATATTTATTCAGAAAATCTTGGGTGTCGGGTTTTAAACACTTAAAATGGTTTTATATATGATATAAACCAGTGTGATTTTAAATTGGAGGTTATGAATTTTTTAGGTCCAATCTGACCATGTACCCACATATGACTATTTTTCCGTGTATTTTTAATACGGAGGAAGTAGGCCAGGATCACTATTTTAATTGAGGCATTTGAGTGGAATGCACGGTGTCCTAGGTCGAAGTTGATTGATCATGTGTTGGTTAAGAAAATTTGTCTTGAGCATTTACGCTAGACACTATTAAATCCCTTTTTGGGTTACCCATGCATTAGGGTATCGGATCGCAGTAGATTCTGAACCTATACTCCTTCGGGAATGCTGTCTACGAGAGACGAAGCCATGCTCAGTGGGAAGAGACGATGCTTGGCTACGCCAGTAGACAGCCGAACATGGGAATCGGTTGTAACTTGAGTGGCTTAATTAACCATTGAAATGCATGATTGGTTGAATTTGATGCGCCTAATTATGAGACAAAATTGTGTGGTATAGTATGAGATGTGTCATAACGGTTTGGCCTTATAATCGGGACCTTTATGATTAATTGAGTTGATGAAGTTTCAATTGTTATGTCATTAGTTACATGCATTGAGATATGAACTGTTCTTATCTGTAGGAAGGAATTGAGGCGAGGTAGGTCCTCTGTGCTAATTGTGTGATTATGTGGTTAGGACGCCTCTTGGCATATTACCCTCCTAATCGGGGTTTAAAGCGTGAACTCGCTGAGATTTATATCTCACCCCATCGTGAGTTAAATTTTCAAGGTTGTTGAGTGGAGGACCTAGAGCCGAAAGGAGGTGATCGGAAGTGTAGGTTACTTAGGACCGTTTCTTTTTGGGAAAGCCAGTCTTTGTGTCTTTTGGTTATAGACCTTGTACATGAACTCTATGTGAATACAAAAGCATGTTTCGTTTTGTGAATCTGTTGTCCTGCTTTTATATCCCGAGATGATTACTGTCAAGGGATTTATTTTTGCTTCTGCATGTGCAATAAAAAGAAAGGGTCGCCGACTCGTCCTAGAAAGTCGCAAAATTTTATCGACTAGAGAGGGATGGGCATGCCCTCGGGGTTCAGGGCATGACAGGAAGACTTTGAAATTTGAACGAGTCAAACTTTTCCTTTAGATTCCTAGCTCTTCATGCTGTTTCGTCAACTGGAATCAAACTTGCTTAAAGAAGAGAAGAAAGCTTTTGGTCCCACTTTCTCTGCTCTCACCCCGACGTTTCTCAGGCTTCCTGATCTAGCGACATCATAGCACGAAACGCGGGAATGGTGGCCATGGAATTCAGCTGAGTCGATGCAATTTGAACTCCCCGTCAAAGTGATGAAATAGCGTGGGAAGTGTGTGCGCTTGAGGGACTTGGCCAAGAAATCTCCATGAGAAGCTAAACGTATAAACCTATAAAGTACTTCGTAAAAATTTCTATCGTGCCAAGACATAGGGGTTCGGTGTGTCAGGCGTCCTCGGCTATGATCCGCTTTATCAATGTACTTTGTTCTTCGTTTCTGTATGCTGATCACAACATATGTAATGTGAATTTAGATAGGTTTCACTTATAGAGATCATGATATTCAAATAAGCTCACGCTAGTTATATGCCACTCTTTAAAGTACTTGATCCATGCTTATTGTTGCAATACCAGACGTCTTTTGATTATTGAGTTTACATGCTCTTCATATACATGAGGTCTTCCTTCATCTATGAGCTCAAGTAATTTTGTCCGACTTTCTAACACTCACAAATATATTTGGAATTGGAGATGATGTACGATGATTCACTTGTCATGAGGAGATTTTCAGGTACTTTCGACTTAAATGAAGTTGGGTCACATGTGCCGAGAGCATTTAACAATTTATCTAAATTAGAGACGAGCTACCTATCACGTTAAGTGGGAATCAACTGAGCACTTGAAGAATCTTTGGCACCATGCTACTAGGGAAAGAAAAGGTAAAGTACTAACTATTTGAGAAAATTCAAAAATCTTAGTAACCTCGCGACCCTTGCTTCAAAGCTTTGGCACAGAGAGGAGGAAAATAACTAAAGTTTCCAAAGGTTTTTATATGATGCTCTTTCCAACTTATTTTGTCTATACGTGTCATTAATTTCGAGTATATTTGGTCCACTTTTTTTTCTTGTTTTTAGTTGTATCTTTTGAAAATTAGTTTTTTGTCTTTAATGTTTTGGACGATCAAAACTTTCATTCAATACGTACAAATGTTGATGGGTAAGACTCATTTGGATTTTCTCATCAATTTTTTGAGTTTACGCTCTTTATTGATTTAAAGAGTTTAAAGGTAAAGCAAAAGCAACTTCACTATAAGCCGCAATGTATAGTTTTCTTAAGTTGCTTTTATATCCATATGATGATAAATATAATCAAAAGAGGCACCATTGCTAATAAGGAAGGATTTTACTTATTCCTGATAGAAATAAGCATAGCTAGAATCTGACCAAATCATATATGGCAAGCATGAGGTTGAGCCACACACGAGCTTTAGTTAGTGGCTTTTTTTTTAGGTGACTTTAGCAATTTTTTAATTCTTATGCATGTATTGTTTATTTTGTTCAATTTCAACTCATATGAAAATCTATAAATACTTAGATGAAAGCAAAATATTCCATGATTGTACATATCCTGATAATGAACATTTCAAATTAATTGTTTATATATACATAGATCTTATTTTGAAAAATCTATGTGAAAGTAAGTTGAATTTTTCAGGGAAAAAAACGCGGCTTTCCTACATCCATGTTGTAAAAGGAAGACAAAAATAAAAGAGAAAATTATAACGTTTAAAATGTTATGTTGCATATATTTTGCCAATAATTTGTACATGGATTATTGTGCATAATCTAAGGAAACTCTAAATCCGCATGTCCAGTTCTTATACATATTCTACATTCTATTTGAAATATATAAAATCATGTGGGATAACTTTTTTGATCTAATTTCACATAGATATTTGGATATATCTATTTATAATTAGATGAAAAAAGTTACATCCCGTAATTGCACATATTTTGATAATAGATGTGCATATGGATTGTATTTTGAAATGCCTATATGAAATGTGTACTTTATAACATGAACATTAGCAAATTAATAAAAGATAACGTATCAACATAAGTATTTGACTGTTGAAAACAATTAATTTGAAAAGCCTCCGCGACATGATTGTGCATATTTCATCACTATATAATGTTGGAGGATCATTGAAAAGTTATGTAGCAGAAGAACCTTTTTATAATAAACAGACGAGTCAATAAAAAAAAAAATCCATCACATCAGACTTGAATGATAGCTCGCCTCTTATGGGTAAATGAAAATTACAAATCAGAAAACATTTAGTGCTAAAAACTAATATAAGAACCCATTAGACATGAAGTTGCTCAATCTGGAAGGCATTTTGGCCTTCAGAGGGACGGTCATCAAGACAGACATCCAGATGATCAGAGAAGCAGGAGCTGTCGATGGTCTCGTCGTGGTAGGACTTGCAGACGAAGTAGATCACCGTCTGCATGACCAAATCGAACAGCACCAGCATCGACAGCAACATCATGCAGATCAGCCCAACCCCAATCTTGACTCCAATATGAACCACGTCAAAGAACACAAGGGATCCAAACAGTGCCTGAACCAGCACGGAGCACACCAAGACACCAAGAAAACACCAAACCGATAGGCCAATCTTGCCCTTTATCAGTCTCTTGCTCTTCGCCATCGCCTTCATTCCACATGCATCTTCAAGAACCGAGATCACACTCGCCAATTGCCAAATCATGGTGATATAAACAAACCCAACAACGTACAAGATCAAGATAATGACCGCCAAGGCAATCCCAAGTACAGGGTGAAATACAAAGTTACCCACGTTGACCAGCCATACGAACAGAAACCCTACAGTCACAACGATGTGCACAAACAAAAGTGCGAAGCACCAGAAAAAAAGTGACCATGAGCCTCTTCCACACTCTGAGCCAGGCTCTCATGATCTTCTTGAAGATAATCTGCTTGGTGGCGTAGATGCAGGCCACTGTGTAGACGACAGCCGAGGTCAAAAGCTGGGAGAAGACAAAGATGAAGAAGAAGAAGCCGAGCTCAACGGACCAGAACTTCCAGGCGTTATCCCAGTTGGTCTTGAAGGAAAGGGACTGCAAGACCTCGGATAATGCGAAGACGATCCAGAGAGGGAGGATGAGAGTGAGCGTGATTTCAGCAAAGTTCTTCCTCCATTTGAGGATGATCTTGGAGGTCTCTCTGTAGACGCCGAGGAACCCAAGGAACTGCAGCTCGTGCTCGTCTCTGTCCATAATTCCTTTTGCACAGAGGAATCAAGAACGAGCAAAACGATCGATGGGTAGAGAGAGACTGGGATATTTTTTGAAGCAGAGCAAGCGAAGAGACTCAGAAACTCAGATGACTAAAGGGTCTCGAGATGAAAAACCACAAGGTGAAGTGATAAATGAAGAGATGGCGACGGTTAACAGAGTGGGGTTGGAAGAGGGAAGACTTTGAAATTTCAACGAGTCAAAACTTGTTATTCAGATTCCCTACTTCTTCATGCGGTTTCATCCGCTGTAATTGAATTTGCTTATAGAAAGATAAGAAAGCTTTTGGTCTCCACTTTCGCTGCTCTCTGCCTGAAGTTTCTCACGTTTCCTGATCTAGTGACATTGCAGCACGAAACGCGTGGATTAATGCCATTGGATTTCAGCCAAGTCGATGCAATTTGGAGTCCACATCAAAGTGATAAAATAATGTGGAAAGTGAGCACGCTCGAGGGTCTCCATCAGAAGCTCATATATATATATGCCGAGACACGGTGCTTTGGTGTCACGCCGAATGTCCTTAGTTATAATATGCTTTATCAATATTCTTTTGTTATGGGCCGGCAATTTGGAGTCTACATCAAAGTGATGAAATAGTGTGGAAAGCGAGTGAGCATGCTTGTGGGCCTCCATGAGAAGCTGACATATTACCTTAAAAGAATTCTATCGTGCAGAGACAGGAGAGACGGCCCTTTGGTGTCACGCTGAGCATCCTCAGCTATGATCTACTTTATTGACATTCTTTTGTTACAAGCTGGTAATTTTGAGTCAATGTCGAAGTGATGAAATAGTGTCAAAAGTGTGCGAGCATGCTTGTGGGGGTGGGTCACCATGAGAACTTGACATATATACTTGTTGTGGAAAAACGCCGAAAGATGCACCAATCAAAGGCACAAGTAGCAAAGGATGAAAGGAAAATCAAAATCACACGAGACGCAAGATTTACATAGAAAACCCAAATAGGAAAAATCATAGGGAGAGAGAAGAGTTTCACTATCTTCAACAAAGAGTATAAGAGGACAATCCAAAAGCTCAAATAAACCACTTAGTAAGCCACAAGATCTAAAGATCTAACAACATGATAAGAAAAAACAAAACAGGAAATAATATGAAGGCTAGGGTTGGAGATGTGTCATTAAAATATATTCCTTTTATAGTCTTCTTTAAAAAAAAAAATCCTAAAACAAATGTGCATGGTCTTAAATACCCTTATCTCTTAACTTGAAAGTCAAAACTCAACAAATCTCCAAAAGAGCATTATGCTAAATACCATAAGACCTCTCTACCTCACCACCAAAAGTGACCACACAAGGCCAACCCCAAAATGGCAAAATCGATGATGCACATCTCTAAGCCTACATGAGCATACTTTATGTAGGAAACAAGGGGTGAAATGCCACCAACTCGCCTAAACAACCCAAATGGCGAAAGCGCCAATCAAGTTTAAGCAATGCTTGAACTTGGTCAAAGGAACTGAACTGGCTAGCATGTTTGCAGGATTATTCACCATAGATACTTATTTTATTGGAACTGTATTCTTACCAATCTTATCACATTCAAAGTGATACCATATGTCGATATATTTTATCTTCTCATGATACATCCCATTCTTGGTTAATTGGATCGCACTTTGGTTATCGCAAAAGATAATGGAGGCGCCTTCTTGTTTCACACTAAGTTTTGTAACCAAACGCTTCAACTAAAGAGCTTCCTTTATTGCTTTCGCTGCTACCATATATTCTACTTTAGTGGTAGATTAAGCAATGATGTTATGCAAAATTGCTTTCCAAGTAACCTCGAAACCACGAAGTGTAAAAACATAACTTGTCAAAGACTAAACCCATATTTAAGGTATCCTAGATGTACGAAGAATCTATTTTATGACTTGCTAGTAAGCTTTACCCGGATATGCCATATACCTACTCACAACACTAATAACCTATGAAATATCAAGATGAGTACAAACCATAGCATACATGAGACTACCCACTGCACTAGAATATGGAACACGAGACATCTCATCTTCCCCTTCCTTAGTTTTAAGTGACAAATAAGCCAAAAGCCTAAAATGGGGCGCTAAAGGAGTGCTTACTGGTGTTGTATTCTTCATGCCAAAGAGCTCAAGCACTTTCTTAATATATTTCTTCTGCGAGAGGTATAACTTCCCAAACTATCTCTCTCTACAAATTTCCATACTTAGAATTTTCTTGGCAACTCCAAGATCTTTCATCTCAAATTCCCTGCTAAGTTGTCTTTTCAAATTTTATATCTTTAATACGTTCTTTGCTACAATAAACATATTGTCCACATATAATAGCAAATAAATAAAAGAACCATCATGCAATTTTTTATAATACACACAATTGTCCTGCGCATTTCACAAATGACCATGACTCAGCAAAGAAGCTATCAAATCTCTTGCATCATTGCTGTGGAGATTGCTTGAGTCCATACAAAGAACGTTTCAACCTATAAACATGATCTTCTTTACCCTCAACAATGAATCCCTCGAGTTGAGACATATAGATCATCTCCTCAACCTCGGCATGTAGAAAAGCAGTCTTAACATCAAGTTGCTCAAGTTCTAGATCATAAAAAGCTACTAACGCAAGCAACACATGAATGGAACTACGTTTTACAACTAGAGAGAATACGTCATTGAAGTCGATCCCTTCCTTCTAACTAAAACCCTTCGCTACCAAACATGCCTTGAATCTTTCATCTTCAACCCCTAGAATTCTCTCTTTTATTTTGAAGACCCACTTGCATCCAATAGCTCTTTTGCTCTCAGGCAATTTCATAAGATCCCAAGTTTGGTTCTGATGAAGAGAGTCCATCTCTTCATTCATTGGAACAATCCACTTCTCATATTTAAAATAAATAGTAGCTTTACGGAATGTAGAAGGTTTTTAATACCAAGCTCTTTAGCAACTATAAGAATATATGCTACCAAATCAACATAAACATACCTTTGGGAAGGCTTAATTTGTCATTTAGCTCTCCCTATAGCCAAACTTTGAGGTTGCTTAATTTTTCTACTTTTTCTTTGATAGAATCTGGTTCTTGTTGCTCATTGTCACTTTCTAGCTAAATAGGAACATCTTCAACTATTTTCCATGGATGCTCTACATGAAGCTCCACATTTTTCCTAACATTCTCCTCATGAATATTTTTAGAGTCAGTAACAACATTTCTCTATTCAAGTGTAAAATTATCATTAAAAGTAACATTCTACTAATTATAAACTTTGATAGGTAAGGGTCAAAACACCAACTTATATCTTTTAACCCCATCTGTATAACCAACGAAAATACACTTCTTGATCCTAGGTTCAAGCTTACCCTCTTTTACGTGATAATAAGCAGGACATGCAAATATTTTTAAACCAAAATAATCAAAAGGTCTACCTGACCATAACTCATTAGGAGTCTTACATTCAATTGCAGTTGAAGGAAAACGATTCACTAAATAACACGTCTTGTTCACAGTTTCAGCCCAAAAGTGTGTACCTAATTGTTCGATATCAAATAATCCCTGAATCTTCATAATACTTGTTGAAATCACTTCGCAAAAATCAAGACCATTGTCCGTTCTGAGATGCTTTATCTTCTTCCCAGTTTGATTTTCTATTCAACATCTTCCACTTCTTGAACATATGAAAAGCATCACTTCTACGCTTCAAGAAATAAACTAGACTTTCCTAGAAAAATCATCAATGAATGTCAGAAGATGAACTATACCACCTTTAGATGTTACCTGTGTCAGTCCTTACAAATCGAAGTAAATATAATCAATTGTGCCCTTTATTGAGTGCACCCTACAATTGAAACTAAATCTATGTTGCTTCCCTAAACACAATGTTCCCAAAAATCAAGTGAGACCATATGATCTCCATAAAGTAAACCATATTTACTCAAGATAGACATTCCTCTTTCACTCATGTACCCCAATAGCATATGTCACAACATTGATTTTTTAGAATTCAAAGAGGATGATATATTTAAGGACCCACAACGATAATTCTCTACAGAATGTAAAGATTTTTCTTTATATTACCTCTCATCACAATCAAGGAACCTTCTGAAATTTTTAAAACTTCACCTCTATCGGTGTACATACACCCAATAGAATCTAAACTGCTCAATGGAATAAGGTTTTTCTTCAAATCTAGGATGTGCCTAACGTTTGTCAAAGTTTTTACTACATTGTCATGACATTTAATATGCACCTTACCAATACCTACAATCCTGCAAAATGTATAGTTACCCATCAAAACTAAACCACCATTGACTTTCTCATATGTGTGGACCAATCTTTATGTGAACACATGTGGTATAAACATGCTGAAGCCAAAATCTATTCGCCATTGACATGATAAGCTAAAGACAAAACAGTAAGAATATTGTATGCTGTAGCTAACTCATTATTTTTCACTAGACTAACCGAATCAAAACTCTCCATTGACTTCTTCCCCTTAGCTTTGAGCATTAGATACTCGTGTAATATCCAAATTTGTGACAATAATAATACTCCACCTCACTTTTATCTTTAGCTGATCTAGACTTCGAATGCCCTTTATTATTACTGTGTCTATCACAATGATTTGACCTTCCCCTAATAACTAAGTCATCACCTTTATCCCCACCACTACTTGCATTCAATCTTGTACACTGTCACGACCTGATCTCGCCGCCCTTGATCCCTCATCATCACGAGGAAAGAAAAGGGGGAAAGGTCAAGTTTAGGGGTACTTGATCATGAGAGTTCCCTCACTGCTCGCGTTCCAAAAGACGTCATCACCTCGCATTTCGGATCAAGCCTCTCATGAGTTCCCTCCACAAGAGCGCGAGCTCTCCCAAGCTCGTACCCCATGTGACAGTGAAGTGTCACGATCCATACCCACACGGGTGACACACCTTAGAAGAAGGCGTCGGGTGTGGATATCGGATTTAAGGGTACCTTTACCATGGTAGCCCTCTTGACAGTACGCCTCCCCCATAAGGATGGCATCACTTCATCCTTTGGGGTACTCCCATATCGAGTATACTAAACCATGGTGAGTTTCATTGAAACTTGTACCCAGCGCGACAAGTTTATTTTTACTGTCTAGTTGTTTATGACAATCTAAAAATAAGACGGGAGTCGCCACTAGCCTCATTTTGGAGGTCGGTTAGAAAACCCAATCGAGGGTCGGGAGTGTTCTTTCAATTCTTATGCAACCAAATATCTAGGTTCAGGGACTTGGGTTACGCTAATATTTCTATTAGTGCCATTTAAGTACCTAAACAGTATGTTGTGTTTTCCTAACATGTCCATGCGTTTCTTTTACATTTTCAGGATCATTAATCCTAAACTAAGCGATCATGCATGGTTGGTCATTTCCATTCTATTCTATTTCTAGGAAAAAAAAACAAGAAAAGAAAGCAAGCAATCAATCAATGGAATTGAAATTTCAAGATAGTAAATAAACAATCAAGGAAAGTAGTAAATCTATCATGCAATCCTAGAAAATATAAAAGAGAAATACAATTGAAAAAAAGATGAGAGAAAGAGAGAAAACCCGCAACTCATCGGGCTTTATACAACAAATGGAACCTGAGACATAAGTCGGGGAAATGAATAGTATATGGTAATGGTCGGAATGGACATCGACCTCCACCATCTTCACGCTTTCTCCATCTCTAGGGTCCTAATCTAAACCTAATCTAAGAAACTTAGAACTAGGTGCATAAAATGGAAAGAAACAAGCATATACATCAATACAATAAAACAAGATATCATGTCGAGATTAATCATTTAAAAGAAGTGCAATACGAAAGTTAAATTTTTGGGCCTTGGGGTCGGTCTTTGTCTTTTATGCAAGGGTCCCACTAAGATACCTACAAAATACTTTTCTTTTTTTTTTGTGACTTATAGCAATTGTTGACCAATTGTATTCTCGCATGGCCAATAACGCTTATAAGTCTCATAATCAAGCGATCTATGTGATCCCAGAGTTTTCCCTCAATATTATGCATCGACCCTATCATTCATCTAAAAATCATATGCATTGCAAAAATTTAAATATGCAAGTAGGTCTTTTGAACCTTGTTTCTCAATCAATTAAGCAAGAAAGTGAACCGTCAGTGGGTTACTTATTACCAAGGGCATGCGCCAATCACAAATACAGGCAATTTCTAGTGCATGATGGGATTATATGTATGAAGGGTACATGTGATATTTCAAAAACATATCTTGAAATCATTCATGAAAAGTTTTGAGACAAAATGATATCTCAGCTATAAAAAGCATTCACTTGCTAAGGCTAGCCCATGGCTAGCATAAATGCACTCACAAGCATCGTAGGCATTTTGAATACAATTCAAACTGTGACTTTCATGATGTCAAATCAGGATTTTTAAAAAAGATTTGAAAATATTTAGGATTAAGGAATATCTAGGCTATGGAACACATTCAATTGCCAAGGTTAACTCGGGGCTTTCATAAATGCACTCACAAGTGTCACAGGCATTTTGAATATGGTCCAAACCACGATTTTTCCTTAAGCTAAATCAAGCTTTAGAGAATAACTTTTTTAGAAATCATTTTTGAGAAACATCAAATGTACCAAAGCATTTTTTGAAAGATGTAATTTGAAAAGGCCGATTGTTTAACAACAAAAATCAAAGAATTTAAACCAATTTTCATAAATATGGCATGTCCTAATTTCATGCATAAACTAACGTAAAAGGTACAGCTAAACAATTACAATCATGTTTATATCAAAAAATTTCAGAATAAGCATGTAAGGATAGCAAAATTGGGTAATACCTAATAATAATTTGGCAATGAAAAAAATTCTCTAATATGCATGACATGATAATGAACAACTTTTTTGAAGAAAGTTTTCTTAAACAATCTATACATGATTTTACAAAAATCAAACAACAAGCAACAATGCATTAGAAATTTGTCAAAACAACAAAACATTCAGCTAATGTCATGAGAATTTTTTTTTATCAAAACCTGTTTAAAAATCATTAAATTTACACACAACATAGTCAACATGATAACAAGCAAGTTTTATTAAGAGGCCGAGTTCAGATTTCAAATTAAAAAAATGAAATAAAAATATCAAAGGTTTGTCCAAACAGGGATTAGAACAGGGGTCCGAATTTGATCCCTTGGTTTTGAAAAAAAAAAGGGAAATAGTCCAAATGATGAGAGATTGGAATGAAATCAGTAGAATTAGAAACTTCTAAGTGTGTCCTACGTCTTCCTAGAAGAGCTCGAGTCCAAACTAGGTTAATTTGGTATCTTAAAATCAAGATCTCTTAAAGTGTAGCATCAATAACTAAAAAAAAAAAAACAGAACATAAGCATTCATTAGAAAACCTTAAAATCACTCAAAGAATGCACAAATGGCATGAAGAAATCACATGGGACTTAGGATTGGATGTGACGGAAAGTTTGGATAGTCATCTAATCCTAAGTTGACATACAAAATGTCATACAATTTAAATAACATTATGAGATGATTCATGATTCCTAACGATATGCTTGGGAATCCTAAGTGTGATGAACACTTTTTGTGAGACAAATTTAATGTGCAAGATGAAACTCAAATGACATGACCTAAACATGTATGCAAATCTTGCAACATCTAGTTCAATCATCAAGAAAGCATGATCATAAGAATTTATCTTTAGATGACTCAAACAAGCATGGAAATGTGCATATATGACAGAGTTTCATTTCAATATTAAGTTTATAGAGTAAGCATGATTTCAGCCATCCTCAAGATATGCATAAATCCTACCAAAAATCTCACATATAGAGCATATGATGATGAAGATTTCTCGTTAAGAGATCAAAAATCAATTAAGATCATATGAGTCATGGAAAAAATGACAAAACATACAAATTATATGTCCAACACATGTTACTGCAGTACCTTTTACTCTAATACATACAATTGACTCACTTTACCAATTAAAAACCTTGTAAAGCATGCATCAATTGAACATATATATTATGTATTTCAATTATCATGAAGGATTTGAAACCAAATAGGTGCTTTTATGGACTCAATTTCATCAAAATAAATCTTGGACCAATGCAGGACAGACTAACCTATGTTCAGATCTAAGCAATTTCAACCTAGCTAAACATATCTAAAAATTTGAAAAAAAAAATAAGGACATACACAACACCTATATGAGAAACTTTTATAAAGGAAAGTTGTTCCAGAACTCAACACACAAATCAGTACAAAAATGGAAAAATTAGAGATCAATACGGGACAAATTGACCTAGGTTTAGATTTGAGTAGATGTGACCTACTTGAATACATCCAAAAATTGTGAAAAAAACTAAAGAATATGTACAAGACAATTTGGAACAAAACTCATGAAAATAATTTTATCAAAAAATGATCACGAAAGTCAGCATAAAAATAACAAGACTAGAAGGTGGAATAGAATCATAATCGAAAAAGACCTAAACTACTACAGAATCGTTGATCTTTGGAGGTATTTTTCGAGGATCAAACGACGCTCGATTGGGGCATACGACCTACCATTTTGAAGCTCGTGAAGTATACATCAAACTTCTAGTTCATAACTTCGCAAGATAACAACATTTAAGAGCTCAAAACCGGCCTAACAGAAACATGCTCATCCAAATTTGAAAATCACAAAACCACCAGATCTACATATAATCAACTCCAGATCATTCAAGCATTGATTCTAATCAGATTTGCAATGCATCCTGGCCCCGAACTTCCTTGTCGATAATGTATTTCGACACGAGAAGCTCTCACCTCATGGGATGCTATTAAAAGGAATTTTATCATGCTTACCTCAATTGAACCAAAGAAGAATTGACTTTCGGAGTTGTTTGCCTTTCAATGACAATGAAGCTGCTAGCTTTGATCTCGCTTCAGGAATCGTCGAACGTGAAGAATGTCGAGTTCAACTCTAGTACAAGAGCTGTTCAACGTCGATTTTCAGATTCTGATTTACTGTTTTGCAAATCACGATCACCTTTCTTGAGTCCTTTCCCTAGGCATACACTCGGAGGTGATCGAATCGGTGAGCCATAGTCATTGGACTTGCAAAAGCGAAAATCCCGATCGCTGATGGAACAACGATTTTCAGTATTTGCTCAACTTTAAACTTCAATTACGAACAATCTCCTTTGATCAAATCGTGATGAATCGCTTCTTCATATCTTCTTTCTCATTCAATCGGAGAGAATGAGTGGAGTCACTCCACTTTGTCCAAGTTCATATGCATGAAGCACGATCAACCCAATGACAGAGAGAATGAGTGGAAGTTTCTGCAAAAAACTTGCAGAAGTCCACTGCAAAAGTCTTCAAGAGAGAGAATTAATGGAGAATTCCTCTAGAGAGAAAATCAATGTGGCTCCCGCGGGCGAAGAATTGCTTTGTTCCTTCCTTGCTTAACCAAGTTCAGAGAAAAAAAATAGAGAGAGATATAGAGAGAATTTTTAGTCAAAGAAAACAGATCTGGAAAAATGGCCTCCTCAATTTTGGAAGGAAAGCTAGTTATATAGTTTAGGGCAAGATCAAATCTTAGCCCTTGGATTAATCCAAGGGTTAGGGTTGGATCTCCCTAGTTAATTGGTTTGTTAAATTTGTTGAGAACACCCTAATTGAGCACATGTCTATTTCAATGGCCACAATACATTCTTAACGAATGGATGATGATCAATTGTGTACTAATTAGGGTCTTTTTTTTTCTTTTTTCTTTTTTTGCAATTTTCATAACATGGGGTGTTGATTTGCAAATTTTGTAAAATCTGAAACAAAAATTGGAAATTTGAAAATGAAGGGCGCGGATGCATTGGTCATGAAGTGGGCCAGCAGATGGTGGTTTCTGGCCAAAAGATGGCCGGAAAAATTTGCCAACGCTGGTCAACACCAGGTTGACCAGGTTGACATTTTGTCCGAATTTTTGTTCTATTTTTTCTGGTTTTGCCCGATTTAAACGAAATTTAATATTTCTATATGAATCGGTTCAAATGAGATGCAATTGGGCTATCTCAAGTCGACTAATTGTGCACAAAATATTCAAATTCATTGAATTCCTATTGAAGCAAGACCACAAGCTAGACTTACATCTTCAATTGAATCTCAACTGACCAAATTGAAGCTCAATTACTTCAATTGCACTCTAGTCTAAAATGGGCCAAGTCGAATTACGTAAATTGAAGCACGTTAGTTGGGCTTTCTAATCTTTGAACACGCTAAATTGACCAAATTAGAATGCATTCGAGCGAATCTCCCAAAATTGACCCCGAATTTGGACTTATCTCTTTTAATGATGCGTCGACTAAAAATCAGGTGTCAACATACGCATCTCCGTGGAATTGAATGAGGCTTTCACATCCTTAAGAGTTATGGATTCTCTTCCATACAACATAAAATTCACAAAATTTTCATACGAGCTAGATAGTGAGCATAATACAATTAGAGCTTGATCTTTATCATCTAAATTCAAATCTAGATTTTTTATATTTATAACAATCTTATTAAATTTATGTAGATATTCTTGGATAGTAGTACGTTCTTGCATCTTTAGCGTGTAAAGATGTTGCTTCAAGAATAATCTTGTCGTAAGAGATTTCTTCATGTAGAGGCTCTCAAGCTTATCCCACAATCTTGAAACCATTTTTTCATCCACAATTTCACAAAGCACCTTATCAGATAATGACAATTGGATGGTGCTATGCATTTTCTTTTCCATCTCCTCAATGTCACCGTAGTCATATTGTCAGGATTGTTTTTGTCCAAGGCTCTAACCAAATCTTTTTGATGCAACAACGCCTTCATCTTGATCTTCCATAGCCCAAAATTGTTTTGACCATCAAAAGGTGCCACTTCGAACGTGATAGATGCCATCTCGAACAGAAAGACTGAAAATCCTTTGCTGTAATACCAATTTGTTGCCGAAAAACGCTAAAAGGTGCACCAATTGAAGCACAAGTAGTAAAGGATGAAAGGAAAATCCAAATCACATGAGAAGAAAGATTTACGTGAAAATCAAAACAGGAAAAACCACGAGGAGAGAGGGATTTCACTATCTTCAACAAAGAGTATGGGAGTATAATCCAAAAGCTTAAAAAAAAACCAGTTGATGAGCCGCAAGATCTAAAGATCTAACAACAAGATAAGAACAAACAAAACAAGAAATAATATGGAGGCTAGGATGGGAGATGTGTTGTCAAACACATTCCTTTTATAGTCTTCCTTCAAAAAACCCTAAAACAAATGTTGCATAATCTAAAATACCCTTATCTCTTAATTTGAAAGTCAAAACTCAACATACCATAAAGAATACTATCGTGCTGAGACACGACACTTTGGTGTCACCTTAAGCATCCTCAATTATAATATGTTTTATTGACAGGCCTTTTCACAAACCAGTAATTCCTTAGCCACCGAGTAGCCCGTGCGGTCCCTAGTAAGCAAACAAACACGAGGCCAGCCACCCTTCGATAGTTGTTCCAGAGAAAAATATAGCAAATAGCATACATTGATCAAATCATATCATGCTCAGCTTAGCTCAGACCCCTAGTCCATCAAATAAGATGGCAGATCACTTTAGACTTAACAAGAGTCACGAGTACAAGAGAATCATGGACGATAACACTTTGCTCTTCATTTGTATACGTATGTTGATCTGAACATTATTTCTTATGTAAGTTGCATTTTCTTGATCTACGTTTTAGTGAATATTATGTCTTGCACTTAGATACTGGGCAAATGTCCATAGTTGAGACCTAATATGTTAGATTCGAACTTTCCCAAAAGTTTTAAGAACTTGGATTGGGCACGATTGCCCATGATGAACTTAACATGGATGACAATAGTGACATCATAATGCAAGTTACATAGTTCATGACCTAGTAAAGATTGAAGTGAATCATGATAAGGGCATCATCAAGTATAAATGTTGAACTTATAAACTCAAGCATGTTGATGTATTTGATCTATTATGCTCACACATTAAATACCTAGGAATCTCCTAAAGGTAAAAATCGCATGTGCCATTTTTATTTGTATCATATTCTAAGTGAATTATATAAATGCATAAAAAAGTGAATTTAGAAATGTTACACTTATAGAGATCATAATATTTGAATGAGCTCACACTCATTTTATGGTAAGCTATGATACTAGAGCTTATTCAAAGAGTACGTTACATTTGTTTTGCATTTAGATAGGTTTCACTTATAGAGATCATAATATTCAAATAAACTCATGTTAATTATATGGTACTCCTCAAAGCACTGCATCCATACTTTTTGTTGCAATATTCAACATCCTTTGATTATCAAGTTTACATGTGGTCTCCTCCTACCCATGAGTTTAAGTTATTTTGTTGGACTTTCTAAAACTCATAAAGATATTTTGAATTGGAGATGTTGTGTGATGAATTTTGTTTTTTGGTTGATTGTACGATGATTAACTTGCCATGGAATCAAGAGATTTTTAGGTTTCTTCCAACTTAAGTGAAGCCAGGTCACGTAAGCCGAGGGCATTTAATAATTTTCTAAAATTAGTTACAAGCTATACCTATCATGTTTAGTGGGAATCAATTGAGCACTTGAAGAATCTCTCACACCATGTTACTATGGCGTAAATTAAAATACTAACTATCTAAAGAAAATATGACAATCTTATGGCACGGATGATAATTATTCTATTCCCAGGAACAATTTATGGCTAGAATGGATTTATTTATTTATTTATTCCGTAGATGAGTTTATGAGCAAAGGCACATGTTTAATGACAACACAAAATCTCCCTTCCCAGAATAGAAATTCATTTGATAGGCCTTAAAATTTCTTGGCGGTTGGCAACAAGCGACTGGCAACTAGTGGAGGATAGCTAATGGCATGTGGTGAGAGCGAGTGATGAGTTTTTATTTCTTATTTATGTTCCAGAATGAAAAGCATTTACTTTTCAATTTCTGGTCCAAATTTATTTCTAAGCTAAAAATTGGTCCCAAAAATGAACAAATGAAATTGTGTTATCAATCAGATTTATGTTCCAAACTTGTTTCCGGAAAAGAAAATGAAAAAGTAAAGAAATATAATGATTTTTATTCACACCTTTAGTAACCTCACTCCCTTGCTTCAAAGCTTTGGTACATATAGTACAAGGAAAATAATTGAAGTTTCCACAGATTTTTATATGGTGCACTTTCCAACTTATTTTTTTTCTACATGTGTCATTAATTTCGATTATATTTGGTCCACTTTTTACTTCTTTTTTTTTTTTTTTACTTTTCTTGTATCATTTGAAATTAAATTTTTTTCTTTAATGTTGGATGATCAAAACTTTCATTCATAATGTGCAAACGTTGATGGACAAGACTCATTTGCTTATAGACGAGAAGAAAGCTCTTGGTCCCACTTTTATTTGCGGCGGTGTCTACGGCGAAGAAACTTTAGTCTCCGAGAGTGGGACCAAGAGCTTTCTTCTGCTCTCTGCCCTAAAGTTTCTTACGTGTCCTGATCCAGAGACACCGCCGCACGAAATGCGTGGATGGTGGCCATTGGAATTCAACCCGAGTCGATGCAATTTGGAGTCCATGACAAAGTGGTGAAATAGCATGAAAAGTGAGTGAGTAGGCCTCCATGAGAAGCTTGCACTCACACACACACGCACACACAGGAGTGAGCATGGTCCAGGTTGGTCCGGGCCACCCCTTAACCCTAGGACCAACCCGTATAGTGTCGGTCCTTAATTTTTAGGACTGAGGACCGACCCTATTGAGCTTGGGACCAAGGACCGGACCAACCCTGTGACATCTAGATTTTCGAGTTCTGATTTCGATTAAATAAATTGGGCATTTCATCGACGTGACTACAGTGGTTTTCTCTAGGTTGGCCACTCACGAAATAACTAAACTAGCTGAGTAAGCTATTAAGGACTTTAAGGCAGATAGACTTGAGAATTCGACCAGGAATCGATTTCTCGATCGTGCTCATCTTTAGAGGTCATTACGGCACAGTTAAAAATCGAATTAAGATCAGAGATAGGTCGGTTCGACCGAGATGAATGACCGATCGTGGGTGACTCCACTAAATTGGAAAATTCTCATCGACCGGCACTAATTTGATTTTACTGTCATTTTGGTGCCCCGTGTCCGTATTTGAATCATTGAGATTTTCATGACAATCAAGAGTCGTCAATGTGTCGAGTAGGTTTATCGTGGCTCAAAAAAATCAACCACGGGTCATTTGTCTTAAAAAGTTCTGAAAACTACTTGGTAGCCTAGGTCATGTTAAAAACACGTCGAATGGAAATTAACTGTGAATTCAAGTCCGATTTTAGAAATTGAAGATTCTGTCATGTCACAATAATTTATAGGAGTGTTGACTCAGTCTCAGAAGATTTTTCGGAGATTCGAGATTTTATGGAAAATCGTTCGAACGTCGCGGAAAAATTAACGGAAATTCGGATGGACTCAATTGAATGAGATTTGGATTTCCAAGCCGAGCCTTTAAGTGTCGAGACTTACAGAAAATTGTATGGGCTTTTTCCTTTGGCAAAATTAGACCTTGACTTAGAGAATTGGTGAAGAATTTGAGGATTAATTGAGTGACTTCGGAGCTGGATTTTGGGGCAGAAAAATGGGCTTCAAAATTTGATTAATTGAGGATTATAATTCAAGAAAGAAATAGGGGGACAAGAAGTTAATGCAATGGCTAAGGGTTGAAGATATTGGGTCCCTCCTTGGCTTCTTTAGCAAGATTTCTTCCATCTTCTTTGCGTGAGACACTTCTTCATTTGAAGCCAGCGGGGTTGCCTTTCTTTCGTCGCCTTCGAAGCCCCCAACTCCATCGATTTCTTCTCCAGCAACGAAGACCGCCTGCTACCGCTCTCTTCGTCCATCACTTTACTTGTTCAGTCAACTTCAACAACTCACGAAGCCTTATTTGACCGCCCACGCACGGATCCACGAGCTGCCGTCTGCTCCACCACCCATCTTCTACGCCACACGTTCGCACAGCCCACGACCCACCAAGTGAAGCCCTTTTATTGATCAGCAGTGCCACTTGCCGCCTCCTGTTGTCACGAAGACCGAAGTTGCTATCCCACATTCTTTGGTCTTCTCTGCAGTGAACCGGTCAACAAAATTGTCCAACAAGCCCCACTCGAAGCTGCCCATCTCCACATCGACGCTGCAGCTCCACTTCGGTTTGTCTTCACGGTCAACAAACCGGTGAAACTCTCCACCAAACTTGACCGCAAGCTCCACGCGTCCAAGCCAGCGTCTTTGTCTCGCCCTTGTTTCCCCCCAGCTCGAGCATCGCCAGCGGTCTGTGCTGCTTCATTGACCGGCGTCAACCCACGGCTCTCCAAGCAGCAGCCCAATTTCCATTCCTACAAAGCCCGTTTCTGCAAGCCTTAGCCCAGTGAATTTCAACAGCCCATTTGAAGCCGTGGGCTTCAGCTTCTGCAGCCCATTTCTGTGAAAGCTCAGCCTAGTTCAGTTACAATTCGGCCCAAAGATCTAGTAACTCAGGCCCAGTTTTGAAGCCCAAGAAGTTTCAGCAACTTAGCCCGTGAAATTAATCGACCCAAGTTCAATCTAAGCCCAGAATTTTTGTGGGCTTGCTTAGCTTTTGGGCCCGGCCTGGGAGTCCGCCGACGCCGCCAAAATTTAGGTTTCGGCCGCCATCGCAGTGATCCGTTCTCCGCTTTTAACCAAGTGAGTTTTACTCACTAATGCCTTCTTAGTTTGCTAATTATACTTAAAGGTTGATTAGATTTAATTGCATTGCATATTAGATAAGTGGTTAGTGTACTTGACTAGAGAATTGCTTATAGTATTTATTGAATGCTTCTCGGGATTTTTCCCAACCCTTATCGGGTTTCAATTAGGCATTACCGACCTAAATTGGATTATCGTATTTATTTTTTAATTTTCAAAATTAATTATTTATTTATTTATTTTCCGGAAATTCAATTGGAATGGCCAGTGACCAGAATTTCGTGCTGATTGTCGTGGTGTGGTCCGTTTATTTATTTGAGCTCCACATTGTGCTTAATTGAATTGATTGTACGATTTGAGGAATCGTTCCTTAATTGATTGAAATTGAGTGGAATTGAATGATTGATCGGTAGATGGCCGAGTTTGGTTATTTAACCTTTATAATGCTTTGATGAGTTGTAAAACGGAAAGAATCGTAAGAGTGAACTGAGAATTCTATTGATTGAGACCGATCAGGTACAAAGTATAGACAAGCGTGGTTCGGTGATGAAGAATATCATTGTGTGAACACGGTGCCTTAAAAAATGTATGTAGATTGTCTATGACTTGTGGCAGACGTGGTTCGGTGATGAGGAATATCATTGTGCGAAAATGACGCCTTAAAGAACATACGTAGACTGCCTATGATTTGTGACGGGCGTGGTTCGATGATGAAAGACATCACTGTGCGAAAATGGCCCCTTAAAGAACGCACGTAGATTGTCTGTGATCTATGACGGGCATGGTTTAGTGATGAGGAATATCACTATGCAAAAACGGTGCCTTAAAGAACGCACGTAGACCGTCTGTTACTTATGTCACCTTGGCAAAAACAATGCCCGAGAGTATTAATGGAACTCTGTGACTAAGTTTATTATTGGAGGTTATATGGGATGGAGTGAATGACCTAAAAATGGTCCGATTGACATGTAATCAACTAGGTCGATTAACCTTTGCTTTGATTTGATGTTGTGAATTAATTGATTGGATAGAATAATCGGTGAATGGTTAATTGAGATGTAATCGACTAGGTCGATTGATCATTGCCTTGAATTGATGTTGTAAATTGGTTGGAATAATGGAAATGACCATGAGTGGTCTTGTTGGCGTATAATCGACTAGGTTGATTTGATCAATGCTTCGATCAGTGATGTGATTGCTTGGATGCCTATTTAATCTGTGCTAATATGCAGGTGGAATTTGAAGCCAAGATAAGTCATCTGAGTCATGTTGTGCATAGGCAATCCTAAGGTGTATTAGTTTACTAATCGGGTCTTAGGGGTATAACTTGCTAAGACGTGGTCTCAATGGTTATTAAATAACCATTTCAGGACCCTGATGAGGAGCCTGAGGAGGAGAAATTTGAAGAGGAGAACCCTAATGTGGAACCAGATGAGGAGGAAGATTTTGGAGAAGAAGATGACCATGAGGAGGATCCTGAGTACGATCCGGATGAGGACTGAGATCCCATCATGTTTGGTCAGACTTTGATTATATGTGGATAAGTGTTAGATCAGACCTTTATGAATAGTATTGCATTATATACTATGAGGTGCTTGTATAAGAGAGTGGTTGTGAATTTCAGTATGAAAATTATGGCCCTGCTTTTCTATTTCATTGTTCTATTGTCTGGGGATTTATAACTACTTCCACATGTTCTATTGAAAATGAAAGCGTTGGTGATATGTAATCCTGGGATATCGCATTTTAAAATCGACCAAAAGTAAGGGATGTGTGCTTGCCTGAGGATCGGGGCGTGACAAACCTAATGAGTTCGGTGCCGGTTCCGAGTCAACCCACGACCGATCGATAAATTTTTTCGTCTTGTTTTTATACTCCCTAAAAAAAGCAAACCTACAAATTCAAATTACACATCCATCGACAATACGGCGTTGTGCAACTAAACTATAAATACCAATACATATTCACCAAAATTTCCTTTTTTTCCCAGCAAAACTTTGGCATTTTTTACCTAATTTCAACTCATAAATTACAAGCTCGTGTCTTTATTGAGCTCAACATGCAACGATCTAGATTTTAAAAACATGACATCAATATGGTTCAATTGCTACTTCAGTTAAAATCACCATGGATGATGAGCGTGATTCGGTTCTCCAATTAAATCTAAAACCCATCTCCAAAAAAGGAAAGAAAAGCCTAGAAAGAACACATCGGATGCAATCGCCTCCGTCAATCGAGGGTCCAAAAGGGGAGGTCACGGGGACTAATGCCCAGCCAAATTGATCATGTACGTGAAGCAAACGTTGAAAAATAAAAATTCAGCACAAATCAAGAGCATTGAAGATCTCAAATGAAGCACAAAGTAGAACTCACTAGCCAAGTTGTGTTCGGAAAGCAAGGGTGAGCCGAGCGTTAGGGTTTCTAGTTAGAGCTCTTTTTTTCCTTCTGATTTACTCGGCGATAAGCGAGGCGACCAACGTGAGTGGCAAGCGGCAAGCGTCGAGTGGGGCAAGCTTCAATTGGCGAGCGGTAAGCGGCGAGCGTTGAGCAAGGCTAGTGGCGAGTGGTGAGTGGCGAGCGTTGAACGAGGCCAGCGACGACAGCAAAGGACAAGTGGTGAGCAGCAAGCCGCGAGTGGCGGAGTGGCACGCACAATCAGAGGTGAGCGGCATGGGAAACCAAAGGCGAGCGGCATGGGAAACCAAAGGCGAGCGGCATGTTGCTACTTTTGATTTTGGCAAATTAAAGAACAAGGAAGACATAATGGAAGAGAATGTACTTTGGGGAAGGAAGCCGTGAGGAGATTTACGGAGTAAACTTCGCGCCGTTTTGAACGTTGCAAGTTCATGACTATGAGGACTCCTTGGTCCTCACGGTGAAGATTGAAGAACATACTCTGGACTGTGGAGGACGCCGTGAAGACCTTTACAGCGTAAACTTCACGCCTTTTGGAATTTGATGCCGTCTGTCCGTGACTGAGAGCATGAGGAGTCAACAGCTTTAACATCATTTTACTTAGGTTTTTTTTTATTTGAACAAACATTTTACTTAGGTTTGAATATATAAAAGAATTATAAATAATATAATATAATATACAGGGTTGGTCCGGAGTTGGACCGACCAAAAACTCTCAGGACTGAGGACCAACCTAATCCCCTTGGGAACCGAACCAAGACCGGTAGGATTGGGCCGGTCTAGGGTCGTTCTAGGGTCGACCCTAGACCGCTGCTCACCCCTACACACACACAAAATATACCTATGAAGAATTCTATCGTGCTAAGACACAAGACACGAGATACGGTGCTTTGACATCACATCAAGTGTCTCGGTTATAATTTGCTTTATTGATATATTTTTATTACAGTCCAGCAATTTGGAGTCTGCGTTAAAGTGATGAAATGGTGTGGAAAGTGAGTGAGCATGCTTGTGGGCCTTTATGAGAAGTTGACATATTACCTATAAATAATTGTATCGTGCCAAGACACGAGACACAGCGCTTTGGTGTCACGCTAAGCATCCTCAACTATAATCTACTTTATTGAATCAAGAGACTAACTTGTCATGGAATTGAGAGATTTTTAGGTTTCCTTCGACTTAAGTGAAGTTGGGTCACATGAGTCGAGAGCATTTAATAATTTTCTAAAATTGAAGATGAGCTATACCCATCATGTTTAGTGGGAATCAACTGAGCACTTGAAGAATCTCTGGCACCATGTTACTAGGGGCAAAAAGTAAAATACTAACTATTTGAAGAAATTATGACAATCTTATGGCACAAATGATAATTATCCTACTCTTGACAACAATTTATGGCTAGAAGTGGGTTTTTTTTTTTATGTATATTCCTTAGATGAGTTTATGAGTAGAGATACATGTTTGTTAACAAAACAAAAATTTTGTTTCTAGAATAGAAATTCGTTTAATAAGTCTTAAAATTTCTTGACAGGTTGACGCCCAAAGGATCGACGAAGGGCAGTTGATGGCATTTGGTGATAGTGAGCGACTAAAAGAGTTTTTACTTTTCATTGATGTTCCATAAATATATACCTCTAAAATTTATACTTATTTCTTTTGTTCGATTTCTAAGCTAAAAATTGGCGTTGAAAATAGAAAAATCAAATTATATTACTAAACAGATTTATATTCCAAACTTGTTCTCGAGAACAAAAAATAAAAAAATAAAGAAACAGAATTATTATTATTTTTTGAAGCTTTGGTACAGAGAGCAAGAAGAAAATAACTAAAGTTTCCACAAGTTTTTATATCGTGTTCTTTCCAACTTATTTTGTCTACATGTGTCTTTAGTTTCGAGTATATTTAGTCCACTTTTGTACTCTCTCTCTCTTCTTTTTTTTTTCACTTTTCTTGTATCTTTTGAAATTAATCTTTTGTCTTTAATGTTGGATGATCAAAACTTTCATTCAAAACGTACAAACTTTGATGGACAAGACTCATGTTCACATCAAATTTTTGAGTTCACACTCTTCATTGATTTCAAAAGTATAATGGTAAAGCAAAAGCAACTTCACTATGAGCCGCAGTGCTCAGTTTTCTTAAGTTGCTTTAATTTCCATATGATGATAATGATGATCAGAAGGGGCACCATTACTAATAATGAAGGATTTTATTTACTGCTGATAGAAATAAGCATGGTTAGAATCTGACCAAAATATATACAACTTTTGTGAGGTTGAATGACGCACGAGCTTCACTTAGCGATTTGTTTTTTCTTGGTATGTTTAGCAAATCTTTAATTCTTATGCATATACATACATACATATATACATATACATACATATATATATAGTGCTCAATTTCAATTCTTATGAAAATATATAAATATTCAGATGAAAGGAAAATATTGCATGAGGGCACATATTTTGATATTGCATATTTTAACTTAGTTGTTTATATTTATGTAGATCTTATTTTCAAATGTCTATGTAAAAGTATGTTGACACCTAAATTTTGGTAACCCGGTCATTCATTTATTCAATACAAAATTAGCGATTAATTTTAATCCCTAAACAAAAAAAAATATTTGCATAGCATATATTTTTAGGTGCATTTATTATTATCGCATTTTCATTGGACCGGTGACAAATAGATTTGACATGATTGTTTAGAGCCCGTTACTTTCTGATGACCAAAAATTAAAAGAATTGGTGATTTGATATTTTTGGTGATATGATGGAGGATTTTTTGTATATTCATGCAATCTATTCATATATTCTCGGAAATGGCAAGTGTGATAAGGAGATATTACAAGCTCATATTTGCAAGATTTGGAATTTGAGAAAATCCTATTACAATCTTGAATCTTTGACAATATGCGATAAAAATCAATGGAGAATATTCATTTTTGCAGTCCAATGTGGAAAGATACAAAGGAAATCAATCAAGGTTAGAAGAGATGTCGAAAATAAAAAGGAATATTGCATTCAGGAGGTGATCTTCGCGTATCTTGATATAAGAAAGGAAATGAAATTTTACAAAAAGCTTCAGTCCCTCGCTTATAAATTGGCTGGTATACGGACAAAAAGGGAGGCCACACAATTCCATACATGGCCATTACACGCAATAAAGAGAAGAAAGTGTGAGGGAGAGAGGAGTGTGGTCTGCCTTCATAGAAAAAAGACGCGCCGCTGCCGCCTCGCTAACGTTACTGCCCTTTGTTGATCTGTTGCACCGAGAGCCCCTGGTAGCTGCAACGTACCGTCCGCGGCTGCCTTTCCTTCATCGACTGCCACTAGTACTCGTCCAAGCCGACGCCTGCATCACTGCCGCCATCGCCGGCCGGAACCCAGCCCAACGCCACGATCAGCCTCGACGACGTTGCAATTCTGATCGCCACACGCCTCAGCCCTCCACCTTGATAACGCTGCTGCACATCCCACGACGACTCGGCCACTCAATATTCCTAACACTAGCTTTCTCGAAGTCCAGCTGCTAGGCTTTCAACGAGGACTTTCTTTCCTCGTAATTTTTGTGTTGCAGGTCATCCCCGTTTTTCGGAGAAAGCCGTGAGAAGCCTTTACTAAGTCGTTGACCCCTGCATTGCATGACAACCGGTTGACTTTGGTGCCAGTCACGGACCACCACAAAGAATCCACACTACCACGACCTGTGCCAAGCCTGGTCCGTGATAAGCCTTATCTTTGCAGGTTTCCAGCTCGAGCCAAACACTGCAGCTTATCCCAAGACACCCGTAGAGCCCCTGGCGAGCAACTGAATCGCAGCTCCCCGAGCTTCGTGGCTGTGTAACCACCGCCGTTCGTAAGCCATTGCCAGTGCCACCATCTAACGAGTCTAAATTTGGGAACGATATCGCGAAATAGGTAAAGATATTATCATAATTCAATTTGACTATTTCCTTACTTAATTCGTTGATATTGTGATTGAATTCAAATCTTTAAATGATATATCTTATATGAATTTTCCCGAAGAACCTTTCAAATTGGAAATATTCCTAATTTCACAATGTGCATACGATTAACAGTCTGATTTCACACTTAATATATGACTCGCAATCACACAAAAAAATCGCCAATCCGATCTCACGCTTGAGATACGATTTGTGATTTTATTAAAATTAGTCAATCCGATCTTATGGGCGAGATATGATTCGTCAATTTATTTGGTGGATATCAATCATATATTGCCTGATTTGTCGTCGTATTGTTTGAATCGATTTTATTTCTGTAAAAGAAAAACCCAAAAAATATACATTTAAGTTAGATTAGGTTCATGTTAGAATATCGCTTGTTTTAGGATAATTTAAATATTTAGATTAGGCATTTTATTTATTCCGAATTTTTTAAATAAAAACACCAAAAACATTAATTGGTAATGTTAGATTTTCTTTTCATTAATTGCATATTCAATTATTAGGCAATTTTAATTTCAAATTCTATAAAAAAAGGAAAAGAAGAAATAAAAAATATCATGCTTGTGTAACCTAGAATTAGGTCATTTCGTCATCTAGTCATTGCATGTTTAGGATCACTTGAGTGCGTGACATATTAGGATAATTACATTGTCATTAGATCATGTTGTGACATAGTTCACATGATAGGTTGCATGTTACATGTCATTTTAGTTAGGCATTTTGGTGTGTCATTGCATTGCATTCCACGCGGACTAAGTTTCATTTAAATAAGAAAAATCATGAAAAAAATTGAGTGATTGTGTGTTAATTAGAAATCATATCTAAGACTGTTGATGTGAATTATGATCTAACATTGCAAATGCTTTCGTTGCTATGAGATAAGTCTCATAATTTATTTATTATTTTTTTGGGTATTAAATTGGTGGTTTGCGCATCATGATTACCTCACATGTTAGGAAAGTACATTAAAATCAATTCAAGCTGCCTGTAAAACATTTTTTTCAAAATAAAAGACAAATGTACTTAAAAGGTATTAGAGAAATCTAACATAATCAAATCCCCAAACTCACAATCTCATTTTTCAAAATAAAAGACAAAGGTACTGAAAATGTATTAGAGAAATCTAACGTAATCAAATCCCCAAACTCACAATCTCTCGTTCGTAGGAGTAAAGTAAATCTCATTACTTTACTTGAGTTTCTAATCGACCCACCAAAAATAGATTAGTGGCGACTCCTAATTGAAAAATCAATTGCATGTTAAGAACTTGAATCTAAGTCATGTATTGGTATGGGCTTGGGAGAGCTCGAGCTAAGTTTAGGCTTAATAATACATTAGCCAAACCCTAGGTAGTGCAGCCGAGGTTAGGTCGCGACAAAGTAAGGCTGAAATTTTTCAACCAAAAAAAAAAAAAGGCTTTCTTACATCTAGGAAAACGAAAAGTAAAAGAGAATATTTTACTGTTTAATATGATTGTTACATATATTTGGCGAATAATTTATATATGAATTATTGACTCTGCAAATCCAGTTCTTATGCATATACCACATTCTATTTGTAATATATATATATAATAATGGAATATAAGCTTTTCCATCTAATTATACATAAATATCTCAAAATATGATGAAAAAATATGCATTCCGTGTTTGCACATATTTTGATAATAAATGTACAAATGGATTGTATTTTCAAATGCCTATATAAAAAGAAGGGTACAAGTTATATTTGATGGTTGTGCGTATTTTATAATATGAACAAAAATTACCGACTTATTGACATGAATCTTTAAGTGTTGAAAACAACTACTTCAAAAGGTTCCTATGATATAATAGTGCATATTTCATCAATATATGATGTTAGACGATCATTAAAAGAGTTATGTAATGCAAGACCCTTTATAAGATAAATAGGCGACATTAGAGGATCAACAAAAAATGTTTCGTCACTAAAGAATTATATCTCGTCTCTTACAGGCAAATAAAAATTACAATTCGAAAAACAATTAGTATTAAAGAAAAAAATGGAAGAACCCATCAGACATGAAGTTGCTCGAGCTGGACAGCCTTTTGGCCTTCAGAGGGACAGTCTCCAAGCCGGCCCTCGAGGTGATCAGACAAGCAGGAGCTGTCGATGTTCTCGTGGTGGTAGGAAGTAGATCGCTGTCTGCACGACCAAATCGAACAGCACCAGCATCGACGGCAACAGCAAGCAGATCAGCCCAACACCAATCTTGACTCCAATTGGAAGCCCAAGACAACAAGGGATTCAGAGAGTGCTTGAACCAGCACGGACCACACCAAGACACCAAGAAAACACCAAACCGATAGGCCCATCTTGCCCTTAACCAGTCTCTTGCTCTTCGCCATCGCCTTCCTTCCATACGCATATTCAAGAACCGAGGTCACACTCGCCAATTGCCAAAATACGGTGATATAAACAATCCCAATAACGTACAAGATCAAGAGAATGACTGCCTTGGCAATCCCAAGTGCAGGGCCAACCGAAAATTGCCTCAGCACGACGAGCCATACAATCAGAAGCCCTACAGCCACAACGTTATACACAAAGAAGAGTGCGAAGCTCCAGAAGGAAGTGACCATGAGCCTCTTCCACACTCTGGGCACGACGCTCATGATCTTCTTGAAAGTAATCTGCTTGGCCGCATAAACGCAGGCCACTGTGTAGACAACAGCTGTGGTCAAAAGCAGAGAGAAGATGAAGACGATGATGAAATAGCCGAGCCTGAAGAGCCAGAAAGCGACCCACTCCTTCTCGAGCATGCAGGACAGGTTCCTGGACTTCGGCTCGCCTCCCAGGTGTCTTTCAGGGTGATCTCGTGGTCGACCATTTGTAGGAGAGGAGCTGCGACACCAAAGAGTGGGCGAGGAATATGACGCAGAGAGGGAGGATGAGCGCGAGCGTGATCTGCGCGAAGATCTTCCTCCATTTGAGGATGATCTTGTAGGTCTCTCTGTAGACGCCTATGAAACCAAGGAATTACAGCTCGTTCTGGTCTCTGTCCATCGTTTCTTTCGCACAGAAATACCAAGAACGAGTGAAACGATCGATGTGTAGAGAGAAATATTTCTTGAAGCAGGACAAGCGAAGAGATTTAGAGACTCTGATACTTATGAAGGATCTTGAGAAGAACAAACCACAGAGTGAATTGATAAATGAAGATAGGGATGTCGTCGAGAGTGGGCGAAGGAGGAGGGAAGACTTTGAAATTTGAACGAGTCGAACTTTTTCTTCAGAAGAGAAGAAAGCTTTTGGTCTCACTTTATCTGCTCTCGGCCCGAAGTTTCTCAGGTTTCCTGATCTAGCGACATCATAACACGAAACGCGTGGATGTAGCCGTGCAATTCAACCGAGTCGATGCAATTTAGACTCCCCGTCAAAGTTACGAAATAGCGTGGAAAAGTGAGTGTGCTTGTGCGACTTGGCCAAGAAATCTCCATGAGAAGCTAAACAAATAAACCTTTAAAGTATGGGTTTGTAAAGAATCCTTTCGTGTCCAGACATAGGGCTCTGGTGTCGTGTCGAGTGTCCTCGGCTATGATCCACTTTATCGATATGCTTTGCTCCGTGTTTCTGTATGCCGATCCCAACATTTCTTATTATGTAAGTTGCATTTTCCCAATCTGCATTTTAGCGTTCGTTGTATCTTGTACTTAAATAGTCGGCAGGTGTCCATAGTTGAGACCTAAATACGAGACTTGAACAGTGCAATTTTTTTTTAGAACTAGGATTGAGCACAATTGCCCATGATGAGTTTAACATGGATGAGAATATAGACATCTTAGTGAAAGGTACAAATATATGATAGGTCTATTGACCTTATGTAGATAGTTCATGACAGTAAAGATTGAGGTGAATCATGATAAGGGCATCATTAAGTATAAATACAAAACTTATAAACCCAAGCATGTTGATGTATTTGATCTATTGCGCTCACACTATTAATTCCTGGAATCTCCTAAAGGTAAAAACCAACATGTGCCATTTTTATTTATACCATATTCTAAGAATCATATAAATGCATTCAAAAGAGTGAATTTACTCATAAAAACAATAGGATATACACTACAATACTCGGGCTCATTCATAGAGTACATTATGTTTGTAGTGAATTTAGATAGGTTTCACTTATAGAGAGCATAATATTCAAAAAAGCTCATGCTAATTATATGGTACTTCTCAGATTGCTTTCTCCATGCTTATTGTCGCAATACCCGACATCCTTTGATGATTCTGTTTATATGCTCTTCATATACATGAGGTCTCCATCCGCCTATGAGTTCAAGTTGTTTTGTTGGATTTTCTAACACTCATAAAGATATCTCAAATTGGAGATGATGTACGATGATTCACTTGCCATGGAATGAGGAGATTTTTAGGTACTTTTGACTTAAGCGAAGTTAAGTCACATGAGCTGAGAGCATTTAATGATTTTTCTAATATTAGAGACGAGTTACCTATCATGTTCAGTGGGAATCAACTAAGCACTTGAAGAATCTCTGGCACCATGTTACTAGGGGAAAGAAAAGGTAAAATACTAACTATTTGAAGAAATTCTAACAATCTTGGTAACCTTGCTCCCTTCAGGTTTTTATATGGTGCTCTTTCTAACTTATTTATCATGTGTGTCATTAATTTTGAGTATATTTGGTCCACGTTTTTTCTTGTTTTTACTTGTATCATTTGAATTTTATTTTTTTTTTTGTCTTTAATGTTTTGGACGATCGAAACTTTCATTCAATACGTACAAATGTTGACGGGTAAGACTCATTTAGATTTTCTCATCAATTTTTTGAGTTTGTTGATTTCAAAAGTTTAAAAGGTAAAGCAAAAGCAACTTCACATTAAGCCGCAATGTACAGTTTTCTTAAGTTGCTTTAATATCCATATGATGATAATGATAATCAGAAGAGGCACCATTACTAATTAGGAAGGATTTTACTTACCGCTGATAGAAATAAGCACAGCTAGAATCTGACCAAAATATATATGGCTAGCATGAGGTTGAGCCACACACGAGCTTTACTTAGTGATTTTTTATTTATGGCGACTTTAGCAAATTTTTAATTCTTCTGCGTGTATTGTTTAGTTTGTTCAGTTTCAACTCATAAGAAAATCTATGAATAATTAGATGAAAGCAAAATATTCTGGGATTGTACATATTTTGATAATGAACGTTTCAAATTAGTTGTTTATATAAACATAGCTCTTATTTTGAAAAATCTATATGAAAGTAAGGCTGAAATTTTTCAGGAAAAAAAAAATGGCTTTCCTACATCTAAGTCATAAAAGGAACACAAAAGTAAAAGAGAAATTTCAATTTTTAAAATGTTATGTTACATATATATATACTGAATAATTTATATGGATTATTGTGCATGATCTAGGGAAACTCTATCCGCATATCCAATTCTTATTCATGTACTACATTTTATTTGATATATATAATCATGAAATAACTTTTTTGATCTAATTGTATAGAGATATCATGATATCTATGTATAATTAGATGAAAAAAGTTACATTCCGTAATTGCACATATTTTGATAATAAATGTGCATGTGGATTGTATTTTGAAATGCCTATATGAAAGGAAGGCTAAAAGTTATATTATATGATTGTGTGTACTTTATAGCATGAACATTAGCAAATTACTAAAAGATAACGTGTTAACATAAATTTTTAACTCTAGAAAATAATTATTTTGAAAAGTCTCGATGACATGTAGCTATATAATATTAGAGGATCATTGAAAAGTTATGTAGCAAAAGAACTTTTTTATAATAAACAGACGAGACAATGAAAAAAGCTTCCATCACGTCAGACTTGAATTATAGCTCGTCTTTTGCAGGTAAATGAAATTACAAATCAGAAAACATTTGTATTAAAAAACTGAAAGAACCCATCAGACTTGAAGCTGCTCAAGCTGGACAGCCTTTTGGCCTTCAGAGGGGCAGTCTACAAGACAGCCATCGAGGTGATCAGACAAGCAGGAGATGTCGATGTTCTCGCCGTGGTAGGACTTGCAAACGAAGTAGATCACTGTCTGCACGACCATATCGAAGAGTACCAGCATCGACAGTAACATCAAGCAGATCAGTCCAATCCCAAACTTGACTCCAATAGGAACAAAGTCGAAGAACACAAGAATTTCAGACAGTGCCTGAAACAGCACGGAGTACACCAAGACACCAAGAAAACACCAAACGGATAGACCCATCTTGTCCTTTATCAGTCTCTTGCTCTTCACCATCGCCTTCCTTCCATACGCATCTTCAAGAACCGAGATCACACTCGCCATTTGCCAAATCATGGTGATATAAACAAGCCCCACGAAGGACAAGATCAAGAGAATGACTGCCACGGCAATCCCAAGTGCAGGGCCAACTGCAAATTGCCTCACCATAACGAGCCATACGATCAAAAGCCCTACAGCCACATTATTGTACCCAAAGAAGAAGACGAAGCACCAGAAAAAAGTGACCATGAGCCTCTTCCACACTCTGGGCACGACACTTATGATCTTCTTGAAAGTAATCTGCTTGGAGGCGTAAACGCAAGCCACTGTGTAGACGACAGCCGCGGTCGAAAGCAGAGAGAAGATGAAGACTAGGACAAAGTAGCCAAGCCTGACGAACCAGAAGGCGACCCACTCGTTCTCGAGCATTGGGGACAGGTCCCTGTAATTTGTGTCTTCCTCCCGGATGTCGTTTTGGGTGATCTCGTGGTCGAGGATGTTGAAGGAGAGGAGCTGCGAGACCAAGGAGTGGGCGAGGAAAATGATACAGAGAGGGAGGATGAGCGTGAGCGTGATCTGGGCAAAGATCTTCCTCCATTTGACGATGATCTCTGAGGCCTCTCTGTAGACGCCGAGGAACCCAAGGAATTGCAGCTCGTTCAGGTCTCTGTCCATCGTCTCTTTCGCACAGAGAAATCAAGAACGAGTGAAATGATGGATGCGTCGAGAGACTGAGATATTTCGTGAAGCAGAACAGGCGAAGAGATTCAGAGACTCAAATTCTTATAAAAGGGTCTTGAGAAGAACGACCACAGAGTGAATTGACAAATGAAGATGGGAAATGATTAAGTGACGGTCACCACCGTGGGAATAACATATTGTTTTGGATTAGGAAAAAAATAAATAACAAATAACTAGAAAGATAAATGATTAAATGACAATCTTTAATCCACTGTAATAATAACGATCGACATGTTTTTCTCACAGGTACTCAAAGACTATTACGCTAGCAAGACCCGATCAATAATGGCAGAAGAAATCACATGGAAAAGTACAAATCTAAAGAGAAAGTTCGACTCATTCAAATTTCAAAGTCTTCCCTCTTCCTATCCCCAGTCTTCACGATATTACTATCTTTATTGAGTCTTGCTAGTATAATAGTCTTTGGGGCATCGTATCAATTACGTTGTATGCCACAAATTATTATGAGGTATTTCTAAAAGGTGGATCTCATAATAATTTTTTAATTATTTTTTTTGTGTCCCAAATAGATTGTTGTTATCACAGTGGATTAAAGACTGTCATTTAATCATTTTGATTCACTTTCATCGGTATCGGGTCGAAGCTTTCGAGGTTTCTTGATTTTGCATGATTGATTTTAGCGTGAAACGTGTGGATAGGTTTTGGCCTTTCCCTCTTGGCCATGGAATTCAGCCGAGTCGATGCTATTTGGTCTCCGTGTCAAAGGGTTGCCTTAACGTGGAAAGTGGGCACAGTTGTTGACCTTGCTAACAAGTATCCTTGACAAATTAACGTATGTAGTGGGAGCAAGTATGGCTTCAAGAAGAATAAAAATCGGTCCGGTTTTAAGTTTCAATGCACCCCAATCCAATTTATGGTTCCATTTTTTTAGAAATCGCTGGTTCCCAGTTCAGTTCCAAATTGAAAATCAGAACCGAACCGAAGAAATCGAGAATTAAAGTAGTGACATTATTGAAACATGACACACTGCTTTATATTCTAAAGGCATTAAAAAAAAAACCGGATGTGATGCGATGATCACAAATAGTCAATGACTCATCGACATAAGTTTCGTCAAGTAATGCCTTGGAAGTACACTAAATAAATGCTCGAATATAATTGTCAAAAAAGTTATAAACTTATTATTATTGTGTCAATTTAGTTTTAATTTTTTTTTTTTTGGCCAATTCAATCATAAACCTTTTGTATTTGTGCTCCTAAGGGTGAAGAGTAAGCCTCCTTAATCGAACTAGAACAGAGTGCACGTACACAATCGAACAGACAAATAAGAAATGCAACCTCCACCGTTTAATGAGACTTATCATTGGGTATCAGAGACAACGAAGATTAGAGTTGAGCAAGCAAATGCAAGGTTTCACACAGTGGCCTATTTTAAAATATTACCTGAGGAGACATTAAAACGACTTGAAGAAACTTATTTGGGGGAAAGACCCTCCGGCGACTTCCCATTCACAAGCAGCGGCTAATCCCCTTCATTGTCCCCATGGAATTCCTTTCCAAGTCTTGAATAATTGACATAGTTGTATTTCAGCTTTTGGAGTGAACTGGTTTCACATGATGTTCTGTTTCAGCATCATTGCTGTATTTGTTGACACCGAAAAAGCATATCGTGCTAACATCAGTGTCTTATTCTAATTCACAGTTATATTTCATGATTGCACATAATTTATAACATCAACATTAGCAAATTACCAAAACATAACTTGTTAGCATAAATATATAACTGTATGAACAATTACTTTAAAATGTCTCTATGATATGATTGTGCATATTTCATCAATATATAATGTTAGAGGTTTAATGAAAAGTTAGGTAACACAAGACCCTTTATATGATAAATGAATGACATTAGAGGATCAATAAAATAAAAATTTCGTCACTAAAGAATCATAGTTCGTGTCTTACAGATAAATTAAAATTAAAATTCAGAAAACATTTTGTATTAAAAAATAAATATAAGGACCCATTAGACATGAAATTGCTCAACCTGGGCAGCCTTTTGGCCGTCAGAGGGACAGTCTCCACGACAGACCTCCAGATGATCAGACAAGCAGGAGCTGTCGATGTTCTCATGGTGGTAGGACTTGCAGACGAAGTAGATCACTGTTTGCATGACCAAATCGAACAGCACCTGCATCGACAAAAACATCATGCAGATCAGCCCAACCCCAATCTTGACTCCAATAGGAACCACGTCCAAGACCACAAGGGATCCAAACAGTGCCTGAACCAGCACGGAGCACACGAAGACACCAAGAAAACACCAAACTCGTAGGCCCATCTTGCCATTTGTCAGTCCCTTGCTCTTCGCCATCGCCTTCCTTCCATATGCATCTTCAAGAACCGAGATCACACTCGCCAATTGGCAAATCACGGTGATATAAACAAACCCAACAACGTACAAGATCAAGAGAATGACCGCCAGGGCAATCCCAAGTGCAGGGCCAACTGAAAATTGCCTCACGACGATGAGCCCTGCGATCAGAAGCCCTATGGCCATGACAATGAACACAACGAAGAGTGCGAAGCTCCAGAGGAAAGGGACCATGAGCCTCTTCCACTGGGCACGACACTCATCATCTTGGTGATAGTAATCTGCTTGGTGGCGTAGATGCAAGCCACCGTGTAGACAGCTGAAGTCGAAAGCAGAGAGAAGATGAAGACGGAGATGAAGGAGCCTAGCTCGATGAGCCAGAAATTCTTGAGCATGCAGCACAGGTCCTGTACCTCAGGCTGTGCTTTTTGGGGTTGTCTCAGTTGATCTCGTACTTGACGAACTTGAAGTAGAGGAGCTGTGAAACCTTGGAGAGTGCGAGGAAGACGATGCAGATGGAGGATGAGCGTGAGCGTGATCTGAGCGAAGATCTTCCTCCCTTTGAGGATGATCTTGGAGCTCTCTCTGTAGACGCCGAGGAACCCAAGGAACTGCAGCTCGTGCTGGTCTCTGTCCATCTTTCCTTTCGCACAGAGAAATCAAGAACAAGCGAACGATCGATGGGTAGAGAGAGACTGCGATATTTCTTGAAGCAGAACAAGCGAAGAGATTTAGAGACTCTGATACTTATAAAGGGTCATGAGAAGAACGACCACAGAGTGAATTGATAAATGAAGATAGGGATGTCATTGAGAGTGGGGGAAGGAAGAGGGAAGACTTTGAAATTTGAATGAGTCAAAGCTTGTTATTCAGATTCCTACTTCTTCATGCCTTTTCATCCCCTGTACTGTAATTAAATTTGCTTATAGAAGATAAGAAAGCTTTTGGTCCCACTTTCTCTGCTCTCTGCCTGAAGTTTCTTACGTTTCCTGTTCTAGTGACATCGCAGCACGAAACACGTGGATTGAGCCATTGGAATTCAGCTGAGTCCATGTGATTTGAAGTCCGTAACGAAGTGATAAAAGTGTTGGAAGTGAGTGAGAGGGCTCATGAGTCTCCATGAGAAGCTAACATATATAACTATAAAGAATTATATCGTGCCGAGACACGAGACACGACATTTTGGTGTCACATCGAGCACTCTCAGCTATAATCTACTTTATCAACATGCTTTTGTTACAAGCCGGCGATTGGAGTCCCTGTCAAAGTGATCAAATAGTGTAGAAAGTGAGCAAGCATGCTTGTGTGTCTCCATGAGAAGCTGACATATATACTTATAAAAAAATTTATTGTGCTGAGACACGGCGCGGTGTCACGCCGAGTATCCTCAGCTATAATCTGCTTTATTGACATGATGGGCTGGCAATTCCTTGACTGCAGAATAACCCATGCAGTGCCTAGTGAGCAAACAAACACCACGCTTCCCTTCTATAATTGTTTCAAAGAACAATATGGAAAATAGCCTACATCAATTAGATCGTATCACGCTCAACTTAGCTCAAGTATCTAGTCCATTGAATGAGACGATAGATCACTTGAGACTCAACAACTGGTTTCGGCTTGTCATATGATGTTAATGATGATCAAAAGAGGCACCATTACTAATAATGAAGGATTTTATTTACTGCTAATAGAAATAAGCATGGTTAGAATTTGACCAAAATATATACAGCTCAAGTGAGGTTGAACCACGCAAAAGCTTTACTAGCAATTTGTTTTTTTTTTTTTTATGGTGACTTTGGCAAATCTTCAATTCTTATGCATATATTGTTTATTGTGTTCTATTTCAATTGTTATGAAAATCTATTAATAATTAGATGAAAGCACAATATTCGATGATCGTACATATCTTGATAATGCATGTTTCAACTTAGTTGTTTGATATGTACATAAATCTTATTTTGAAATGTCTATGTAAAAGTAAGGCTGAATCTTTTCAAAAAAAAAAAGGCTTTCCTACATCTAGGACAATGAAAAATAAAAGAGAAAACTTTACTGTTTAAAATGTTATGTTACATATATTTAGCGAATAATTTATATGTGGATTATTGTGCATAATAGTCTAGGGAAGCTCTAATTTTGCAAATCCGGTTCTTATGCATATACCACATTCTATTTGTAATATATATATATATATATATATATATATATATATATATAATTATGGAATATAACTTTTTTCATCTAATTATACATAGATATCTCAAAATAAGATGAAAAATTATGCATTCAGTAATTGCACATATTTTGATAATAAATGTACATATGGATTGTATATTCAAATGCCTATATAAAAAGAATGCTAAAAATTGTATTTCATGGTTGCACATACTTTATAACATGAACATTAGCAAATTACTTTCTTATAAACATAAATATTTAACTGTAGAAAAAATTACTTTAGAAGGTCTCTATGAGATAATTGTGCATAGTTCATCAATATATGATGTTATAGGATCATCAAAAAAGTTATGTAAGGCAAAGCCCTTTATGCGATAAATAGGCGACACTAGAGGATCAATAAAAAAAAAATGTTTCGTCACTAAAATTATATCTCGTCCCTTACGGGGAAATGAAAATTACAATTCAAAAAAACAATTGGTATTTAAAAAAAAAGAAAAAAAAAAAGAAATGGAAGAAACCATCAGACATGAAGTTGCTCGAGCTGGACAGCCTTTTGGCTTTCAGAGGAACGGCCTCCAAGACGGCCCTCGAGGTGAACAGACAAGCAGGAGCTGTCGACGTTCTCATGGTGGTGGGACCTGCAGACGAAGTAGATCACTGTCTGCACGACCAAATCGAAGAGCACCAGCATCGACAGCAACAGCAAGCAGATCAGCCCAACCCCGATCTTGACTCCAATAGGAACCAAGCCCTAGACAACAAGGGATTTAAAGAGTGCCCAAACCAGCATGGTCCACACCAGGACACCAAGAAAACACCAAACCCATAGGTCCATCTTGCCCTTTATCAGTCCCCTGCTCTTCACCATCGCCTTCCTTCAAGAACCGAGATCACACTCGCCAATTGCCAGATCATGGTGATATAAACAAACTCAATCACGTATTAGATCAAGAGAATGACCGCAACAGCAATCCCAAGTGCAGGGCCAACTGAAAATCTAGAAAACACTGACACTCAGTTTTCGTGTCGTATTAGACACTCCAACATTTGTTCAATATTTTTCGACACTCGGTTAACACATGCGAATTTTCTGACACCTAATCAACTTTTTCGACATTTTCTGACACTCCAACATGTGCTTGCGGGACTTGGCCAAGAAATCTCCATGAGAAGCTAAACAAATAAACCCTTAAAGTATGCGTTTGTAAAGAATCCTGTCGTGTCTAGACACAGGGCTTCGGTGTCATGTCGAGCTATGATCCGCTTTATCGATATGCTTTGCTCTTTGTTTCTGTTTGCCGATCCCAACATTTCTTTTTATGTAAGTTGCATTTTCCCAATCTGCATTTTAGCGTTCGTTGTATCTTGTACTTAAATAGTCGGCAGGTGTCCATAGTTGAGACCTAAATACGAGACTTGAACAGTGCAATTTTTTTTTAGAACTAGGATTGAGCATAATTGCCCATGATGAGTTTAACATGGATGAGAATATAGACATCTTAGTGCAAGGTACAAATATATGATAGGTCTATTGACCTTATGTAGATAGTTCATGACAGTAAAGATTGAGGTGAATCATGATAAGGGCATCATTAAGTATAAATACAAAACTTATAAACCCAAGCATGTTGATGTATTTGATCTATTGCGCTCACACTATTAATTCCTGGAATCTCCTAAAGGTAAAACCAACATGTGCCATTTTTATTTATACCATATTCTAAGAATCATATAAATGCATTCAAAAGAGTGAATTTACTCATAAAAACAATAGGATATACACTACAATACTCGGGCTCATTCATAGAGTACATTATGTTTGTAGTGAATTTAGATAGGTTTCACTTATAGAGAGCATAATATTCAAAAAGCTCATGCTAATTATATGGTACTTCTCAGATTGCTTTCTCCATGCTTATTGTCGCAATACCCGACATCCTTTGATGATTCTGTTTATATGCTCTTCATATACATGAGGTCTCCATCCGCCTATGAGTTCAAGTTGTTTTGTTGGATTTTCTAACACTCATAAAGATATCTCAAATTGGAGATGATGTACGATGATTCACTTGCCATGGAATGAGGAGATTTTTAGGTACTTTTGACTTAAGCGAAGTTAAGTCACATGAGCTGAGAGCATTTAATGATTTTTCTAATATTAGAGACGAGTTACCTATCATGTTCAGTGGGAATCAACTAAGCACTTGAAGAATCTCTGGCACCATGTTACTAGGGGAAAGAAAAGGTAAAATACTAACTATTTGAAGAAATTCTAACAATCTTGGTAACCTTGCTCCCTTCAGGTTTTTATACGGTGCTCTTTCTAACTTATTTGTCATGTGTGTCATTAATTTTGAGTATATTTGGTCCACTTTTTTTCTTGTTTTTACTTGTATCATTTGAATTTTTTTTTTTTTTTTGTCTTTAATGTTTTGGATGATCAAAACTTTCATTCAATACGTACAAATGTTGACGGGTAAGACTCATTTAGATTTTCTCATCAATTTTTTGAGTTTGTCGATTTCAAAAGTTTAAAGGTAAAGCAAAAGCAACTTCACTATAAGCCGCAATGTACAGTTTTCTTAAGTTGTTTTAATATCCATAAGATGATAATGATAATCAGAAGAGGCAACATTACTAATTAGGAAGGATTTTACTTACCGCTGATAGAAATAAGCATAGCTAGAATCTGACCAAAATATATATGGCTAGCATGAGGTTGAGCCACACACGAGCTTTACTTAGTGATTTTTTTTATTTATGGCGACTTTAGCAAATTTTTAATTCTTATGCGTGTATTGTTTAGTTTGTTCAGTTTCAACTCATATGAAAATCTATAAATAATTAGATGAAAGCAAAATATTCTGGGATTGTACATATCTTGATAATGAACGTTTCAAATTAGTTGTTTATATAAACATAGCTCTTATTTTGAAAAATCTACATGAAAGTAAGGCTGAATTTTTTCAGGAAAAAAAAAATTGTGACTTTCCTACATCTAAGTTGTAAAAGGAAAATGAAAAGCAAAAGAGAAATTTTAATTTTTAAAATGTTATGTTACATATATTTACAGAATAATTTATATGGATTATTGTGCATGATCTAGGGAAACTCTATCCGCATATCCAATTCTTATTCATGTACTACATTTTATTTGAAATATATATAATCATGAAATAACTTTTTTGATCTAATTATATAGAGATATCACGATATCTATGTATAATTAGATGAAAAAAGTTACATTCCGTAATTGCACATATTTTGATAATAAATGTGCATATGGATTGTATTTTGAAATGCCTATATGAAAGGAAGGCTAAAAGTTATAGTATATGATTGTGTGTACTTTATAGCATGAACATTAGCAAATTACTAAAAGATAACGTGTTAACATAAATTTTTAACTCTAGAAAATAATTATTTTGAAAAGTCTCGATGACATGTAGCTATATAATATTAGAAGATCATTGAAAAGTTATGTAGCAAAAGAACTTTTTATAATAAACAGACGAGACAATGAAAAAGCTTCCATCACATCAGACTTGAATTATAGCTCGTCTTTTGCAGGTAAATGAAAATTACAAATCAGAAAACATTTAGTATTAAAAAACTGAAAGAACCCATCAGACTTGAAGCTTCTCAAGCTGGACAGCCTTTTGGCCTTCAGAGGGGCAGTCTACAAGACAGCCATCGAGGTGATCAGACAAGCAGGAGCTGTCGATGTTCTCGCCGTGGTAGGACTTGCAAACGAAGTAGATCACTGTCTGCACGACCATATCGAAGAGTACCAGCATCGACAGTAACATCAAGCAGATCAGCCCAATCCCAATCTTGACTCCAATAGGAACCAAGTCGAGGAACACATGGGATTCAAACAGTGCCTGAACCAGCACGGAGCACACCAAGACACCAAGAAAACACCAAACAGATAGACCCATCTTGCCCTTTATCAGTCTCTTGCTCTTCACCATCGCCTTCCTTCCATACGCATCTTCAAGAACCGAGATCACACTCGCCATTTGCCAAATCATGGTGATATAAACAAGCCCCACGACGGACAAGATCAAGAGAATGACCGCCACGGCAATCCCAAGTGCAGGGCCAACTGCAAATTGCCTCACCATAACGAGCCATACGATCAAAAGCCCTACAGCCACATTATTGTACCCAAAGAAGAAGGCGAAGCACCAGAAAAAAGTGACCATGAGCCTCTTCCACACTCTGGGCACGACACGTATGATCTTCTTGAAAGTAATCTGCTTGGAGGCGTAAACGCAAGCCACTGTGTAGACGACAGCCGCGGTCGAAAGCAGAGAAAAGATGAAGACTAGGACAAAGTAGCCAAGCCTGATGAACCAGAAGGCGACCCACTCGTTCTCGAGCATTGGGGACAGGTCCCTGTAATTCGTGTCGCCCTCCTCGATGTCGTTTTGGGTGATCTCATGGTCGAGGATGTTGAAGGAGAGGAGCTGCGAGACCAAGGAGTGGGCGAGGAGAATGATACAGAGAGGGAGGATGAGCGTGAGCGTGATCTGGGCAAAGATCTTCCTCCATTTGACGATGATCTCTGAGGTCTCTCTGTAGACGCCGAGGAACCCAAGGAATTGCAGCTCGTTCAGGTCTCTGTCCATCGTCTCTTTCGCACAGAGAAATCAAGAACGAGTGAAATGATCGATGCGTCGAGAGACTGAGATATTTCGTGAAGCAGAACAGGCGAAGAGATTCAGAGACTCAAATTCTTATAAAAGGGTCTTGAGAAGAACGACCACAGAGTGAATTGATAAATGAAAATGATTAAGTGACGGTCACCACCGTGGTAATATCATATTGTTTTGGATTACAAAAAAAAAAAATAACAAATAACTAGAAAGGTAAATGATTAAATAACAATCTTTAATCCATTGTAATAATAACAATCGACATGTTTTTCTCACAGGTACTCAAAGACTGTTACGCTAGCAAGACCCAATCAATAATGGCTAAAGAAATCACATGGAAAAGTACAAATCAAATGAGAAAGTTCAACTCATTCAAATTTCAAAGTCTTCCCTCTTCCTATCCCCAGTATTCACGGTATTACTATCTTTATTGAGTCTTGCTAGTATAATAGTCTTTGGGGTATGATATCAATTACGTTGTGTGCCACAAATTATTATGAGGTATTTTTAAAAGTGGATCTTATAATAATTTTTTAACTATTTTTTTTTTTTTGTGTCCCAAACAAATTGTTATTATCACAGTGGATTAAAGACTGTCATTTAATCATTTTGATTCACTTCCATCGGTATCGGCTCGAAGCTTTCGAGGTTTCTTGATTTTGCATGGTTGATTTTAGCGTGAAACATGTGGATAGGTTTTGGCCTTTCCTTCTTGGCCATGGAATTCAGCCGAATCGATGCTATTTGGTCTCCGTGTCAGAGGGTTTCCGTAACGTGGAAAGTGGGCACAGTTGTTGACCTTGCTAACAAGTATCCTTGACAAATTAACGTATATAGTGGGAGCAAGTATGGCTTCAAGTAGAATCAAAAATCGGTCCGGTTTTAAGTTTCAATGCACTCCAGTCCAATTTATGGTTCCATTTTTTTAGAAATCGCCAGTTCGCAGTTCAGTTCCGAAATTGAAAATCGGGAACGAACCAAAGGAATCGAGACTTAAAGTAGTGATATTTTACTGAAACATGGCACACTGCTTTATATTCTAAAGGAATTAAATAGATAAATAAATAAAAACTGGATGTGATGCGATGATCACAAATAGTCAATGACTCATCGACATAACTTTCGTCAAGCATTCCTTGGAAGTACACAGAAGAAATGCTTGAGGATAATTATCAAAAAGGTTATAAACTTATTATAATTGTGTTAATTTAGTTTTTTTTTTTTTTTTTGTCAATTCAATCATAAATCTTTTGTATTTGTGCTCCTAAGGGGTGGAGAGTAAGCCTCCTTAATCGAACTAGAACGGAGTGCACGTACACAATCGAACAGACAAATAAGAAATGCAACCTCCACCGTTTAATGAGACTTATCATTGGGTAACAGAGACAACGAAGATTAGAGTTGAGCAAGCAAATGCAAGGTTTCACACAGGTGGCCTATTTTAAAATATTACCTGAGGAGACTTTAAAACGACTTGAAGAAACTTATTAGGGGAAAGACCCTCCGGCGACTTCCCATTCACAAGCAGCGGCTAATCCCCTTCATTGTCCCCATGGAATTCCTTTCCACGTCTTAAATAATTGACATAGTTGTATTTCAGCTTTTGGAGTGAACTGGTTTCACATGATGTTCTGTTTCAGCATCATTGCTGTATTTGTTGACACCGAAAAAGCATATCGTGCTAACATTAGTGTCTTATTCTAATTCACAGTTATATTTCATGATTGCGCATACTTTATAACATCAACATTAGCAAATTACTAAAACATAACTTGTTAGCCTAAATATTTAACTGTATGAACAATTACTTTAAAATGTCTCTATGATATGATTGTGCATATTTTCATCAATATATAATGTTAGAGGATCAATGAAAAGTTAGGTAACACAAGACCCTTTATATGTTAAATGAATGACATTAGAGGATCCATAAAATAAAATTTCGTCACTAAAGAATCATAGCTGTCCTTCAATCACGTTCCAAACATTCCCCGGAATAGAAGACTGCAACAAAGTTGGGAATTGCTGTCGTCAATCTTTGATTGATTGTGTTCTTCCCCTTCTTGTTGTTGTTTTGCCTTCTAGTGGCTGTTTGCCTCTCTTTTTTGTGGTATCACAGCACCCCTATACTCTCCTGACCTTTGTCTTTTGAGTGTTTGTTTTGTTGGTGCTGGGCTTCCTCTCCTTGTATTTTCATTTGGTAAAATCTATATTATACTTACCTTTACCAAAAAAAAAGAATCATAGCTCGTGTCTTACAGATAAATGAAAATTACAATTCAGAAAACATTTTGTATTAAAAAATAAATATAATAACCCATTAGACATGAAATTGCTCAACCTGGGCAGCCTTTTGGCCTTCAGAGGGACAGTCTCCACGACAGAACTCCAGATGATCAGACAAGCAGGAGCTGTCGATGTTCTCATGGTGGTAGGACTTGCAGACGAAGTAGATCACTGTTTGCACGACCAAATCGAACAGCACCAGCATCGACAGCAACATCGTGCAGATCAGCCCAACCCCAATCTTGACTCCAATAGGAACCATGTCCAAGACCCCAAGGGATCCAAACAGTGCCTGAACCAGCACGGAGCACACGAAGACACCAAGAAAACACCAAACTCGTAGGCCCATCTTGCCATTTGTCAGTCCCTTGCTCTTCGTGATCGCCTTCCTTCCATATGCATCTTCAAGAACCGAGATCACACTCGCCGATTGGCAAATCATGGTGATATAAACAAACCCAACAACGTACAAGATCAAGAGAATGACCCTCAGGGCAATCCCAAGTGCAGGGCCAACTGAAAATTGCCTCACGACGATGAGCCCTGCGATCAGAAGCCCTATGGCCATGACAATGAACACAACGAAGAGTGCGAAGCTCCAGAGGAAAGGGATCATGAGCCTCTTCCACTGGGCACGACACTTATCATCTTGGTGATAGTAATCTGCTTGGTGGCGTAGATGCAAGCCACCGTGTAGACGACGGCTGAAGTCGAAAGCAGAGAGAAGATGAAGAACGGAGATGAAGGAGCCTAGCTCGATGAGCTAGAAATTCTTGAGCATGCGGCACAGGTCCTGTACCTCCGGCTGTGCTTTTTGGGGTTGTCCCAGTCGATCTCGTACTTGACGAACTTGAAGTAGAGGAGCTGTGAAACCTTGGAGAGTGCGAGGAAGACGATGCAGAGATGGTGGATGAGCGTGAGCGTGATCTGAGCGAAGATCTTCCTCCCTTTGAGGATAATCTTGGAGCTCTCTCTGTAGACGCCGAGGAACCCAAGGAACTGCAGCTCGTGCTGGTCTCTGTACATCGTTCCTTTCGCACAGAGAAATCAAGAACAAGCGAAACGATCGATGGGTAGAGAGAGACTGCGATATTTCTTGAAGCAGAACAAGCGAAGAGATTTAGAGACTCTGATACTTATAAAGGGTCATGAGAAGAGCGACCACAGAGTGAATTGATAAATGAAGATAGGGATGTCGTTGAGAGTGGGGGAAGGAAGAGGGAAGACTTTGAAATTCAGATTCCTACTTCTTCATGCCTTTTCATCCCCTGTACTGTAATTAAATTTACTTATAGAAGATAAGAAAGCTTTTGGTCCCACTTTCTCTGCGCTCGGCCCGAAGTTTCTCAGGTTTCCTTAATTTGGCTGGCCATGGAATCTAGCCAAGTCGATGCAATTTGGACTCCCTGTCAAAGTGATGAAATAGCGTGGAAAGTGATGAGCAAAAGTGATGAGTGTGCTCTTGGGATTTGGCCAAGAAATCTCCATGAGAAGCTAAAGATATAAACCTATCAAGTATGGGTTTGCAAAGAATTTTATCATGCCGAGACATGGGGCTTTGTTGTCGTGCCGAGCATCCTCAACTATAATCCGCTTTATCGACACACTTTGCTCTTCATTTCTATACGTATGCCGATCCCAACATTCCATTCTATATAAGTTGCATTTTCCCGATCTACGTTTTAGTGTCCATCATATTTTGCTATTAAATACTTGGCAGATTTCCACGTAGTTGAGACCCAAATATGAGACTTGAACAGTCAAGAAATTTTTAAGAACTTGGATTGAGCTTATGTACATCGTTCATGACCTAGTAAAGATTGGAGTAACTCATGTTAAGGGCATCATTAAGTATAAATATTAAACTTAAAACTCAAGCATGTTTATGTATTTGATCTATTGAGCTCAAACATTAAATACCTAGGGATCTACTAAAGGTAAAAATCAAGTATGACATTTTTATGCGTACCATATTCTAAGTGAATCATATAAATGCGTTAAAAGGAGTGAATTTACTCATAAATACAACAAGATATGCACTATGATACTCGAGCTCATTCGTTGATTGCATTATGTTTTGTTTTGAATTTAGATAGGTTTCACTTATAGAGATCATAATATTCAAATGAGGTCATGCTAATTATATGGTACTCTTCAAAGCACTTGATCCATGCTTATTGTTACAATATCTGACGTCCTTTGATTATTCGGTTTATATGTTTTTTATATATATGAGGTCTCCCTTTATCTATAAAATTTAAGTTATTTTGTTGGAATTTTTAACACTCATAAAGATATTTTGAATTGGAGGGGATTGTACGATGATTCGCTTCCTTGGGATCAGGAGAATTTTAGGTACTTTCAACTTAAGTGAAGTTGGGTCACATGAGCCAAGCCGAGAGCATTTAATAATTTTTTGAAATTAGAGACGAGGTACGTATCATATTTAGTGGGAATCACTTGAGCACTTGAAGAATCACTAACACCATGTTACCAGGGGAAAGTAAAAGGTAAATTAGCTATTTGAAGTTAATCTAACAATCTTAGTAACCTAGTGGGATAATGACATAAACAGTCCCTAAATGTTTACTCAATGTGCAATTTGATTTCTAAACTTTTAATTGTTCAATGTAGTCTTGAACTTTTAATATACATTCAATACAATCCCTTAAATGTATAAAGATATTTAATGTAGTCGTTGCATTAATTTAAGACTCGCGACTACATTGAGCATTTTCATACAGTTCAGGAACTATACTGAAAATGTACCAAAAGTTTAGGTACTATATTGAATGAATTAAAAGTTTAAGGACTACATGCGCATTGGGCTAAAGTTTATAGACTACATTGAATAAATTAAAAGTTCGAGGACCGCATGTACATTGGGCCAAAGCTCATGAACTACATTGAACAAATTAAAAGTTCAAGAATCAAATTGCACATTGAGCTAACGTTTATGGACTATTTATGTCATTTTCTTTAACCTCGCTCCCTTGCTTCAAACCTTTGGCACAGAAAGCAAGAGGAAAATAAGTAGAGTTTCCGCAGGTTTTTATGCGGCGCCCTTTCCAACTTATTTTGTCTACATGTGTCATTAATTTCGAGTATATTTGATCCACTATTTTTTTCTTTTTTCTTTTTTTTTTCTTTTATCATTTGTAAATTTATTCTTTTCTTAAATGTTGGATGATCAAAACTTTCATTCAAAACGTTCAAATGTTGATGCATAAGACTCATTTAGATTTCCTCATCAAATTTTTTGGGTTTACAATCTTTATTGTTTTCAAATCTTAAAGGTAGAGCAAAAGCAACTTCACTATAAACCGCAACGAATAATTTTCTTAAGTTACATGAATTTGCATATGATGATAATGATGAACAGAAGATGCACCATTACTAATAAGGAAGGATTCTCTTTACTGATGATAGAGATAAGCAAAAGCAACTTCACTATAAAATAGACATAGCTCGTGTGAGGTTGAGCCACGCACGAGCTTTGTTCAGTGATTAGTTTTTTATGGTGACTGTAGCAAATTTCTAGTTCTTATGTATATATTGTTTATTTTGCTTTGTTTCAATTCGTATGAAAATCTATAGAAAATTAGATGAAAGAAAAACATTACATGATCGCACGTATCTTGATAAGGAATGTTTCAAATTAGTTGTCTATGTATACATAGATCTTATTTTGAAATATCTATGTAAAAGTAAGGCTGAATTTTCTCCAACAAAAATATGGCTTTCCTACATCTAAGTTGTAAAAGGAAAAAAATAAAAGAGAAAGTTAATGTTTAAAATGTCACGTTACTTATTTTTAGTGAATAATTTATATATGGATTATTGTGCATAGTCTAGGGGAACTTTGATTCTGCATATCCAGTTCTTATGCATAACTACATTCTATTTGAAATATATAGATAATTATGAAATATAATTTTTTTCATTAATTATACATAGATATCTCCAAATATCTTATTTTGAGATGTCTATGTATTATTAGATGAAAAAAGATATGTTCGTTAATTGCACATATTTTGACAATCAATGTAAGTATGGATTGTTTTCTGAAGTGCCTGTATAAAAGAAGACTAAAAGTTATATTTCATGGTTGCGCACTTACTTTATAACATGAACATTAACAAATTACTAAAAATATCGTGCATAGTCTAGGGAACTTTGATTCTGCATATCCAGTTCTTATGCATAGCTACATTCTATTTGAAATATATAGATAATTATGGAATATAATTTTTTTCATCTAACTATAAATAGATATCTCCAAATATTTTATTTTAAGATGTCTATGTATAATTAGATGAAAAAAGATACGTTCGTTAATTGCACATATTTTGACAATCAATGTAAGTATGGATTATTTTTGAAATGCCTATATAAAAAGGAGACTAAAAGTTATATTTCATGGTCGCGCGCTTACTTTATAACATGAACATTAACAAATTACTAAAAAATAACTTATTGACATAAATAGTTAATTGAAGAAAGCAATTACTTTAAAAGGTCTCTATGATATAATGATGCATATTTCATCAATATTTAATGTTAGAGGATCATTGAAAATGTTATGTAACATATAAATAGACAACATTAGAGTATCAATAAAAAAAAAATTGCCACTAATCAATTATAGCTCATTTTTTACAGGTAAATGAAAAATTACAAATCGGAAAACATTTTGCATTTTGCAGTCATGATAAAATTTAAGATAGGATAAAATTTATCCTATCATAAACTTGGATAAATTATCCAATGAGAGAGGTGGGATAAAGATAAATATGAATTCTAATATCCATAAAAGAAAAGTTATTTTTCTCGAATAAAAAATTTCTTAAATTAACAAAATTAAAATTATATTTCAATATAAATAATATTTGAGTTTTAATATTGGGTGTGCAATCGGATCGGGTATACCCGGGGAACCGGGCCGACCCACTCGAAAGCCAATGAGGGGAATCGATTCCCGTTGAAACCGGTCCGAAAACCAATTCCCAAAATTTAGATCTAGTTTGAATTGGTCTGAGAACGGTGTTCCGAGTAAATATCCACCCCGGAACTAGATTGACCGGACCAGTTTGGGAACCGGTTTTGTAAGCCCAACCCCAAAAGTCCAAAACCCTCTTTTCTTCCCTTGATTTCTTATATCTACAGACTCGCACAACCTTTTTTCCTTCGTCATTCTTGAGTTCCTCTCCCTCGCTCACTTCCATCCGTTGTCGGCTCTCTCTCACTCCGTCCATCGCTGGCTCCCTCTCGCTCTATTTCGTCCATCGCTAGCTCCCTCATCTATAAATTCACGAATTTCCTTAGTTTTTCTAGACTTTTCTTTCGAATTGAGACTAGATTCTTCTCTTTTTATTTGGGGTGCTTTCTAGAGCTAGATTTCTTGTTAAATTGGTGGAAAATTTTGCATTTTTTTGTTCATACGGGAACTCACTGTGAATGGGTGGGGTAAGGTAGGAGAGAGGGAAGAAGTCATGAACTCGAAAAGCTTTAGTGTCGAGTGAATCGCCGCCATGTCGAGGTTCTACAAGATCATGGAAACGGGCGGATCCGTCAGGCTATCGGCCCCTCTGGCCTTCCCATCAGACGATGGCAGCAGCGACGGCGGCTCATGCGATTGGTGGGCCCGGGCCTTCTTGGCACGCACATCGGGAGAAGACGGGGGCGGCAATCTGTTGCACATGCAAGACGACTTGGGCTTCCTCCGTGTAATCCTCTACGTGAGCCTTCGTCTGGTTTTAGCTCAAAGTTTGCATTTTTTTGTTCATATGGGTCTTGCAGTTGATGTTGTTGCTATTGTTGTTGATGGCGCTGGATTTGGAATTAATTGTTCAAGTTAATTGTTCCTTCAACTAGTAGAACACATGAATCCATCTCTTCGCTCCTGAAACCAAAGCCAGTAGAAGAAGAAGAGGAAGACCCACCAAAGCATTCCTCAATACTTGTTACAGGAATGAGACTAATATTAGACCCATATTTGTTGCTGATGTTTATGCAATGTTAGGATTTTTTCTTTGCCTTATGATTTTGTTTATGATAATTAGCCTTGTAAATCCTTAGCTTTTCATTTAGCCAAAAAGTTTATGTACTTATTGATTACAAGTGCTTAATGTTTCCACATAAATCAAGAAGATTACATTGTTTTCTTGCGTATTAATGTAAAATTCTAAGTCATATAGAATATCATGCGATTGCAAAATAGGTTTCAGTGAAAACAAGGTTGACCCTATAACTGAATCAGAAAAACATAGTGATTTGGGTACAAAATCCAGTACAAACAGGTTTGGATACAAGGTCCAAAAAATGGGCACCGGTTATAATACGGTCGGATACATGGTCCAAGTCTGAAACCTACCCGATCACCCCTAATTTTACTATAAGAATTTCAAATAAAAAATAACAATTTATTTTTAAAATTTTAATATTATTTTTATTTAATTATTGTAATTTAATTCTACCTTATAATAAATATTCAATATATAAATATAAATATATATTTAGGTATTTTAGTATTTTAGGTATATTAAAAAATAGTATACTATTTAATATAATTTTATTAGAGAATGGTCAAGGGAAGAAAGAAATAAAAAAATTAATTTAAAAGATGAATAAAAAAGTAAAAAAAAAGCAAATAAAAATAAAGTAGGTAAGAGCATCACAAAAGATTTCTACTATCACCATTTGTGAAATTTTTGCTTCATTTATATTGACATGTCATTTATATCAAACAATATACATGATATAATATGAATATATTCGACTTTATTACTACAAGCACAATTATTGATAAGATATAACAAAATCACTAGATTTCATATAATATCATTTGCATTTTTATCCCAATTAGAAATCTAGATAATCAAACCTAAAGTATTCAACTAATATAAAATAAACGTACCCATAAGACATGAAGTTGCTCAAGCTGCCAGCTGGACAGCTTGTTGGCCTTTAGAGGGACATTCTCCACGACAGCCCTCGAGATGATCAGACAAGCAGGAGCCGTCGATGTTCTCATGGTGGTAGGACTTGCACGCGAAGTAGATCACTGGCTGCGCGACCAAATCGAACGGCACCAGCGTCGACAGAAACATCAAGCAAATCAGCCCAACCCCGATCTTGACTCCAATAGGAACCCAGTCCAAGACCACAAGGGATCCAAACAGTGCCTGAACCAGCACGGAGCACACCAAGACCCTAAGAAAACACCAAACCCGTAGGTCCATCTTGCCCTTTATCAGTCCCTCGCTCTTCGCCATCGCCTTCCTTCCATAGGCATCTTCAAGAACCGAGATCATACTCGCCAATTGGCAAATCATGGCGCTACGAACAAACCCAACAACGTACAAGATCAAAAGAATGACAGCCACGGCAATCCCAAGTGCAGGGCCAACTGAAAATTGCCTCACGAAGACGAGCCCTGTGATCAGAAGCCCTACAATCACATAATGAAAGTAATCGGCTTGGTGGCGTAGGTGCAGGCCACAGTGTAGATAACAGCCGAGGTCGAAAGCGGAGAGAAGATGAAGACAAAGATGAAAAAGCCGAGCTCAAAGAGCCAGAAAGCGGCCCACTCCTTCTGGAGCATGCGGGACAGGTCCCTGTACCTCGGGCTGTCCTTCCTGGCGTCGTCCCTGATGATCTCGTGGTTGATAATCTTGAAGAAGAGGAGCTGCGAGACCTCGAAGAGGGCGAGATGACGTAGAGAGGGAGGATGAGAGCGAGCGTGATCTGAGCGAAGATCTTCCTCCATTTGAGGATGATCTTGGAGGCCCCTCTGTAGACGCCGAGGAACCCGAGGAACTACCCTTTCGCACCGAGAAATCAAGAACGAGCGAGACGATCGACGGGTAGAGAGAGACCGGGATATTTCTTGAAGCAGAGCAAGCAAAGACACTCAGAGACCCAGATGGACGAAAGGGTCTCGAGAAGAACAACCACAGAGTGAAGTGATAAATGAAGAGATGGCAATGGTTAACAGAGTGGGGGTAGGAAGAGGGAAGACTTTGAAATTTGAACGAGTCAACGCTTGTTATTCAGATTCCCTACTTCTTCTTCTTCTTCATGTGGTTTCGTCCCCTGTAATTGAATTTGCTAATAGAAGAGAAGAAAGCTTTTGGTCCCACTTTCTCTTCTCTCTGCCCGAAGTTACTCAGGTTTCCTGATCTAGTGACATCGCAGCATGAAACGCGTGGATGGTGGCCATTGGAATTCAGCGGAGCCTATGTGAGTTGGAGTCTGCATCAAAGTGATGAAATGACGTGCAAAGCGTGTGAGCGTGCTTGTGAATCTCCATGAGAAGTTGACATCTATACCTACAAAGAATTCCATCATGCCAAGACATGAGACACGGCGTTTTGGTGTCATGCCGAGTGTCCTTAGCTATAATTTGCGTTATCGACATGCATTTGTTGTGGACCGGTGATTCGGAGTCCGCGTGGAAGTGATGAAGTAGTGTAGAAAGTGAGTGAGCGTGCTTATGTTTCTCCATGAGAAGCTAACATATCAAGTTGACATATCAAGCTGACACATCTTGAAAGTGAGTGAGTGTACTTATAAAGAATTCTATTGTGCTGAGACACGAGATAGGGTGCTTTGGTGTCACACTGAGCATTCTCAGCAACAATATGCTTTATCAAGATGCTTTTGTTATAGGCCAGTGATTTGGAGTCCGCGTCGAAGTGATGAAATAGTATAGAAAGTGAGTGAGCATGCTTGTGGGTCTCCATGAGAAGCTGACATATATACCTATAAAGAATTCTATTGTACTGAGACATAGCACGGTGTCACACCAAGCCTTCTTAGCTATAATAAGCTATATTGGCATGCTTTTGTCATGGGCCGGCTGTTCCTTCGTCACGGAATAGCCTGTGCAGTGCGTAGTGAGCAAACAAACACCAAACCAGCCTCTTTTCTATAATTGTTCCAGAGAACAATATAGCAAATAGCATACGTCAATCAGATCGTGCCAAGCCCAACACCAATCATCCATTGAGCGAGACAGCAAATCACTTTAGGCTCAACAACTGGTTTTAGCTTGCCATAGCCTTATCAAGAGAGCGGCATTAACTCCTGACTAATTTATGCACGGGAGGCCAATCCTACCTTCAGAGCCCCATTGAGATATATTTGTTCTAACACCAACCGTTCTGACGCCACTCCTGTGGATCAGTTGTATTTATTCCCTATGCATTGCTCTCTCTTCACCCGATAACCCAAAGCTCCACTCACAAGGGTCACAAGTACGAGAGAATCATGGACCATGACACTTTGCCCTTTGTTTCTATTTGTATTCTTATCCAGACATTCTTTTTATGTAAGTTGCATTTTCTTGATCTACGTTTTAGTGACTGCTATATCTTTCACTTAAATACTCGGCAGATGTCCATAGTTGAGACCTAATATGAGACTCGATTAGTCCCAAAAAATTTTAAAAACTTGGATTGCACACAATTGCCCATGATGAGCTTAATGCTGATGAGAATAGAGACATCATTGTGCAAGGTACATAGTTCATGACCTAGTAAAGATTGAGGTAAATCATGATAAGGGCATCACCAAGTATAAATGTTGAACTTATAAACTCAGGCATGTTGATGTATTTGATCTATTATGCTCACACATTAAATACTTGGGAATCTCCTAAAGATAAAAATCGCACGTGCCATTTTTATTTGCATCATATTCTAAGTGAATCATGTAAATGCATTAAAAAGAGTGAATTTTTTTAGATATGTTACCTTTATATAGATCATAATATTCAAATGAGCTCACACTAATTTTATGGTACACTATGATACTCAAGCTTATTTAAAGAGCACGTTACATTTGTTTTGAATTTAGATAGATTTCATTTATAGAGATCATAATATTCAAAAAAAGCTCATGCTAATTATATGGTGCTCCTCAAAGCACTTGATCCATGCTTATTGTTGCAATATTTAACGTCCTTTGATTATTAGGTTTACATATGGTCTTCCTCCACCTATGAGTTTAAGTTTCTTTGTTGGACTTTCTAACCATCGTAAAGATATTTTGAATCGGAGGTGTTGTATGATGATTAACTTGCCATGGAATCAGGAGATTTTTAGGTTTCTTTTGACTTAAGTGAAGTTGGGTCCCATGACCCAAGAGCATTTAATGATTTTCTAAAGTTAGAAACGAGCTATACCTATCATGTTTAGTGGGAATCAACTAAGCACTAGATGAATCTCTAGCACCATGTTGAAGAAATATGACAATATTATGGCGCAATGATAATTATTATTTTTTCAAGAACAATTTCTGGGTAGAAATGGATTTTTTTAGTTCTATTCCTAGATGAGTTTATGAACAAAGACGTGCGTTTAATAACAACACAAAATTTATATTTCAAGAACAGAAATCCATTTGATAGGCTTTAAAATTTCTTGGCGATTAGCTGGCAGGTGGGCAGGTGAGTGGGCAGGTAGGTGGGCGGGTGAGCAAGCGATGAGAACATTTTTTATTTATCATTTATGTTCCAAAAATAAAAAAGTAAAAATCTTATACTTTCGCATTTCTCTTCCAAATTTATTTCTGAACTAAAAATTTGTCTCGAAAATGGAAAAATGAAATTGCGTTACTACTTGGATTTATGTTTCAAATTTGTTTTTGGGAAGTAAAATACTAACTATTTGAAGAAATATGACAATATTATGGCGCGATGATAATTATTTTGTTTTCAAGAACAATTTATGGGTAGAAACGGATTTGTTTTAGTTCTATTCCCTAGATGAGTTTATGAACAAAGACATGCGTTTAATAACAACACAAAATTTCTATTCCGAGAACAGAAATCCATTTGATAGACTTTAAAATTTCTTGGCGACCGGCGGGCGGGTGGGGTGAGTGGGCGGATGGGCGGGCAATGAGAACAATTTTTTATTTCTCATTTATGCTCCAGAAATTAAAAAAAAAGTAAAAATCTTATACTTTCGCATTTCTGTTCCAAATTTATTTCTAAACTAAAAATTTGTCTCGAAAATGGAAAAATGAAATTGCGTTACTAATTGGATTTATGTTTCAATTTTTCTTTTGGGAAAAATAGAAAAATAAAAACATAATGATTATCATTCACGCCCTCGCAACCTCGCTCCTTGCTTCAAAGCTTTGGCTCATAGAGCAAGAGGAAAACAACTAAAGTTTCTGTGGTTTTCATATGGTGCTCTTTCCAACTTATTTTTTCTACTTGTGTCATTAATTTCGAGTATATTTGGTCCACTCTTTACTCTTTATTTTACTTGTATCATTTGAAATTTAATTTTTCGTCTTTAATGTTGGATGATCAAAACTTTCATTTCAAACGTACAAACGTTGATGGACAAGACTCATTTTCTCATCAATTTTTTTGAGTTTACACTCTATTGATTTCAAAAATTTAAAGGTAAAGCAAAAGCAACTTCACTATAAGCCGCGGTGCCCAGTTTTCTTAAGTTTCTTTAATTTCCACATTATGTTAATGATGATCAGAAGAGGCACCATTACTAATAATGAAGGATTTTATTTACTGCCTATAGAAATAAGCATGTTTAGAATCCGATTCCATATATCCAGTTCTTATGCATGTACTACATTCTATTTGAAATATATATAATCATGTAAGATAAATTTTTGATCTTATCTATGTGTAATTAGATGAAAAAGTTATGAGTTGCACATATTTTGATTTATATTTTGAAATGCCTATATGCAAAGAAGGCTAAAAGTTATATTTTATGATCGTGTGTACTTTATAACATGAACATTAGCAAATTACCAAAATATAATGTATTAACATAAGTATATAACTGTAGAAAACAATTACTTTAAAAAGTCTATGACACAACTGTGCATACTTCGTCACTATATAATGTTAGAGAATCATTTAAAAGTCATGTAGCAGAAGAACCTTTTTACAACAAACAGATGAATCAATAAAAAAAAATTTTAAAAAAAAATCCATCACATCAGGCTTGAATTATAGTCGTCTTTTACAGTTAAATGAAAATTACAAATCAGAAAACATTTGGTATTAAAAAAATGAAAGAACACATCAGACTTGAAGCTGTTCAAGCTGGACAGCCTTTCGGCCTTCAGAGGGACAGTCTCCAAGACAGACTTCGAGATGATCAGACAAGCAGGAGCTGTCGATGTTCTCGTGGTGGTAGGACTTGCAGACGAAGTAGATCACTGTCTGCACGACCAAATCGAACAGCACGAGCATTGACAGCAACAGCAAGCAGATCAGCCCAGCCCCAATCCTGATTCCAAAAGGAACCGAGTCCAAGACCACAAGGGATTCAAACAGTGCCTGAACCAGCACGGAGCACACCAAGACACCAAGAAAACACCAAACCGATAGGTCCATCTTTCCCCTTAGCAATCCCTTGCTCTTCGCCATCGCCTTCCTTCCATACGCATCTTCAAGAACCGAGATCACACTCGCCAATTGCCAAATCATGGTGATGTAAGCAAACCCAACAACGTACAAGATCAAGAGAATGACCGCCACGGAAATCCCAAGTGCAGGGCCAACTGAATATTCACCCACGATGACCAGCCATGCGATCAGAAGCCCTACAGCCACAACGTTGTACACAAAGAAGAGTGCGAAGCACCAGAAAAAAGTGACCATGAGCCTCTTCCACACTCTGGGCAAGATACTCATGATCTTCTTGAAAGTAATCTGCTTGGCGGCGTAGATGCAGGCCACCGTGTAGACGACAGCCGAGATCGAAGGCAGAGAGACGGAGATGGAGATGAAGAAGCCGAGCTCGATGAGCCAGAAATTCTTGAGCAGGGAGGACAGGTCCATGTACCTCGGGCTGTACTTCCAGGCGTCGTCCTGGTTGATATCGTAGATGACAATCTCGGAGGAAAAGAGCTGCGTGACCTCGGATAATGCGAGGAAGACGATGCAGAGAGGGAGGATGAGCGTGAGCGTGATCTGAGCGAAGATCTTCCTCCATTTGAGGATGGTCGTGGAGGTCTCTCTGTAGACGCTGAGGAACCCAAGGAACTGCAGCTCGTGCTGGTCTCTGTCCATCGTTCCTTTCGCACAGAGAATCAAGAACGAGCGAAACGATCGATGGGTAGAGAGAGACTGGGATATTTTTTGAAGCAGCGCAAGCGAAGAGACTCAGAGACTCAGATGACTAAAGGGTCTCGAGAAGAACGACCACGGAGTGAAATGATAATTGAAGAGACGGCCATGGTTAACGGAGTGGGGTAGCAAGAGGGAAGACTTTGAAATTTGAACGAGTCAAAGCTTGTTATTCAGATTCCCTACTTCTTCATGCGGTTTCATCCCTGCGATTGAATTTGCTTATAGAAGATAAGAAAGCTTTTGGTCCCACTTTCTCTGCTCTCTGCCCGGAGTTTCTCACGTTTCCTAATCTAGTGACATCGCGGCACGAAACGCGTGGATTGTTACCATTGGAGATCGGCCGAGTCAATGTGATATGGAGTCCTTATCAAGGTGATTAAATAGTGTGGAAAACGAGCGAGCGTGCTCGAGGGCCTCCATGAGAAGCTCACATATATAAATATATATATATATATATATATATATATATATATATATATATATGTGTGTGTGTGTGTGTGTGTATAAAGAATTCTATCGTGCCAAGACACAGTACTTTGGTGTCATGCCGAACGTCCTCAGTGTTGGAAAAAAATATTAAAATACATAAAATAATAATAATTATTGGAGATACATTACAAAAGATTAGAAAATAAAAAGAAATGTCTGAGGCGTGCAAACACTGTCATTACCCTCGAAGTACGTAACTCGGTACGTAAGACTTCAACAGCTATCCTCCCAAGATACAACAGATATTCATCTATACTCTGCACTGAATATTAGAAGAAAACAAAACAACTTTTGTATATAACCCAAAAAAGGAAAGATGTGAGAACATATTGTATATTGTGATTTGAAGTTTAATTTATATTTAAACAAGAAAAAGAGAAAGCCGTTAGGAGATCATTATAAATCAATTGGTAACTAAAAAGATGACCGTAATAAAATATAAAAAGTTTATGAAGTAATAAATCAAAAGTTATAAAGCCGTTAGACAACCGTTATACAACCATTAGAAAGCCGTTACAAAAATGATGACTTTCATGACGATTATAATTTCTAATAAATATTTCAAAACTACTGAAATATCCAACGCTCAGCTATAATCTGCTTTATCGGTATTCTTTTGTTATGGGCCAGCAATTTGGAGTCCACATCAAAGTGATGAAATAGCTTGGAAAGTGAGTGAGCATGTTTGTGATTCTCCATGAGAAGCTTACATATTACCTATAAAGAATTCTATTGTGCCGAGACACGAGACACAGCGCTTTGGTGTCACGCCGAGCATCCTCAGCTATGATCTACTTTATCGACATTCTTATGTTACGAGCTAGTAATTTTGAGTCTGCGTCGAAGTGATGAAATATTGTGGAAAGTGAATGAGCATGCTTGTGGGGGTGGGTCTCCATGAGAAGCTAATAATATACCTGTTGCAGAAAAACACTAAAAGATGCACCAATTGAAGTACAAGTAGCAAAGGATGAAAGGAAACCGACATCATACGAGATGCAAGATTTATGTGGAATACCAAAAACGGGAAAAACTACCGAGAGAGAGAGTGATTTCACTATCTTCAACAAAGAGTACAAGAGAGCACAATCCAAAAGCTCAAATAAACCCCTTGATAAACCACAAGATCTAAAAATCTAACAACAAGATAGAAAAAAACAAAATAGGCAATAGTATGGGTTGGAGATGTATTATTAAACACATTCATTTTATAGTCTTCAAAAAAAAAAAACCCTAAAACAAATGTGCATAGTCTAAAATACCCTTATCTCTTAATTTGAAAGTCAAAACTCCACAAATCTCCACCTTGATTTCAAATCTCCAAAAGATCATTATGCCTAATACCACAAGACCTCTCTCCACATCACCAAAAGTAACCATACAAGGCCAGCTCCCAAAACGGTGGAATCGATGATGCACACCCCCAAGCCTACATGAGCGTACTTAGTGTAGGAAACAAGGGATGAAACGCCACCAACTCTGCCTAAACAACTCAAATGGTGAAAGCGCCAAGCAAGTCCAAGTATGTTTGAACTTTGTCAAAGGAATTAGTTTGGGTAACATATGTATCAAATTATCCACTGTAAATACTTTCTTCATTGTAATTGTACCCTTGGCAAACTCATCACCATAGATCAAGTTTCCTGATCTAGTGACATCATAGCACAAAATGTGTGGATGGTGGCCATTGGAATTCAGCGGAGCCTATGCAATTTGGAGTCCACGTCAAAGTGATAAAATAGTGTAGAAAGTGAGTGAGCAAGCATGTGGATCTCCATGAGAACCTGACATATATACCTATAAAGAATTCTATCGTGGCGAGACATGGGGTGGTGTCCCGCCAAGCCTTCTCAGCTATAATCTACTTTAACAATGTGCTTTTGTTATGGGCTGACAATTCCTTGGTCACAGAATAGCCCGTGCAGTGCCTAGTGAGCAAACAAACACTAGGCCAACCTCCTTTTTATAATTGATATAGAGAACAATACGGCGAATAACATACATCAATTAGATCATATCACACCCAACTTAACTCAGACGTGTAGTCCATCGAGCGAGATGACAGATTACTTTAGGCTCAACAACTGGTTTGGCCTACCATAGCCTCATCAAGAGAATGGCATTAGCTCCTAACCAATTTATGTACAGGAGACCAACCTCGCCTTTAGAACCCCACAAAGATATATTTGTTCTATCATAGAACTCTTAGCACCAACCGTCCTAATGTCACTCCGACGGACCATTTGTATTTATCCCCTCTGCATTGCTCTCTCTTCGCCCGATAACCCAAAGCTCTACTCACAAGGGTTACGAGTACAAGAGAATCACGGACCGTGACATTTTGCTCTCCATTTCTATATGTATTATGATTCAAACATTCGTTCTTATGTAGGTTGCATTTTCTTGATCTATGTTTTAGTCACTGTTATATCTTGCACTTAAATACTCAGCAAATGTCCATAGATGAGACCTAATATGAGACTCGAACAGTCCCAAAAAATTTTAAAAACTTGGATTGTGCACAATTGCCCATGATGAGCTTAATGCTAATGAGACTAGAGACATCATAGTGCAACGTACATAGTTCATGACCCAGTAAAGATTTAGGTACATGATAAGTGCATCATCAAGTATAAATGTTGAACTTATAAACTCAAGCATGTTGATTTATTTGATCTATTATGCTCACACATTAATACTTGGGAATCTCCTGAAGGTAAAAATCACATGTGCCATTTATATTTGTATCATATTCCAAGTGAATCATGCAAATGCATTAAAAAGAGTGAATTTAGATATGTTACACTTATAGAGATCATATATTCAAATGAGCTCACACTAATTTTATGGTACACTATGATACTTGAGCTTATTCAAAGAGTACATTACATTTGTTTTGAATTTAGATAAGTTTCACTTATAGAGATCATAATCTTTAAATAAAATCACATTAATTATACGATACTCCTCGAAGCACTTGATCCATGCTTATTGTTGTATTATTCAACGTCCTTTAATTACTAGGTTTACGTGTGATCTCCCTCCACTTATGAGTGTAAGTTATTTTGCTGGACTTTCTCACACTTGTAAAGATATTTGGAATTGGAAGTGTTGTACGATGATTAACTTGCCATGGAATCAAGAGATTTTTTAGTTTCTTTCGACTTAAGTGGAGTTGGGTCACATGAGCCACGAGCATTTAATAATTTTCTAAAATTAGAGACAAGCTATACCTATCATGTTTAGTGGGAGTCAACTGAGCACTAGATGAATCTCTGGCACCATGTTAGTAGGGGGGGGAATACTAACTATTTGAAGAAAATCTAACAATCTTATGGCGTGAATTGTAATTATTTTGTTCTCAAGAACAACTTCTGACTAGAAATGGATTTTTTTAGTTATATTCCCTAGATGAGTTTATGAGCAAAGACATGCATTTAATAACAACACAATTTCTATTCCCAAAACAAAAATTCATTTGATAGACCTTAAAATTGCTTGGCGACCGGCCGGCGGGCGGGCAATTGATGGCATGTGGCAAGAGCGAGCGATGAGAAGAGTTTTCATTTCTCATTTATATTCCAAAAATAAAAAAGTAAAAATCTTATACTTTGCATTTCTATTCCAAATTTATTTATGAGCTGAAAATTTGTCCCAAAAAATGGAAAAATGAAATTGTGTTGTCAATCGGATTTATGGACCAAACTTGTTTCAAAGCTTTGGCATGGAGAGCAAGAGGAAAATAACTAAAGTTTTCATGAGTTTTTATATGGTGCTCTTTCCAACTTATTTTTTCTGCTTGTATCATTAAGTTTGAGTATATATGGTCCTTTTACTCTTTATTTCTTTTACTTTTCTTGTATCATTTGAAATTTAATTTTTTTGTCTTTAATGTTGAAAGATTAAAACTTTCATTCAAAACGTGCAAACGTTGATGGACAAGACTCATTTAGATTTTCTCATCAAATTTTTGAGTTTACACTCTTTATTGATTTCAAAATTTTAATGGTAAAGTACAAGCAACTTCCCGTAAGCGGCAGCGCTCAGTTTTCTTAAGTTGTTTTAATTTTCATATGATGATAATGATGATCAGAAGTGGCACCATTACTAATAATGAAGGATTTTATTTACTGTTGATAGAAATAAGCATGTTTAGAATCTGACCAAAATATATACAGCTCGCGTGAGGTTGAACGACGCACAAGCTTTACTTAGCAATTTGTTTTTCTCCGGTGACTTTAGCAAATCTTTAATTCTTATGCATATATTTCTTATTGTGTTCTATTTCAATTCATATGAAAATACATAAATAATTAGATGAAAGCAAAATATTTCATGATCACACATATTGTTGTGATAGGGCGAGATCGAGCAAAATATAGACGGAAGAAGAAAAATAAATCGGATATCGGATTTACGTGGTTCGATCGTAAAGACATACGTCCACGGGGGAGAAGCGAAATTAATTTCACTTTATGCATCGCGATCTGAGGAGATTCACACTCAGTCACTCAAACACTTCTTTCGGTGTTTTCCAAACCCCAATTTAATCCAAACCCAAGTCACGGCACAAAATTATCACACAAGCTCAAAACAAACGCTGAAAAATAACTTCTTTTCTTGATCGTGCTTAGCTTGAAGACATACGGCTCCTCCTTTTCTCTCGTACGGGTGCAGCAGCAACACCTTGAAAAGAAGATCTCTTTCGCGGCTCCCTTCTGCGATTTCTACGTAGGGTTTCAGCCAGCACTCTCCAGCAAAGAATAAATCCTTTTATTCGTGTGCCCAAAGTCGAGGGCCCACCACCGATGGCTTACGCGTGAGGATTCTTTCCCCTTTTATTTGCTTGTGTGCGTGTGTGCCCAGAGTCAACATTTTGACTCTGGGCCCACCACTTCTTCAACGTGCAGAGAACTTCTTTCCGTGTGCCCATTTGGGCCCCACCATGGCTCAATAAAATTTTGGCTTCTCCTTTGCAACGGAAAGAAAAATTTTGCTACATATATATTCTATTTTATTTTATTTAAAAATCAGTAATTTGCTTCGGGCTTAAACTCGAGACATATTTTAACAATCTCTACCTTGGCTCGACGTTTTAGCCAAATTGCAATCGCTTTGCAAAAATTCAAATTCTATTCTTTTCCGCTTTCCCATAGCCCCCGCTCAACCGCCACAAATATTATCCCAGTCGGCCTCGCTTGAATTTCGCCATAATCAAGACCTCATCAGAATACCAACTTCACATGCACCTTTAACTGCTCCGTAAGGATTTTCTGACACAACCTCCTCAACCGCAGACAAAGTAAAACCATTATTGTATCAATATATATTAGGAGATCGAATACGTACCTTGTCAATTTCAACAGTTACAGCAACCGTTGGTTCTATAGTCTCCACCTCACTATGAGCACCATCTATGTTGATTACTTTGCTAATACTTGTACTCGCTACCTCAGGAGTTTCTAGTTGCAACTCCACCTCAAGCTAAACACCATCTAAATCCGTATTAGTACTGCCACAAACACTCATAGCTAGAAGTATTGGAGACTTGTCAAGAGTAACTTCTCTGCTGTTAACAGGTGAATTTATATCTGGGCACCACAACATATCACCCCACTCACCTTGTGCATAGCCATGGAATATGCACATTGCCATCCAATCAAGCTTACCATCAATTACTCGAAAATAACACGGGCAACCAAACATTCTAATAATAGAATAATTAGCAACGTTACCTGACCACACTTCTTTAAGAGTCTGCCATTCAATAGCAGTTAATGGGGATCTATTCACCAGGCAACTTACCGTACTTAGCACATCAACCAGTTTCTCCTAGCCATACCAGCACTAGAGATAATTTTTCGGGCCATCTCTAGTAATGTTCTGCTCGTCAATTTTGCAAATTGTTGTGATTTATTGGCACTAGTGCGGTGTTTCACTATGCCCTCTTTCATGCAGAATTTATTTGCCAGCTCCAAACAGAACTCCATGCTATTGTCAGTCCGCACATGCTTGATCGACTTACCAGTCTCCCTCTCGATCAAAGCTCTTGACTGCGAAATCCTGACACCAGCATCAAACTTGTGCCTTGGCACAAACACCCAAGTCTTCCTCGAGCAGTCAAAATACTCTCGAACAGATGCATCCAACGTCTCTGCAGCGAAATTTATCACTGTCTCACCTTGAAGTTTATACAGCCCATCGTGCTTGATTCCTTTCATTATCACCAGGGCACCTCGAACAATCTTCAGAACTCCACCTTTTGAAGAATACCTACAACCAGCTGAATCTAGGGCACCCAAGGAAATTAAGTTCTTTTTCAATTCTAAAACATGCCTCACTCCAGTCAATGTCCTCACGATACCATCGTGCATTCTGATTTTAACATCACCAACACCCACAACATCGCACTAAGCATTGTTCCCTAACTGGACTTTACCACTACCCATGCACTGATAAGTGATAAACCAGTTTCTATTTGGTGTGACATGAAAAAAACAACCAGAATCCAAAATCTATCCATCAAACGATGAATAATCAGTGATAGACAAGACATAATCAGCATCATCTGCTATAGCTGCAACATTATCTGCAGAATCAACTATAATTTCCTTACCCTTCCCATTCTTCAACTTCATGCAATCCCTTCTAAGATGCCCCCTCTTGCCATAGTTCCAACAGACAACATTAGCAATCCTAGGCTGACTACGTCTGTTCATATTAGTACTACTATTATCCACACGTGTTCTAGATCTTCCTCTATTTTCACCTACTAAAGCAGTAGATACAGATTCGCCAGATTCTCTTCTACGAATGTCCTCGCTCAGAATCAAATCTCGAACCCCATCAAACGTCAAATTTGTTGACCCCGGAGGAATTACTAACAGCAATAACGGTAGTATTCCAACTATCGGGCAATGAGGATAATAGAATCAAAGCACGTACCTCATCTTCAAAATCAATCTCAAGCTGAACTCAATTGACTAACAATCACATTGAATTCATTGATATGATCTGCAACTAACGCACCTTCTTTCATCTTCAAGTTAAACAGACATCGCATCAAACAGATCTTGTTGATCGCAGAGGACTTCTCGTACATATCCGACAGGGCTTGCATCAAATCAGCAGTGGTCTTCTCCTTTAGGATGTTAAACGCAACGTTACGAGCCAACGTCAGCCGAATAACACCCATAGCTCGTCTATCCAGCAAATCTCAATCAGCTTGCTTCATCGTCTCTGGTTTCTCCCAAAATAAAGGCAATGGCAGATTCATCTAGTAAAGATAATCTTCAATCTGCATCTTTTAGAAACTAAAATCCTTCCCATCAAATTTGTTAATTCTCATTTTTACTTCTTTGGTCGCCATTGATTAGCTTCAACTCAGCCAAACCTAGCTCTGATACCACTTGTTGCGATAGGGCGAGCAATCGAACAAAATATAGATGGAAGAAGAAAAATAAATCGGACACCGGATTTACGTGATTCATTCGTAAAGACCTACGTCAACGAGGAGAGCAGCAACGAATTTCACTATAAATCAAGCGATATAAGGAGATTACACACTCGAGTCACTCAAACACTCTCTCGGTGTTTCCCAAACCCCACTTTAATCCAAACCCGAGTCACGGCACAAAATTATCACACAAGCTCAAAACAAACACTGAAAAAGAACTTCTTTTCTTGATCGCGCTTCAGCTTGAAGACACGCGGCTCCTCCTTTTCTCTCGTATGGGTGCAGCAGCAACACCTCGAAAGGAAGACCTCTTTCGCGGCTACCTTCTGTGATTTCTACGTAGGGTTTCGGCCAGCACTCTCAGCAAAGAAGAAATCCTTTATTCGTGTGCCCAAAGTCGAGGCCCACCACCGTTGGCTTACGCGTGAGGATTCTTTCCTCTTTTATTTGCTTGTGTGCGTGTGTGCCCAGAGTCAACACTTTGACTCTGGGCCCACCACTTCTTCAACGTGCAGAGAACTTCTTTCCCTTTTATTAATGTGTGCCCATTTGGGCCCCACCATGGCTCAGTAAAATTTTGGCTTCTCCTTTGCAACGGAAAGAAAAACTTTGCTGCACATATATTCTATTTTATTTTATTTAGAAATCAGTAATTCGCTTCGGGCTTAAACTCAAGATATATTTTAACACATATCTTGATAATGCATGCTTCAAATTAGTTGTTTATATGTACGTAGATCTTATTTTTAAATATCTTTGTGAAAGTAAGGCTGAAATATTTTCAACAAAAAAAAAGGCTTTCCTACATTTAGGAAAACGAAAAATTAAAGAGATATTTTTACTATTTAAAATGTTTGTTACACATATTTAGCGAATAATTTATATATGGATTATTGATTCTAAAAATCCAGTTCTTATGCATATACCACATTCTATTTGTAATATATATATAATTATGGAATATAAACTTTTTCATCTAATTATACATAGATATCTCCAAATAAGATGAAAATTTATGCATTCCATAATTGCACGTATTTTGATAAGAAATGTACATGTGGATTGTATTTTCAAATGCCTATATAAAACGAGGGCTAAAAGTTATATTCCATGGTTGCGGGTATTTTATAACACGAACATTAGGAAATTACTAACTTATTGACATAAATATTCAACTGCTGAAAACAACTACTTTAAAAGGTTCCTATGATGTGATAGTGCATATTTTATCACTATATAATGTTAGAGGGTCATTAAGAAGTTATATAACATGAGAACCTTTTTATGATAAAAGACGAATCAATAAAAAGAATTCCATCACATCAAACTTGAATTACAGCTCGTCTCTTACAGGTAAATGAAAATTACAAATCAGAATACATTTAATATTAAAAAAAAAAAAAAAATTGAAAGAACCCATCAGACTTGAAGTTGCTCAAGCTGGACAGCCTTTTGGCCTTCAGAGGGACAGTCTCCTCCAAGACAGCCCTCGAGATGATCAGACACGCAGGAGCCGTCGATGTTCTCGTGGTGGTGGGACTTGCAGACGAAGTAGATCATTGTCTGCACGACCAAATCGAACAGCCCCAGCATCGTCACCAACAACAAGCAGATCAGCCCAACCCCAATCCTGATTCCAATAGGAACCCTGATTCCATTAGGAACCAAGTCCAAGACCACAAGGAATTCAAACAGTGCCTGAACCAGCACGGAGCACACCAAGACACCAAGAAAACACCAAACCGACAGGCCCATCTTGCCCTTTATTAGTCCCTTGCTCTTTGCCATCGCCTTCCTTCCATACGCATCTTCAAGAACCGAGATCACGCTCGCCAATTGCCAAATCATGGTGATATAAACAAACCCAACGATGTACAAGATCAAGAGAATGACCGCCACGGCAATCCCAAGCGCAGGGCCAACCGAAAATTGCCTCACCATGACAAGCCATACGATCAGAAGCACTACAGCCACAACGTTGTACACAAAGAAGAGTGCGAAGCACCAGAAAAAAGTGACCATGAGCCTCTTCCACACTCTGGGCACGATGCTCATGATCTTCTTGAAAGTAATCTGCTTGGCAGCGCGAACGCAGGCTACCGTATAGACAACAGCTGCGGTTGAAAGGAGAGAGAAGATGAAGAGGAAGATGAAGTAGCCGACCTGGACGAGCCAGAAAGCAACCGGCTCCTTCTTGAAGGAGAGGAGCTGAGAGACCAAGGGGTCGGCGAGGAAGATGACGCAGAAAGGGAGGATGAGAGCGAGCGTGATCTGGGTGAATATCTTCCTCCATTTGAGGATGATCTTGGAGGTCTCCCTGTAGATGCCGAGGAACCCTAGGACTTGCAGCTCGTTCTGGTCTCCGTCCATCGTCTCTTTCGCACAGAGAAATCAACAACGAGCGAAAAGACCGATGTTTAGAGCAACTGAGATATTTCTTGAAGCAGAACAAGCGAAGAGATTCAGAGACTCGGGTACTTATAAAGGGTCTTGAGAAGAACAGCCACCGAGGGAATTGATAAAGGAAGATAGTGATGCCGTCAACAGTAGTGGGAGTAGGAAGAGGCAGGTAAGACTTTGAAATTTGAACGGGTCAAGCCTTTTTCTTCAGATTCGTACTTCTTCATGCGATTTGTCGCCGCCATTATTGAATTTGCTTAAAGAAGAGGATAAGATTTTGTCTCCCTTTCTTTTCTCTTGGCTCGAAGGTGTCCAGGTTTCCTGATTTAGCATGATTGTTGGCCGAAACGCGTGGACGGGTTTTGGCCTTCTCCTCGATTCGGGAGGCGGCCGTGGAAATTCAGCCCAGCCCAGCCCAGCCCAGCCGAGCCGACGCAATTTTGGTCTCCGCGTCAAAGGGGTGCAATAACGTGGAAAGCGAGGGCGCTTGTTTGACCTGGCTAGGAAATTTCCTTGAGAAGCTCAAGTGCATACATACGAAGCAGAGGCTTGTTTATAATTGCATCAATGACGTTTCGTGTTGGGGCGTGTGATTCATACTCCCATCGACAAGAAAGCGCAAGAGGTCCCACTCCTCGGTGAGCAGGCAGTAGTCTAGGTGGCCCGCCCCGACGAGGTTGTAGAGGTATGTTTTTCATAGTTTTGACCCGATTTTATTAGTAATTTAGGCTTTCTCTCATGAATAACTATTGAATATATATAATCTCTTTCTCTTATAATTAAGAGTCGTAAAAAAGATATGGGAGGTGTTAATTATAATGCAATCATCTACTTGATGTTGTCATAATTTAAAGATGAATTAGGATGAACTTTGTATCTGAATTTCTCTTTCTCACTTTAACTCCATATTTCATTGTGTTTGTGTGTTTAATCCTAACATTTCTAACAGGTGCCGAGTGTTATCGGCTACGATTTATTATTTCGTGTTTGGGTGTAGTTCATATTCTCAATCAAGAAATCTAATCCCAAACTCTGATACCAATTATTGGAATATAATATATAGAAACAGCAAAATCTTGCAATTTATGTCAACGCAAAATCATTTAAGAAATAAACGATAAATAATAAAGACACTAAAAATTTATGTGATTCGGTCCGAATATCGGTGCTACGTCTACTTTGAGAAAGCCAAAGAAATAATCCACTATAATCGGAGAATCGAGTTTACAATCACTCACATGCTCAAGTGTTTCCCACACTTAAATTTAACTCCATACCCAAAGTATTTATAAATAAATAACTCACTTGAATATAAACTCATGATATAAAATTGCCACATATTCAAACTTAAAGTAAAACACTTTACGTATGCCAAAACGAAGAACTTGTATACTTCTTCTCTCTTCGTGCGTGGCTCTCTTCAGCTTGTCTTGCGGCTTCTACTGCGGCTTGTGCGTTCATCTATCACTTGCATAAGGAAAAGAAAACCTAGGCGTGTGCTGTGCCTAAAGTCAAAAGTTGAACCTCGGGCCCCACTTTTCTATCCTTCTTTAAAAGAGGGATTCGTACACTGCACCATGAAGAAAAAAAAACCTTCCCCTTCTTTCTTTCTTTTTACTTTTATCTCCCTTAAAAGATAAATAAATAATAAAATATATAATGTGCCCCTTCTTTTTATCTTCTAGTGATAAAACATATCTTCATTTCTTTTTTTGCACGTATGAAAGAAAATCCTGAAGGAATTGCTTCTTCATCCAATTGCTAAACTGTTTAGGAAACCTTTCGATAAAATTCGGTTTAACAAATTATTATCTAAATTCAAACTCAAGACATTAATTTAACACAATCATCAACTTTGATGTAGTCATAGTTTAAAGATGAATTAGGATGAACTTTGTATCTAGATTTCTCTTTCTCACTTTAACTCAATATATTCATTGTGTTTGTGTTTTTAATCCTAACATTTCTAACGGGTGCCAAGTGTTATCGGCTACAATTTATTGTTTCATGTTGGGGTATACTTCATATTCTCTATCGATGGGAAGGCAAAAGTACCGCTCCCCGATGAGAAAATAATGGGGTCATAGGGGTAGGGTTTTTACAGTTTGGGCCGCATGAACTAGGGTCAACCATAGGATCAATTTCTTGTGTTTGTTGAGATGTGACATGAAAGCCTCTTGATGGATTCGCCAAATTAATGCTAGTTCCCTCAACAAGCCAAGCTGAAACCCTAGCTTTTGTTGAAGCTCTAAAATTTTCTCTCTCCAAAAGATATGAACTCATTAAGACAGAGTCAGACAGTTAGGCTTTAGGTCAGACAATTAAAAGCGATCAAGGGGAAGTGAGAGTGCTTATCATGAAGGCCAGTGAGCTTCTAGGCCAATCTCCTAATTTAATTTTGGCCCAATGCAACAGATAAGCAAATACTATAGCCCCCAATTAATATATATAACAATTGTGGTCAATAGAGTGCGTCCATACACCAAAAAAAAAAAAAAAATTGTGAATGGTAATTGTATTAAGCTAAGCCAATATGTACAAGCAACGGCACCAGCTTACACTCAAAACGAATAAGGCAAAATGAGTGGAAGGGTGCCGAAATAAAGGAAAAGCCAACAAGACAAAAGCTAGAAGGCACAAACAGCACAAAGACGGCCACCTCCTAAAGAATAACCAAAACAAAAAAGGCGACCAGCCAGCCAAACAATGGCAACCCAAGCCCAAAACCCCAAGGCAGGATGTAGCCAGAGGAAGAGAAAAATCCCATGTAGCAAACACTCCGCAGTAGGACTCCTAAGGAACCACCGAGGATGAATGAAAGATGCAAAGGTCAATCCCCCAGCTATGTTGAAGTCTTTTGTTTCTTGGATTATCCTCCACATTTGTAACAATCAGGGCCTTATCCTTGACCACCTTAATGAGGTGATTCTTCAAGGCCGGGGCCGGGACCGTGAATGTAAGGTTCCTAAAAAGGATCTCATTCCTATATTTCCAAATGAGATGGCACGGTGCTCCAAAGGAAAACTGGGCAATGGAGTGATAGAAGTCCCGACCGGGTAAAAATTTCAAAGCCCGGTGAAGGTTGTTGGCCCAATTGCTATTATGCCAAGGAAGGTTGCATCGAGCCGCCCAAAGTAATGCTACAATCGAAAAACAGATGATCAATCGAATCTGGCGTCAATTTGCAAAAAGCACAAACCGCATCCCCAATCCTGCCATAAGATAAAAGAAAGGCCTAGGTGGGGAGCCGATTATTGGTGATAAGCCAAAGATTAAACTGATATCTTGGGGTAATAGCATTATTCCATATCAAAGAAGCCTACTTGACCCGAGGCTTCTTCGTCCTAATTAGGTGCCATGCCAACGCCACCGAAAATGAACCGAAGTACTTCCTACCCAAGTAAAGTGATCCGGTACTTGTGATAAAAAATAAATAAATAAATAAATAATAAAAGAGGCTGCTCCCAAGACTTTAGTACTGCTCGAATGGACTGACCAGCCAGCAAGAAAAGATCCTCCACCGTAGCGAGCCTAGGTAAACCAAAACTATAGATCAACAAGTTCGAAAATAAAAGGTTGAGGGGACCTCTCGGGTGCCAATTGTCGAACTAGAAGGACACAGAACAAAAATCCCCTATGCTCCAACGAAAAGAATGCTGAAACTCCATCCTAAGATGGAGGATTCTCTTCCACGCCCAAGAGCAAGAGGTGGGTTGTTTAACCATCCAGAAACTCTTCCTTTTTAGAAATGTCAAATGGATCCACCTATACCATAAGGATTGCTTGTCCGTAAATAGGATCCAAATATGTTTCAACATAGCCGCTTTATTGTAATCCCTCAGCCGACGAATCCCTAAACCACCTTCCTCCTTCGGAAGGCAAACATCATCCCAGGAGACCTTGGCACCACCCCTCCCTAGTCCGAGGCCCTTCTAGAGGAACTGTCTCATGATCTGCTCAATGCGATCCAGCACAGCAACAGGGATAGTAAAAACACTCGCCCGAGGCTTGGATTGCATGACCAAAAAAATATTTTAATATTGTCGTTCGGCGATTTTAATATTTCTTTTTTTTAAACTATTATTACTATTCCAAAATATACTTTTATAGCAGTAACAATTTCAAAGTATAATCTACATCACACATCAAGATATATTTTCTTGAAACTTTTATAATTTTTAAGCGATAGTACATACTCTTTCAATTTAATATTAGTTTTGCTCATAAAGATATTTAAATATGAGACCACCAATATTATGCTATTGTGACGTGAATATCTAAATAAGCTATCAAATATAGTAATGCAAGTGAAAATTCAATCGGTAGTCATCTTAAAAGCACCAAATTAGATTTTATAAAATATAAAAAATAACTGGCTTTAAGTATTAATAGATATAAAATATATCAACAACCAACTTTTGGCAACAAAATTTGAACAAGAAAAGTTAGGTTATTTGAATATTTTTAATATGCAAATAAATCAACGGAATTCTATCTATGCATTTTTAGTTAAAGAAGTATTGTGAATTTCTTTAAAAGTACAAATTAAATATTGCATTATCTCCTCAAGATACCAAAGAATTCTCTTTGCAATGCATTGTCAAGATGACGATGTCCACCAACTCTTGTTAAAACAAAAGGATAGACAGCAAATATATACTCAATAGATAAGGGAAATTTTCTATAGAAAGAAAGAAAACTGAAATATATGGAATTGGAAGATGATTCTGAAGAAATCACCTCTAAATCTCTATAAACTGAGAGGAACAAATGGAAATCATTCTAATTCTACTCAAATAGCTTGGTCACCTTTCCCACACCAAGTCGATCACCTAAAGGTGAAGAATCTGACAAATGGAGGAAATTTATCATAATACTTATTAATATTCTTTTTACATGCTCGAAATATTACATCTACTCATATTTGATTCAATAAATTAATTTCAGTTTTAGGTCTCGTGTTTTCTTTTAATCGGAGGATATAACTACATGATATGCTTTGGATTCATTTTAAGGAAAATTTCTCACGTAAACTCTAGTGGAGAATTCGACTGATGTGAATATTTATTTTGTTACAATTTTCTGCATATTATTACTCTTACTAAAATTCATGTTAACCCAACATCTAGAATCAAATAATATGACACGTATAGTTTCAAAATCGTACAACACACATGCATCTTGCTAAGCTTGAATTAAAATACCTAATTTATATCAAGGTTCAACTCCACAAATAGTCTGATGTTGATACCATATCTGAAAATTATTTTTTCCACCATGAGTGGAATTAGATAGAAAAGAACAGCACCAGTGAATTTCAGATGTAACAGATAGCAAAGGAGGAAAAGCATGTGTTTTAGCAATAAACACAGGCAGGTACTGACAAGCGTGTCTTAAAAGATGAAACCCATCGACCTCTTGAACTCAACCCGCCTCTTTTTCTTCGCAACAGGTATGAATCAAAAGGTACTAATTAACCCCTCAAAATCAGAGAATAAAAAAGAATTAATGCACCCTGAAATTTCTACTTAGGTGAGCCACTCGGAGTTAAGTTTGCCCTCTCATCTTATCCTCGAAATTAGGAAGATATTTTATAGATTCAGCATATCTATCTTAGTAGACTTTTTCATCCTTTGAAAAAAAAAAGGAATCCCTAATACAAACCTCTTTCAACTCATGCGGCACCTTTCATTTATCAACATGCTACTGATTAAAAAATGCATCATGCACATTGAGAAGCTACCGGTTCATGTCAAACCCCGGGCAAGGTGGCCCTCTTGCCACCATTAGTCAACTCACCCTCAAAATTAGGGAGATATTTTATAGATCCTCAAAATTAGGGAGATATTTTATAGATTCAGCATATCTATCTAAGTAGACTTTTTCATCCTTTAAAAAACAAAACGAAAAAAAAAAAAGGTGTGTAGTTGATGATGGCTATAAAAAAAAGATCGATCATCTACGACTTTGGGGGTGTGTAGTTGATGATGGCTACACACCATCGCTACACACCCCCAAATTTTAACAGTATTGATGCTGCACAAGTCTAAGCAATAATGGAGCATTCCGTCTATCTTTTAAGAATAGCCATGTAGTTGAAGAGTTAATGTATGAAGTATTGATATAACTTGTGTTCCAGATGCAATGTAAGCTAAGATGATAAGACCAAACTGTTGAACAGGAAACAACGGGACAATAGATGGTCAGGGGAAGATGTGGTGGGAACTATGGTGGAACAGAACGTTGTGGTGGGAACTATGGTGGAACAGAACGTTGTGGTGGGAACTATGGTGGAACAGAACGTTGGAGCATACATGAGGCCATTTGGTCGAACTCAGGAACTCACATAACGTTCTCATCTCAAATCTTACCTTCAGAAATTCACCCTTTTGGACGATTCATCCCGTTTACTGCAGGTTTGGCAATTGCTTTCTTATGCTGGTTCGTGGATTCTGCATTAATCTCTTGAAAAGTAGCTCTATCTTGAAACCGAGTGAATGCTTTTGATGTTTTCAACACAAGTTCCGCACAAACATTCTAATCTACCCATGTTTTAAACGAGTGTTTGACGAATATTTCACAAGGGAATTGTACTTATTTGAAAGGACACCAGTTCCTCGCCTCTTTGGGCCAATAATTCAGTTGCCTAATTGCAGAATACTATTTTTTTTTTTTTTTGGGGGTGTGGTTCAGTAACGTTGTTATAAAAGACATGACGATCTTGGCTCCCCTCAATGCCCCAAATACAGATGGTATTGATCCAGGTATGTCACTGGCTCCCTCCGCATTTCTCTTTCTCCTTGGAGTGTCGAAGTTTCTTATCATACTCAGCACAATACTAGGGAATTGTAACACCAAAATGGATAGAGGATATCAAATAGATTGATTCAGATATCTGTTTTATGGAAGGAACGGAAGTCGCAAGAAAGGAATGAAAATTTATCTTCTCGACATTTTTCAGCCTTTCTGTGACTGGAGATTGTAGGGGGATAAGTGGTAGATTAAAAGAATCACCCTTTATTCCATCTGAAAATCCCAAGTGGCAGAAAATGAATTGATTTTATTCATAAGACAAAAGATGTCCGTGTCTTGATTCACCTTTCTTTTCCTCCCAAGAACCTGTACAAGTGGAGTATCCACTAGCACCCCTTAAGTTTATTCAAGTATTCCTGTCCTTTCAAATATCCAGACTCGTGTAGCAAAGTGTGCATCGAAGACTGTTACATTGAGAGCGGGGACGATCTTGTGGCGGTAAAGAGTGGATGGGACCAATATGGAATTGCAACAGCGCATCCTAGTTCGGATATTATTGTTAGGAGAGTATCAGGAACCACTCCCACTTGCTCTAGGGTCGGGATCGGTAGCGAGATGTCGGGATGGATTTTAAACATGACTATAGAAGATCTGCATGTCTGGGACTCTACCGCAAGAATCCTGTTGGATGTTTTTGCGGAAGCGTGTGTGTGTGCAAGTGTTATGTGTGAATAAAAATGGACTACAATGCAAGGGAGTATGGATAAAAACATAACTTTTATTATGAAGGTTTATATTACAAAAGAATGAGTCTTTTCTGGTTTTTCTACTACAACAGCATCCACTAACTCCTATTTATAGGCATGAGTTACCGCCTTAGTACAACATTCTAGATTTCTATAGAATGTTGTCCATATAGACTTTATCTAGAAAATTCTAGATTATAGTTATTCTAGTGCCTTCTACCTTCTACACTTTTCTTTTGCCACCTAAGCTAGATTTTCTTAAGGATTTTTCTTGACTTTTCTAGCTCAAATCTTTCATGAAGTTTCTAGAAATTGGATCAACAATTCAACACTCCTCCTTTATCCAATTTTGTGTTACTCCAAGCATTTCCCGCAATGTCTCGAACTTGGCTAGCGGTAATGCTTTAGTGAAGATGTTCGCTACTTGTTCCTCAGTTTTGCAATATTTCGGCTCGATCTCTTTGTTATTTTGTGCCTCTCGTATGAAGTGATATTTGATGTCTATATGTTTGGTTCTTCCATGGAATAATGGATTTTTTGATATAGCGATTGCGGACTTATTGTCGCAAAGTATTGGAGTTGATTCCATCTGTGCTTCTCCAATGTCTTCTAAAATTCTTCGAAGTCATATTGCTTGACTAGCGGTCATTGCAGCTGCGATGTATTCAGCTTCAGCAGTAGACTGTGCTACTGAGTCTTGTTTTTTAGATGCCCATGAGAATATTCCAGAACCCAGTGTGAAGGCATAGCCAGTAGTACTTCTTCTATCATCAGCTGAACCAGCCCAGTCGCTATCAGTGTAGCCAATGAGCTTGGTATTTGTACTTGGCTGATACCAAATGCCGTAATTTATAGTTCCTCGTAAATATCTAAGAATTCTCTTGGCAGCTCCGAAGTGAATTTGACTCGGACTTTGCATGAATCGTGATAGTAGACTTGTCGCATACATAATATCCGGTCGTGTAGCAGTGAGATATAGCAGACTGCCAATCAAACTTCTATAGAGGGAGGCATCGGTGTGACATCCTGAAATTCGACCCCGTTTCGATAAAGTGAAATGGGCATTTCGTCAACGTGTTTACGGTCCTTTTTCTCTGAGCTGATCACTCACGAGTTAACTAACCTATTGAGTGAAGCCGTTAAGGGATGTATCTGCAGTAAAATCCCTAAAAGCTACTCAATTTGTTGGATTGGACTAAAATCACGTCTGATCGATTTTTAACCACGAAATTGAACTCGATTTCGGGAATCGAATTTTAAGCGCGTCATAATTCTTATTTTTAGGATCCTGTCTCATCGCTCGTCAATTTATTGACGGGTCCGAAATTTCAATAAAGAAATTATCGGAAGAAAATTGAAGCCCAAAATAAAATAGAAAGGAAAGATAAAAGGAAATTTGCATAAAAGAATTATGTATTTCCCTTTTCTTTTTCTCTCTCTCCCTCTCTTTTCTTTTCTTTCTTTTCTTTCTCTCTCCTCTCTCCTCTCCCTTTCCCCCTCGTGCGAATTCCCCACCGCCCATTCCCTCTCTCTCTCTTTCTTTGACCGGTCAATGCATATCCTTCTCTCTCTCTCTTTCTTCTTCTTCTTCTTCCTTCCTCCGCACGTCCAGCAAGCGAAAACCAGAAACCGAACCAGAACCAGCTCGCCCCTCAGCCATCGCCGCTTGTCCTGCCGCCACCCGCGCCCGAGCGCCCACCGCTCGCCGCCGTCCCGCCGTCCGCGCGCGCCCAGGCCGCGCGATCCAGCTCGGCCCAGCCCTGTTTCGCCTCTGTTCCGCCCCGACCAGCCGCCTCCGGCCACCGTCTACCTCCGCCCGGCCACCACGTAGCCTCCCCGGCGTCCCCTCACCCTCCGCCGGCCTCCCCTCGCCACCCTAGCCGCCGGACGAGCTTCGTCCAGCCAAGAACGGTGGCTGGAAAAATGGGTTTCCAGCCCTGTTCAAGGCCGTTTTGGGCCGTTTCCGGGCCCCGGATCCGTGAGTCGCTTTGGGAAGAATCGTCCCTCGCGTCGCCCCGTCGGATTGATCCGCGGGATTTGGTGAGTAATCTCACTAATCCTGGATTAGTTGGCTAATTATGCTTAAGGTTGGTTTAGTTTTAATTAATTATGTTTAGGTTATTAGATTAGAATAAATTAGCAATTATTAGTCAATTGTGATGCGACTTAGATAAATTGATTGCGCAATTAGCAAGTAGACGTGGTCTACTAATTATTGGAAGTGCCTTGGGATTTTTCCCGACCTAATCGGGCTTCAATTTGATAAGTCGGGCCTAAGTGGAATTTTTGGCATTTAAATATTAATTTTCGAAATTAATTATTTATTTATTTATTTTCCGAAAATTCAACAGTGATGGCCAGTGACCGGAATATTATGCTGATGACCGTGGCAAAGTCCGTTTGTTTAATCGGGCTTTATTTTAAGTTAAATTGAATTTCTTGTATTTAAATATTATTTTTCGAAATTAATTATTTAATTATTTATTTTTCGGAAATTCGACTTGGATGGCTAGTGGCCAGATTTTTATGCTGACGATCGTGGTGTAGCCTGTTTATTTAATTGGGCTTTAATTTGAGCTAAATTGGATTTATTGTAATTAATTATTAAATTTTGAAATTAATTAATTATTTATTTATTTTTCGGAAATTAAAGTTGGGTTAGTTGGCGACCAAAATTTCGTGGCGATCGTCGTGGTGAAGTCCGTTTATTTAATGGAGCTTTATTTTGTGTTGAATTGAATTATTTGCGAAGGTTGGGAATTATTCTTTAATTGGAAAATCGTTGGTTATTAATTGAAAAATAACCAGGCATCGGTTGATAATGCCAAATCTATTTGAGCGGACTATAGATAATGTGGGAGTTATGGAAAGGAAAATATTATATTTTGGCTAAAGCCAGTCGTGTGCTCACACACGATATTTTATCGGGTATTTTTAATACAAAAAAAACTTAGGCCACGACGTTATTTGAATTAAGGAATTCAAATGCGCGGCACAATGTCATTGGGCCGTGAGGGATTAATCGTGTGTTGGCTTATAGTTGAAGCAAGATGATTATTGGAAGTTGAGGTGATGTGTGTTGTGTTGAAGGGAACCAATGGATCATGAGCAGGTAATGGACTAAGTACTACACAAGTAGAAGACTTCGTGTGAGTTACCTCTAGCGCCTTATACCATTGCTTATTGTAGTCAAGGACTAAGTATTACATGGCGACCTGAGTCGCATGGGAATTACCTCTAGCGCCTTGCGGCATTGTAATGCATAGTAAAGGGCTAAGTGCTACGTCTCGTGTGAGTTACCTCTAGCGCCTTATACTATTGCTTTTGTAGTGAAGGACTAAGTACTGCACGATAGCGAGGCTTCGTGTGAGTTACCTCTAGCGCCTTATACTACTGTTATTTGTGGTCAAGGACTAAGTGCCGCGCGATGACGAGACTTCGTGCTGGGGTCACCTCTAGCGCCTTGAGCCTATATTTGAGTGGGAATGTTGAATGAGAATGTTGAGATTAATTATCAAGTATAGATGAAATCATCCTTATGATTTGATTCGTTTGTTATGGATTGACTGATTGAACTGAATTGGCCGGGAAGGGTCATTGTTGACATGTAATCGATGAGGTCGATTGATCATTGCTTTGATTTGATGCTGTGAATTGATTGACTGAATGGAAATGACCGTGAGTGGTCTTGTTGGCATTTAATCGACTAGGTCGATTTGATCGATGTTTCGATCAGCGATATGATTGCTTGGGTGCCTATTATGAATTGTACTGACTTGCAGGTGGGATCTGATGCCAAGGTATGTCTTCTGCCCTGTGCGTGTATAGGTAGCCTATAGTATAGTGGTTTACTAATCGGGCTTAGTGGGGTAGAACTCGCTGAGACGTAGTCTCATCCCAGTTTGGGGAAAACATTTCAGGAACCTGATGAGAAGCTGAGGAGGAGGAATCTGAGTGGGAGAACTCTGAGGTGAAACCTGAGGAGAAGAATTTTGAAGAGAAAGATAATCCTGAGAGGGGCTTTGAGTACGACCCGGATGGACTGAGATTCCATCTTCTTTTGAGATCTCCATTTTGATGTGATTAGAGATAGAGTAAAAAGTTGTGAATTACTCTGGTTTGCGTTTTGTATAAAAGTTTGGTTATAAGTTTCAATATGAAAATATAGCCCCGTTTTCTATCCCATCGTTTTATTGTCTGGGGATTTTAACTGCTTCCGCATGTGCTTAATAAATGAAAGGGTCGGCGATACACTGTCCTGGGATATCGCATTATATAATCGACCAAGAGTGAAGGATGTGCGCGTGCCCGAGGATCGGGGCGTGACAATCGGCTTTTTCTGCTCCATCTTCCTTCAATAGTTTTTCATTTGTCATGAGCGGGGTTGAAACTGCTTTGCAATAGTTCATCTTGAATTTCTTTAAGAGATTCTCGGTATATTTTTTCTGCGAGATAAACACTCCTTTGTTTTGGTCAATCTCGATGCCAAGGAAGTAATGCATCAAGCCCAAGTCCGTCATCTCAAAAGTCTTCATCATTTCATTTTTGAATTCTTGGATCATTGTCTCATTATTTCCTGTATATATAAGATCATCTACATATAGAGAGACAATGAGAGTGTCGGACTTACCTTGGGTCTTGATGTAGAGTGTTGGCTCACTCATACTCCTCCTGAATCCTTGCTTGATGAAGTATTCATCGATTCTACTATACCACGCACGTGGTGCTTGTTTTAACCCGTATAGGGCCTTCTTAAGCTTTAAGACTTTTTCTTCATTGTCTTTGACAGTAAAGCCTTCTGGTTGAGCTACATAAATTTCTTCTTGAAGATATCCATTTAGGAACGCCGACTTCACATCTAGTTGATAAATCTTCCATTCTTTTTGTGCCGCTAAGGCTATAAGTGCCCGAATAGTATCAAGGTGAGCGACGGGAGCAAAAGTTTCAGTATAGTCGATACCTGGTTGTTGCAAGTATCCTTTCGCCACAAGCCTTGCTTTATGCTTCTGGATTGATCCATCCGCGTTGAGTTTCGTCTTGTAGACCCACTTGACGCCAATGATCTCCTTGTTTTCAGGTTGATCGACAATCTCCCAAGTTTCATTTTTCTCGATCATCTTGATCTCTTCCTCCATGGCTTTTATCCAAACTTCTTCTTTGGATGCTTGTTCATAGTTTTTTGGTTCCAAAATAGCAAAGTTGCATGTATCGTAAATTCTTCTAAGGGCTTTTACCCTTAGTACTGGAGACTCTAGAGTAGATTCTTCTTGCGTTACTCTTGGAGAGCTTGATGGAGTTATATCGTGAGTGGTGGAATCCCGTACTTCTCCTTCTTCTTGTGACGTTGACTCCTCTTGAGCAGGTGGTATGTCTGGCAAGGTGATATACTTCTTCTCGATCTTCTCGTCTTCCCAATTCCAAGCAGCATTCTCGTCGAACTCGACATCTCGACTAATCATAAGCTTCTTGGTTCTTAGGTTGTAAACCCGATAGCCTTTTGATTGGTCATTGTAGCCAAGGAATATTCCTTTTTCTGTCTTTTCATCTAGTTTACTCCTTTTTCTAAGCAGGGATGTGGACGTAGCAAATGCATCCAAACACTTTGAGATGCTTTGCTGAAGGCTTCCGTCCACTCGATGCTTCGATTGAAGTTTTATTTTGAACTGCTTTAGTTGGACACCTGTTTAATAGGTATACAGCAGTATAAATTGCTTCTGCCCAGAAAGTGTTGGGAATGCCTTTCTCCTTTAGCATGGATCTTGCCATCTCCATGATGGTTCTATTTTTTTTTCTTTCAGCTACTCCATTTTGTTATGGGGCATAGCCAATAGTTAGTTGATGATGGACTCCTCCATCTTCACAAAATTTATTAAACTCCTTTGAGTTGTATTATGTGCCTCTGTCACTTCTTAGGACTTTGATTCTTTGGCCACTTTGATTCTCGACGTGGTTCTTGAATTTTCTGAAGATAGAAAAAACATTAGATCTTTCTCGAAGAAAGTATACCCACGTCATTCTTGTGTAATCATCAATGAATAGGATGAAATATTTATTTTGATTGGGTGTAGGTGTCCTCATCGGACCGCACACGTCCGTGTGGACAAGTTCCAATGGCTCCTTAGCTTTCCATGCAACTCCATATGGGAAGGACTGTCTCTGTTGTTTTCCAAGAAGACGGCCTTCACAAACATCTGAAATTTCTGTGACAGCTGGAAAATCTCTCATCATATTTTTCTGATGGAGAATTTTTAGCCCAACAAAATTGAAGTGGCCAAATCTTCAATGCCATAGCCATGAATCATCAAGTTGAGCTTTCATGGCTATATCTTTGACATATTTCCATTGAATAGGAAAATTGTTATTTTTCATCTTAACAAAGGCAATGATATTTTTATATTTATCATAGATAATGCAGGTATCTCTATTAAAATATAGAGAATACCCACTTTGTATCATTTGGCCCACACTTAATAGATTTTGTGCAAGACGAGGGATTAGATATACATTATGTATATATTTTGGGCCTTTATTCATTTCCACGGCGATGGTGCCTTTTCCTTTGACATCTACTAATGCACCATTGCCCAACTTTACTTGGGATTTCACCGACTTATCAATATCAGTGAGTATAGTTTCGTCTCCCGTCATGTGATTGCTACATACTATCAATGTACCATGTTTCATTTTTATTGTCATTTGCCATTTGGCCTGCGTAGAATGTATTCTCTTCACTTTCCTTTTTTTCTACATAGTTTGCTCGATTATTTGTTTTCGAGCAACAATATTTTTCTACGTACCATATCTTTTACAAAAGCGGCATTGTTTTTTATTTTTAAACCAACAATCCTTCTCCAAATGATTTGTTTTCTTGCAAATAACACAAGGTGGATAATTTTCCTTTTTTATAATTTCTCTTCCTCTTTTTGTTTTTCCATGAGCTCCTTCCACCATTTTTAGTTTGATGAGACCATATATTTACTTTAGACTGAAAGGCACTTTCAACTGAATCTTCATCTTGTGCCATTAGTCTTTTCTCATGTGCTTTTAGAGAGCCAATTAATTCACTTATTGATAGGGTCGTCAAGTCTTTAGTTCCTTCTATAGTTGTAACTATGGAGTTGTATTTTTTGGTAAGTGACACCAATATTTTCTCAACAACCCTTTAATCAGTTATCCCATCTCCATAGGCTCTCATTTGATTAACGAGTTCCTTTAATTTTCCACAATATTCTTGTACGGTCTCATAATTTTTCATTTTAGAATTCTCAAAATCTCTTCTCAAAGTTTGAAGGCGAATAGTGCGTACCTTTTCTGATCCTTGAAATTCTTCTCGTAGTATATCCCAACCCCCTTTTGCAGTCCTTGCTCCAATTATTCTCGGAAATATGGTTTCCGAAAGTGCTTGCTGGATAAAGTATAGCGCCCTTGCATCATTTTGTAGTTGATCCTTTGAAACACTTGCACCTTCTGGCGGAGCCTCGCAACCTTTTTCCATGATGTCCCATAAGTCTTGGGCCATCAAGAATGTAGTCATTTTTATGCTCCAAAAGTCATAGTTGTTCCCATCAAAAATGGGAATGGGAAATTAGGATGAGGTAGAATTGACCATGGTTTAGTTTGTGGGTATTTGGAAGGGTAGTTTTAGGAATGGGTAGGTAGGACAAACGCCCAATACCAACCAAAGACGTGGCTCTGATACCATTGTTGGATGTTTTTGCGGAAGCGTGTGTGTGTGCAAGTGTTATGTGTGAATAAAAATGGATTACAATGCAAGGGAGTATGGATAAATATAGAACTTTTATTATGAAGGTTCGTATTACAAAGGAAGGAGTCTTTTCTGGTTTTTCTACTACAACACAAGCATCCACTAACTCCTATTTATAGGCGTGAGTCACCGCCTTAGTACAACATTCTAGATTTCTATAGAATGTTGTCCATGTAGACTTTATCTAGAAAATTCTAGATTATAGTTCCTCTAGAGCCTTCTACCTTCTACACTTTTCTTTTGCCCCCTAAGCTAGATTTTCTTAAGGATTTTTCTTGACTTTTCTAGCTCAAATCTTTCATGAAATTTCTAGAAATTGGATCAACAATTCAACAAATCCGTATCAAGACAAATATTGATCGAGGAGGTTATATAGCTAATATCAGTATAGGTAACGTGATCATGGAACGGGTCAAAATTCCCACAAGATTTAGCAGAGATTCTAATGATCACCCAGATGAGGGATGGGACCCAAAAGCCATTCCTAGAGTGAAGGGTGTATTCATAAGCAACGTGGTGAGCATGAATTCTACAAAAGGCCCTATCTTAGATGGCATGAAGGTTTCACCATTCGAACAGATATGCATGAAAAATGTCAGCTTATTTGGATTACCTCCTCCTGTGAAGTGGCACTGTGAATTTCTCTCACGAGCTTTACTTAGCATTCTACGGTGACTTTGGCAAATCTTTAATTCTTATGCATATATTTCTTATTGTGTTCTATTTCAATTCTTATGAAAGATGAAAGCAAAATATTTCATGATCATACATATCTTGATAATGCATGCTTCAAATTAGTTGTTTATATGTACGTAGATTTATTTTAAATGTCTTTGTAAAAGTAAGGCTGAAATTTTTTCAACAAAAAAAAGGCTTTCCTACATCTAGGAAAACGAAAAATTAAAGAGAAATATTTGTTATTTAAAACGTTTGTTACATATATTTAGCGAATAAATTATTTATGGATTATTGATTCTGAAAATCTAGTTCTTACGCATATACCACATTCTACTTATAATATATATATAATTATGGAATATAAATTTTGTCATCTAATTATACATAGATATCTCCAAATAAGATGAAAAATTATGCATTCCATAATTGCACATATTTTGATAATAAATGTACATATGGATTGTATTTTCAAATGTCTATATAAAAAGAAGGCTAAAAGTTATATTTCATGGTTGAGCATATTTTATAACATGAACATTAGGAAATTACTAACTTATTGACATAAATATTTAACTGCTGAAAACAACTACTTTAAAAGGTTCTTATGATATGATAGTGCATATTTCATCACTATATAATGTTAGAGGGTCATTGAAAAGTTATATAATAAAAGAACCTTCTTATGATAAATAGACGAATCAATAGAAAAAAAAATCCATCACATCAAACTTGAATTACAGCTCGTCTCTTACAAGTAAATGAAAATTACAAATCAGAATACATTTAATATTTTTTTTTTTTTTTAAATGAAAGAACCCATCAGACTTGAAGTTGCTCAAGCTGGACAGCCTTTTGGCCTTCAGAGGGACAGTCTCCTCCAAGACAGCCCTCGAGATGATCAGACAAGCAGGAGCCGTCGATGTTCTCGTGGTGGTAGGACTTGCAGACGAAGTAGATCACTGTCTGCACGACCAAATCGAACAGCACCAGCATCGACAGCAACAGCAAGCAGATCAGCCCAACCCCAATCCTGATTCCGATAGGAACAAAGTCCAAGACCACGAAGAATTCAAACAGTGCCTGAACCAGTACGGAGCACACCAAGACACCAAGAAAACACCAAACCGATAGGCCTATCTTGCCCTTTATCAGTCTCTTGCTCTTCGCCATCGCCTTCCTTCCATACGCATCTTCAAGAACCGAGATCACGCTCGCCAATTGCCAAATCATTGTGATATAAACAAACCCAACGATGTACAAGATCAAGAGAATTACTGCCACGGCAATCCCAAGTGCAGGACCAACCGAAAATTGCCTCACCACGACAAGCCATACAATCAGAAGCCCCACAGCCACAACGTTGTACACCAAGAAGAGTGCGAAGCACCAGAAAAAAGTGACCATGAGCCTCTTCCACACTCTGGGCAGGATGCTCATGATCTTCTTGAAACTAATCTGCTTGGCAGCGCGAACGCAGGCTACTGTATAGACAACAGCTGCGGTTGAAAGGAGAGAGAAGATGAAGATGAAGATGAAGTAGCCGACCCTGACGAGCCAGAAAGCAACCCACTCCTTCTTGAGCGTGCGGGACAGGTCCCTGTACTCCGGGTCATCCTTCCAGGTGTCGCTTCGGGTGATCTCGTGGTCGAGGATCTTGGAGGAGAGGAGCTGTGAGACCAAGGAGTGGGCGAGGAAGATGACGCAGAAAGGGAGGATGAGAGCGAGCGTGATCTGGGCGAATATCTTCCTCCATTTGAGGATGATCTTGGATGTCTCCCTGTAGATGCCGAGGAACCCTAGGAATTGCAGCTCGTTCTGGTCTCTGTCCATCGTCTCTTTCGCACAGAGAAATCAAGAACGAGCGAAACGACCGATGTTTAGAGCGACTGAGATATTTCTTGAAGCAGAACTAGGGAAGAGATTCAGAGACTCGGGTACTTATAAAGGGTCTTGAGAAGAACAGCCACCGAGTGAATTGACATAGGAAGATAGTGATGCCGTCAACAGGTAAGACTTTGAAATTTGAACGGGTCAAACCTTTTTCTTCAGATTCGTACTTCTTCATGCAATTTGTTGCCGCCATTATTGAATTTGCTCGAAGAAGAGGATAAAGATTTTGGCCTTCACCCACGCATGATTGTGCTAGTTGAGCCGTACTTCTGATTTGGCACCAAATTAGAGGTTCGAATTTCTAAGTCGTCACGACTCTCAGAATAGTTCCATGATTTAAGTAAGAAATTAGGCGGTGGGTTCATTGCATGCTTCCTCGAGGTATAGTCGGCACTGTACTTTCGAATGTAAACTAGACCGGTGAGCTAGACTGGATCATCTATATAAAAAAAGTAAAAAAAAAAATTGGCTCCCTTTCTTTGGTCTTGGCTCGAAGGTGTCGAGGTTTCCTGATTAAGCATGATTGTTGGCCGAAACGCGTGGATGGGTTTGGGCCTTTTCCTCGATTCGGGTGGCGGCCGTGGAAATTCAGCCGAGCTGACGCGATTTGGTCCCCGCGCCGCGTCGAAGGGGTGCAATAACGTGGAAAGTGGGGGCGCTTGTTTGACCTGGCTAGGAAATTTCCTTGAGAAGTTCACGTCCATACGTGCGAAGCAGAGGTTTGTTTAAAATAATTGGGTCACCCAGACACAATCGCGTTTCGTGTTGGGGGTGTGCGGTTCATACTCCCATCGATAGAAAGGCACGGGGGATCCCACTCCTCAGTGAGGGGGAGGTGGTCTAAGGGACCCAACCCGATAGGATTGTAAAGAGATGGCCTTCATAGTTTGGGTCCGTATTTTATCAATAGTTTGAGTTTGGATTTATAGTTAATTACTGAGTATATATAATCCATTTTCCTTATAAATGAGAATTGTAACAAATAGGTAGGAGGTGCCAATTATAGTGGAATCTTCTATTGGCACCTCCTACTAGATGTGGCCACAATTTAAAGGTGAATTATGCGGGATAAACTTTACATCTTGGTTTCTCTTACTCACTTTTACTCCATATTTCATTGTGTTTGTATGTTTAATCCTAACATTTCTTATAGGTGCCAAGTGTCGTATGCTTTACGATTTACTATTTCATGTTGGAATGTGGTTTATACTCTCCATCGACAGTAAGGCACGGGAATCCCACTTCCTAATGAGTGAGTGGGGGGTCCCGAGGGCCTACCCTAGTGGGGTCGTAGAGGTAGGGTTTTTATAGTTTGGGCCGTATGAACTTGGGTCAATCACGGGATTAATTTCTTGTGTTTGTCGAGATGTGACATGAAAGCTTCTTGATGGATTCGCCAAATCAACGCTAGTTTTCTCGGCGATTGAAGCTGAAACCCTAGCTTTTGTTGGAGCTCTCTCTCTCTCTCTCTCTCTCTCTCTCCAAATGACATGAACTCGTTAAAGATGGAGTCAGACAGTTCAGCTTTAGTTCAGACAATGAAGAGCGCAGATCAATGGGTAGTGAGAGTGCTTATCATGAAGCCCGTGGCTTCTGGGCCAATTTCCTAATTTAATTTTGGCCCACCACAATAGAAAGGCAATCACTATAGCCCACAATTGAAATATCTATGTCTATATAAATATAACAATTTTGGCCAATAGAGTGTGTTTATACACATTTTAATATTTCTAATCTTTTTTTATTTACCTATTATTACTATTCCAAAATATACTTTTATAGCAGTAACAATTTCAAATTATAATCTACATCACACATCAAGATATATTTTCTTGAAACTTTTATAATTTTTAAGCGATAGTACATACTCTTTCAATTTAATATTAGTTTTGCTCATAAAGATATTTAAATATGAGACTACCAATATTATGCTACTGTGACGCGAATATCTAAATAAGCTATCATATATAGTAATGCAAGTGAAAATTCAATCGGTAATCATCTTAAAACCACCAAATTAGATTTTATAGAATATAAAAAATAACTGGCTTTAAGTATTAATAGATATAAAATAAATCAACAACCAACTGTTGGCAACAAAATTTGTACAAGAAAAGTTAGGTTATTTAAATATTTTTACTATGAAAATAAATCAACGGAATTCTATCTATGCATTTCTAGTCAAAAGAAGTATTGCGAATTTCTTTAAAAGTACAACTTAAATATTGCATTATCTCCGCAAGATACCAAAGAATTCTCTTTGCAATGCATTGTCAAGATGACGATGTCCACCAACTCTTGTTAAAACAAAAGGATAGACAGCAAATATATACTCAATAGATAAGGGAAAATTTCTATAGAAGGAAAGAAAACTGAAATATATGGAATTGGAAGATGATTTTGAAGAAATCACTTCTAAATCTCTATAAACTGAGAGCAGCGAATGGAAATTATTCTAATTCTACTCAAATAGCTTGCTCACCTTTTCCACACCAAGTCGATCGCCTAAAGGTGAAGAATCTGACAAATGGAGGAAACTTATCATTATATTTATTTATATTTTTTTACATGCTCGAAATATTACATCTACTCATATTTGATTCAATTAATTAATTTCAGTTTTAAGTCTCATGTTTTCTTTTAATCGGATGATATAACTACGTGATAGGCTTTGGATTCATTTAAAGGAAAAATTCTCACGTAAACTCTAGTGGAGAATTTGACTAATGTGAATATTTATTTTGTTACAATTTTCTGCATATTATTACTCTCACCGAAATTCATGTTGACTCAGCATCTAGAATCAAATAATATGAACATGTATAATATCTTAATCGTACAACACATATGCATCTTGCTAAGCTTGAATTAAAATATCTCATTTATATCAAGGTTCAACTCCACAAATAGTCTGATGTTGATACCATATCTGAAATTTTTTTTTCCCACCATCAATGGAATTAGATAGAAAAGAACAGCACCAGTGAATTTCAGATGCGATGGATATCAAGGGAGGAAAAGTATGTGTTTTAGCATTAATCACAGGTAGGTACTTGCAAGCGTGTCTTAAAAGGTGCAACATATCGATCTCTTGAACTCAACTTGCCTCTTCTTCTTTTTTCACAACAGTTATGAATCAAAATGTGCTAATTAACCCCTCAAGATCAGAGCATAAAAAAGAATTAGCGCACCCTGAAATTTTTACTTAGGTGAGCCACTGGAGTTAAGTTCACCCTCTCATCTTATCCTTGAAATTAGTGAGATATTTCATAGATTCAGCATATCTATCTAAGTAGACTTTTTCATCCTTTAAAAAGAACAAGAATCCCTAATATAAACCATGTTCAACTCATGTGGCACTTTCCATTTATTAACATGTTCTGCATCTGATTAAAAAATGCATCATGCACATTGAGAAGCTACCGGTTCAGGTCAAGCCCCAGGCTGGGTGGCCCTCTCGCCACCATTAGTCAACTCTCTCTCTCTCTCTCTCTCTCTCTAGTGCAAGCCCCAGGCTGGGTGGCCCTCTTGCCACCGCTAGTCAACTCTCTCTCTCTCTCTCTCTCTCTCTCTCTCTCTCATGGTGCAACTTAGGCTCCATGCTTTTCTTTTCTTTTTGTTTGCCTCATGATTGCAAAAGGGCTTATTTGAGTAACAGGGAAGTCGCATGGCCCTAGATAGTTCTAAAGATGAATTTACATTTTTCAGGTACTTCCAAGTTTAATTTGCAACAGGACCCTTTTGAGGATACCTTTATATTATGGGAAGGATGGGGTCAATTCAAATTCGAGTTGTATCAATATAGGTTGTCTTCGGATTCGAGACGATTGATTGGTAATCAAAAGACTCTTCCCAAGCTCAGTGGTACGAGCTTTTTAACCAAGTGGAGTTTTAAAGTTCTTGCCTCCTTTCTCCGGTCTTAGACAACAAGCATAATGTAGAGGATTGAATTGGACTTAACACTTTTTTGAACGACACAAGAATCCCTCGATTTATAGGTTGTCTTCGGATTTGAGACAATTGATTGGTAATCAAAAGACTCTTCCCAAGCTCGGTGGCACGAGCTTTTTAACCAAGCGGGGTTTTAAAGTTCTTGCCTCCTTTCTCCGGTCTTAGACAACCAGCATAATGTAGAGGATTGAATTTGACTTAACAATTTTTTGAATGACACAAGTATCCCTTGGTTTATAAATCCACTCAACCAAAGAAGCAATTTGAATCTGATGTTTGACCGACCTTAGCCATAATTGTCTTCATTTTCTTACCACTTAACCTGTTAATAGAGACACCGTGGGTCAAAAAACCTAACGCGGGCATTGACCAATCTACGGACCACTTTGGATTATAAGTTGTTCTAAGGGGAGGGGGAACTCCAACGTGGGACAAGAATTCCAAATATCAGTGTCCCCTTCACTACCCAACTTTTGTGATCATACACTGTTACCAATTATTCCACGCCTCACAAAAAGGGAAAAATAAGAAAAGGAAAGAAAAGAAAAAGGACACAGCCTCTAGCTCTAAAGAGCTAATGTTATTGATGCATACATACAAAAGGAGGAGGATATGACAATCAATATCCACCATTGTTTTATCACCATTCCCAAAAGGTTGATCTTCCATTCTTTAGAGCTTAAGCACTATTGTGCCCACATGAATATAATGATCCTACCTACCCAAACATAATCATAACGTTTATTGGATGATTGATAAATGGTATGACTCAGCTTTATCTATCTCAAAAAAGAAAGATCTTTCCTAACTAGCCCCAACAACTTTTATGCTAGAGTCACCAAGATTCTCATTGATATGGGAAGTAAAGCTTCAAGTGGAAAAAGAAAAAGCCTTGCCATGTTTAGCATTAGTAGCATTTCCCAGCCCAACAGCATAAAGTAAAATAAGAGAAAGGGCCAGTAATTTGAATTTATAGAGTTAATTAAAAGATCTTGGATCATCACCTGTAATTTCTAATTTTGCAATAATGAAGATAATTTACAAGTAGTTGATGATCGATCTTTTTATATTTAAAATGATTATACGTCTCGCGTCTGTTTTTTTTTTTTTTTTTTTTTTTTTTTTTGGCAATGATAATTGAGATTATATTACAAATGATCGACGTCTTTACATTTTGTTTCATGTTCTCTGTTTAATATTTTTTTTCATTATTCTTTCCGTACACGCAACGTTGCATTTCTTTGTTAGCTGTCAGAAGAGAAACACGGGCCTGCATTCTTGACTGTATTCCACTTTCTTTTTTCTTTTTCTTTTTTTCAATTTCAATTCACAAGTATAGTTGGAAAATAAATTTGGTAATACTTTTATATTTAGTAGGATTGTGCATTGGTCCCGGTCCGACCTAGAAACCAAACCAGACTAGCCGTTCTATGTTATCTAAATGGATGGGTCCAGTATGTGGTTCTAAAAGTTTGGAACCAGGAGTAATTGTATAGTTCTTGATTACATATAAAGAATTGGACCGACCGGTCAAGATTAATAAAAAAAAAAAAAGGATTATAGGTCTCGCGTCTTTTTTTTGTTTATGATAATTGAGATTATATTACAAATGATCGACATATCCGCATTTTGTTTCATGCTGTCTGTTTAATATCTTTTTCCTTATTTTTTCCGCACACGCAACGTTGCATTTCTTTGTTAGCTGTCGGAAGCGAGACACGGGCCTACATTCTTGACTGTATTCCACTTTCTTTTTCCTTTTTTCTTTTTTTTTAATTTCATTTCACAACTATAGTAGGAAAATAAATTTGATAATACTTCTAATTTTAGTAGGATTGTGCATTGATTCCGTCTGACCTAGAAACCAAACCGGTCTAGCCGTTCTATGTTCCTAAATGGATGGGTCCGTTTGGGGTTCTAAAAATTTGGAACCAAGAGTAACTGTCTAATTCTCGACTCCATATAAGGAATTGGACCGACTGGTCAGAATTAATCAAGATTTTTATTTTGGAAATTTCTACCCTATCCTTCAATTTTGGCAGGTAATTAATGATATTACCAAATAAATAAGAAAAGAGCCAGTAAAAGGTATTAGAAAAATCCGGGTCATACCCTCTCTTATAGCCTGTAATTAATAATTTTACCAAATAAATCAAAAAAATAGCCAAAAAAATAAAATAAAGCTATCGTAAAAATCTCAGTCCTATCCTCTCCATTTGGCCTATAGTTGATAATTTTACTAAATAAATAAGGAAAGAGCAAAAAGAAAGGTATTGTAGGAACCTAAGCCCTATCCTCTCCATATGGTCTGTAATTAATAATTTTACCAATAAACAAAAAAAAAAAAAAAAAAAGACATTGTGAAAATCATAGATAAACCCTCATTTATAAAATAGTTTTTTAATGTTGAAAAACTCCTACCTATAGGATATAGAAGAAACCAAAAGGAGAAAAAAAGAATGAGGAATTACCCAACACTGTAGCTTAGTAATTTTCACTTAAGCAAGACATGGATCGATCTTAGAACCAGATAGAATCGGCTAGAGTTTCAAATTAGGTGAACTATGGTTCCTAATTCCATATATGTCACATCGATCTTTGGGTTTTAGGATAGGAATCGACTCATTCAAAAACTGATCGCCTTCTAATTTCATATATGTCACATCGATCTTCGGGTTTTAGGATAGGAATCGACTCATTCAAAAACTGATCGCCGTAAGATTTTAATTTATTTATTTATTTTAGTGGTGCGAAAAAAAGAGAAGTGTGATCACCCCACAAAAGTCAACTTTTCTCACAGGATCCCGTGAATGGCGCCTTCCTTTCCCCTCCACCTTTCCATGTGAATATGCGCCTGCCTGGCTCGCCCTCCCTACATCCGACCACCACTGAACGATACTCCCCGGTCAAATAGCCTTCCAACACGTCATCCACATAGGGACAGCCGCCGCCGCGGCGACGCGTGGCGGCTGGCGGAGACGCGCTCAGGGTGGGATCGCCCGCAGAGGATCGCGGACCCCCCCAAAATCTCGACCGTCGCCGTCGATACCGAACAAACCGGATCCTCGATGTTTCCGGAACCGGGGCGGGGCCCGGTTTTTACGAACCATCCCACACGACAAGCTTCCTCTCCTCTTCTTACACGCCCGAAAAACAATAAATAATTTAAAATAGGGAAAAAAAAAAAAAGCAATTAAAAGATAAAATAGGAAATTAAATAAATAAATAATCTTTTTTTTTTCTTGTGTGTGTGAGAGAGAGAGAGAGAGAGAGAGAAATAAAATAAAATAAAATAATAAAATAATAGTTGCGTGCTTTTTCTTTCTTCACCTTCGCTTGTTTCAAGCGCTCATTCCTCCTTCCCTTTTCCTCTCTGCATGCATGTGAGCGACCACGACGACGACGACGACGACGGCGGCGACGACGGCGGCGACGACCGACCATGGAGCCCGAGAAACCCACCTTCGGGTTCGGATCCGCCGCCGCCCACCTGGCCCGACCCGCGTGGACGCCCTTCCTCCTCCTCCTCCTCTCCTTCCTCGCCGTCCTCTCCGTCCAGATCGCCACCAAGCCATTCTCCCCCCGCCGCCGCCCCCGCCGCCGCCGCCGTCGGCAGCCCCCGTCGGCCCGGGTGGCGCCCCCGCCCGGGAGCTGCGCCGGGTTCTTCCCCGGGGTCCCCGCCGGAGAGGAAGGTGGTGATGTCGATGCGGGACTTCGGCGGGGTCGGCGACGGCGCGAGGCCGGAGACGGAGACGTTCCGGCGGGCGGTGCGCCACCTGCGGCGGTTCGGGGGCGGGGCGGGTCGCAGCTGAACGTGCCCAGGGGGACGTGGGTCACGGGGAGCTTCAACCTCACCAGCAATTTCACCCTCTTCCTCGAGGAGGGCGCTCGGATCCTAGGCTCCCAGGTTGGTCAAACTTCTCCCCGTTCTCCGTCTTTCTTTCGTCCTAGTTTTGACCGAACCGTCGTGTCCTGTCCAACATCGGAACTTTCGTCCCGACGAATCTACAAGACACACGTACACCGGTACGACATGTACAGCGGAAACCGTTGTTGCTTTCGCTGTTGCTGTTGTTGTGGGGATTATGCCGATTGATGGGTTTTGGGAGGTACAATGATGGTGCATGATGACTGGCCATGGCCAAGTTCCCATCTTTTCCCTTTTTCCTTTCGTGGGCAAGTCACCTTTTGCTCTCGATCTTGTTCTTAATTCGGAAAACGACTTGATGGTTCTTCGCTGTGCTGATCCATCACCTTGTCCCAACAGTGGGTGGTCCGGCACCAGATGAAATTCTACAGAGAAGCCCAGTTTCATGCGTAATTCAAGTTTTAAACTTGAGAAAATAAGGAAGAAAAACGCAGTTCGCTAACTGTCATTCCGTCCGTTCTGTAGCTTCCTCATCTTTTTCTTTTTTCTTTTTTTCTTTTTAACTTTCATGCACTTCGGCTGAAGAAGATGCGTGAGTCTCTGCTGCTGCAGCGCAAAGGGTCCCACTGCTCACGAATTCCCTCCCTTTTATCTTTTTTTTTTTTTTTTTTTAGTTCTTATTTATTTAGAAAGGTAACTTATGCGATGCCAGTTTATCATATTATAAGCTCCATAAGATTCTTGCTAATCAATGTGATCACGCGTGGACAAAGTCAGAGGTGGTGAACGAACTTGTTGCGCCAGTTTGAAAAAGCTGATCTTTGTGTCTGTTCTTTTGACATTTTGGCCGGCGTTTTTGGCTTTTGTTTGATTCCTTTTCTATGAAGTGGTTTCTTTCTAATTAACTTTATACAGAGTTACCATCAGGCCTATCGAATCTGTGGAATTTAAATAATAGATGAAATTAGAAGTCGCATCCTTTCCTCTGGTTTAACTCTTTGTTTGCTTGTTTTCGTGTATGTAAGCAGGGTTCATACATTTTCGCTTCAAATTTGAGTCGTCAAATTGGGCAGAAATGTCTGTGAACTGGGTATTTTGGGAGTTTCGGTGAAATTAGTTTCTGAACATTTGTAAACTGGTTAATACCCCTTTCCAAGGCATTTCAAATGGACTTTCAGCTGAATTTTTCCTGTGGCATTGCCGTCTATCATTATCAACCACTCATAGACTAAGGCAATCGTGAGTTTAACTGAAAGAATTGGGGGGTTTGTGGAAAATTTGCCCATTAAATTATTGACCTTATTCCAATAGACACAAGTCGAGAATAGCAAGAGAAAGTGAATCCTATGTAAGAAGATAGATATAGACTCCATATGTTAGACAAGTCGAGAATAGGCAGACAACGCGAATCCTGTGTAGAAGGATAGCTATGGACTCCACATGTTAGTTTTTTCTATGGTAGAAATATGTTGGAGATTGTCACTGCTTGAAATGCTTGCGATTGCAAAATCTTGATACATCTACATATTTTGCAAGGATAGGATCCAAATGATTGGCCCATCATAGAGCCTTTACCATCTTATGGAAGAGGAAGAGAGAGATTAGGAGGGAGGCACATAAGCCTCATCCATGGGAATGGCCTCACTGATGTTGTCATCACAGGTACCGATTCACTGCCACTCATAAATGTTGCCAATTTTCAAAAGATATGCAAATTGAATGGACTTGGTTGAAGTGTACCCTTCTTGGAGTGCCAACGAAGAGCTAATGGAATTTCACATTAATGTGATGTTGAAATACATCTTTGTCTTCCTTTAATAGCTTGTCTTTTCTAAAATTTGTTGTCTTCTATTATATCTTGTCTTATTGTTGTAGCTGCAGCTTTTCCCCTGTGGAATCCTTGAGTATGCGTTTGTTAGTCGACGAAATATCACTGCCTTTGCTTTGCATGTCAAAGTTTCCAAGTTTGATTTTTCTGTGAATTACTGGTCCAAAATGGTTTCGTATGGAAAGGTGACTTTCAACCCTGTTAAACAAGTGAGAGTCTCTCTTGGGTGTGTCTAAAATTATTTCGGTGGTCTGGAAATAATTGCATCTTCTTGATAAACCAGTTTATCTGACATTTAGTAGGACTGACTAGTTGACTACTAAAAGACAGAGTAGGTAATGATATTGATGCTGCACAAGTCTACAGAGTAGGTAATGATATTGATGCTGCACAAGTCTAAGCAATAATGGAGGATTCCACCTATCTTTTAAGAATAGCCATGTAGTTGAAGAATTAATGTATGAAGTATTGATATAACTTGTGTTCCAGATGCAATGTAAGCTTAAGATGATAAGACCAAACTGTTGAACAGGAAACAATGGGACAATAGACGGTCAGGGGAAGATGTGGTGGGAACTATGGTGGAACAGAACATTGGAGCACACACGAGGCCATTTGGTCGAACTCATGAACTCACATAACGTTCTCATCTCCAATCTTACCTTCAGAAATTCACCCTTTTGGACGATTCATCCCGTTTATTGCAGGTTTGGCAATTGCTTTCTTATGCTGGTTTGTGGATTCTGCATTAATCTCTTGAAAAGTAGCTCTATTGTGAAACCAAGTGAATGCTTTTGATGTTTTCAACACAAGTTTTGCACAAACATTCTCATCTACCTATGTTTTAAACGAGTGTTTGATGAATATTTCACAAGGGAATTGTACTTATTTGAAAGGACACCAGTTCCACGCCTTTTTGGGCCAATTATTCCGTTGCCTAATTGCAGAATACTATTTTTTATTTATTATTATTATTTTTTTTTTGGGTGTGGTTCAGTAACGTTGTTATAAAAGACATGACGATCTTGGCTCCCCTCAATGCCCCAAATACAGATGGTATTGATCCAGGTATGTCACTGGCTCCCTCCGCATTTCTCTTTTTTCTCGGAGTATTGAAGTTTCTTATCATACTTAACCCAATACTAGGGAATTGTAACACCAAAATGGATAGAGGATATTAAATAGATTGATTCAGATATCTGTTTTATGGAACGAACAGAAGTCGCAAGAAAGGAATGAAAATTTATCTTCTTGACATTTTTCAGTCTCTCTGTGACTGGAGATTGTAGGGGGATAAGTGGTAGATTAAAAGAATCACCCTTTATTCCATCTGAAAATCCCAAGTGGCAGAAAATGAATTGATTTTATTCATAAGACAAAAGGTGTCCGTGTCTTGATTCACCTTTCTTTTCCTCCCAAGAACCTGTACAAGTGGAGTGTGCACTTGCACCCGTTAAGTTTATTCATGTCTTCCTGTCCTTTCAAATATCCAGACTCGTGTAGCAAAGTGTGCATCGAAGACTGTTACATTGAGAGCGGGGACGATCTTGTGGCAGTAAAGAGTGGATGGGACCAATATGGAATTGCAACAGCGCATCCTAGTTCGGATATTATTGTTAGGAGAGTATCAGGAACCACTCCCACTTGCTCTGGGGTCGGGATCGGTAGCGAGATGTCGGGAGGAATTTTAAACGTGATTATAGAAGATCTGCATGTCTGGGACTCTGCCGCAGGAATCCGTATCAAGACAGATATTGGTCGAGGAGGTTATATAGCTAATATCAGTATAAGTAACGTGATCATGGAACGGGTCAAAATTCCCATAAGATTTAGCAGAGGTTCTAATGATCACCCAGATGAGGGATGGGACCCGAAAGCCATTCCTAGAGTGAAGGGTGTATTCATAAGCAACGTGGTGAGCGTGAATTCTACAAAAGGCCCCGTCTTAGATGGCATGAAGGTTTCACCATTCGAACAGATATGCATGAAAAATATCAGTTTATATGGATTACCTCCTCCTGTGAAGTGGCACTGTGAATTTCTTTCAGGGTTCGCTGATGACGTCTCTCCAGTGCCGTGTCCTGAGTTGCGGAACAATAGTTCGACATTATCTTGTCCATAAATACTGTAGGAAATATGTTTGTACAGCAATATAAAAAGGATATTCACGATACTATTGCAGCGATGAAAGACATTTCCAGAGAAAAGGACTCGAAATATGGGAGTCTTGTCATTCTGTTTACATGACAGAAAGGCTGAGATGTTGAGATTCCTGTCATGTGAATTAAATGAGGCATTCTGGCCTCAGCAAGAGCCCCCAGTTTAGGAGAGAATGACCGGTTCTCGTTACTTGCGTTGGTGTGAGGAAGAGATACTTCTGGCATGATTGACAGTTACTGGATTTACACAACAAAGCAACATTCATTGATTCAAATGATTTTTCTGCATTCTTTGATATTGTGGATATACACAGCAAGAGGAGAGATCAGGTTGTACAGAAGATGGTGGATACTGTGACGTAGCATGTGAAGATCCAAGTCTTACAGATTGATGCTAAAGTTGATATTGATTACTCAGAAGTAACATTTTTGACTTGATTTGTGTGTCATAGAGTTTCATGCTAATGCAATGAATTTAATTTAGCTTGCTGCATGATTCCATTTACATTTTCCTAAAGAAGTCTCAGTTAGGCTTGCTGTTATAACTGAGGACTTCATGTGAGATTTGAATTCCATTGTCAATCCCGTTAGTGTCAAACTTGCTTATATAGGGAACCACACAAGTCTGTCCATAGTAAATAAATTGACAACGATAATAAAATTTTCTTCAATTCCTTGAGAAGGATCTACCCCATGATGCCCTTTGTTATCTCTCTGTTTTGGTGTTCGCCACTAACAATTTGGTGCTTATCAACACGAAAGGCCTCTCAAATATGAATTAACAAAATTCAAATATTGATACGACCGACCTTACACATACTAGAATCGTAAAAATTGAAATACTGATATGACCTTACCGAGATATGTGCTCCAGCGAAATGAAATTGGAGTTCACTTGTCTCGAGTTAATCTTTCTCCGATGATTTGAGGGTAAACATGTTATGAAATAACATTCTCCGGCAAAGATTTCCAAAAGCTGATTTTCTGGAATTCAAATCTAAATTTTTCGTTCTGTCGACTAGCGTTTTTTTAATCGACCAGTTTTCCTAACCTACGAAAACTCCAAAATATGAGGAGACTAAGCACTGCCATGAGTCAAGTTTCGCTTCAAATCTGTTTTGATCCAGAAGAGGGTTATCGAACGATAAAAGAAAGAACGCGATGTCAGATGTATTTACCCAACTAAACACAGGTTCCCTTGCTTGTAGGATGAGACATGTAGACCATGGTGAATGAAACCTTAAATAGAACATATGAACAAAGGACAGATGAACAAAAAGAAGAGAACAAATTCGGCTCAAGTTGTATCCAAGGAAGATCAGGTACACGTTGAGTTTACATAGTTGCTTTCACGAGGCTAAGAAAACATCAAGGTTTTCACCATTTCCAGAAGACATTTGAGCCACACTTGTACTTGTCCTTCCCTTCGCATTCCAACGCCAAATCATCAGAAATGAAGGGCACTTTCTGCAGCACACATGACAAAGAATATCATGATCAACAAAAGAAAGTCCTCATGGGGACAAAATTGTTCTGTAACTCTTTGATTTAGCGACGACCATCATTGTGTTCGTCATTGATGTTTCGCTCAAAGATAACCACGCCGGTTGTATTAGGACAACAGGAGATACGAACAAATATTTCAATCGTGTCGAACCGCTAGGAAAAGTTAAAAGATAAATAAGAGACGAATTGAACCTTTTGCTTGGCAAGATCCTGGCAGCCAGTGAAGTTCTCGGGGAACTTGCAGGTGCCAAACTCGACCGTGTACGCTCTCGCAAAGTTCGCTCCGCTTGTGGCCAATCTCTTCTTATCATTCAGTTCCTACAATCAGATCATTAATCATCAGCTGAAATGAACTCAGTTCAGGTTGGAACCTATCCACCAAAGAGAGCCTGCATCGAACAATACCTTGTTGACCTTGCTCTTCTCAAGATACTCCTCAATGACACCGGCATCGGCAGAGGAGGTGGAGGCGACAGCGGTGGCAAACACAGTGGCTGCCAAGCAGGCAAGCGCGGCTCTTCTTCCTTCAGCCGCTTTCGACTCGGGAACTCTGACTTGTTGGGCCCTGATCATAGGCAACTTCTGACCAGGCACACCAGGAGTTGCAACTGAACCAAGCTTTGAGCTGAGTTCAGATGAACCAGTTCCCGAAATGGCATACTTGCAAGCCAGCACGCTGGAGTTCATGGTTGCCATTTAGCAAATCTGGGTATGAATTTTTCTGGGCAACCCCCGTTTTTTTTCCTTGGAAAATTCTGAAGAGCAATGAGGGGTTCAAGGAGTACTGCTTTTGAAATTATTGGGTGTGCTTAGATATGGTGGAGAGTGATGTGGAGGAAAAGGATGAGGGAGGCAACAAAAGATTGTGGTGGGAGTGTGGATAAGGTGAGATTGCCTCACTCCTATTGGCAATTCGGCATATTTCTTTTCCTTCCTGGGACCAGTGGTGGGACAAGCTAGGCTCGTGTGGCGAGCTCGAGTCCTGGACCCACTTGGGAATCCAGGGTTCATGCTTCATATATCTTGGACTGAGTCTCGGTAGGAGTTTCTATTATTCTTTCATTGAGGAGACATTCTGAGAGAAACATGTCCGAGTATCAATCGAGAATATGTTTGGCAATATGCCAATAGGTTCAACCAAGACAGAGACCATGCAAAACAGATAAGCAAAACGCCTATGACCACATCTCAACTTCTTATTATGGTCACAATCCAATGCCGCCACAGGACTTCATCAACGAATCTGTATCGACAATTGTGTGGCAGTAGAAAGAGCACTCTGTTCAGGATGACATGCTTGTTCATTTGCTCAAATCTTGAAGGAACAAACTAATTGACACATAAGGAAAAAAAAAACGCAATTGATACATCGAGCTTGAATGTGTCGAAATCAAAATAAAGAGAGCTTAGGAGACCAATGACCCACAAAACATAGAGAGACAGAAAGATCATGAAGTTCAACATTTTCTCAGAAATTCCTTCAAGTTCAGCATTTTCATGCACGAGCTCTAAACAATCAAGATGCCAGAGCAAAATCAAACGAATATGTGCATACCAAGTTTGAAATTTCACATGCCACCAAAATTACTTCAACATATTTCACATGAAAAATACAATAATCTATCTGTACATCAATCAAAGGGTATCTACCAATAGACATGAATACACTGTTGGCAAACGGCCTCCATAATAGACAGTTTGCCGTCTGGATCGAAGATTAGTCAGCATGTTGTTTATCATGCTTAAAAAGAAAAGAATTTAATTCTCTACCAGCTGAGAAGAAAAGAAAAAGTTTATTACAGAAACAAGGCGATGAAGAGAAAAGGAACCAAAATGTGAATGTCCAAAATGCTTCCAAGTAAAAAAGTGATTCACAAGGGGCTAGAAGGCAAGCAGCTCAAGCTATATCCAAGGATGCACCAAAGCTTGGACATTGGATCATCTCTTCGTTTTCTAAATGGCACACCTCCAGAAACATAGATTGCAACCAATTTGTTCTGAAGTGAGATCAAATGAAAGAATCAATCTGCCAAAAACAAATTGAGCATTTATCTCTATGCTGGAAAGGCCCCTTTGCGTTAATTGTCATCTCAGTCGAGACAATCTCTTTCTCTTACGGTTCTTTTTTAAAGCAACAGTCATTCTTGTGGAGTCCTTGGAACTTGATGGCAAACCTAAGGTGGCTGATGGTACGCAAACAGATGTTCTGGTTTTCTTGGACGACCATTGGATTGGCAGTCTTTTCACTACAGTGCCAATATCATTAGTGCTATTCAACTCGACAAGTTTCTGTATCTGATCAACCATCTGATAGGTCCAAGCCATTGACTGATCTAATGCTAGTGAATCATCCAAAGGCATTCTCCAGATATTCAGCAATACCTCCCTGAATGAATGCATAGACATGGAAGATTGACAACCTCGACGATTTTCACATATCATGTTGACCTTTAAGACATGCTTGCAAAGGTTTGCCTGCATCGACCATGGGCAATCACAAAAAGCAAACTCCGATCCTGGGTTCCACACTAAGTGTGTCACACTGCTGTCCTTTTGGCCTTGCACTTTGGCATAGAGGTGATCTTTCTCGTCAAAGGTGATGGCAGAATCAGGAATTTGCAAAGCTCGGTGCCACGATGTAGAAGTGATATATTCCTCTCTAACATTTTGAAAGGAATCACTTTCATCTGCATATCTGTCAAGCCAATAACTGGAATGAAGCTCTGTAGTCAATTTATGCACAAGCCAGTCTACTCTCCATAGTGCGTTAAGGTGTGAATCATCAAACAATTTTGTTTTTAGCTTCGCATGGTAGGCTTCTATGGCACTCGATGCTTCCTGGCTTGCAAGAGGAAGGGCTTTCATTGTTGAAAGCCACATCTCTGTCCCCAAAGAAAAACCAAACCATAATGAGACAGATTCCAAGAAATACAGTGAAAATCAACAGAGCAAAACACCTGTAGGGATGTGGAAGGCTTACCAATCTTGGGTACCCAAAATGCCTTGAAATACTCCATGAAAACAGTTTGATCAGCAAAATCAAGTACTAACTCTTCCAGCGCAGCCAAAGTTTCAGACCCATCCCAGATACTGTAAACAATTTGTCCCAAACGTTTGAAAAGCTCACGTTGGACTTCAGGATTAGAGCACTTCTTCACCACATTCCTTAACCATGTTCTACGAATTCGCCAAAGAGAAAAGAGGACAGGACAGCTAAATATATCCCTGAAAATTATAGTACTAGGTTAAGGAATTAAATTATAGGGCATAATATATAGAATCTTCAAATTTATTTTAGCTTAGGAGGAAAGATCAATAGAAAGAGATACGTGCCTTATGGGATCAATTTCTGCAGCAGCATCATCAATCAGAAAACCACTAACCTTCCACCCAGGCTCAACACTTCTAGCTCGATCAAGAAGTGCTTTCATCCACTTGGAGACATCGGGCTTCGAAAAGCTACGAGTAATTACCCAGGCGACAGGAAGTGCATGCTGCCTAGAATCAAAGACGAGTAACGTGCACAATGGGTACTGCCAATGAAGTGAGCATTAACTTACCAGCCATCAGATAATTCTTAATCAACTGGACAATTAACTCACAGATTGTTGTTACCTTCAATCTCTTAATGCCAAAGGTCGAATCTGCTGCTATGAGACTGCGGTGTCCAAAACGAATCATTTGTTGCAACTGCCATTCTGTTTGAATGCCCAGGATGAAAGCATCTGTTTCTGAAGTATCCTGATAGAAGAATATAGATTTCTTATTTCGTTCAACCCACATCCGGATACTGGCTTGATCATCTAGATCCAACTCATGAGTGGATCTTCTGATGATCATCCCAAGTTTGTGGACGTATTGTGAAGCAAGGCTATTGACCTTTGCATCTGAACCACAATAGCGTTGAATCCCTTCAATATGCTTCTCCAGCACATTCTCTTCAGGAATTCCAAGATATATCATGGACATAGTTTGTTGCTGAATCTCACTACAGATATATGGAATGTTCTTGGCACCAGGGCCAATAGCATCTCTATCTAGTGGCCCATGGCAGACAAAGCCAGCCTTGTTTATATGACGCCTATCATTATATATAAGAAGTGCAAGTGATGGACGGGCATAAAGACGCTTCACTACAAAATGACAAGTGCAGCCTCGCATGGATTGAGGTCTGGCGGCACGATTTCTCGTGTTTAACCGATATCTTCGACTGGGTAATATGCCACCGCCTTCCCCATAGTTTTCAGGACCAAATGAGCACCAATACCTGCATAAAAAGCAAAAGAAAAATAACATCATTTTCATTTAACTGCCAAGTGCATGTTTTTGGTATCAGATCCTATGGCTCTTTTGGCATAGTAATCAGCTGGATAAGAAGCAACTGTCTTTCTGACAGTTGTAATAATGCTAAGGACACCATACATAGACCTAATCGTGGTCAAAATTCTCCAGAGTATTTAGAAGCTCATAATTTCTACTAATGAGAGAAAGAAACAGAAATCACCTAGGGAGAAGAAATACTCCAAAGCAATTGTACGGCACTACCTTAGCTCCAGAGCAACTTGGTCGATGCTAGACAAAGTCTAAACTTGTTCAACACACAATGGGGCAAAACATAGATAATCATAACAATGTACAAGATGACAGGAGTTTAGAATAATGTTATCATTTAACAATATTAATGAAACTTACGATGTTTTGAAAGTGAGATCCGACATGAACTAGAAACTTGAACATGACATTTTACAAGATTTTTCCTCCCATAAACAAGTAAACAGACATTTAGCAATCAGACAAAATTAATTTCAAGAACAACAATAACTTGAAAACGTTTGCAACCTAAGAGTACAACACTTATGCTGAGAAACCAATCAACAGCATATCCTTGAGACACATTCATTAGCAGAACCGACAAAAGTATACCATTCAGCTTTCTATATATTGATGCGTTAAACGTCCAGAATTTCAAGGGCAAGCAAGAGAAACGATACTGCTGTTCGAACACAAAGTGCGTAGAAATTATCTTCATCCATACCAAAACCCACTTGTTATTAGGATATTTAGGTAGTTATCAGATATCAAGAGAACATGGCTCATGATAAAACCCACCTACTAAAGCATATCTCGAAAAGATAGCTGTGAATCACATTTGTAGAGCTAACTTCCCAAAGACGAAGGAATACTATATAGCCCAAGAAAGAGAATCATAAAGAATGCAACGTCTAGGTAGGCCACACACTTACATCTTATACTCCAGATATTCATCACTCTTGTACTCCTTCAAGCTCCCTTTCGATCGTTTTCTTCCCCTTTCAATGTGAAACCTCGTCGGACATTCTACATTTGAGCACTCACCAATTATGAAGGCATCAACTCTCGGATAGGGATTAGAGCGACGTCATCATGGTGCTCAGGAGTCCCAAACTTGGTCCAAGTCAAATCAGCCGCAGAGAAATCCTCATCCTGTGGATCTTGCACAGGGATGTCGACTATGGATCCCACAATATCCATCAGCTGCACAACTTATCAAATCGCAAGTTTTACACGAAGCCCCACATCCTGCAAAAAATTGCAGAGGCAACCAAACTCAGGTTTTACTCTAGCAGTAAGCATGGACAACACTTGCTAATCAAGATTCAGGAAGAAACCCAACAACAAATTCTAAACATAAACAGTTCAAAAATTGCTACTTGTCTGCCAATTCCTCACAAGATACACATTTCTGTTTCAATGCTCCTTGTCAAACGGATATGAGACAAAAACGCAGACTACTAAGTATGGACAACGCGTCCTAATCAAGAATCAGCAAGAAACCCAACAACAAATCCTAACCATGAACAGTTCAAAAAACGCCGCTTGTCCGCCATTTCCTTACAAGATTACACATTTCTGCTTCAATGCTCCTTGTCAAACGGATATGAGCCAAGAAAACGCAGACCACTTACCTTTGTCTCCGAGCTAGAGATAGAGAGAGCAAAACTACATTCGCCCAATCTTTCCGAGGAACTGAACCGCAAGAACTAACGGAACAAACCCCCAAATTCGCACCCAAGGAGGCGAGAAGAAGAAGAAGAGAATCCTACCGAGCAACAACACAACACCGCCGCTCACTCCGACCAACCCTTTGTCGCTGCCAATTCACAATCAACCAAGAACAACTCGGCGAACGGACGGAGCCGGCGGGCGGAAAGGGAATCGACGGAACCGCCGTGCCTCGGTGGCGAATCGCTCGTCGCGGTCGCCGGAGGACGGAGCCGGCGGGCGGTGGCGGGGCGGCGGCGGAACCTGCGTATCTCCGTCGCTGGGAACTCGCCGGGCGGAGGAGGCGAAGCAGAGGAGGAGGAGGAGGGAGAGTGAGGAGGAAGAAGGTGATTGAAATATCTCAGGGTTTTTCACGGGTTTTCACCTTTCTTTTTTTTTTTTTTATAACTTCGTATCTTAGTAATTTAAAAAAATTTATTTTTCTAATTATTTATTTTTGACAAAATAAAACATACTAAAGTTTTAAAGTTTAAAAGATTTTTCTAGAAAAGGCGATCAAATCCATCTCTACCGGTCCTCGAATTCTCGAAAAATTTAAAACTGAATGTTACAATGAATGAAGTTTTATGACAAAACATTCACCTCCTCCACCATCCATAATAGGATGGTTCATTGCGAATGAGAGGGACAATAGCACAAATAATTGTTCGCTTTTAATTCGATGTGCAATATTGCCCCCAACTTTTAATTTGTATAACATCATCTCTAAATATTGAGTCAATATGTAATATCTATCCTTAAAATTTGAACTTATTCAATTTGATCTCTAAACTATTGTTCAACATTCAATACAATCCGTAAATTATATAAAACATTTGAAGTTTTACCTACCACATTTAACATTAGATAAATTTAAAAATCAAGAACAACGTTGTAAAATTCATAAATCATTTTCTCCTTTCCCTATATAAGAATTAGGAATTCTCTTAGTCTTTTTTTTTTTGAACAGTCTCTTATTCATTTTTGCGATGCCATTCTTTCGTTTTATGATGCTCGAAAGACCTATTGATCTGGACTCGATGCCGGACTCTGCTTCTGATCGTTCTCAGGATTGTAGTCCTGTTTCTATTCAGTCACTTTGATGAGGATAAAAGTCTCACAAAAAATACAAAGAACATCGATTTCATTCAGCTAAATTGAGAGGGATGTGATTCAAGAACTTAAACTGGATGCGTGATCAATAGGCCCCTGCCTAGCGGCGGCTCCGGCAAAGCAGAACGGCCCCGGCAACATTCATCGAGCTACACGCACACATGCGCGAGCTCAGGCTCGAGAAATTATCTACAAACTGCATCAGTGGAAACTGCTAAAGAGCGGGCAACGGTCTGTTCCCAAAGAGAACTTAGCACAAAAGTAGGGTTGAACACATGAAGTTTCTACGAGGACATCAGGGTGGTGACTAATCCCAACCAGTCAAACCCCATTTATCTGCAAGATTGTACATCACCAGTTGGTTCCAAACAGAGCCGAAGAGACCCTCTCCTCCGATCGCGAATGTCAAAGCCCATGCGCACAGGACGGCGCTAAACACCGAGAATCCAATGGCTGATCTGAAAACATCTGCAAAAGAGAAGATTCCTGGTGAATTTGCAGCATGTTGATGCATACGGAAGAACCGAGAGGATGAGCAGAGACACGGAAAACGAAGAGAAAAGACAATTTCGATGAGCTGTGGAATGCAGAATAGGTGCACATGTCACTGCTTCCTGCAGCCTCATCGAAAAAACACACACGTATCCAACAGAACTGCAAAAATGAGGACTTGAAATCTCAATCTCCTACCAGGTTCCCGCAAGGATACGATTCCATGAAAAGATGGTCTATGCTAGCATCTCAGGGAGCAAGCTGAGTAATTCACTCAACAAAAGATAAGATGAGGCACCCTCAAATGCAGCTTCAACACAACATAATGAACAACTGATGTTGAGGATGCTATCCTTTAACAAAGTTCAAGGATAGTCTAGACGGATGATGGGAGCAGAATGGCAAGAAATAAACACACATCCATCTTCAACAATATCATCTTCTGGAAATTGACATCTTTAATGATTTGTTATGGTGTAATAGGAAGATAGCTCCTAATGCATTAGCCAATTGGCTCATGGGTCCCAACTCACAGATGAAGGAAAGACATATACTTCAGCCTCAGGAGGAGTCCTGATATGGTTCAGCTAGTCTTAAGTCTAGATCATTTGAGTGGGATAAGTCATAATACCTTTGCCATTATTTACAAATTTTGCATACAGAGTAACATAGTGAAGGAGCAGCTCTTGCTAAGCCAGCTTGGCCAAAGAGATTTCAACTACCGATCACTCTCAAGCAATTTGATCTTTTATTTGCCAGAGAGATTTTTTTAAGACATCAAAAGGAATGTCCAAATAATTATAATCATTCTGTCACGATTGCTTAAACTTGATAGCTGCTATCTGATCCTATTTCCAAGAAAACTAAATATCCATCAACACAAAACAGAGGACTGCTATGGTCTTATGAAGGCCCGTCTCCAAGGTGAGTTATCAGAATCTGAGACTTATATAAGCATCATTTTTGGACATTGGGGAAGGAAATTCCCAGGTACATAGCCAACATGCGAATATTGATGAGAATGACTCCGTATATCACAAGACATCTAAGCGTGCATTATTTTCTGAGCCAATGTTAACAACCAGAAACCAACAGTATGTGGACTTGATAAAGCTCTTCCATTTCTCTCCCTTCAAAACAACCTGCAGTCAGATTGTTCGTTCGTTCTTCTTTACCTATGCTCTTTCAGAGTGTCTAGCAAGCCAAGGATTTTACAATTTTCTACTTATATCCAAGAAAAGATAAGTTTGAAGAACATATTCAGCAATTTGCTCATCGAAGGACAGTAAAATGACAAGTGACTAACAAATTCATCACTTGGTATAGCACAAATTTGGCAAAATCTTCGCCCTCTTCTGCATATTTTTTATGCAAGGATACTTGCTCAATCAAGGCCAAAGACTATATGAACCATCTCCACATAGCATGATTTCTTCCCTCCTCTTCTATGTTCAACAAACATCCAGCAAAAAGATTTTGCTGAAAATATCCCACTACTGAGTGCCACCCCATCATATCAGCACCATCTATTCCAAATCTGCCTTATTTAAAGTCAAAAGTCTCATGGCCCTTGCTATAAGGTCTTGTTTGGATACACTAGAGAACACTCTGAACATGTCTGACAGCCTATTCTAATTTCTAATTTTGAAAACTACCTCTGCACAGAAGCCTGCTTCAGGAAGCACAAAACCAATTATTTCATTAACATCTCTCAAACATACTTTCGTTTAAAAAAGGCAGAAAATGGTGTCCCTTTACTCTCAGAAACACTTTCAAACAATTGTTAAGAAGATTGCCAACCAAAGTATTAAAATCCTCAAGACCTAAACAAAAGCTGGAGATCTCAGTTAGTTATCTGTCTCTAGCAATTTAGAGATCCCAAAATTAGGTCCCTAATTGTGTTATGCTTTCTGACTCCAGCTACTACATTTAGAAAAGTAAATTTCATAAATCCCTCACCAACAACAATCTTTAATGTGGTTCAGCGGGATAAGACGGCGTGAGGCCATCATCAGGAAGTAACTAAAAAATCCCCATGTTCGCTAAATATGAAAGCGCAGCTGATTAAATAGTTTCACTTCTCTCTATACGTGCTTTGTGATGAATAGATTGAAAAACAATGTAATAAATCCGAATAGATACTCTGTGAGCTCAAATATCGGGCACATGACATTTTCTGATTTTGCAACAACCATTTCGACAAGTCACCATTTCTACAACAAAATTGCCGGGCATATGAGAGAAGGAATCCAGTAGGTACCAAGTTCTTAATCTTCACAAGTTCACTCTCTAAATTTTCCCCGACAATTCATCACGGGTCACTTGATTGTCCTCTCAAACATATTGCCGCAACCCCAGAAAACAGTCAACTCATTACAGGTCAAGCAATTCCTTAATAGACTCCAAACCGACAACTCGTTCTCGAAAATAGCTTGCGAAAAGAAGCAAGCTTTCGACACCGGACAATCCAATCATCGAATAAGCTCAGCAAATTGGCAACCCAAAAGACCAAATAGAACCGAGATACCAATCCCCCCATCAAATTAACTTCCTTCGAAATCAATCAACGTCGGCACTTCATTTCCCACACATTCTAAGCACAAGAATCAAAATCCAAAGCGGCGTTCGCGCTTCGATTCCTCCAAGAACATGATCATACAGCTACAACAGCGCATCATCGCGAAGAACACCCCCACGATCCGAATCGACACGCAAACGCACGCAAATCACAACATCAAAAAGCGGCGAGAGATACAGCGACGAGTCCTTACAGCGGCGAATCTGAGGGAAGGAGCGCTTGTGGGCGAGGACGGGCCAGAAGTAGAAGCAGTTGACCGCCCAGAGCCACGGCAGGAGGGCGAACCCGAACTGGTAGAACCGCCGCGCGTAGCCGGCGGCGTCCTCCTCCGACAGCCCCAGCGGGCCGTCGATCGTCGGCCAGAGCGGCAGCGACGACGCAATGGAGTTGGGATTCGGGTTCGGGTCGTGATTGGGGCTGGGGCCGCCGGCCGGCGAGCGCGACGCCTCCATTTTTGCACCGCTCCGGCGAGTCGTTGGCTTTCTTTGCTTTGTGCGCCTTCTTCAATTCCAAGTCCGTCCTAACGCAAATCGCCAAACGATTCCCGTGAAATTTTCATTATAAAGAAAACTATTTTTCATAAAAATTGTTCTTTAATAAAAAAAATTAATTCTCATTTATTTGATATTTTTTGAGAAAGTGTTTCTGGAAACATTTCAAGGCAGTTGGATTAATGGGTATTGAAGGAGGTGGGGAAGTAAACGTTTGACGACTTGTTTTGGGTTTGGGAAAATGATTTTGATTCTTGTTCGGGAGCAATTTGAGAATCAAAATCAATAAATTTTCTTCTTCCCTTCGACCATCTCGCGATTGCCGTCCACCACCGCCCCGCCATTGTCCCAGCCGTCACTTAGTCATACCATGGGTCCGTGGCTCGCGGACCAAGGCGAGTCAGCAGGCTTCCTTGGAGGCAAGCCCGGCCACGGCGAGCTCGCCGTGGCCGGGCGGAGCCTCGCCGGTGGCCGAAGCGGGCCTCGCCAGCTGGGCGAGGCCTCGCGGGCGGCGAGCCGCCTCGCGGGGCCAGGGCGGGGGCGGCGAGCCTGCGACACCCGGCCCAGGTGGCCCTTCTATTCAAAAACGAGAATTGGTTCTTTTTAAGGAAAACAAAACAAAGTGTGGGTGTTCTTCTATTCAAAAACGAGAATTGTTTCTTTTGGAAGTGTGGGTGTTCTCTTTGTCCGTAAGTATTTTCCATTACTTGGGTAAGACACACCCATAAAAATTCATTACATCCATCTCTATTGCAAGGCAACATATTTGGATATTAATACCAATGCAAATTTCAGATTGACCCATTTGTATCGTGTTTCTTCTAAACAAAATTTCATGTCATAAAAATCTCGAATTGGTACGCGAGCAACAAATATACCAAAATCTTAGGGCAAAATTGAGGCAAAATTAAGGATTTAACAAATTGTCGAATGAAAGAGAAGTCTCAGGGCAAAATCAACAGATTTCCCAATCTCAATTCATTTTCTTCGAAATTGGCTTCCCAAAATGAGTTGTTGACCAATATACATTGAATCCATGTTTCTAGCATCCAAGTTATTTGTCATGCGTATTTCTATGTCTAGTGATCAACAGAAATACATATTAGATGGAAAGCTAATTATAAGTGAATTCGTTGTAAGTGTACCAATTTAAAGTCTTTTATAACATGAAAATTAATATGAGATAAATGTAGCTCGAATATACCCGTTTATGATTCTTAGTCGTATTATGTAATGAGTAGGTAATATTAACTTTACTCATTGCTAAGCAAACGATAGCCATCTTCCCAATCGAACAAACAAAAGCGGGAGCTAAAATGGCAATGAGGCCCATGAAACGCAACACAAACAGAAGCATGTCACATAAGCCCAAGGCCCAATGGCTTCCCTTAGTAATGGCAAAATCAATCTTCATTTGAGTTTTGGGCCGTTTGATAGATTGAGTCCTTACCGTTCAATTTTAACCAGTTAGGTCCTCAGCATCTGAACTCATATTTCAATGAAGTCTCGAGCTCGCCGTCGGTGGATTTCTGATACCCAAAATCCCTATTTTATCTCCCACTTGGTCTTCTTTCTGGTGTCACGTGACCATGATGGAAGAACAAGTTTTTTATACAACGATGATGGATGCAAATCACAAATCACGCTTGTCGATATGTTTTGATCCATGTCATTGTTAATCGCAATTATTTTATTGTAAAGGACCAAAAATTGAGACAAGGATACAAATTGGCGATATACTAATGTATAGGATTTATAGGAACTTGAATTGAGACACTAAATGGAAAAAAAAAAAAAATTGGGGGTTTGAAATTTAGGGTTTATGACGAGACACTCTTTCTCTCAACATAATATCCCTTAAATGATTAAGCTTGCACCTGGGACCATTTGGAAGATGACGCCAGGAACAACGACACTACAACCTCCTTGTTTAGGATTTGTGTTGAGTTGGTGTTACGTTAGAAACTTTAGTGACTGCAATGATTGAGTTTCAAACGGAGTGAATCATAAAATCGAACCAATTTTGAAAGCTAGTAGTGATATTTTATCGACAATGAAAGAATGAAAACTGTGCAAAATGGGATTTCTTCATAGAATTATGATGTTCACGAAGGAATAAGGTTGTGTTTGGGAGTGACATTTCTAAAAATCTTTGAGTGTTCAAAACCCTTGGGGGCAAATTTGTAGTGTTTGGCAAAAAAATTTTGAAGGGCCATTGTACAAATGCTAGCCTTTCAAAGGCTGAAAGCCCAAGACAACTAAAGGCTATCTAGCATTCTTAGCAACTTACAGTGTACCTTAAAAAGAAAATTTTCATTATTCCTTTGTTACTCTCAAAATTTTATTAAAATTCCAAGTTTGACCATTTTTAAATAAAAACCCTAATCATCTACTCTTATTTTCCAAGCACATATGCCACATCACGCCGCTTCCCTTCCCTTCCCCTATGCTCTTCTCGACTCTTCTTGAGATCTCACTCTTGCCACTTCAAAGCTTACCTCTTTGATCACTGAAGCTCGCCTCTCCAATCATCTGCTAAAGCTCGCCTTCCCCTCATATAGGGAATTTTTGTTTTCTGTTTTCCCTTATTTTTCTTAACTTTACCATTAATCAAATTGTGACCTATCCTCAAAGCCGCTGACCACAACTCTACCAAATTTAAGATTGATAAACATCAAAGAGTCCAAGTCCGACATTTTTCTTAAAGTTTGCTCTTTTAATCCATTTTCCTTATATTTTAAATTGCGTCAATCCAAAGCAATGTTTGAGGAAAGTGAGTGAGGCATTTGTAGATCAGAATACGAACTATCCTTTCTCATCAAGCAAAGGATCCTATGCTTCCCAAAACTTAATTTTCTTTTGAAAGTAATTGCTAATCGAAATTCAACAAATGCCACCAGAAAAAGCCCCACGGCAAACTTCAAAATGATCTTCAAACTGAGATAATTGTGCCAATAAAAAAGAAAAAGAAAAAGAAAGAAAAAAAAAACAGAAGGCTACAGAGGACGTAAGTGGGGCATCTGAACTAACGAGGGTAAGTACCAAATCTAGCATTGATTCAGGTGCAATACTATTTGTGTAAGTTTTGAGATTGATGGGCAAATGGAAATCAAAGATTGGTAATCTTTCCTAAGATATTTACAAGCAGTTCAGAGACTCAATTCCTAGCATTATTTCATGCGAGCATTAGGCATCTTTATAGGTTTGTCTAAGAATTTCAATACTAGTAATGTTGAGGTGATCTTGCACTGGTTTAATTTCATAAAATTAAGTAAAACACCATTAATTCAAGTAAATTTGTCCATATCAAATCGGTGATGTGCCACATAAGATGATCGATAATAATGGGGACCGTCACATCAATAATTTTAGTTGAGTTTTCGTTGGGAGGATTGATTAGAATTTCACACAAAGATTTTAAACTACATTGCAACAATAAAAAGACATTAGGACCAAATTGAAATCTATAAATAACTTTAGGATTGAAAGCAGAATCTTTAATTCCAAATGAATCAAACCTAAGGATTCCTCCGCAAGGTTTGTTCACAGAGGGTGTCTCTTTCCAAAGGCATGAGGGCAGATAAAAAAAATCTCCTGTACTATGAATGCCCCTGATCAGGGCACTGAGATGTCTTCTCATTCTTCCATAATCCAAGCTTGGTGAAGGAAGAGATAAGAGGGCCCTATGGTGCTTTTCCTTGGAGGTGGAAAATTCTTCTTCCCCCATCACATCAATCCCAGTAACCCCTTATCTTTGATGTTTAGGGTAGCATGATGCTAGGCATAATGAGTATAAGGATGTCTAAAATTCTCTTTTCTCCCTATGCCGTATGCTTCGGAAGAAGCTTATTTAATTTGGGAAGGGGCCCCTTCTCCCATATCTGTATAAATGGAATTTCCTTGGAAATCAAGGAAACGTAATGTTCATAATTAACATGTGCATTAATATTATAATGTTATTTTTTAACAAGAACTGACCCATAAAAATATCTTCCATGTAGGCTATCAATAAAGAGCAATCTTGAAAAATTATCACCGGTGACTAAGCAATGGAACTTTACAACCTAATGATAGGAAAATTATTCATATCCTCTGCTACAATTTAAATAAAAAAAGGTTCTTAGAAAAGTAAGGAAAACGTCCACCACAAAAGATCTTGGAACGCTTTTTGTACTTAAAATTCATAGGGGAAAAAAAGAAAAAAGAAACCCTTTTCTAGATTCACCAAGAAGACATCATATCAAAATCACTTTCGACTTTTCAATTGATTAATTTCAGTGACCACATGATGGACGACTAAGAAAAGGTAGGCACAAACGGCATGGAGACATTGGAGATGGGGTCATCTTTGTGAAAACCAACAAAAGGAGGGTCGGCTAATGGCGCTTGCTTTGTTTGGGGAGAAAAAAGGTGATCCTTTCGCTTATGAGACATCTTTATCATTATAAAAAAAATACAAGGATATTATTTTGTGCCCATGACATGGGTGATTTCTAACTTTGCATTGTAAGTCATATAAAAAAAAATATGTATTTTTAAGCGTACCATGTCGCATATTTGGCATATTCACGTTTATGTCTTATGGAACTTTAGAATAGTTATAGTTTGGTAGAGAACCACTGGCGTATGTACACGCTAAATTAGGAATCCAATCTCTTGTTTTACTTGAATATAGATTAATGCTTTCTACTGCCAAGAGCGCATCATATAAACATATCAGCTTAAGGGTTTTACCCAATAATCATAACACCAATTTAGGAAAAATTACCCGTTTAGTCCCAAACCTATTTTACCGATATCAAGTTAGTCCTAAATTTTATAATTTTTTTTCAAATTAGCCATAAACCTTTGCTGATCAATTTTAGCTATAAATTATCGACTTGACAATCTAGTTATCGATAGTTGTCATACATGATACATTGCAATGTTAGCGATTTCCACTACGTTGCAAATGTTTATAATTAAATTAGCAAAATTAAAAAGTTTGGAATTGAATTGACATACCTACATTATGTTTGGGAATGATTGGATAACTCCCATTAACTTATATAACCGACTTAAATCGGTATTCTAGAAACACTAGAGTTGCAGCAAGTGGAACATTAGATTAACTTATGAGATATATCCAATATTTTTGGGTAAGCATAGTTGCTTTAGAGTTTAGTTTATGACCTATATATTATTTCAATCCAAAATAGCTCATGCCTCTAACAATACCATGCGGATAACTTAAGTAAAATCAGAGGCTTCACAAAGGGCTACACATAAAAACCAACCATTGCATGGTTCATGACTTATGAAAGATTCTATGATCACTTAGAAAAACGTGTGCGCACAACCCATACAAAAGTCATAAAAGCTTTATGGCATTCATTGGTTTCTTTCAACTTTCCACGTGGGTTGGGTACGAAATTAACATCACGATTATCATCATCAACATTATCTTTTTTTCATTGTTTGATGGGACTCTTTGTTTCGGTGCACCGGGAGACAATTAGATTGACCAACATCTACCGTCTCCAATGTTTAATATGAGCCTAATTACTCAACACCACTCAACCCTCAAGGTCCGAGTTTGATCGCCACATCATGAGGAGTCACATCGGCATGATAGCACTCCGCGATTCTCACGCACAGAGGTATGAGTACTTGAGACCACACATGTGGATTGGGGGGACTGATTAACCTAGTTGGTTAAGGAGCTGTGCCATTAGGCATGGTTAACCAGCCGTGGGATTTCACCCACTCATATCACGTCGGGCAAGGGACAGGGATTGGTTACCCCATGCCATTCCAATCGTAGAATGTGTTGCCACAGACGTAATGTTTTTGGGATTGGTTACCCACCTTCACTACCTATGAGCCTCCAAATCCTCGGCTTATGTCTATCCACCCGAGGGGATGGGGAGGCAAATACGGGGTCACCCACCCCAGAGCGGTTCTCCCGCCTTTACCTCCATAAATAGTTTAAGGACCTGCTTCGATCCAATCTTACGAGATATTATCCCAACCACTATATTTTTCGAGGCGTGGGAACTGCCTCTACGTCCCTTAGTTTTTTATGGTCGGGGGGCCCTTGTAAAGGTAGAGCAACCCTGCTTGGTTCAACTAGTACCCTACCAGGGGAAGACTCCCCAAGGGTACTCCATCATTACCAATGGAGTAGTTTAAAAACCCGCTCAGGTCTAGCATCCACCCTAGATACCAGCGCTCGAACTGTTCTTTTGTTTGCTCATATAACACTTGAACTTAATGGCATCATGAAAGATTGAGATCCAGACATGATCGCAAGTCAATCGTGCCCGGTGGTGCGCCAAACCTCTTGTGGGTTTTGTTGGTGGCATGACGTGCACAGATGGGACCTCTACTTCAGAAAAAAAAAAAAAAAAGGGCGGTCCAATGTTTATTCACCTATCATACTTTGGAATCATGACCAGGCAAGATATCATGTTCGGCCATTCGTGTCCTCTTATGTCCATCCCATGATTCAAGCAACTTGAATCTGAAGTTTTGGCTTTGGACCCACTTCACCAGCTGCTACCGTCATTGACATGGGACAACAACAATAACAATACAAGAGGGAGAATTACAAAAAAAAAAAAAAAAATTGCACCAAAAATAGGGAATTGTTGAAAATAAGACAATAATCTATGCACGGATAATAATGAGTGGAAGGCTCTAGACCAATATATTAGATTGAGGATTGACGTCTTAAATGCTGATGTACATAGATGGTGCTAATCAAATGATGTGCTTTTGCCAGGTAAAGCTAACTATTTCTCAAGTCTTATCTAATAAATACACGTGGGTCCTTTCGATTGGGAAAAGGTGGACATTAAATTCTCCACCGTCTGCACAATATACAGCTCAAAAAAGCAACACGAAGACTATGACAAATTACACCAACGGGAAGGAAATCCATTTATTTTTGGGGAAAAAATGGCGATGTTTGATGAGAGTGGTCACTGAACTTACCGTATGCCAAATCAAGATGTTCAACTCATACATACTTTTTGATCAAGACCGTCTTATACACAATTCCAATGAATTGAAGTTGACATGCCATCGACCTTATTCAAAAGTCTGATATGAAGATTTCAACCCACTGAAAATTTGAAATTATTCCCCGTGTGTATATTTATATATAAAGATATCATAAGAAAATCGATATGCTCGCAGACATTTCACACCTAAATCTAAGGGAATTGTACGATCTTACACCCACTTTCACTATTTTGGATGACATACTCAAAATTTGTCGGAAATAAATGCCATTGAATTCGATCGCGAGCACACTATATATTCAAGAGCTTGATTACATAAAATACAGATTCGAGTACACCCACTAAAGAAATGAGGTAAACTCAAGGACCAAATGTATACCTTTTTTTGTCTTTATTCGTAGTGTTATTACTATTAGAAAATCTCAAATCAGTTCCCTTACACTACACTTACTTCAATAATTTAAAATTCCAAACTGGACATCCCATAGTATATTCTTTCAAACCAATTCTCATTCCATGAAAATTCCAAACTGACCCAAAATCTACCCACCTTGTTATTTTTAATGGCATGATACCTTCATCTATATTTATAAATTACATGAGCATCAATGAGCCTTTTTTTTTTTTTTTTTTTGCCTATAAATATTAGCATCATCGAGTTTGAGAATACAAGAATCAAAAAGTGAAAAAAAAAAAAAAAAGGGGGGGAAATGCTCCCCTTCCTTTAATGTGATGTTTCTAAGTAATGCCCAAGCATGGTGGGGGAAGGGCCCCTCCCCCCACACCCTTTGAAAAATCAACCTACAAATAAATAAGGATTATCAATCCAAATAAATGAAAAGCAAACTAAAACCAAAAAATATAAAATAAAATAGTGAAATTATGTGAAGTGGGTGGTTGAAACGTCCCTCTAATAAAAACCCAAAAAATGCTTTTGTTTCTTTGGTGGTGGATGCCGCTGAAAAAATTGCATGGCGGGTGGGAGGGACTCTCTCTCTCCCTGTAAAAACCCTGCGTGACCATCATCATCATCATCATCATCATCATCATCATCTTCGTCTCTGATCCTCCATTGAAGAAACGAAACGACTCTTGCAGCAGCAACGACGAAGGGAGGAGTGGAAGACGGAAAGCTCCACCCCGCCAACTCCCTCCGCTCCGGTTACAGAAAACGAAGGAGGACCACGTGCCGTTGTCCTTGCGTTCTTGGTCCGTGGCGGGTCGCGGTCGGAGCTCGATCACCGTCGAGTGTTGATCGGCGGCGGCGGCGGCGGGGGTGTCGAGGATCGTCGGGATCGGGCGGGGCGGCAGAGCGGCGACCGGAGGCTTGACTTTTTCGCTACCTCCCTCTCGCTTTCTTGGTCTCCGCCAGGTATGATGAGTTCACTTCGGATTGCGACGTGTTGATTCCTTCTTTGATTATAATTTCTCACAGAGAAAGAGAGAGAGAGAGAGAGAGATGTGTTGCGATGATTCAGTCGCGATCGAGTCCGGACTGCGGTGGTCGAAGAACGGTGGTTCAGGGGATGAGCCTGGCGGCGCGTGGCGCTCACGCTCACGCTCGGCGGTGCCTGGAGAGCCGCCGCCGCCGCCGCCGCCGCCGCTTTAAATTCTTTTTTGTTTTTTTTTTCCTGTTTTACTTCATCATTTTCGGACTTTGTTCTTCTTTTTTTTTCTAATTTTTAAAGTTGTACGCTATTTTTGGAAAATTAGGAGAGCAGCGATTCGCAATAGATTTTTTTTTTTTAATTTTACTGTCACGGAAAGAAATCGGTTAGTTACCAAACGAAAGTGGACATGGTTTTTCTTTTCGGAAATGTACCTGAATCTTGTCCTTCTTTTTGTCTTTTAAAAGCAAGAAAGAAAAGCATTGGTTACTGAATTTTGCTCTAAGATTTACCATTTTAGTTAAATTTTAAAAATTTGATAAGATTGTATGTGATGAGAGTTACGAATTTTGAAATGTCTTAGTAATTTCATGTGGAATTGGAGTTAAATTGTAAAAGCTGCAAAATTTGAAAAAAGGATAATGTTGAAATACGAGTTACAAAATATTCCGAGTGTATTTCTCTTATTTTTCGCATTATGATGCCTTTGGGAAATTAAGAAAAATAGGGAGAATGAAAAATTCGGGTGGAAAATGATGGGAAATTTGAAAATTTCATGAGAGGTGATAGGAGAGAAAATCATTAAAATTGCGCAATCGCCGTTGTGGGCATCTTACAAGCAATTTGTTGCACATGATTTATAAAATTTTAGGATTTTACTAGTCTAACAGGAAAAAAAAAAAAAAAATGAGGGGAAAATGAACCGGGAGTCATGTTAGGACAAGTGGCAGAATAAGATGGAGTGAGGTGGAAGGTTAGATTTGGTGGGTTAAGATGCAGAGAATAATGTCAAGAAGGCCCCGCTGGCTGGGTGATGCAGCAGCAGACATCAGCTTCCACTTGAAGCCTTGTCAGTAGTGAGCTTTTTCCTGGTTTTGACGTGTGAATCTTGCTACATACTGGTTCTTGGGGAAAGGAAGAACTTTTAACTTGATCTTCATGCATACTTTGGGCCCTGAATTTGCCCTCGGATCTTCAACCTGTTGAAAGCTCTCCTCCCTCTCTCTGAAATGCTTGTTTGACCCTGTGACCCTTTTGTCCTGCCGAAAGAAAAGGAGCTCTTGCTGTTTCACTTCTTTTGGTGAAAGAGTGATAGCTGATCGAGAGCTGGAAGTCACATATCGTTGTGTTACTTTTTTCCTTCTTGGGATGAGTGAAGGGATCTGCTTTCTGGGTCTTTGCTCTTACCTGATGCTCTCCCCATTCGTGTCATCTTCATGAACTGGTTTTGAGAGGTGAGCTCTTGCCATGGTCTTTGCTTGATTTGAGAACGACCCTTTTTGGGTTTGTGTGTGGGTTGAAGGATTTGTTCTTACATCTTACGGCGAGTTTCTTTCATGGGAAACCAGCCACTTGGAAAGCATTTTCTGCAGACATGGCTTGATTGGTTGCAAGAATGAATGAACGGAGAACATCTTCATCTGTCGCCAAAAATGGTCAGGCAAAGATGGTCATTCGTGGCGAAAACATTTTCTGTTGACTAGTTCTTCTAAGCGATACAGGCGACCATGTTTTTTAGGAGAATGTTGTCCAGATTACTTGTGTTTTTAGTACCTAGTTTAATGGTTTGTAAATTGGATAGTCCTCGTTTTCTGTGAGAAAGATCATGAAATCTCGATATCCCTGACGCCAAAACTGCTCGAGGGCATGCTCTGCTGTGTGGCTACTCGACTACAAAAGGGAAGTGGTTTCTTATGTTAACTGAGAAAATACACTGCAGGAAAGCTGCCATACTGGGGTGAGCAGTATTGAGATTCATGGGTTGGTTGAGCAAGATCCTCGGAGGTTCTAGCCATCGGAAGCATTATCATGGGGGATACGGAGGTTATAGAAGTGGGGAGGAGACGCATAATTCCGAGGTGACAAAAACTCCTTTTCTATTCTATCCGTCAGTCTGTCTGTCATATGTGCTTGGTACTTATCATATGAGCATACATGGATTCTGACCTGGGTACATCGGACATTGGTATGGAAGAAGACAGTGAACTGATTGGTAAATCTAACTTCTTGATTCTGAACGCAGGATGAATTGGCAAATCAAGAAAGAGAAGAGGTTGACTATGCGATCGCACTCTCTCTCGAAGAATACGATCTAAAGGGGAAAAAGGTGGTTGGTAAGTTTGCTGATTCATAAGACCTAAGCATTCCCATGGTTGCTTGATTGCAAATTATATTTATCCTCTGAACTCTTTCAACCAATTTACTTGGACTAAGAATTTAAGAATAATTAGTTTCTTCTCAGCAGATTTGGGGATTGGCACTAGACTGTATTTAGAAAATAAACATTGATTGAATGGACATTGGACATTATTACTATGTGATCACAAACTTGTCCGTGTGTTGGCCTTGTTATATGACCAATTTGAAGAGGATGGATGATGACGCCTTTGGATGAAGAATGTTTTGTTGTTTCCCAGTTGCTGGTGTCACGTGAATTTGGAGATTTTAGTCTTCATCTGTTTGCTTAGTGCCATGTTATTTCATTTGTCTTCAGAAGCTGATGAAGATGACCGCTCAGAGGAAGAAGAACCACCTACTCATGTAGAATCAGAAGACGATGAACAAGTTGAAGCTCCGAAAGTGGAAGAGAAGCATAATGAATCTCAAGTGGAGGAAGATGAACAACTTGCCAAGGCTCTCCAAGAAAGCCTGAGTGTTGAATCACCCCATCGATATGAAAGTGGAAACATGTTTCCCCCTTACCCGTTCTTCTTCCCCTCTGGGTATAGGTAGGTCGTTTAGTAAGACGATTGCTTTAGTTTCCATGAGTAGTGACAAATCAAATGAGTAACCACGTTCCGTCTTTTTTTTGGCAAGGAGACTTTGTCAGATTCTCTGTTGATTTTGTTAACCCTAATTCAATCATATTTACGTCCTTTTAGGATGCCTAAACGATGGTTGTCTTTGTAAAACCCAATGTGTCTCGGCATTAGTTACTATACCTCATGTTCAGGTCATCAGATGGACAAGTGACCTTCGTATTGAGTTACCTATGACTCCGCGCATCTAAATTCCAGATCTGGTTGTGTCATCTAAAGTCAAGATCTGGGTTAGTGTCCATAACAGAATAACGAATGCCAATCATCTAATCTAGCAACTGCTGTTCGGGGGCTAATTCAGGGAAATATCAATATCATGGACTAAGATACCCTACTAGCAATGACCATGGATTTATGTTCCTGTTGCTGAGCCATTTACTTCCTGCAGGATTCATCTGATCTGCATATTGAATGTTTATTTCTTGTAGAATTTGTGCTGGTTGCAATGCCGAGATCGGGAGTGGGCGATACTTGAATTGCATGGATTCATTTTGGCATCCAGAATGCTTTCGCTGTCATGCTTGCAATCATCCGATTGCTGATGCTGAGGTCTGTTTCTTATCCCAGATCAAAACTCTGTTTAAGTATAACCTAAAGGTTTTCTAAATCCTCATAATTTGCAGCAGTATTGATTGTATGACGTACTGACTTTTAAATTTTCCTCGGTGTAAGTTCTCGGTTTGGGGGGATCGCCCGTTTCACAAGTCCTGCTACAGGCAACAGCATCATCCAAGGTGTGATGTTTGCAACAGCTATGTAAGTACATTTCTTTGACTGTAAGACATACGCTCCATCTAAAAATTGGCGCTATCAACATATTTGCTCCCTCTGTCCTCGTTGCCCAGTATTGAGAAGCTTGACTATTAATCTCTGTTGTATTCATTATTTTATTGAAGTAATAATCACCATTTGAACGACCTTCTCATCTCTTTGCAGATTCCAACAAATGCAGCAGGCCTTATTGAGTATAGGGCGCATCCTTTTTGGCAACAGAAGTATTGCCCCTCACATGAGCAGGACGGAACTCCTCGATGTTGTAGTTGTGAAAGAATGGAAGTGAGTTCTCCTGTAGCCACAAATGACCAAATCCATGTTTTGCCTCAACTAAAAATTGTAATATTTCTTGTTTCTTACTCTGTTCTTGATATAAAGCCTTCAAACTTTTCTGCAGCCAAGAGACACAAAATACTTGTCACTTGATGACGGTCGAAAGTTATGTTTGGAGTGTTTAGACTCGGCGATCATGGACTCAAACGAATGCCAACCGCTTTACCTTGAGATACGAGAGTTTTATGAGGGTTTGAATATGAAAGTGGAGCAACAGATTCCATTGCTGCTGGTCGAAAGGCAGGCACTGAATGAGGCCAGGGAGGGAGAAAAGAGTGTGAGTGCTTACGTCTTTCAGTTTCTTTAGTTAAAATAACTTACTGTTCGCTCAGCAAGATCGACTTTCTTCTTCACAATGATAGGGTAACCATCACATGCCTGAGACCAGAGGACTCTGCTTGTCTGAAGAACAATGCATTACCACGGTTAAGACTCTCTTCCTTTGACATTTCACTGCTTGAAAAACAGGGCTATTGCGAAGTAGATTGAAAGGCTTATGAACTTCTTCCTGATTTATCAGATTATAAAGAGGCCGACAATTGGGCCGGGCTATCTCTTTGGGATGAGGACTGAGCCTTATAGACTAGTTCGGCAATGTGAAGTGACAGCGATTCTCATTTTATATGGTCTTCCAAGGTATGTTTTATATCTTGCTAAACTTCATTTTTGGTTATTTACAAGCGAACTGCGACTTTGAGTGGCTGAACGCTTCCAAAACTCAGGCTGCTGACGGGGTCAATCCTTGCTCATGAGATGATGCATGCTTGGCTCCGGCTTAAAGGTTTTCTCTTTGCCTTCTTCCATCCAGTAGTCTTTTAAGGTGTACTTGATGTGCATCGAGGATACATATCTGACAGCTGAAGCTTCTGCAAAAATTGTTGATTGCTGTTTGGCAGGTTATCCCAATTTAAGGCCAGAAGTTGAAGAAGGCATATGCCAGGTTTTGGCTCACATGTGGCTGGACTCTGAGACCTATTCTAGCTCTGGAAGTGAAGTTGCATCCTCATCTTCCTCCTCATCCTCACCGTCATCGTCTTCATCAACGTCCACTTCATCGAAGAAAGGTCTGCGGTCTGACTTTGAGAAAAAGCTTGGCGAGTTTGTCAAGCACCAAATAGAGGCAGATAGTTCGGCAGCCTATGGAGAAGGGTTTAGGTCAGGCAACCGGGCTGTGCTCAAGTACGGCCTCCGAAGTACACTTGACCATATCAGGATTACCGGAAACTTCCCTTTGTGAATAATTTTCATAGAAAAATTGAATCAAGTGTTGGAAAAACACAGAGAAATATAGTTTGACAGGCAAAAGAAGATACAAAGAAGAACGATCACAAGACTGAATAAGAGATGGAATGCTGATGAGACATTGGATGAATGTAAATTAGTTCAGGATGTAATCCAAACGCACAAAATTATCTCCTTCCTCTGTAATGGCGTGTGCACTTGACAATGTTTTTGTTGTGGTTCTGGACTTAATATTCAGTACGCTGTGTTCATCCGTCGTTGAAAGAATTTTGGTTTTGTCATGCTTGAAGCCGTTTTAGAGAGTCTTGAACAAGTAAGCTCCAAGTTGGAATTGTTAGGTAGGTTCACTGGAAGGCCAGTCTTTTAAAGAATTTGAGAATCCTCGACATGGAGCGAAACTCAAAAGAGAAATGGGAAACTCGATCTACCCATTCTTGACCAACAAAGCAGCCATGAGCAAAGCGACTTGCACAAAGACGTGCATAATATGTGGAAGAGCAGCACACGATACCGTGACTGCTGGAGAATGTGACAAGATGGCGGTGACAGTCGAGCCAAGATGAGGAGCAGCTTGAGGTCGACAAATGGAAGAGGAAGTAACCGTCGAAGCAGAGTACAAGTACAGAGAGCTGAGGAGAAGAAGAAGACGCGAACATCCGATCCCAAAAACTCTGCTTGTATCCTTCCACTGTTGCAGTCTCGTTTCGTTTCCTTCAGAGTCTGTAGGTTTTGTTTCCAGTACCAGTCAATCAGTTTTCCCTGATGTCTATAGTTTGGTCTGTAGAATTAGTGTTTAGGCGTCTTTGTTCGCAAAGTTGACTTTTTCAAGCCTTTGCATTTACATTTTCAGCACTTCAATTTCAGAGCACTTTGATTTCCTTCCGAATGCATTTTCGAGCGGTTTCATCATCGCTCTCAGGAGCTCGCCAGCCTTTTTTTATTTTTTTAATAGGTAGATTTACTTGTATTTTTCTAAACCTCAATCAAATGAGGGTGGACAACATCCACTGCATGTCCTTATGAGTTTATACAAAATAGCGTATTCAAGAACCTTAAGTTTCCCAAGTAAATCCCAAATGTTCCCAAAGGAATTTAGGAAAACATAGTGATGATGACCCAATTGTCCCAGAATTAAGAGCAGTCATATGTCGGCACGCCTTTTAACTTAAGAAACACACCATTCCAGACAAGTTTAGCGCTATTTCAAGGCTCGAGCACTTTGTATCGGGTCTGAACTAGAGTTAGATTTCGAGTGTGCACGTTCCCAATTGCCTATAATCAGATTTTATGCAATTAATTAGCACGGTCTCATATTTGGAACACTTTCTATTGAGTTTGGACTAGCATAACAATTCAAGCGTTCACATTCCCAAAATTTTGTTGGAATTAGATTCCATCGAGTTTGTGCCAGTTTCACCATTTTGGATGACATTCTCAAAATTTGTTGGAAATAGACACCATTGAATTCGATTGTGAGCACCTTGTATATTTAAGAGCTTGATTGCATAAAATATGGGTTCAAGTGCGCCCACTAAAAAAATGAGGTAAACTCGAGGACCAAATGTATACCTTTTTCCTCTTTATTTGTAGCGTCATTACTATTAGAAAATCATTATTGGCGATGTATGTAAATGTTAAGACGTAGAATGCAGCCTCTCTATTAATAATATAGTATGGTTTGATATGAATTCCTAAAGCTTCTCTCCTCTCTTCTTTTCTGCTTGGTATGATTTTTTAAAACTAAAAGAATGTTTTGATCAATCCTGAAAGTATGCTTTGCATTTGCCACAATGTGGAATCTATACATGTCACGCCCCGATCCTCGAGCACGTACTCATCCCTCATTGGTCGATTTAATTGCGACGTCCTAGGACGTATCGCTGACCTATTCATTTTAATATGCATGCGGAAGCATATAATCAATTCCCAGATAATAAAACAATGTGATAGAAAAGTATGATTAATTTTTCACAAAATACCTTTTATAAACACACATGTTTATACACAAAGGTTTACAAAATGAATCGGCTCCCTACAAAAGAGAGTTGTCATACGACTAGCTAGTCGGACATGGTCACCGATTCTTCAGGCTTCACCTCATGAACTTCGGGTCTCTTGGTCATTTGCCAACACCATCTATGGACCTAAAAATGGTTATACAATAACCAATAAGACAATGTCTCAGTGAGTTCTACCCCTTAAGACTTGATTAGGAAGTCAATACGCCTTAAGGGCTGTCTAAGCACAATCACAGCTAGAGGACTTACCTTGGCCTTAGTCCCATCCTTGTAAGTTAGCACAATTCATAAACTCATCGAGTCACATCAACACATTGATCATTCACTCAGATTGACTTATCGATCAATCGACCTAGTTAGACCATTCTTCGGTCATTTTAATCCATACCATACATTCTCAAAGATGATATATTTAGTCACTGAGCCCATGTGCCTTCTCCAAGATGATATACCTAGTCATCGAGCCCACGTGCAACCTCCAATATGACATATCGAATCACCGAGCCCACGTGCATTCTCCAAAGTGATGTACCAAGTCACTGAGCCAATATAATACAACGTCTTTCTCCGAGATGACATACTTAGTCATCAAGCTAACGTAACATAGCGTCTTTCTCCGAGATGACACACTTAGTCATTGAGCTGACATAACGTAGCATTCTTTTTCACCTTTTATCATACCCGATAAAATAACCATGTGTGTGGGTACACAGTTGGCCTTAGCCAAAATACCATAATTTCATTTTCACAATTCCCACAATTTTATATAGTCCACCAAAATATTTTTGGTATTGTAAACCGATCGGTTATTTTCCAATCAATTATTGAAATTAAATCAATTTAAGAATAAATTCCAAAAATGCAATTCATATAAAATCAGCACAATTTAAGGCTCAATTAAATAAATAGATCACACCGCTGAAATCAGCATAATTTTCTGGTCACTGGCCATCCCAGTCTAATTTCCGGAAAATAAATAAATAAATAAATAATTACAGAAAATATTAAATAAATGCAATAAATCCAATTTAGGCCCGTAATGCCTAATTGGATGCCAAAACAGACCTGGAAAAATTCTGAAGTTTATTAAATAAATACTAGAATGTATTTACTCACTAATTGCACTAACTAACCACCTAACATGCATCAGCAGATAATTAAATTAACTAATCTAATCAAATCTATCCACCTAACCATGCTTAATTAAATCTAATCAACTCATAAACATCATTAACCTACTAAACGAGGTTTAGTGAGTTAAACTCACTTGTTTTGTGATATGATCGACTCAAATCGTCGAGGACGCAACGGGGCACGATCCTCTCTAAAGCGGCATGACGCCAACGGGGCTCGGCTTGGGCCTAAAAATTGGCTCGCAAAGCTTCTGATTTTCTGCTCGGGTTCCTTGGCTAAAGGACTGATTTGAGTGGTTGATTTTGTAGAGAGAAGGGCTGAACTTGCGGCTTCAAGCGGCTGTTGAACGAAGACGCGAGCTGAACCAAAATCAAGTGGTTTCATGGACTCAAATTCGTGTGGATTGCTTCGGTTTCTTACGGGACGACAACACAGCTCGAAAGAAATGGGGGCGACAACGCGAGAGAGAGAGAGAGATTGAATAGAGAGAGGTTTGAGGGGGTGTGTCGGTCAAAAGATTAAAGGAAAAGAGAGGATAAGGAGATAGGAGATAAAATTGAAAGAAAAGTCAAAGAAGTGAGGAGGGAAAATGAGACACGGTAGAGAGAGAGAGAGGGGGGACATCAGTGGGGGAGGAATTCGCACATGTGAGTGAGTGAGTGAGTGAGAGAGAGAGAGAGAGAGAGAAACGTGGGCGGCCGAAGGGGATGGGGGAAAAAAGAAATAGAAAAAAATTAAAGAGAAAATCCTATAACTCAAAAATCTTGGTCACACTTGCTCTTGTTTAGTCCAAATTGGTCTCCAAAAATTCCCATGCTAAAGTAATTGATCCTCACTTGCTTTCTCGCACTAAATTTCCCCTAAACAACAAATCTCGGACAACAAAACGGCCATTTCCTTGAATTCCGAATTCTATTTCATTTTTCTCGGAATCCGATTTTCTGAACAAACTTCTCTAATTGAGGTCCGATTTGTTGAGGAAAAATCCCATAAAAATTTCCTTTTACTAATTCACTTACATTAGATGCCAAAAGTTCCTTTAAATTGGCCAATCCGAATTTTCGTTCGTTTTCCGAATCGTCCGAATCGATTTTCCGTAAAAATCCTGAACTCATCGAAAATTCTTTGAAAGATGAGTCAACGTTCTAAAATGACCTGTGACATGATAAGACTTTCAATTTCTGAAATTAGACTCAAATTTGCGGTTAATTTCAATCCGGCGCGATTTTAGTGTGACCTAGGCTACTAGGTAGCTTTCAGAAATTTTTAGTGTAAATGACTCGTGGTTGATATTCTTTGAGCCACGATGAACCCATTCGACACATTGGCGATTCCCTTGTCGTGAAAATTTCAAATATTCTAATATGGATGTAGGGTACCAAAACGATAGAAAAATGAATTTAGTGTCGATTGACAAGAATTATCACCCACGTTTAACCATATATTTCAGTCAAACCGACCTATCTCTGATTTTTAATCGATCTTACTGTATCGTAATAATCTCGGCATATGAGCATGGTCAAGTAGCCGATTCCTAGTTGAATCCTCAAGTCTATTTGCCTTAAAATTCTTAATGGCTTCCCCCATATAATCTAGTTATTTCACGAGTGATCAGCTCTGAGAACAGCACTATAGGCATGTCAATGAAATGTCCGATTATTCAATTGAAAGCAAAATCGAAAATCTAGGATGCCATAATACATCAATTTTACTATCCTAAAATTTTCTATGATATGAGTCAAAAAATGAAGAAGGAATTTGGTGGCTAATAGACAATCCCTATTTTGAGGGCGAGGAAGGGCTGTGCATGCGGAATAATGTACCTACTACAAAATTTGTTTTCGTTTTCCCTAACTTGTATCATAGGCAAATTTGCTAGTATAATAACCATGGCATTTTTTAGCACATTTTTGCTTAGAAGTTGAATATCTAGTGCAGGAAGGGAGATTTTTCATACCATGATAGAATCTTCTAAAATTGCCACACCTTCCACTATAAATGCTTCAGTTTCTCTTAGTCCTCTTGAACTTCGTACTTCCAATGTCTCTAAAACTGACTATCTTCATGAGGTCTCCTACCTCAATGAAGATAGCAAAATTTCTGAGACTCACATTCCACTTACAAATCCATATTCTGCTTTTGTCAAACCATCCTTTTGTTCATCTATCCGTTCTATTAAGCAACTTATTAAGCATACTCTTAAAGAAGTTAAAGAATATGTCTAGTTCTCAAAATTCAATGAGCATCCTATCCCACCTACTCAGCAAGAACACTTTGTCACCTTTCAAATCCCTTATGACTCTCCAAGATAATAAATACAGCAGGATATACACACATTCACTTTGGTGCTATTAGACTTGCTTTATCCTTTCATGAAAGGAAATAGTTACTTGTAGTTGCACAAATGACCCTTCTAAACACCCCTTTTTAGGACTACCGACATGCTTGTGTTGGCACCATCCAAACTACCCTCAATGCATGAACAATGTTTGTTAAACTGTTTCCTAATTTCAATATAGCTCTCTTGGATCCACGACTTCTCTTAGCTCTTAAGGTTCACCTATAGATTATCGGAACATCTCAGACTCTAGATTCTATTGTTGCTACCTTGCATTACCAAATGGTTTATTAGGTCTATAATCATATCATTGACCTTAACTTCCTTCATTCTGAAGATACTTTGTTCATTTTGGTGGACAATGATCAAACTTCTTTTATCCATGTGCCTAGACAGATTCCTTGAGATTAGCTAGTTAAGTTACTCCTAGGCAAGTGGTTAACTAACTATGAAAAAATTCACCAAAACTCCAAGCCCATCAAATCCATAGAGTCTCAATTTACCAAGAAGAAATATGACACATTAATCATTAAATTTAGTAAGGGAAAGGAAGAGACCACTTCTTCTATATTTCCTACCATTCTTATGATGCAACCTCATGCAACTCATGGTCCAACTAATGATGGCCATCCAGATCCAAAATCCATGATTGAGTCTTTCGACCGGGAAGGACGTCCTATTCATCACTACAAAGATTCCCATACAAGACACTGTTTTTGGGATCTTGATTGCCAGTGTTCCCTTTGTACAAATCCTTCGGATGAAGAAGAATATGATAGCCCATTCAGAAGAAAGAAGTGATCAAAACATAAACTTTACTAGAGGTACCTTCATGGAGACCCCATTGTCAGACCTCTTGGTGAAGATAGAGGAAAATATCAATTTATGGTCTTGTATAGACCACCTCGATTACTCCCTCCTCCCAAAATCCCTAAACCATGTGAACCTCCTCCACCTCCTTAGCCACCATTTAGAAAGAAATCTTCATCCCAAAAGCTGGTTGTCTTACCCTTCTATAAACCCATCTACAAATCAGTAAAAAATGAACTCTTTTCCTCTAGAAGTACCCCAAACACCTCAGCCCTCATGTTACCCAATACCCGTCCTTCCATTTGTCCATATGTTTTAACCTTGAGACTTTCCACCTTTAGAAAAATCTAAATTTACTACCCAAATTCTGACATTAGAAGAGTTTATAGGTGTTCACAATCAATTTTGTCATATTCCTAAGGTCTTGAATCCGATAGATATTGACGACCATGGAAGACAAACAAAAATCATGACTGTTGAAGTTGTCTTGAATTCGTAGTCAAAGAATGTCTTGGCCCACAGTAATATTCTCAAGACAATTAACACTAGGCTTTCAAATATTCAAGCTCGTCTCGATCATGTTGACCAAAAGGTTGATCAAACGGCTTGGGTCACAAATAAATTACTTCAAACATTCAAGAAGAAACTCAAGCAGATGGAATCTAGAACATATGTTTCTCATCATTAATTGAAAGACTAGACGGCAGAAATGGAAAAATTGAGGAGACAAATCAAACTCTTGCATGATGGAAAATTTGTTCCTTTTCCAAATCCATTTTCCTAGCCTTAGCAAATGATTTCAATAGAGGTGGGCCCCTCCGTGCTACATCAATTGCCTCAATTGTTGGTGAAACTCTAAAGTAAGATCAAAGGGATATTGTTACACTTAGAAACCGTATCAAAGAAATGGAAAAAAAAAAAAAAAGATTAGTGAAGAAAAGAAACTAGCTCCTAAACCCTTTCTAAAGCCTCTCTCTGCTCATATCGTCTCAAACCCACTTGAGGCACTCTTGCGAGATCAAAGCAAACAAAAGATACCACCTATTGCTGCATTTGACTTCGCCAAGTAAAATATCTCTAAATCAGCCTCAGTATTGGACTCTCTTTCCTCCAAAAATACTTCAATCTTTGAGCCACAAATACTAATATCCTGTGTACCTGCTATCTTTATGGTTGATCCCCTTAAAGTAGTAATGGAATCAAGTCCATTCAAGATAGAAGTAGGACACTTTCATAACTCAAACCCTGAACAAAAGTCTTCAACTTCAAAATATTACCTCACATTCGATGATATCCCTTATTCTAAATAACCAGATAGATTACAAGAGTTTCATGTTTGGCTCAACACCAAGGCACTTTCTGTTGAAAGTTGGTATGAAATACGGACTGAGTTTTTGAGTAGATTTATTGGAAGCCTAAAAGACTAGTGGAGATATGCTCTTGACCAGGATTAGATGACATTTTTACTTCAAATAGATTTCCATTAAACAATCTGTGTGATCCATGACTTCTTTATTGGTAAACCAGAGGATCTTCTTGAGCCTATTTTTTTTTGTTTGGAAAAAAATCATGTTTTTTTTTTTGTTGTTGTTGTTGTTGTTGTTGTTGTTGTTGTTGTTGTTGTTGTTGTTGTTGTTGTTGTTGAAGAAAGCATCTCAATAGGTATTTCCAAGAAATGCTTAAACTATTTTATGATCTCGGAGCTGATCCTAACCTAAAGTAGGTATTTTTGGCCTCCATTCCAAAAGAGAATGGCCAAATTGTCGAAAGATCCATACAGAATAAGCTGAAGATGGTTGCTAATGTTCCTCTTGGGGAACTCTAGTGGGAGATACATCTTGCTCTTAATAATCTTTGCCTCCAAAGGAAGGCTTTTAGAAGTTACCTTATAAGCAACAAAGAACTTGACCAGACTTGTCACAAGCCTGAGTTAAGAATTAAGTGTTTAAAGAAAGACTCCTGTGATAATCCTTCTTATGGATATCGATGCAAAAAATGAAGATGCTTCAAAAGATTCTCTTCAGGACATAGGAATAAAAGGCGCAACCGGTGATTCTTATGAGAAAGACATTGTAAATGAAGCTCTTTTGGAAGATGAAGAAAATCTGACAGATGTTATATTTGCAACAAAAAAGCCCATTTTGCCAAGAATTATTCAAAGACCAAAGCAAGAAATTCCTATTTAATTCAGAAGATAGAAGCAAACTAGAGTACAAGATGATTATGTTGAATAAGTCTTTTCCTAAAAGATGTATAAACCAAACACACTATGTGTCATCTAGACGTGATCATAGACTAGTGACATTGAAAGCTTATCCAAAGAACCTAAAGAAGAGGTATTCTTCTTTATTTGAACCACCCACAATCCAAGATCTCTATGCATATATTCCTTCTATTCTTTCATATTTTCCTATAAAAATATACCTATTCAAGTATGATAAGCCTATTTCTCTTAGTGGCCCCATCAACACTGGACTAGTGATTCTATTCTTGATACAAAGATACTTCCAAAAAGTACTAGATGTCATACACTTGGTATTTTAACTCTACTTCTGGAGGGGGTGACTTTTGCTCCTTAACGTTTACATACACCATCTTATATAGGCATGAAACAACATACTATAATTTTATAAACCTCGTTTGGCTGAAAAGGCCAATTATTTGCATCCATCAAGTTTAATACTAACAAATTGACTTTTCCACTCATTATCCTTTTTTTTTGCTTTTGCTACAGTGTTACAGAACTATGAACAGTACCCAACAATATGTGAACAATATGGTACAATACTAAATAGTACGTGAACAATACGCTACAATATTTTGAGTCAAACTTTTTAGTTCCTTCATGTGAATCCTCTGCCTTTTTTTTTTTGTCTTGAACAGGTTCTTGGTAGATTCTTTAGTTCCTTTACTCATTATGCCTATGAATAGGCTCCTCAAGGTTGTCGTCTAAATTGTCCAAGCTTCTTCATCTTTCTGTCTTTAGTATTCCTTGATGATTCTTTCAATTTCTAGAGCTTCAAGATATTCGATACCTCTATCATCTAAAGTCTGGTATGAACTAAATGGAATGTTAGGAGGATTAATAATACACACACACACACACACACACACACACACACACACACACACACACACATTGTAGATACTCTTGTCTGAGTGCTTCAAGGAGTTTCTCTACTTCTTCAATTACTAGAGAAAATTCCATATTAATTCATATGGTATGTGTCTTTTAAATGATTGATGAGAGCTCGCTAAAGCATCAGTGCAAGTTGATGGGATGCCAAGTTGAGGTAGATACCTAGGCTAAAGCGATTGACTTTCATTGCCAAGATCTAGTCTAATTGCAAGTAGCAATTCACCATAATCAAATGGATCATTTGATAGTGGTCCTCCCCATGGGTCTTGTGATATGAAGCTACATCCTGTGATTTGTTGGTGACTCAAAAGTGTTTGGTACATCCATTTCATAATATCTTCTTAGTCAAGTATTGATTGTTGAACGGGTTGTGCGATAGTCATCACAATAATCCCAAGAAATAGGATCATCTTTGTTGGCCATGCTTCTAGTGGAATAACTTGATTGCAACAAAATCCTATGTAATTCCGGATACTGTCAAGGATAAATTGAGATTCTACAAGGAAGTATTGTAAAAATCTTGTTTAGAACAAGTTGTGGTTTATATGTGGATACGCCAACATCTGCTGGAGTTTTACACATATCTCCATTGGGTCGGAAAAATATCTAGGGCTTGAAAAATAAAACAATTGTATAGAGTTCTGGGTTAGGCCTACATGCTCTGAGTTAGACCTGGAAAATACTTTTCCATGCACTTAATGGTTTGAACCAACTAAGCATTTCTTCAAAATATTTAGACTTGGCTTCTCCTTGGATAATTTTGCTAATGAAAATAAGGACCTTGGCTGTTAGAAACTCAATGACAATGGCATAAAAATTAAAAAAATACCAATAAAACCATTTGGGCTTTTCTAGAAATTCCTCTTATGAGAAGAATGTGAGTGGATGAATAAATGGATATTTTGGATGCAACTAGTCTAGTATGAGGAGAAGACCTTCATATTCACTAAAAATTTGGAAATGGTATTGTTGCATAAGTCTTCCAAGATTTTCAACAAGAACATTGTCTTGGATTAACTTAGGAATTTTTGGTGTGTATGAATACAAAGGCCGTTTGGGCTTTATTTCTTGAACCTTGAAACCGCTCTTGGATTTCTTATCACATACATATTTATAGTGTGGTAGCTACAAATTCTTTCGGTCTAGACAAAAAATCAGCAAGTATATATATATATTTTTCCCGCAATATGTTTGGTCTTAAAGGAATACTTTAAAAACCATTTTGGCTATATAAGAAGTTGTGGATGCGAAATTTGCTTTTGCTTAAACTTCCACATTTGAGAGAATGAGGTTATGTTCATCTTCATAAGGAAATGATGTCCTATAAGATGGAATTCGAACTTTTTAATGCCATATTTTACCGTCATGATTTCTTTGAACGTCGAATGGTAATCCATTTTCGCTTGTGTGAATCTCTGACTCTTGTGCCCGAAAACTCGTTGCTTGCCATTAATTTTTTTTTTCAAAACGAATAGTAGCCCAATATTCATCATTGGCATATATTTGCAATACTCTTTTCCTCATAGAAGGGATTTGCAAAGGAGGAAGATGTAGGATTTCCTTAAGCCTACATACAAACTTAGTTTGTTGTGGTCCCCACGGAAGAGCATCTCTTTTAAGCATTTGTTAAAATGGACTTATAAATTCTGTGATTTTGGGATAAAGTCCTGGATATAAGTTACAATCCCAAGGAATTGTTAAACTTGTTTGTGGGAAAGATTTTCAATAGGAAACTTTTGCAATTCCTCAGCAATATGAAGACCGAGGTAGTAAGTTCCATCTCTAAGATGCATCCCAAGAAATTCAATTTCTTTCGGAGCAATGATCATCGTCTTTTGGGATAATATAACGCCATGCTTTCACACCATTTCTACAAATTGGTCTAATAATTTAAAATGAGAATCCTTGTCTGGACTATAAAGGAGGATGTTGTCGATGTAAATTTGAGCATTGACCAAAATAGGTTGGAAAATTCTGCATGTAGCTATTTAAAACAACGAACGAACTTTTTCAAGGCCAAAAGGGAGCATCATCCACTGAAAACCAGCTTTGTATCTATTTTCAAGGTGGATTCCCAACTGCCAAAATATAGTTTTAAGGTCAAACTTAGAGTATACTTTAACTTGAGTGAGGCCAGAGAATAATGAATTCTGATGTGGCGGAGGAAATTTATTATTTGGTAAAAATTGGTTAAGAGGCTAATAATTGATAACCAATCTTATCCTTCCTCTATTTTGCTTCGCTTGCTTGTTGACAAAAAATGCTTCACAAACCCATTGAGAATCTAGTGGCTCAATTAATCATTGATGAAGTAAATCCAAGCATTCCTTTTGTGCTAAAAATAAATGTTTTGGATTAGTTATAGAGTGACTGGCTTTGATAGGATTGACATCCTTATTTTTCTTGAAAGGAAAATTGATGAAAAAATCAAGATTTTTTACAAAGGGTTGAAGCCTTTTTGAATAAAGTCTAAGTGAGAATTTGCACATGCCCAAGAAGAGTTTATAGAATTGGATCCAAAATGCTCATCTAAATAGTGAAAAATCTTTGGATATCTATAAATTCCTGAAATTGCCCTTTGAATCAAAATCCATTAGGCATAACTCCAAGTTTAGGAATTGGTTCCCTTATGCTACATTTGCTCCAATAATTTACAATTCCCAACTGGGTATCTCATAATATATTTCCTTCAAACTAATTTTCGTTTCACAAAAATCCCAAACTGACCCATAATCTGCCCACCTTGTTATTTTCCATGGCATAAAACCTCCATCTGTAATTATAATCACACGAGCATCATTGAGCGACCTGGAGAATACAAAAACCAGAAAGTTAAAAAGGGAGAAATGCACCCCTCCTTTCATGTGATGTTTCTAACTGATGCCCCCATGGTGGGGAGGGCCCCCCCCCTTTCAAAGGATTATCAATTCCAAATAATTCAAAAGCAAAAATAATCAAAATAAAATCATAAATTTAAGTGGTGAAGTGGGTACCCAAAATGCTTTTTGCTTGCGTGCTGGAAGCTGCAAAATAATTGCATGGGGGGAACCTCTCTCTCCCTGTGAAATCCCTGCGTTACTGTCATCATCATCTCTGATCCCCCATTGACGAAACACGACTCCGCAGCAGAAACGACGAAGGAAGGAGAGAAAGACGGAAAGCTCCACCCGCCAACTTCCTCCGCTCCAGCTCCGTGCGGTTCGCATCGCGTTCTCGGTCCGTGGTGGATCGCGGTCGGGGCTCGATCACCGTCGGGTGGTGACCGCCGCCGGCGGCGACGGCGGGGGCGGCGGGTCGAAGATCGTTTGGATCGCGCGGGGCGGCGGAGAGACGACCGGGGCTTGACTTTTCGCCACCTCACTCTCTCTTTCCTGCTCTCGACCAGGTACGGCGAGTTCGCTTCGGATTGCGACGTGTTGGTTTCTTCTTCGATTATAATTTCTGTGTGTGAGAGAGAGAGAGAGACAGACAGAAAGACAGAGAGTGTTGCGGTGATTCAGTCGCGATCCAGTCCGGACTGCGGTGGTTCAGTGGATGAGCACGGCGGCGCGTGGCGCTCACGCACGGCGGTGCCTTGGAGAGCCGTCGCCGCTGCCGCTGCCGCTGCCGCCGCCGCCGCCACTTTAAATTCTTTTTGTTTTCCCCTGTTTTACTTTATCATTTTCGGGCCTTTATTTTATTTATTTATTTATATTTGTCCGCTCTTTTCGGAAAATTTGGATAGCAGCGTTTCGCAATAGATTATTATTTTTTTTAATTTACTCGTTACGGAAAGAAATCGGTTAGTTACAAAACGATAGTAGACATGGTTTTTCTTTTCGGAAATGTACCTGAATCTTGTTCTTCTTTTGGCTTTTAAATGTAAGAAATAAAGGCGCTGGTTGCTGAATTTTGCTATACAGTTTGTCATTTTATTTAAACTTTAAAAATTTGATAAGCGAGTTTAAATATATATATGTATGATTGTATATTCACGCAATTTAAAATGTCTTAGTAATTCTATGTTGAATTGGAGTTTTTTTTTTTTTTGGTAAAGAATTGGAGTTAAATTGTAAGAATTGCAAGATTCGAAAAAAAGGGTAATGTTGAAATACGAGTTACAAAATATTTCATGTGTCTTTCGCTTATTTTTAGCATTATGCTGCGTTTGGGAAATTAAGAAAATAGGGAGAACGCAAATTTGGGTGGAAAATGACGAGAAATTTGAAAGTTTTGTGAATGGTGGTTGGAGAGAAAAATCATTATATTCTCGAGAATTTTCTTCTGTATTTCCCCTCCTCCCGTGCATCTTCCAAACATCGATTAGAATGCTGAGTCGAGTTGCACGTGGAAGGCGATCTACACTGTCCGAGTGCAGCAAAACGCAATTTCGTGCATTTTGCAAACAATCTGTTAGATATGATTGAAGAAATTTAGTATTTTCACTACTCTAACAGAAAAAAAAAAAAAAAAAAGTTTAGAGGAAAATGAACCGGGAGTCATGTTACGACAAGTGGTGTAATAAGATGGAGTGAGGTGGAAGGTTAGATTGGATGGGTTAAGATGCAGAAAATAATGTCGAGAAGGCCTCGCTGGCTGGCTGATGCAGCAGCAGGCATCATCTTCCACTTGAAGCCTTGTCAGCAGTGAGCTTTTTCTGGGTTTTGACGTGTGAATCTTGTTATATGCCGGTTCTTGGGGAAAGGAAGAACTTTTAACTTGATCTTCATGCATACTTTTGGCCCTGAATTCGCCCTCGGATCTTCAACCTGTTGAAAGGTCTCCTCTCTCTCTGAAATGCTTGTTTGACCTGGTGACCCTTTTGTCCTGCCAAAAGAAAAGGAGCTCTTGCTGTTTCACTTCTTTTTTTGGTGAAAGAGTGATAGCTGATCGAGAGTTTGAAATCACATATCATTGTGTTACTTTTCCTTCTTGGGATGAGAGAAGGGATCTGCTTTCTGGGTCTTTTCTCTTACCTGATGCTCTCCCCCTTTGTGACATCTTCGTGAACTGGTTTTGAGAGGTGAGCTCTTGCCATGGTCTTCGCTTGATTTGAAAATGACCGTTTTTGGTTTGTGTGTGGGTTGAAGGATTTGTTCTTACATCTCATGGTGAGTTTCTTTCGTGGGAAACCAGCCACTTGGAAAACATTTTCTGCAGACATGGCTTGATTGGTTGCAAGAATGAATGAACGGAGAACATCTTCGTCATTGCCGAAAATAGTCAGGCAAAGATGGTCATTCGTGACTTAAACATTTTCTGTCGACTAATTCTTCTAAACAATACAGGCAATCATCGTTTTTAGGAGAATATTGTCCAGATTAGTTGTGTTTTTAGTACCTAGTTTAATGGCTTGTGAATTGGATAGTCCTTGGCCCTTCGTTTTCTGTGAGAAAGATCATGAAATCTTGATATTCCTGACACCAAAACTGCTTGAGGGCATGCTCTGCTATGTGGCTACTAAACTACAAAAGGGAAGTGGTTTCTTATGTTAACTGAGAAAATACACTCCAGGAAAGGTGCCATACTGGGGTAAGCAGTATTGAGATTCATGGGTTGGCTGAGCAAGATCCTTGGAGGTTCTGGCCATCGGAAGAAGACGCATAATTTCGAGGTAACAAAAACTTTTTTTCTGTTCTGTCCGTCTGTCATATATGCTTGGTACTTATTGACTGAGCATACATGGATTCTGACCTGATTACATCCGACATTGGTATGGAAGAAGGCAGTGGACTGATTGGTAATCTAACTTCTTGATTCTGAATGCAGGATGAATTGGCAGATCAAGAAAGAGAAGACATTGACTACGCGATCGCACTTTCTCTCTCAGTAGATGATCTAAAGGGGAAAAAGTTGGTTGGTAAGTTTGCTGATTCGTAAGACCTAAGTGTTCCCATGATTGCTCGACTGAAAAATTTATATTTATCCTCCGAACTATTTCGACTGATTTACTTGGACTAAGAATTGAAGCACAATTAGTTTCTTCTCAACAGATTTGGCTATCTGCACTAGACTTTATTTAGAAAATAAACATTGATTGATGGACATTGGACAATATTGCTACGTGATCACAAACTTGACCGTTGGTTGGCCTTGTTAGATGAACAATTTGAAGAGGATGGATAATGATGATGCCTTTGGATGAAGAATGTTTTGTTGTTTCCCAGTTGCTGGTGTCACATGGATCTGGAGATTTTAGCCTTCATCTGTTTTGCTTAGTGCCGTGTTATTTCATTTTTCTTCAGAAGCTGATGAAGATGGTCACTCAGAGGAAGAACCACCTACCTATGTGGAATCAGAAGATGATGAACAAATTGACCAAGAAGAATATGAACTTGTTGAATCTCCAAACATGGAAGAGAAGCACATCGAATCTCAGTTGGAGGAAGATCAACAACTTGCCAAGGCTCTCCAAGAAAGCCTGAGTGTTGAATCACCCCCTCGATATGAAAGTGGAAACATGTTTCGCCCTTACCCATTCTTCTTCCCTTCCATGTTCTTTCTTTTTTTGGCAAGGAGGCTTTCTCAGATTCTCTGATGATTTTCAATCATATTTATGTCTCTTTAGGATGCATATACGTGTATGTCTAAATGATGGTTGTCTTTGTAAAATCCAATGCATCTTGGCATTAGTAACTATACCTCATGTTCAGGTCATCAGATAGACAAGTGACTTTTGTATTGAGTTACCTATGACTCTGGGCATCTAAATTCTAGATCTGGTTGTGTCATCTAAAGTCAAGATCTGGGTTAGTGTCCGTAACAGAATAACAAATGCCAATCATTTAATCTGGCAACCGCTTTTCGGGGGCAAATTCAGGGAAATATCAATATCATGGACTAAGATACCCTACTAGCAATAACCATGGATTTTTGTTCCTGTTGCTGAACCATTCACTTCCTGCAGGATTCATCTGATCTGCATATTGAATGTTTATTTCTTGTAGAATTTGTGCTGGTTGCAATGCCAAGATCGGGAGTGGGCGATACTTGAATTGCATGGATTCATTTTGGCATCCAGAATGTTTTCGCTGTCATGCTTGCAATCATCCGTTTGCTGATGCTGAGGTCTGTTTCTTATCCCAGATCATAAGTCTGTTTTAAGAAAAACCTAAAGGATTTCTAAATCCTCATAATTTGCAGCAGTATTGATTGTATGTTGTACTGACTTTTAAATTTTCCTCGGTGTAAGTTCTCGGTTAGGGAGAATCGCCCATATCACAAGTCCTGCTTCAAGGAACAGCATCATCCAAGGTGTGATGTTTGCAGCAGCTATGTAAGTACATTTCTTTGACTGCAAGATGTATGCTCCATCTAATTTGGCACTATCAACTTATTTGCTCTCTGTTCTCATTGCCCTGTATTGAGAAGCTTGGCTATTAATCTCTGTTGTATCCACTATTTTATTGAAGTAATCACCATTTGAATGACCTTCTCATCTCTTTGCAGATTCCAACATATGCAGACGGACATATTGCGTACAGGGCGCATCCTTTTTGGCAACGGAAGTATTGCCCCTCACACGAGCAGGATAAGACTCCTCAATGTTGTAGTTGTGAAAGATTGGAAGTGAGTTCTCTGTTGCCTCGAAGGGCCAAATCCATGTTTCACCTCAAACTAAAAAATTTAATATTCTTGTTTCTTACTCTGTTCTTGATATAAAGCCTTCAAACTTTTCTGCAGCCAAGAGACCCAAAATACTTGTCACTCGATGACGGTCGAAAGTTATGTTTGGACTGTCTAGACTCGGCAATCATGGGCACGGCCGAATGCCATCAGCTTTACCTTGAGATACAAGAGTTTTATGAGGGTTTGAATATGAAAGTGGAGCAACAGATTCCGTTGCTGCTGGTCGAAAGGCAGGCATTAAACGAGGCTAGGGAGGGAGAAAAGAGTGTAAGTGCTTACGTTTTTCAGTTTCTTTAATTAAAATAACTTATCGTTTGGTCAGCAAGATCGATTTTCTTCTTCACAATGATAGGGTAACCATCACATGCCTGAGACAAGAGGACTCTGCTTGTCCGAAGAACAATGCGTTACCACGGTAAAGACTCTTCCTTTAACATTTCACTGCTTGAAAAACAGGGCTTTTGCGAAGTAGATCGAAAGGCTTATAAACTCCTCCTGATTTATCAGATTATAAAGAGGCCGATAATTGGGCCAGGCTTTGTCTTCGGGATGAGGACCGAGCCTTGTAGACTAGTTCGAAAATGTGAAGTGACGGCAATTCTCATTTTATATGGTCTTCCAAGGTATGTTTTATATCTTGCTAAACTTCATTTTCGGTTATTTACAAGCGAATTGCTATTTTGCATGGCTGAACGCTTCCAAAACTCAGGCTGCTTGCGGGGTCAATCCTTGCTCATGAGATGATGCATGCTTGGCTCCGGCTTAAAGGTTTTCTCTTTGCCCTCTTTCATCCAGTAGTCTTATAAGATGTACTTGATGTGCATCGAGGACACGTATCTGACAGCTGAAGCTTCTGCGAAAAATCGTTGATTTTTGTCTGGCAGGCTATACCAATTTAAGTCCAGAAGTTGAAGAAGGCATATGCCAGGTTTTGGCTCACATGTGGTTGGACTCTGAGATCTATTCTAGCTCTGGAAGTGAAGTCGCATCCTTGTCTTCTTCCTCATCCTCGCCGTCATTGTCTTCATCAACGTCCACTTCGTCGAAGAAAGGTCCGTGGTCCGACTTCGAGAAAAAGCTTGGCGATTTCATCAAGCACCAAATAGAGTCAGATAGTTCGGCAGCCTATGGAGACGGGTTTAGGTCAGGCGAACGGGCCATGCTCAAGTACAGCCTTAGAAGGACACTTGACCATATGAGGATGACAGGGACCTTTCCTGTGTGAATAATTTACATAGAAAAATTGAATGAGTGTCAGGAAAACACATTGAGAAGATATCGTTTTACAGGCAAAAGAAGATACAAAGAAGAGATAATGATGAGACTGAATAAGAGGTGGAATGCTGATGATTGGTTTTCCAGACATTGGATGAATGTAAATTAGTACAGGATATCATCCAAACACACAAATTCTCTCTTTCCTCTATAATGGCGACACCATGTTGTGTGGTGTGCACTTGACAATGTTCTTGTTGTAGTTCTGGACTTAATTTTCAGTACGCTGTGTTCGTCCGTTGTCGAAAGAATTTCGGTTTTGTCATGCTTGAAGCTGTTTTAGAGTCTTGAACATGTGAGCTCCGAGCAGGGTTCGGTGGGAATGTTCACTGGAAGGCCAGTCTTTTAAAGAGTTTGAGAATCCTCGACATGGAGCCATATTCAATAAAGGAGAAATGGGAAACTAACCCATTCTCGACCAACAAAGCAGCTACGAGCGATGCGATTTTCGTGTTGAATGCGTAAAACGTGGAAGAGCAGCACACGACACCGTAACCACTAGAGAGTGTGACAAGATGGTGGTGACAGTCGAGCCCAGACGAGGAGCGGCTCGTGGGTGAAACTTGGAAGAGCAAGTAACTGTCAAAGCAGAGGACGCAAAATATCCACTGCATGTCCTTATAAGTTCATGCAAAATAGCATATTCAAGAACCTTAAAATTCCCATGTAAATGCCAAATGTTCCCAAAGGAATTTAAGAAAACACAGTGATGATTACCCAATTGTCCCAGAATTAAGAACAGTCATATGTCGGCACCCCTTTTAACTTAAGAAACACACCATTCCGACCAGTTTAGCACTATTTCAAGGCTCGAACACTTTTAAATCGAGTCCGGACTAGAGATAGATTTCGAGTGTGCACATTCCCAATTACCTATAATTAGATTTTATGCAATTAATTAGCACTGTCTCAAATCTCAAACACTTTGTATCGAGTTTGGACTAGAGTAACAGTTCGAGCATCCGCATTCCCAATGGTTGTCGGAAATAGATACCATCGAGTCTACACCTAGTTTCACCATTTTGGACGACATACTCAAAATTTGTCGGAAATAGATACCATCGTATTCGATTGTGAGCTCCTTGTATATTCAAGTGTTTGATTGCATAAAATACGGGTTCAAGTACACCCACTAAAAAAATGAGCTAAACTCAAGGACCAAATTGTAGCGTTATTACTATTAGAAAATCATTATTGGCAGTGTATATAATTTAGTCCTAAACCTTGGTGCCGATTTAGTCCTAAACCTTTTACGTTGTGCCAATTCAGTCATTTCCGGCCAAAATTGGCCGGAATTTGCTGACTAGACGCCGGCCAGGCGACGTGGCCCGATCGGCGGCGCGTGGACTATTTTTAATATTTTTCAATTTTTTTTATTTTTATTTTTTATTTTTTATTTTTTATTTTTATTTTTTATTTATTTTTTCTTTTGTCTTCTCATCTTCTTCCTCCAGCCGGTCGCCGGACCTCGGCGACCGCCGAGGCGACGGCCGGCGAGGTCGAGGTCGACCTCGCCGGCCACCTCGCTAGTGGCCGCCCGAGGCCTGGGTGGCGAGGCTCGCCCTCGCCGGATCTCGGCGAGGGTCGGGCCTCGCCCATGGCCGGCGAGGCGAGCCCCGCCAGCTCGGCGCGTGGAGCATGGGGAGGAGAGCGAAGCCGACGGTGGCGAAGCTTGGCGAAGGAGACGACGCGGAGCACGAGCCGAAGTCCGCGGTGCCGCTCGGCGGCAGCGACGACGACGACGACGACGAGGAAGCGAACGAAGACCTCAGCCTGAAAATCGTCGAGAAGGCGCTCGATGCGCGCCGCGAAGCTCGCCTCCACGCCGGGGCGTCGACGTGTCGGAGGAGGACGACGATAGGCCTCGGTTCCGTAAGACCTCGAGGACCGAATCCGGCCGCCTCCTCGCGCCGAGCCGCGAGGCTCGCCCTCGCATCCGGCGAGGGCGAGCCTCGCCACCCAGCCTCGGGCGGCCTCGCGCCGGGCGGGCGAGGCTCTCCCTCGCCGGATCCGGCGAGGTGGCCGGCGGAGGTTGACCTCGACCTCGCCGGCCGTCGCCTCGGCCTCGGCGGCCGGGCTGGAGGAAGAAGATTAGAAGACAAAGAGAAAAAAAGAAAAAAATTTTAAAAAAATTTAAAATAAAAAATAAAAAATAAAAAAATTGAAAATTGAAAAATATTATTAAAAATACCACGTCGGCGCCGATCGGGGCACGCCAGCCGACCGGTGTCTAGTCAATCGGCCAATTTTGGCCGGAAAGGGACTGAATTGGCATAACGTAAAAGGTTTAGGACTAAATCGGCACCAAAAAGGTTTAGGACTAAATCGGCACAAAGACAAAAGGTTTAGGACTTTTTTGGCACTTTTCCCATTAGAAAATCATTATTGGCAGTATTCTGCCCCGACTTCAGAAATAATAGTGTGGTTTGCTATGAATCCCTAAAGCCTATCTCTTCTCTTTTTTTTTTTTGCCTGGTATGATTTTTAAAGTTAGAAATGTTATGATCAATCCAGGAAGTATGCTCTGCACTTGGCACGATGTGAAACCCGTGCATCAGAATTTTGTTACCCTAAAATTTTTTATGATATGAGTAAAAAATGAGAAGGGATTTGGTGGCTAAATCGCCACTAAAATTCTCATAAAAAAATGAAATATCATTTTGCCTTGTTTACATTTTGTACTTACCATTTTAGCACATAATATGTTTTACAACTAAAATCATCGTTAGGGGGGCTTTTCACTTTTTCACATCTTTATATTTCATTAATCCGTCTCTTTAAATTTTAATTTAGTGTTGAATACCTTACATGTATACATATTGACCGGTTAGAACAGTTGAACTTTCTTTATTGCTTTTGAAACTTGAATTACTTATATTTTATAATTAACTACTTTATCTCAAGTTTTAGGACAACGGCAAGGCGGCCGTTAAAAACGTTGAGAAAGAGATGACAAACGACAGTTTTCTTATCTTCCACTTCACAGTCTCCTCCCTGCTTCACTGGACCAAAAGCCAAGCTGCTTCAAGAGCAGCTTAACCAAGGTCCCTGCACTTCCAATCCTCTTCCCATGGCTTTCTCCGCCGTCTTCTCGCGCAACGCCTTCCCTTGCATCTCGCCGCCGCACCCTCAACCCATTCCCAGAAACCACCCGCTCCTTCGTCCGCCGTCGGTCAGGGTGTCGACCGCGAAAGTAAGAGCTTCTGCTGCCGCGCCGGAACCGGATGAAGGGACGCCCGCGCAGACGAAGACCGAAGACGCCCCGAGCGCGAACGCTCAGCCTTCGACCGCGGCTGCTAAACGGCCCAAGAAGCCGGTTTACTCCAGTGAGTCGCTCTCCTCCGGGGTTAATCTCATTCTTGGGTTGCTATGAAATGAGGGTGATGGAACAGAGGTGGCTGACTGATTGTGCGGCGTTTGTTGTTTTTTCCCAGTGAAGAAGGGCCAGATCGTGAGGGTGGATAAGGAGAAGTACCTCGACAGTGTCAATGTGAGGGCAATCCTCTCTTTCCATTTCTTTTTAATGGGTAACAGGATTCTTGTGTTTGGTTGGTGTTCATGAAGGAATGTGTATCCATGAGTCTCAATCGTGTATGAATTTGCGTGTAAAGAAGACATTTTCATCAATCTTATTAGTTTCTCGCTTTTAGAAAGTGGCTCTAACTTGACAGATTGTTTATTCTTCTGCATCTTTTCTTGTTCATTCTTCTGCATCTTTTCTTTGCCCTCTCGATTTCCTTGAAATGTTTAATAATGTGATTGTTTGGGGTAATTGACTATGCTGCCATATGGATATCCCATTTCAGTATTTATCAGTTGGACATCCACCTTATTATAAAGGTCTGGACTACATCTATGAGGATCGTGGCGAGGTAGATTGTTTCTTTTCTGTGGAATTCAAACAGTTGAATTGGAAAGTGTCCCCATAATCTAGTGCTTTCGTCTAACTGTCTGCATTTCTGATTGCTTGAACAATCATAGGTCTTGGATATACGGATCTTTGAGACTGGAGAATATGCACTTGTAAGTTTATACTTGACAATGTCGGTTTTGTTAATTGAATAAATTTTGTTGTTGGACTTTGAGTAGAAGTTTTCCCCCGTTCTTCCTACTTGAGTTTACTTTCCCCTGTAAGTTCAAAAGCATTTTGACCTTGGGAAGAATCGCGGAGAAATTTCTTTTTTTTTTCAAAAATAAAAAGTATGAGCAACAATTAGATTTAATTTGGCAAAAGATTGGTTAAACGTCGCTGCAGCTTTGAGATTAGTACTCTCACTCACTGGTATTCATTTTGAGCCATCAGAAACTGGGAAATCTTATATTTTGACATTACCTATATTCTGGATAAACTATAAACAGTGAACTTATATCCTCGGCTTGTTTATGCTGTTTGTATTTGCAAAAGATTTTGAAGCAAAACTAGAGCAGTCTCCTGTAATTTAGCTGTTACACGGGCTACTTATGGTTAACACTGATAATGCATTTTCACAGATTGCATGGGTAGGTATTCCTACTGCACCAGCATGGCTTCCAACCGACATGTTAATCAAGGTACCCTGTCCTAACACCTATTCATTGATTGTGGAACTCAATTATACTACCCATATTTTGCACTTTGCTTGTGTTAAAGATTTGCTATTTTACTATATTCTTAATCTAGCCTAATCTGGACTGTATTGCTGCATTTATGTTTGGCTCATCTGTTCGGGCCAAAGAGAAAAGGAAAACAAAAACAAAAAAAGGTTTGATGTGTCTCGTGCTGCTAAGACTAGCTTAATCTTGCTTCAGGAGCTTGAATGAAATTATTACTCTAACTAGCCTGCTCTGGCATTATGTAAATCTTGATCTCCTGGCTAATACACAAGTCGCTTATAGCAACTGTTCAGCAGATTGTGGCTTAATACTTCTCCAGCCAACCTCAATAAAGTCCATTGCTGCTCCAGACTAAACACTGACTCATTTTTAGAGAACTTTGAGATTTGATCTTCAACTACTAGATTGGCCCTGAAAGTTTGAAGTTCTTATTTCATCTATATTTGCTCAGCCATTCCAGTCACCTAACTCAGGCTCATATTTCTTGCAGTCGGAAAAACTTGACTATGAGAGATTGTGACATTCCTGGTGCACCATTGCAGATCTCTATACTTGTAAACATTGATCATGTCTTAATTGGAGCTATGCCATATTGAGAGAAATAGTTAAGTTTATCCTTCATACTAGTTTGTGTATTGTAACCATGTCAAGATCAGTTTTGACAACATTCTAATTCCAATTCAAATTCAAATTCAAATCCTTTGATTGGGTCACTAATCTCCCCATGGCAGATGAAAACTGTTACACAAATTTTTAATAGAAAAATAGTGAGATGTGGAAGTTCAAGAGGGTGAAACATTTTGATGCAAAACATCCTATTGAACTCCTTTTTTTGGTTTTCTTTCTCTATGGGGTCAAAGGATTTACGAGAGGAAGCGACATGCTTAACAGCGGAAGAAACTTCTACATTTCCTGGAGATATCAGTGGCCTATTCAACTCCTGATAATTACATATGAAGACAGAATTGAGGTACAAACACGCACAGCACCTGATAAGTTTGGGCGTGGTGCGTACTAGCCGCTTAGTGTATGAGTTGCCTTTATGAAAAATCGGTCGGACAAATTGACAACCTTTCTCTGTTTGGCAAATTCTTAATCTTGCACCAGTAGAGCCTCATTCTCGCATTACTTTGTTTCCAGAGGTTTCTGTATGCACCTTGAGTCTATTTCAAGAACTACATTCTTGTATCCCTTTGAGATAAGAAGTTATTAACGAGACAACACTGCGTGATAGTGACATGCTGTGTTGTTTGATCAATAAAAGGTGAGATGCATATGGGTATGTGGAGACAAATAGGATGAGATTCGTAACATTGGTAATGGTGGTTTTGGTGGGTTACATCAAGTCATCAATGATTCATCGTGTATCCGGCACAAAATACTTTGTCATCCAAGACCAACCATGCCTAGCAGATGTAACATCTTTGTGCTTATAGGTATCAACCCTGAAATTGAAGGCAGCGTGTGACTTCTCAATTTGAGTTCGTGTACAAAATCCTAATTTACTCTATTGCATTGTAAAGCTTCACGTTGTCATTATGATCAGTGCAGCTTCTCGTCATAGAGATTTCATAGATTTCTGGCTTTCTACACTCAAAAGTCGTGGCGATCTTGGCCGAGACACTGCAGAAGCAACTGAACGCAAAACCTCGGCAGAATTAACCCTTTGACCTGGGGCATGAAACAGAAAAGGTTTTGGCATCGTTTGACGACACCGAGTTCAATCGGTCGGGAACGTGAACAGAGAAAGATGGAAAGTTATGACCAGCAAATATATGATGAATATATCATTCCACATTCAACAGTCTTCAAATTCTTATCATGATAATGATTTCTCTCCTTCATGTCTTAGGAAAATATATACAACGTCTATTAGATGATCTACTATTATAGGTTTGTTTTTCTTTTACATATTCACTTCACACTAACAAAGAAATCTTGTATGTCCCGTTATACTAAAGTTGCATTTATCATGGACTATTAAGGAGTCAAATAAATATTTTGCAGTTATGTTACAAAAAGTTTGTAAAGCCTCTAGCTTTTACAATCCAATACCGGATTTCATTTTAATGAGCGCCCTATGATCACAGGTGAAAAAATGCTGTTTACACCTCGATGCCACTGGCCAAATTCATGACATTACACTGATTATAAACCCTGTTAAACCAAACTTGTTTGTGAGAGAAATAAAATGCTCGCAAAAGCACAAAGCATAAGCCCATTTAGTAGATACAATGGAGTTTGACAAGAGAGGAGAACAGTGCAGGAAAAAGTACACAAGAACTGCAGGGTAATGGTCATAGTTGATGATTAAGGAAAGAAATGCTCAACAAGATGTTACCATCAACCATCACTTACAACAACAAAAACTCCTCAGTATGCAAAATTTGAAGGTGATTTCACCTCTGAGTATTGTCAACTTAAAAAATATGAGGATCACAGCTGCTACACAACAACATAAACTGAGACACCTCCTCCAACACTGCTTTAACTCTTTAACCATTTTCAGCACACTCCATTCTCCTGCCTCGCTATCATTCCCATGGCCAGGTCTGAAGAATGTAGATAGAGCGGTCAGCTTAGAAATGCATTCGAATGCCATATAAATAAATCATGGCAAAATACGAGACAGCTCCAGAAATGGAATAAATTATGATAAACATTATCTAAGATAGCATTGTGCATAATCCAAATTGCACTAAGATCAGATAGGTGGAGAGGCAAATGGAACCCTATTGATGCAGGTATTTAAAATGACTGCCAATGCCAAGTAAGAATCACAATGACTGAATACCTAGAACGAGGTACTGGTGCTTGGGTTGTATCAAATAAATTTTGCAATTGGACAGCAATTTTAAGCTTTGTCTGCAAAAAGAAACAGCAGATTGATGAATGAGCAACTAAAAGGGAGTGCACCATTAACGGTCCAGTTTATAACAAAATATTGTATACAGGGGAAGAAAATTAATTCAAGCACTCGAAAGTTAAAAGACCGCGAGAAGGCAACATTTAGATATACCAGTTGTCTCGAGGCACCATGCTCTTGCATTCTGAAACATACGCAACCATGGGCTGGGTCCTTTCTTCTCCACATCCCAATGCTTTGGGTACCAGGGGAATTGCCACATCAAAAAGCAACGCTCGGGATGAGGCATCATTGCTAGGTGTCTTCCATCAGGAGAACATATAGCAGCCACTCCTAAAGGTGAGCCATTCACATTGAAAGGATAGGCTTCAGTCGGATTTCCATCATCATCACAGTATCTCAGCGGCACCAGCTGTGAATGTAGCACATGATCAAGGACACCATCATCTGGGAAATATGCCCTTCCCTCACCATGAGCAGCCCATACTCCCAGTGTACTACCCTCCATTCCTTTGAACATTATTGCAGGTGAATCTTTTATTGTTACACTAGTGAAACGACACTCAAAACGGCCAGATTCATTATGGATGAACCGTGGCTGTGATGGGTCCCCACCTGCTCCAAGAACTCCCCCAACCTGTGGACCCGGAACCCATCCCAGCAAAGCCATGAGCTGACATCCATTGCAGACACCAAGACTGAACGTATCAGGCCGCCTGTAGAACTCCTGAAACTGAGCAAGAAGAGGTTTGTTGAATCGTATAGAAGCTGACCAACCTTTGGCAGAATCGAGCACATCAGCATAGCTGAACCCTCCAACAAAGACCATCCACGAAATTCATTCAGAGAGACGGATCCATTAAGAAGGTCAGACATTGTAACATCCCATGGTTCAAACCCAGCAGCATAAAATGCAGCAGACATTTCTCGGTCTCCATTGCTGCCTTCTTCTCGAATAACAGCTACCTTGGGCTTCAAAGAGGTATTTATGTACTTTTGATCAGTGAATGAAGGAATGAAGGACAAATTCCAAGAAGGTTCACGCCTGGACTTCAATCCTTCCTTCTCTTGATCTACGCAAGAAGCCAATCTTTGGAGTTTCTCCAGATTAAAGCTGGTTTCTTCCCACAAGTCTCGAAGGAGAGCAGTGTGCTCATTCAGGTGTGTTACCCCATCAACCTTCAAATCTATCATGGGAGCGGAAGTAACTCGGCCAATGATTTGGGAAGAAACACCCACCTCAGAAAGCTTTTCCAACACACTATCCAAGTTCTTCTTGCTGACCTCGAGGATAACTCCAAGCTCTTCTGCAAATAGCGTTTGGAATGGGCTATTTCCATGAGAATCCAGACTTAGGGTAAAGCCACAGTTACCTGCAAATGCCATCTCGAGAACCGAAACCAACAGCCCTCCGTCACTAATATCATGACCGGCCGATATCATTTCATCGTCAATGAGATTCTGAACACCGTCAAATACCCTCTTAAGGTAAGAAACGTCCTCGAGATCAGGACACTCATCCCCAATTTGGTCAAAAACGTGTGCCAGAGCAGATCCACCTAACCTTCGCTTCCCCTTTGCCAAATCAATGTGGAGAAGGAAACCATCATCGCCAAGTTTGAGATCTGGCGTCACTGTTTTAGTGACATCAGGGCATGTGACATATACACTGATTACAAGATTTCCAGGGGCCTTGACCACCTCCCCTGCAGCATGGGCTGCCATGGACAAACTGTCCTTTCCACCATCAATAGCAATTCCAAGCTCTATCATTGCTTCAGAAAGAGCCGTCGCAGCATCGTACATGGCTGCTCCTTCCCCATCAAGCTTGGCAGCATACATCCAGTTGCCACTAGCCTTGACATCAGAAAGAGAAGTAACTTTGGCCCATACTAGGTTTGTGAGTGCTTCTCCAACAGCCAACCGAGCCATTGCTTTTGGGTCCAGAAGACCTTTGATCGGCTGCTCTCCTATCGCACATGCACCTCCTGTCAGGTTGTCATAAGTCTGAGCAATAACTGCAACATCTGCTAGTGTGATCTGCAAGGGGCCCACAGTCTGTTGCTGTGCTACCAGACCTGTGACACAACGATCCACCTTCGTTGTCAAGAACCGTTTCGAACAAACAGATGGAAGTCTCATAACCCTCTTCAGAGAATCCATCACTGTGATTCCAGGAGCAATATCAAGTGGCTCTAGTGGATGGACCACACGCTGGAACTCAAAGCATTTCTGTGGCATGTCACCAAGCACTTTCTCAAGCTCGAGATCCACGGCAGGAGGAGGGGTTGGGAGTCCACTTGCTTTGGATTTTTTGGTAAGGTGACTATCAACCAAAACTACTCGTCCTTGACCATTTATACTTCCTATAACGGCCATGGAAACCCTCTCTCTTTCACATATTGACTGCAACAGTTCACGGCTTCCAGGCTCCACCAAGATTGCATCTTGCTCCTGATATTCTGCACCCCATATCTCCAGAACAGACATGGTGTGGTCGCCGACTACAATAGCTCTGATGTCGATCTCAGCACCTTTGGGGTATATAATCTCCTTGACAACGTTACAGTTTCCACCCGCTCCCTGATCATGAATGCTGATGATCGGGTTCTTCTCCCCCATTTCAATGCAAGCACGAACAACACGATACAACTTCTGAGCCATCTCAGCATCTCCACGCTGAACAGCATTAAAGTCAAGCTCAGCATCATTTTGCCCACTAACCATGCTTGATGCCGCCCCACCTCCCATTCCAATTCGATAAGCAGGCCCTCCAATCTTGACAACCAACATCCCTATGTCAGGCTCCCCTTTTACTATATGAGTGTGATCAATCTGTCCAATGCCTGCACTGAACATTATAGGCTTCAACCACTCGCGCCTCTCCCCATTGGGAAGTCTCATGCCAAAAGTCCTAGTGTACCCCTGAATCAGTGGCTCCCCAAATTTGTTCCCATAATCCGAGGCACCATTGCTAGCATCAATGAGGATCTGCAGAGGTGAAGCCAGATTCGATGGATATGAGAAGGACAGATCCTCCCAAGGAGCATAAGACCCCTCCAGGTTTAAGTTCCCAACACAGTAACCGGCTGTAGCTGCGACAACAAAAGACCCCCTACCAGTGGCATGGGTGTCCCTGATTCGACCGCCAGCTCCTGTCTCTGCACCAGGATAAGGTGCAACTGCACATGGGAAATTATGGGTCTCGGCTGTAAACAAGATATCCAGTTCCCGACCTGTTTCATTCAATGGACATGTTGAACCTGGCTGAACAGGGCGCAACTGGTTTACAAGGAAGCCCTTGATTGCACTTGAGTTGTCCTTGAACCCAATGACGGAATTATTTGGATTGGCCTGCAAGGTGCTCTTCACAATCTGCATTAGAGTTCTGTTCATGGGCTGTCCATCAATGACCATCTTCCCAGTGAAGAACCAGTGCCTGCTGTGTTCACTGTTTGACTGTGCAATATCGAACAGCTCCACAGTTGTTGGATCACGCTTAATGTCCTCTCGAAACAACCTAGTGTAATATTGTAAGTCTTGCTCATCAAAAGCCAAGCCCATTTGCTCATTGATCTCCTCCAAAGCCTTTCGACCCTTCTCCATGACAGGTATATAACGCACTTCCTCGGGCACCACACTGGTCTCAAAAGATGTCAGCCTCTGGGCATAAACACACTCTGTCATCCTATCATGAACCATTTGGGCAAACTCATAAATTTGATGATCCTGCAAAGGACCCTTACTGTACAACAAGTACCTTCTCGATCTCTCCAATCTTGTCACTTCACTCAACCCGCAAGCTCGACAAATGGATACTGCATTAGCAGACCAAGCTGTTGTAAACGATAGTCTTGGCCCAACCTCAACTACAACCGTATTTAAGCCTTCCTGCCTCTTCTTCTCGAGAAAGCTCTCAGTCCCCAAATTCTCCGGCTCATACGTTTCTTGAAGGAGCCACTTGAGAACCGAAAGTTTTTCACTAGAAAGCCTCGATTCAAGCCCGATGTTAAAACACTGCTCCGTCTTCAAACCAACAATCTGATTGGACACTTTGGCCTGAACTGATTTGAGGAGTTCTGAAGTCGCATTCTCTTGAATCAATGGAATGCGGAAGAAATGTATGACTTCTTTGGCAGGTTTTTCACTCAAAGCTGATTCTTCTTCAAGAGCACTGCTCACACCCTCGGAAACCACAGCTTTAGGCTTCGCTTGAGCACGGCATCTCAAAGCAATCTGTCTACCATCTTTCGCACTCCCCACTAAATTCTGTCTTTGACGCGTACCCCAGAGCAAATGGGTCCGTCGCCTTTGCACATTTCTCTGCAAAAACAAAGTCTGCCTACTAGTGCCCTGCATCAGAGATTTAATGATCGATACTTCAGCATTAAATAAGTGAAAAAATAAATCAACTTGCAATAGTCAAGCTAAAGCATTCCAATTTATGAGCAAATTCAGCAAAAATGAAAAAAGCATCCGACATCCATTTATCAATCCAACTTAAACTCGCCAAAATCATAACAACAATAGGATCTTTGTCAGGCCGAAACAGCATGCTGGTGATTTAGACATACCTTCAAGAACTCAGCAGCTGTGATTTCTCGAGCGCAGGCCATTCCCTGAGACCTGTTCAACGAAGGCAAATTCAGGCCAGGCCCCGAAAGAAAAACAACTAACCAAAGGAGGCTCAAGCAACGAATTTGATGTATAGAACCGAAAGCTCTAAAACAGGCTTTCAAATGGATGAAACTTATACAATAACCAAAACCCAGAAGGCAAGCAACCAATAATGAATTGGTCCCAGAAGTCTAACAATTGGTTTGAGGAGGAGGTGAACTGATGCCCATAATTTCATCGGGGACAAAAAAGAGACGAAAATGATCAAACGGGTGCAGTGGAAATGAAGGGAAAGGACAAGGGCAAGGGAAAGGGAGCCTCTTGATACATGCGAAGCTTCTTTGCTTGCTACTCTGCTAGAGGCTACGGCTAGTGAAGCAAGCGAACGCTCACTGCCCAGTAGGGTCTGCCCGGCGGCACGGGCTCTACCACAAAGAGCAACCGGAAACAGAAATAGACCCGCTGGATTGCATGGTACCTGATGCCAGACGACGGCGGCGGCGGCGGCGGCGGCGGCGGCGGCGGCGAGGGGGTAGGGCGGGGGCGCGGCGTCGCCGCTTGGGAAGGCGTCAGGGCAAGCCGCCGCCGCGGCGCAACGGAGCGGGGACGGAGGACGAGGAGCTCGGGCGGCGGCCGGCGGCGGCTCGGCGGGGCGACCGGGCGAGCCTCGAGGGGCGGCGAGCGGCGGCGAGAGGCGGCGGGACGAACCGAGCTGCGAGTGAGGTGAGGAAGCAGGGAATTCGTTTGCTGAAAAGAGTGAAGACGAAGAAGAAGAAGAAGAAGAAGCAGAATAAATTTAATGAAATGGATTTTAGGGTTTCTTTATTCCCACTTAGATTTTCAGAACTAAAAGTACAATCATTTTCATTTTCATTTTCATTTCATATTTTCGGACGTCGCTATCGACCAAATTTGGTAAAATTGTCATCAATCATTTAATTGCGTCTTCAAGTGATAACCTCAAATTTAATCACTTCCTTTTCTTCTTTAAATTTTCCTAATTTCTTTGCACGATATAATTGTCACAATTAAAAATTTCATATTTTTGTTTTTCTTATCATGGTAATTCCATGTTCATTGGAAGTACGCATATGCATTTCCTTTTCATTGTTGGGTTTTTCTTCTGCATACCTAATTCTATCCTGAAAAAACCCAAACTGATACACTTGTGATAAATTTAGTTCAAATTATTTTTTTGACCATGAAAAACCCCAAACTGGTACATATGTGACAAATTTATCCCGATTGACCATAAGAAACCCAAAACTACTACATTTATGATAAATTTACCCAAAATTAATTTATTCGATTGCAAAAACTCCAAAATCACACGTTTGTGACAAATATAGCATTTGCTAAATTAGATTAATATCACAAAAAAAAAATCACAAAAATTGTAAACTGTAACAAACAGAGCGTAAAATCTCAAATTAGTATACCAGTTAACTGTCACGTGTAATTTAACTTAATAATTTGACAGTAAAATTTAATGAAAACTAATAGAGGGTAAATTTGTCACAAATGTACTAGTTTGTGATAAATTTGTCAAATGTATACCGGTTTGGAGTTTTGGTGGTTAAAAATAGAGTTTGGGGTAAATTTGTCATAGATGTATCAATTTTGGGTTTTTTAAGGTATTAATCCTTCTTTTTATGCTTGGTAACAAATATATGGTTTAATTGTTAATTACGATATAAATTTTTCAACATAAATACTTTTTTTTTAAAACAAAATAGCGTGTTTAATTCTGTTGAACATATCATCACCCAACTATTTCTTATCAATTTTTTTATATACACATGTAACATGGTTACAATCTTTAACATGAAACTTTAAAAGACTAAATTTAATTATATTTAAACATTGCATAAAACAAGAGTTTTTTTTTCTAAGCTAGTGAAATCTCATTAATTTGGATTAACAAAAATTAGCATAATCCAAGAATTGTTTATAAAAAGAAAAAAAAGAGAGAGAAAGGATCCAATGATGATATGCGCAACAAAAATAATAGTTTTCAAACATGTGATTGCGTTGAAAATTTGTTCATGTTAATATTTTTCTAAATTCTATTTGACCATTAAATCATTAATTTTCTTGACAAGGTAGAGTTTTTAAATTTAGTTTTGGATATACTTGTCATAAGTGTACCGGTTTAGAATTTTTTGTGGTCACTTGGGATAAATTTATCACAAGTATATCGGTTTGAGATTTTTCATGGTCCAAAAATTAGTTTTAGATAAATTTATCGTAAGTATATTAGTTTAGAGTTTTCCGTGATATTAATTCTTTTAGATATTAATATATGCTATGTCATTGTAATTTATTGTATCCTTAGTATCAATGAAAAATTGAGAGGTCTTCCTTGTGCCATTTGGACTGTAGTTAATTATATTCTTCTTTATGTTTTCTAATACCAACAGATGCAATGAAAACAAATCACCATTCTAATTAGGTAGAGAACTAGGTGTGAATGGTAATATTTTTATTTCGGAGAATAATTTTTATTTTAGAAATAGTTCTTTTTTATTTATACTCTAATTTTAAGAATAATTTTTAAGTAAAACAACACGTTTGGTAATTATATAAAATTTATATTTTCAGAATAGAAAAAAAATAATAAGGCGTTTGGTATGATTCATAAAAAGAATATGAAGAGAGGAAAAGAAATGTTCTCATGTGCTACCCTAATCTCATAGGCCACGCAAGCCAATTTGGTCTATTAAAGGGGGAAACGATTAGAATTTGCAGGTTATGCGACAATTTGAATTTTGATGTTGCTGCATGGCCATCTAGCTACAAAATGCTAATGTGACTGTTGACATGGTAGGCATAGGGATGACAAGTTGACATGGCTAGTTGATGTCATCATCGAATGAGACGAACAATATTAAAGAGCAATGTCTAGAGAGAGATATTAGCGGTAATTGAAAATAGGTACCACACTAGATGCGAGGTAATCTTCCAATCCGACAAAAAAAGACAATAATATGAATGATCGCGCAAACAATCTTAATAAAAAAAAAATTATAGTTTGTCATTTTCACATTTTTTCCCATCCAAGATACAAGAAAACGTTTTGGTAGTCATTCAAACACATCCTAGGCATGTAGAGAACTTTTCTATTGAAGCCAAGAAACAACGACATGCCATTCTTGAAGTTCAAATACACTGGCTATCAAAATGTTAACAAAATGAGCAAACATCAACCAATAAAGTTCAAGAGTAGCAAGTAGCTCAATTTAGCTTAGTCCCTTAAGTTTTTACTTACCTTGAGTGAAACCTTGAACAAAAAAAGTCCTATTCACCTTGAAAACAAAATAAATAATACAACTTAACAACTAACATTCTTCAAAAGGAAAATCCTATTGGATAAAAAGAAAATGAAGTCGATGAATTTTATGTTGTAAGACACTTGATGGAGAAACTAAAAACAACACAAAATGGATAACCTTTGGGCTTGGTTGGAAATTTAGTTGGAACCTTTGCTTTTGTAAGAAAAGATTGGAAGGTTAAATTGAAAAGTGGAGTTGGAGCCTTCTAGATGGGGATGTCTTGGCCAAATTGAAAATTGAGGAGGTCTCCCTCTTTCTCGGTTGTTATTTCAATTTTAAATATCACTATAACCCAATGGTTAAATATTTGGGGGACAGGTGGCTCGATTTGGGCAAAAAGATGAAGATGTTAGGGAATTTTGATGCTGTTTTACATTGCGATAAATAAATAGGAAACCTAGTATCCGTTTAAGTAAAAAAAAAAAAAAAAATTAAACTCACTAAACTTACTAGCAAAATCTCAATTCAGCAATTCATAGTTTTGATAATTATATGATATGTATTTTGGAGTCTATGAATCAGCGCTCCCAATCCTTGCTCACAGTTACCGTGGGATAAGGTTCTCATTGTTACTCCATGTAGTTAATTTATCTATAAATATCAATTAATTTAGGCATGTCCAAATTAGTAAATGGATTTTTTTTTTTTTAAATTTGCTTAAATTATAACTTATCGTCACCTACGAAATTGCAATCCGGAAAACCACAGACAGGGAAGGTATTTTCCAAAATTTTCGCACGTTATACATTTAGTGACCTCATTGAAATTTTCACATATGTCACCCAATTATCAACTTATTTAGAAATTTTGAAATGTTATAGAATATCCATTTATTAGGTAGCTAGCCATACTAAGCGCATCCGCTGAGAATTTCCTCCCATGTCATGTTTAGTAATGTTTTGCTCATCAATTATCCCACCTGTTGCGGTTCACTTACATTAGTGCGGTCTCTCGTTATGCCTTCAAACAATGTTCGGTTTATAATTCTGAGTAAGACTCCATGCTATGAGCAATCCGCACATGCTTGATCACCATGCCAGCATCGTACAATCCTCCACCTTATGTCATACATCATGGTTAACCTTTAATATGTGATCCCAAGCATTGACTGTGGTCATATCCTCCCATTCCTATAGTGAAAGAAAGTTAGGTGAAATTAATTCCTGTCGCACTCGTGTTTCTGTTCAGTACCATAATCTTCCACTTCTTTGAAGGAATCTCATTCCTAAATTCGGCCCAACGAAATACCTTAGTAATCTCACGGCCTACGGCAAACGTGAGACAAAGCTCAGGTGAATTGGCTGAAACATGGGAAACTCGAAAGCTTTTATTAATAAGATGTAATTTTCTGCAGAATCAGAAACATGCAGGCCTCATCCTAAGAATATTTATCGACATTGTGAGTTTAACTGTTGCAGTTAAGAATAAAAAAAGACACTAGCATTGTATTATCCTCCGACTTACGTCATATGCCATAATGCAGCTTATTTTGATATGCAATACCAAGCACTGAAGAGTATGTCAACACCAAGCCGGCTCTTTCTTGTATCACTTCATAACAATGTGATTTGTCTTGTACTCTAATTTCATCTATAAATAGAAAGATACATCAGGCACAGCTCTCACAATCTCAATATCCGAAGAATTTAAAGGGTTGAAAAGCATGGCTAAGATCGCCAGCCACAAGTCCATCTTCTTCAACTTGGTTTCGATACTCTTCTTTGTCCTCATGGTCTCCGTGGCCGAAAGCAGAGTTGTCGGAAGTAAGTGATGCGTTACTAATATCCATTACTGATAATGCATTTCTCGCATCATTTCGTCTTCATACATTGCTATTTATGATAATTATGCACCTCTCTATCATATTTCCAGTAGCAGACGTAATGATTATTGCCGCATTTCCCTCTTGTTTCATGATGCATGGTGCTTCACAGGGGTTGCAACGACGAACCGAGGCCTGGTGTGCGACAAGGTGGTGGGAGTGAACAGTGGAGACACTTGCCTTGCAATAGCACAGCAGTCCCAGTTGAGTTCTGAATCCTTCAGTGCCATCAATCCGAATCTGAATTGCGATGCTCTCTTCGTTGGTCAATGGCTTTGCATCTCCGGGAGGTCAACCTAAGCCACAAACATTTTCACACTTTTCTGAAGCTATAGTAATGGGAATGATAAGCGGGTGAATAAAGTAAGAGTGTAAATGCCATGCACTCATCACCTAGTTGTTGGTGATGCAACTGTGGTGGTCATCATGTTTTGTTTCAGTTTCATCAAGCAATGCAGTTCAGTACTTTGATTAAAGGTGTCAATAAATCTCGTACGCATATTGTTTTCGTATTTTTGCCGGACAAACCGAGATAGCTAGCATTTTGAATACTTAAAGTCGGTGGAGATTTTCGTCGAAGAGAGAAATATTCTGGCCAAGAAACAAACCTAGGAAAAGTAAAAACAAAGCGATCGAACATTAGAATGAACAGAACAATACATTGGACACCTTACTTATGTGTTTCGGATGGTGGGGCCTATTTCACAAGGAGAACCACATAGGATTCTTTTATTAGTCCAGCAAAGCAAATGAGATTATAACTATAATTGAGTCACTTAAACCCTCTCAATACTTTCCAGTCCCCAATACATCCAATAACCCGCATGGTATACCCTCCAACTTCTTCACATGAGACATGAAGACCCACTCTCGTATAAGTAATATTCTGATCCAAAATGGGAAATGCCTTTTGTATGAGTTGTTAGCGTTTCACCTTCAATTTTTTTTTTTTTTGGTCAATACCTTCAATTTACTTCCGTCATTTTATACGTGTTAATCTTGAGCGTAAAAGGCAATAAAATATCGTGGAGTGGTGAAGATAATGCTTGATGGTCTCATTGATTCGCTCCTCCTCGATCAATGCATAAACATTGCATGAGAAAGAAAGTCTCCTCTAAATCTCTCTCGCCCGCTTCCCCTCTCGTTCATGTTTTCCTTTTATTCTTCACAGTCTTTCCTCTACCTGACTCCCTTTTCCTTCAGTCGAGGAAGTGCTTCCTGATTTACCACCTTGAACTAGCTCCTTGGTCCCCTTTTTCGTTTCTACTCATACTGTGATGTCTTGAAATTTGACCATTCTTGAGATATATGAAATGTTTATTTCATCAATGTATTGATAATTGAATTTATTCTAAACTGATCACTCATGAGTTAACTAATCTATCGGAATGAGCCATAAAGGATTAAAACGTAAACGACTAGAGAATTCAATCATGGATAGATAGCTTGACCATAAGAATCAACAAGGGATAATATTATGATGTTAGAAATTAATTAGCAAATGGATAGAAATCGATTTGAGAGAAGTACATAGTTGGTTCATGGGTAATTTCACACGATTACGATGCTCGCTGCAAACAATAATAAACTGATTTTCTATTGATCTTGTGCTCAGGGTAAGTAATTAATTCCTCATAATTACATGACAACTGAGGGTCATCCACAATTTAAGAGGCAAAAATGTGAATTAAAAATTATCAACCACAGGTCAAACGCACGGAGCCTCTAAAAGCCACTCGATAGTTTAAATGATACTAAAGTTGCATTTGATCGATTTTAACCATGAAATTTAATTCTATTTTAGGTATCGAGCTTTCAAGGATTTCAAGACCAGTCTATTGGATGTCACCCCATTTGTCCATCCTTTCAGTGAGCTTTAAATCTTCAGATGAGGCTTAATGGGTCGAGAATTAGAAGCTAAAAAAAAGAGCCAAACCAAGCGAAGGCCCAATAGGCTTCGCGCCTATGACATGCGACCAAGTGGGCCCAATGAGGCCCACCAAGCCAAGCCAAGCCCAGTTCAAGCAATTGGGCTCAAGGGCAAAATTGAGAATTTGTGTTAAAGTTGTGAAATGACAAAAATGCCCTTTCTAGAAGATTTTGGCATTCGTGAAAGTGAAGACAAAAGGGGCAATTGCATGGAGGAGAGGATTTTATGGGAGATTTGATGGAAAACCATGATGAGGTAGATTTTTAAGGGAAAATCTCATCCAAAATCTCTCTCTCTCTCTCTCTCTCTACCACCATAATCCATTCACTGCCACTCGTTCGTCCGTGCTTAACCGTCTACAAGCTACGGAGCCACCACCAAGCCACCAAGCCCCTTGGCCATGAGGCTTGCCACCGTCCCTTATGCCATATGTCTGAGCCATGTTTGCCACCTGTGCCGCCATTGCTCTACCATTCCTCACACAACCACCGCCGTCCACAAGATGAGCTGTCACACCACCAAGCAAGTCGCGCCCTCCAAGCTCCTTCATTTGGTGCCGTTGTTCAAGCCGCGGGCGTCACGTTCTTGTCGTCGTCTAGCCACCATTATGGGTGATCGGGTCTAGGGTGGGTAGGGTCTAGACCTGGACCCTGTACCCGACCCTGTTATAACTGGTTTCCCTTTTCAGGACCCTATACCCAACCCTACTTGTATTGTACCCTGTACCCGACCCATCATGTTTTTCCAATCCAATTCTAGGGTTAACCCTGTTTTCACTGGAATCTGTTTTGCAATTTCCCGATATCCTATATGACTTTGAATTTTACATTAATACGCAAGAAAATAACGTAATCCTCCTAATTTGTATTGAAACATTAAGCACTTATAATAAATAAATACATGGACTTTTTGACTAAACGAAAAATTAAGAATCCATAGGGCTAATTATAATAAATAAAATCATAAGACAAAGAATTAACAATAAACATGGGTCTAATATTAGTCTTATTCCCACAACTACTACATGAAGTTACTCATTTATGCAAGCATAATTCCTCCTACAAAAAAGAAATTATGCAAGCTATTCCATGTGATACAAAAGAATTTGGCAGAAACGAACATCGTCCGTACATCAGACAGTGTGAGAGAGAGCCTATGAGGGAGGGAAGCAAGTGAGGAAGATGAATGATAAAGGAGGAGTGCCATGCGTGTTTGAGAGAGCCAAGAGGAAAAACGTCCTGTGATTGTGGGAATAAGAATAGAAATCAGGAGAAAAAAAAGAGTTTTGGACCTCTACATCCAAAACCGGTCCGGGAACCAGTTTCCGAGTGGGTAATCGATTCCCGGACCGGTTTCAACGGGAACTGGTTCTCGACCCTGTTTTCCGGGTGGGCCGGTCTGGGAACCAGGTATACCCAATCAAATTGCACACCCCTAGCCACCATTGCCGTTAGCTCGCCATCGCTGTAAATTCATGAGTTAACTTCCTAATCATTGATTAAAGTTTTAATTGTGTTTAGGGGTAGTTTAGATTAAGGCTAATTGTAGTTTGTATTAATTAATGATAGTTTAGTTATAAGTTATCGTGATTAGTGATAAGTAGAATAGGTCATCACGATAAATGATAAGTAGAGTTAATAGGTTATCAACAAATAGGTACTAAGCTATCATTGAAGGGGTGATAAGCTTTCGAGAAAATGGTGATAAGCTATCACTGAAAGAGATGATAAGCTATCGGAAATTGGGCAATAAGTTATCATGAAATAGATGATAAGCTATCGAAGGGAGGGTGATAAGTTATTGGTTTAAGATTGATAAGCTATCGCAATAGGGTGATAAGTAATGTTTTTATACCTTTTATGCTTGAATTATTGGATGAATTTATACATGACTTTTGTTGTTTGGAGCTTGTGATGCCATGTTTTATGTGTCAAATGGGGCAATGATATTTTAAAATGAAAATCTGTAAAGTTTGATTGGTTAATTATATGTATGTAACCGCATGTGATTATTTTACCAAATTAGCGTGAACCATGTTTACATTTGGCTAATTGAAGAGAAATGAAATTGACATAAGTAATTGTTGTGCTCAAATGGTCACTTAAAGGAACTCATCATATGATGGCAGTTTGGGGATGATGCCCAATTTTATCGGATGCTTGACGGGGGTCCGAATGTCGAGTCGCAGTTGAGGCCAGATCGATACTCCTTAAGGAATGCCGTCTATAGCGGAGGTCCAAGATGATGCCATGCGCTATGAGATGGGATGATGCCAGTCATGTCGCATGACCATCAACTATTGTGTTACCCTGGCCTGAGGTTTGTCATAATTAGAAGATGTGTGAATGCATTATGCATGGAAAATTATGAGAAGTGTTCTGGTTATATGTGTCACACCCAAAACCCTCGAGCATGTGATCATTCCTCAACGGTTGTTTAGTTCTGACATCTCAAGACACGTCGCCAACCCATTCTTTTTATTCTTTCGATTTAAATGCAAGCTGAAGTATTTTATGAACACCAATCAAACATAGCAATATGGATAGTATAAATAGTACAAACAATTCCAAAAGCAATATTCTATAGCCATTTCCTATAGACAATCTCCAAAAAATATTCAGGGATTAAGGTTAACCTAAACCTCATTAACGGCAGTGCCAACCAAAAATTGACGCATCTCGCACCCACCATAACCACACATGACAGTTCTCCATACTATGGCTTTGAAAACAATAAACAATGATGGGGTGAGAAAAAATCTCAATGAGTTAATGACCTAAGCCTCGAATGGGATGTTAATTTATTATGAAGGTAGTCTAAACATGCAGCATCATAAATCCTTACCTCATCTTGACATACCCCTACATGATACTAATTCACACATGCCAATAATAATGCAACGGCTTTAACAGATAATTAGAATGCATCTCAAAATATCCTATGCACAAAGCATTTACATGTGTTCCAATTATTACAACCCTTAGGTCACAGCCAACACACAAGTTGGCAATCTTTTGGCATGACTAGGTATCATCCCGCGTACTCATACATATTAGGATGGCATTCCATCAAGAGCATCAGTCTGACCTCAAGCACAACTCGGCATCGAGAACCCCGCAAGGCATTTGATAAAATCAGATATCGTCTCACGTATTCATACGCATCAAGACAGAAATGTTACCTCACATAATCGTTTGCATTGGGGCCATTATGTGATCACCCAAGCACTCAATCACTTATGCCAATTCTTATCTTTTTACTTAGCCGATACAAACATCATTCATGCTCACACAACAAACTACCGCAAATTTCACACATAAAAATATAGTAAAAATAATATCTCGTGATGACATACACATAACTAATCCGTCAAACTTTGTACACAATCATTTTAAAACTTCATTGCCCATTTAGCATGTAAAACATGACATCCAAACACAACACCTCAAAATTTTCCATTGACATGCTAATTAAACCTTTCTTTAAAAATAATACTTAAGGTTCATAATTGGGACAATCATTTTCATGGAATAATAAGCTTGAACAATATAAATTATGTATAAATCCATCCAATAATTCAAGCATAAAATTCCACTTATCGACAAATTCATCATTAATTAGTACTAATTGTCATTAATTACCAATAATTGTAATTAATTAAGACTAATAGCAACTAATCAAGACTAACTGCGATTAATTAATCTAACTACAATTAACCTTAATATAACCATCCTTAATCACAACTAAAACTAAACCATTGTTAATTAGTGCTAAACGTCCTTAATTAAGGCTAACTACGATTAGCCTTAATCTAATTAATCCTTAAACACGATTAACACTAAATCATCATTAACTAACACTAACCACCATTACTCATAATCTAATCCTACACCTAAACACAATTAACTCCTTAATCTAAGACTAGGAGGTTAACTCACAGTTTTACAGCAGTAATGAGCTCACGGCAATGGCAGCACAACATCATTGAGGGCGTGATATTAGCAACTCAAACAGCAGCACGAATGGCATGGCTCGGCGAGGCTTGGACTCATAGCCAAGCTTGGGAGAGGTGGTGGCTTGCGAGAAGCGGCGAACAATGTGAGGAATGGCAATGTGACATCCTGATTTTCGACTTTGTTTCGATTAAATGAAATGGGCTTTTCATCAACGCACCTATAGTCATTTTCTCTAAGCTGATTACTCACGAAATAACTAATCTATCAGGTGAAGTCGTTAAGGGATATAAACGCGACAAACTTGAGAATTCGATCAGAAATCGACTACTCGACCGTGCTAATCAGCAATGATCAATACGACACTGTTAAAATCAATTAGAGATTGGATATAAGTCGATTCAACAAAAGTATGTAATTAAATTGTTGGTGATTCTACCTGATTGCAAAATTTGCGTCAAATGACACTAAGCCGATTTTTTTGTCGATTCTGTACTCGGTACTCGTAATTGAAACCTTGAGATTTTTATGACAACCAAGTGTTGCCTATGAGTTGGAGATGCACAATGTGGATTGAAAATAATCGACTACAGGTCAAACGTGCTAAAAATTCCTAAAAGCTATCCGATAGGTTATGTCACGCTAAAATCGCGGTCGATGGAAATTAACCACGAAATTAAACCCGATTTCAAGAATCGAAAGTTCTAGCATGTCATGATTTATTTTTGGGACATCAACTCATCTTTTGAAGAATTTTCCAAGCCTAGAATTTTGGCGGAATTCAAGAAATTCGGAGGGGCAAAATTGAGTGGATATTTGGCCTCCAAAGTGAGTTAATTGGTGAAAGGAATGCAAGAAATTTGTGTGGGCTACTACCATGGCATATGTGGCCATTGATTTGAAGTTGTTTGATGAGGAATTGAGATGACTTGGTGCAAAATTCGTAGGGGCTGCTGGCTGCTGAATTTTGGGCACCGAATTGAAGCCCCTTAGTGGGGATTTGTGAAGCAAATGGCTTGTGGAAGAAGCTTTAACAGCTAAGGGCTGAAGACTTTGTGCATGTGTGATCATTGCAAGATATTTGTGCTTGGAAGGAATTGGTTAGCAGCAAGACTTTTGAAGGCTCTTGTCCCCCCCCTTGGTTCCCCTCTCGCCTCTTAGTTCCCCTCCTTCTCCCTTGATTCTCGACCGAACACCCCCATTGCTATGCATCTTCTTCTTCTTTAGTTTCTTCTTTCTCCATTGTTGTTGAGCCACCACCTCCAGCCCCTTATCGAAGCAACCAACCACTGCCCGCTCGCCCCAATCATCTTAGCTGCCTGCGAGCTCATCCCCAAGCCGCTGTTCGCCTGCTCGAGCTGCTGTCCCGAGCTCGCCAGCTCACCGTCATCGGTCCCTACTTGGCCATTGTCCTAACCAGGCCGCCCGTCCGCCTAGCTTTGCCAGTTGCTCCAGCCTGAGCCACCTCTACTTTCCCTCCTCGCGCCGGGCCTCCGCCCAGCTCTTCGATTTAGACCACAGAACCGAAGCCCAATAGCAAGCTGTGAGCTTGCTAGGCCTTTTCCATCCCTTTCTCGGCCTCCTTTGGTATTACCGTAGACTCGAGTTGTGGTTGCCATCGCGCCACCGTTGACGTGAACCGATTTTCGCGCTAAACCGGTGAGTTATGTCCTAAACTCTAATTAGGAGGCTAAATACACTTAAGGGTGGATTAGTAGGCTAATTAGAGATTAGGGGGTTAGTTAGGTTAATTAGAGATTAGTGGTAATTAGTTTATATGCCTAAGTTAGTAGGATTGGTTGATTAGGCTAATTAGTTATTTATGTGGTTAGTTAATTTAATTAGTTAGCTTAGTGGGTTAGATTACTTTAATTAAGTTTAATTAGGTGATTAGATTAGTGTATGTAGATTAATTAGTGGTTTAATTTAATTATTTTATAATTTATTTAATTATTTATTAATCGGCGTAAATTATACCAAGATAGCCCAGGTCGTCAAAATTTCGTGCTTGATCATCATGGTTGTATTAGTTTATGCAATTGAGTGCTAATTTGTGCAATTGGATACTGATTGATGATTTTTGAATTATTATTTCAAAAATATAAAATTTTGGTATTTAATTAGAAAAATACTGAGTGTCGGTTCTTGACGCCAAAAATATTTTAAATACTATATCAAATCGTGGAATTTTGAAAAGAGAGAATATCACATTTTATGGTCCGATTTGACTGTGTGACCACGCACAATTATTTTACCGGGTGTTTTTAATATGAAGAAAATATGCCAAGTACATTATTTGAAATTGAGACATTGTGTGCAAAGCACGATGTCCTTAGCCAAGATTGGATGTGCGTGTGATCGCTATTGGAAACCGTCATGATGCATTTATGCCAGACGATGTTCATTCGGGAATGCTCCACGTCAACAGATGCCGGTTGCAGTAGAGGCTGGGTTGATGCTCCTTCAGGAATGCCATCTAGAGATAGACGTTACCGTGCCCGACGAAGCGGGACGACGCTCGGTTATACCGGATGACCGCCGACTGTTGAGTTGGCTGTGGCCGTCGGGTCGTAACTAATTTGAACACGCTTGAGTGATTGATATAACCGCGCCTGATTATGGGACTAAATGTGTGGCACATTATGGGACATGCCATAACGATTATAATCGGGATCCCTATTATTGATTGATATATGAAAGTGAAGTGTTCCAATTACTGAGTGTATTTACTGTATGCATATGTTATATGAATTGTACGTGCATGTAGGTGCTGAGACGAGGTAAGTCTTATATGGTGTATGTTTAGGCTACCTCTAGGTAAATTACCTTCATAATCGGGGTTTAGGGTGTAGACTCGCTGAGATATTGTCTCACCCCATTGTGGTTTACAATTTTCAAGTCCTTAGATGGAGGTAAGGCATGTACGCTATGGGGTCCCGTAGGTGATGGATTTTCGGCACTCTTATTTCCCTATTCCCGGGACTAACCTGACCCATGAGCTAGTTGAGTCCACGGTCTCGGTCGAGGAGGACTGACCTCTGTTGGTACCTCACTGATACAAGCATGGTTCATTAATTTTCCTGAAGGGGGTCGGGAGGGTCCCCTAAGGGGTTTTGACAGCCTCCCGTTGGGATCGAGGAGTAGGAAGTAGGGCACCCTATGGATATCGACACCTTGATGGTGTCGTGGTGGACCCGAAACCCATGATAGAAGAGTCCGGAACTTAGAGGGCTCAATAGTTCTTTTTGAGTTAGACTCTTATGTATAGACTGGTAGGACTAACTAGTTTTATATTTAAACCTGGCTGTTTATAAAGTGTGGTTTGTTTAAATTGGTTGTCCTGCTTTTCTATCCCACGTTTGTTTGTTGTTTGAAGACTGTTTAATTCGCTTCCGCATACGTATAAAATGAATGGGTTAGCGACGCGTTCTGAGAACATCACAATTTGATCGATCATCGAGGGATGTGCGCGCGCTCGAGGTTCGGGGCGTGATAGGCAGAGCAGCAGTAGTGCGAGCAGCAAACATGGCTTGGATGCATGGCATGACAGGTAGTGGCGAGCCTCATGGCTAAGGGAGATCGATGAGATTGGGAGGTGGCTTGGCGGCTTGTGGATGGTGGCAACGGTGCATATGGATGTTGGTGACGACACGGACGAGTGGCAGCAAGAATGGCATTGATGGCGGTGACTTGTGGTGGTGATGGTGAGGAGGGGAAGAAGAAGAAGAAGAAGAAGAAGATGATGATGATGATGATGAGAGAAGAAAGAGAGATGTGGGGGGGGTTAAGGGTGGCCAGCAAAGGTGAGGGAGATGGGGAGGCAAGAGAGAGAGAGAGAGATAAGGTTTTTTTACCCAAAAATCTTCCTTAAAATCCTCTCCACCAAGCCTTTTCCCTTTTGTCTTTCTTAAACCTTCTAGAAGGGCAAAATGGTCTTTTTGCACTTTTAACTTGAATTTTCAATTTTGCCCTTGGGCCCATTTGCTTGAAATGGGCTAGGCTGGGCTGGGCTTGGCTTGGCAAGCCTAAGTAGGCCCTCATAACTGACTTGAGGAGTGTGAGGCCCATCAGCCTTCACTTGGCTCGGCTTCTCTCTTTGGCTTCCAATTCTTGATCAATTAGTCCTAATTTGGAAATTTTAAGCTTGTTGATAAATCGACAGATAAATGAGGCGATGTCTAATAAGTTAGTTTTGGAATCCTTGAAAGTTTAATACCTGAAATCGAATTAAAATTCATAGTTAAGATCGATCAAATGCAACTTTAGTACGACCAAAACTCTCTAATGGCTTTTAGGGGTTTTTGCACGGTTAACTCGTGAGCAATAATTTTCGATCCACGTTTGTGCCTCTTCAATTGTGGATGACTATCAGTTGTCATGTCATCGCAAGGAATCTATGACTAACCCTAAGTACAAGATCAATAGAAAATCGATTTACTGTTGTTTGTAGTGAATATCGAAATCGTGTGAAATCACTCGCAAACCAACTACATACTCATGTCAAATCGATTTATATATGTTCGCTAATTGACTTATAATAGTATAGTATTGTCACTTGTTGATCCATGTAGTCAAGCGATCTATCCCTGATTGAATTCTCCAGTCTTTCACTTTGTAACTTCTGTGACCTCTTCCAATAGATTAGTTAACTCATAAATGATCAATTCAGAATAAATTATTAATAGTGAATTGATGAAATAGCTATTTCATATATTTCAAAATGGGTCAAATTTTAGGATATCACAATATGCATGCTTGATGTATTGCTATGGGCACATGTTAATTAATAACGTGTAGAGGTGTGCCAAGGTGAGGTAAGAATGCATGCGGGACAACTTGATGGTCTACATATGTAGGTTGCACCTAAGACAAATTAACATCCTAATCAATGCTTAGGTTATTGACTTACTGAGATTTTATCTCACATATTGTTGTTTATTGTTTTCAGGCTCGTTGTATGAAGAACCGTCACGTTCGGTTTAGGGTCCCAATGGATCAAAGATACGGTCTTGACCTCACACCTTATCTTGGGATTCGACTAGGTGTACAAACTTTTTATCATGATGGTTTGGGTAGACGAGAGGTTGGCCCACTAGGTGACCCATAGGTTTAAGGCATGGTTTATCCAGGTCAGGGAGGAACATTTTAGCCTGATCCGTGATTTTCATGGACCACATAGCGAGGCTCCTGGTGTGACATCCCTGATTTTCAATCATGTTTTATATTGAATCAATTAGGCATTTTATTAACGCGTCTATAGGGTTATTCTCAGATCTGATCACTTTCGAGATAACTAGATTATCTGGAGAAAATCATTAAGGAATTTTAAGGCAATAGACTTGAGAATTCAATTAGGAATCGGCTACTCGACTGTGCTCATCTGTAGAGGCCATTACGGCACAGTTAAAAATCGATTTTAGATCAGAGATAGGTCAATTTGACAGGGATGTGTGGCTAATCGTGGGTGGCTGTGGCACCCCTCAACGGCCCCCGATCCGTTAGGGTCACCATAGATACTTGTCACTCATCCTACTACATACCAGTCAAATAACTTTTTTATTTAAAGTGAAACCATAGTTCATAGGGGTTGATCAATAGAATTCTTTACAATTTTTTTTTTTTTTTGTAAAGGTCCCAGCGCAATTCATCAGCGGAAGCATAAACGTATATCACCATTTCTCACTTCAATAACCATAATGCAATGCACACCACCTACACTTCAAACGAAAAGACAAAGCCGAGTCACTTTTATTTATATTTTCATGATGGATATTTCGGGTTGGTACAACAAAAAGGCCAAGATTTTTAACTATACTTGGCTATAACTCAAAAGAGAACTCGACCCTACATCAAACATGTACACCCCTCCATCAACAGGCGTTGGCTATCCCCAAAAAGTGTCAGCTCACACCAGCTATATGTGCCATCACACCCAACTCGGTGCATCGGGCGGTGGCGGCGGCAGCATCCCTAGCATCACTCTACCATGCCGGACATGAACAGACAAAAACTCCTGGATAACCGGGCCATTAGCAAAACCCACATCGTACATCACCAAGACACGGACTCGAACATACACCAAACTAGGTATACTAATACAGGAATGCTCTGTGCACTCCACCTCGACATCAGATGGCAATCCATAATAAGTACCGCATGCAACTGGTAGCAAATGCATCTTTCTAATCTGAAATGTTAATCCCCAAAAGGGGTGAGTATAATCACTCAGCAATAAAGATTCACCAAACTACATAATGCGTTAAACAGAACAGTCAAGATATCAAGAATAAAACACATATCATTCATGCATCCAAGCATACCTCACTTTACAACCATGCATATATCACCATACCACAAGCATAAATCACCTTGCACTTGTACTTATATCATCGAGCAACCATGCATATCACCATGCAACGTGCATATACCACCATGCACTCCATGCTTGCATTCTCATGAGGTTCATCCCATGCCATATGATTCAATTTCTCGATCTTTATCTTTCAATTAGATCATATCATTTTCTTCCCAGGGACCAATGTTTGCATCCCACAATTTATCGCTCGCATCCCACCTAGCAACACGAGAAGCCTTCGGCACACACCTCCGGGCATCTTGTACCCCAACTAGCATCACGAGGAATCCCCCCGGCACACACCTCTGGGCATCCCAACACTCCTGGGGTATCCGGCACACACACTCCGGACATCCCAACACTCCCGGGGCATCGTCGGCTCACACCTCTGACGGTCTAGTTATTATCTCAATTTATATTTACACATGTATCTCAATTTCAACATGGCATTTGATGCAACAATATCAAGGTTCTCAACCAGCTTTTGATGTCATATAGCATGCCATATGTCACCACATATGCAGCATAATCAACCACTCAAAACATTATATTACGCGGAGCAATTTCATTTATTTTTGAAAATACAGCAATTTCGGATAAAAACAGATTTGCACTCTTTTGGTCATAATTCTTGAAAAATTAGTAAACAACCTTAATAAATTCTAAAATTTGACATGTTACGTACAAGATCTAGAGAAAAATATTCTGTGAAGGACACCATATCAAAAGAACATCATACAATCCGGTACAGTCCACACATCACAGTCTTTAAAATTTCAGAATATTACCATACACAGTTTTATTCACGAATTCAGTAAAAATCCTAAATCAACTCCAAAAATTCTGAAATTTTTATATGTTATAGGAAATCCAGAAGTAAATATTTCATTTAGGAATCGAAACCAGATTCATGATATATTAAAAAATATAATAATCGTAACCGTCTATAACCCTCGGCACCGAATTCCAGTTCTAACCGTTTTGAATAAAGATTGCTTCACCAACCTAAACTCATCCATTTCCTCTAAAGTTTTAGTATGTTACTCCTTAACATGTCATCTTCAACTTTTATTCAGAACATGAGATCAAATTTCAACCAGAGAATTTTATAAAATTCACAGAATCACACTAGGTCAGCATTACGATTTCTAGATCTAACTTCTTTAAAGAAAAATAGTTTCACCGGTCTATACTTGTTCATTTCTTCCGAAATTTGATATGTTACTCTACAAGAAGTTCTCTACAACTTTCATCAAGAAGTCAAAATGAAATTCCAACTAAAAAGTCGCATGCAGCTCAAGAACTCATCAAAGGTCGAACTGCCTTTCTAGAAAATAGAATGCAAGGCTACCGTATTTTCCCTAAAGCTTCGAATTTCTTCACTTCTACCACAACCAAAGTTTATCATCCATTACAAAACATATCATAGCAAGCAAATGGTAGGTTTTAGAACTCTACTTGCCTCTAATCCGAGCACAAAACAGCGAGCAAAGACGGCGGGACTCGGCAGTGAATGAACCTCCTCCTTCCCTCTCGCTCGCTCGCTCTCTCCCTTTCTCTTTTCTCTTTCTCTCGGACGGTCACTCTCTCTCTTTCCCCCTTTCTCTTTGTGCGACACTCCCCCCGTTCAATCCGCCCCTTCTTCTTTTCTTCCCCCTCATGATTAGCATGTAATCATTGGTTTACATGCAAGTTGACACTTGTTTAGTCCCTTTAGCCACTTGTGAATTTGCCATGCAAGAGGATGGGCCTCTCTTCGGCCGGCTCCTCCCTTCGGACCCTCCTTGGTCGATGGCCCAATGGGGCTTCATGGGCCGGTCAGATGGCAGCCCTTTCCTTTGGGCTTCGAGGCCGGGCCAAAAGGCCCAAATGGTGGGGCTGATCTTGGGCCAATAAAATTTAACCTACTTTTATAATTTTTTTTTTCCTTTAATCATCACCTAATTACCCATCATATAATTACCTAATTACACTTATTCACTTGACCATAAAACTTGCAACATAACTTAATAAATTATGGCCTATAAACCACATAGCCAAGAATAGAATTTTCTTTCCTATCAAATAGTTATTCATTAAAAGCTTGGCCATAAATCTTATTGCAAATCATGGATCAAATGGCTACAATACAACTCGATGGTACTTCCATTACCTATTCATAAGCCTTAATGTATCTGGAGGTTACCATGAATTTTGGGATGCCACAATTCTCCCATCCTTAGAGAATTTCGTCCTCAAAATTGGACATCACTTATGCCTCTTTAAATAAGTAGGGGTACTTTTCCTTCATCGATTACTTACTTTCCCATGTGGCTTCCTCCACATCCTGATGTTGCCATAATATCTTTACCAACGGGATTTTCTTGGTCCTAAGAATTTGCTCCTTTCGATCCAGCACTTGCACAAGCTCTTCGATGTACCTCACTTTCTCATTCACTTTGATGGCTTCATGATCGAGTATGTGACAAGGATCCGGCTGGTACTTTCTTAGCATCGACACATGAAACACATCATGTAAATTTCCCAATTTTGGAGGCAGCGCCAAATGATAAGCTATGTCTCTTATTCTTTCAAGTATCTCAAAAGGTCCTACAAATCTGGGTCCTAGCTTTCCTTTCATTCCAAATCGGGATATTCCTTTCAGTGGAGATACTTTAAGAAATACATGATCTCCCACACTAAACTCCAAAGGCCTTCTACGCCTATCTGCATAGTCTCTTTGTCGGTTCTAGGCCGTCTTAAGTCTTTTCCTGATTATCTTGACTGCTTCTGTAGTAATTTGCACTATCTCGAGTCCTGTCAGTTTTCTTTCACCTACTTCATTCCAACAGATAGGGGTCCTGCACCTTCTTCCATATAATGCCTCATATGGAGCCATGTCTATACTTTTCTGAAAACTATTGTTATAGGCGAACTCTATCAGGTGCAAATTCTCATCCCAATTTCCTTTAAAGTCAATGACATAGGCTCTTAGCATATCTTCTAGAGTCTGGATCACTCTTTCTGTTTGTCCATCTGTTTGAGGATGAAAAGGAGTACTAAATTGAAGCTTTGTCCCTAAGGCATTTTGGAGACTTCGCCAAAAATTTAAAGTAAACCTAGAGTCTTGATCAGAAGTGATCGTTACAGGAATACCATGCAAGCGTATTACCTGGCTTACATATATCTCAGCAAGTTTGTTCATTGAATAGTTCATGCGGACAGCTAGGAAATGAGCAGACTTAGTCAAGTGATCCACTATCATCCAAATCGAATTGTGACCATTTGATGTCCTTGGCAGTCCTTGCACAAAGTTCATCGTTACATGCTCCCATTTTCATTTTGGTATGTCTAACGGTCTCAATAGTCCTGTAGGTTTGCGATGTTCCGCCTTCACTTGTTGGCACGTTAAACATTGAGAAACGTGTTTAGTCGTATCTACTTTCATGCCATTCTACCAAAATTGCTGACGCAAATTCCTGTACATCTTTGTACTACCCGAATGAATACTATAATTACTCCTATGTGCCTCCGATAGAATTTCCTTCTTCACTTCTTCATTGTCGGGAACACAAAGTCGTCCTTGGCATCTTACCACTCCATCTTCAGAGATTTGAAATTCTAGTCTTTTTCATAAAGACACAGCGTCTTGTATCTTCAAAATCTCCGAGTCAGATTTTTGTAAAATCTTAACTTTCCGAATGATTTCAGGCTCAATCTTTAATGTAGTAAGCATACCAATAAGGTGGTCCATATCCAACTTGAAGTCTGAATCCACAGTAGACTTTAACAGATTCCACTCTATTATTCTTAGACTAGCCATATCCATAGCCAACTTTCGACTAAGGGCATCGCCACCTTATTTGCCTTTCCTGGATGGTATCGTATTTCACAGTCATAATCTTTCAATAACTCCATCCACCTCCTTTGTCTCATGTTCAACTCTTTTTGCGAAAACAAATACTTCAGGCTCTTATGATCTGTATAGATTTCAAACTTCTCTCCATACATATAGTGTCTCCATATCTTCAAAACAAACACTATAGCTGCCAATTCTAAATCATGTATTGGGTAAGTTAGTTCATGGGGTTTCAATTGCCTCGATGCATAGGCTATGACATTGCCATGTTGCATCAAAACACATCCCAGTCCTTTGTGAGATGCATCACTATATATTGTAAAACCATCATACCCAGATGGTATAGTCAAGATTGGAGCCGTGGTCAATTTTCTTTTAAGTTCCTGAAAGCTCCTTTCACATTCTCCACTCCATTCAAACTTTACATTCTTCCGCGTTAATTTTGTTAAGGGGCTTGCCAGTCGTGAAAACCCTTCAATAAATCTTCTATAATAACCAGCCAGTCCTAAGAAACTTCGGATCTCAGTGGGTGTTGTCGGTCTCGGCCAATTTATTACCATCTCAACTTTCGCCGAGTCCACTGCAATTCCTCCTCCTAACACCACGTGTCCCAAAAATATTATCCGGTCCAGCCAAAATTCACACTTGCTGAATTTGGCATACAACTTATGATCTCTTAGAGTTTGCAAAACTATGTTCAAGTGTTGCTCATGCTCTTCAAATCCTCTAGAATATACCAGGATATCATCGATGAAAACAATCCCAAACTGATCCAGATAAGGCTTAAATATCCTATTAATTAAATCCATGAATACGGTTGGTGCATTCGTCAGTCCAAAAAGCATAACTAAGAACTCATAATGTCCATAACGAGTCCTAAATACAGTATTTGGAATGTCTTTTCTCTTAATCCTTAACTAATGGTATCCCGGTCTCAGGTCAATCTTAGAAAAGACCGAACTTCCTTGCAGGTGGTCGAATAGATCATCAATTCTAGGCAAATGATATTTATTCTTAACGGTCACTTGATTCAGCTGTTTGTAATCAATACATAGACGCATTGACCTGTCTTTCTTTTTCACAAATAGAACTGGTGCACCCCAAGGTGAAGCACTTGGCCTAATAAACCCTTTATCAAGTAACTCTTGTAGTTGCACCTTCAATTTCTTTAACTCGACTAAGGCCATCCTATACGGGGCTTTCGATATCGGTCCTATTCTAGGCATTAGTTCAATTTCAAACTCAATCTCTCGCTCTGGTGGTAATCCAGGCAACTCCTCAGGAAACACATCATGAAATTCCCTGACTACTTGAATCTCACCGATTTTAGCCTCTTTCTTAGTAAGGTCTCTTACCACTGCTAGGTATCCTTGACATCATTCGTCAAGTAGTTCACAAGCTTCTACCATCGAGATAATGGCTATAGAGGGGTTTGTCCGACCTTCGAAAAATTTGAAACTAAACTGATCAGGCAACATGAACTGGATCACTTTCCTATAGCAATTCTTGTCAATCGGCACTAGACTGATTTTTATATTATTTTGGTACCTTATGTCTGTATTTGAATCATCGAGATTTTCTTGACAACCGAGAATCGCCAATGTGTCGAGTGGGTTTGTGGCTCAAAGAAAATCGACATGGGTTATTTGCATTAAAAAATTCTAAAAGCTACCCGTAGTCTAAGTCACGCTAAAATCGCACCGAATTGAAATTATCTGCGAATTTGAGTCCGATTTTAGAAATTGAAAATTCTGTCATGTCACAATTAATTCTAAGAACGTCGACTCAGTGTTAAAAGACTTTTCTACAACTCAAGGTTTTTGGGAAAAAGTTAGGGATCATTTTTTATCGCAAAATTGGGAAGCAAATGGGATCAATTAGGGAGGAAAAATACCAATTGGTTTGGTGAGGTGTCGGTTGATTTTATGGAGGCCAGTTTGTGAGGAATTGAGAGAGAGAAGTGTACAATTGGAGAGAAAATCCTTGCAAATTCGCAGTACCCCATTGGCTATGACTTATGGACCTCTTCAATGCTTCTAGAATAGTGTTTTTGGTCCAAAATTGGTGGTGCAAGCCAGCTATGGAGAGGGGGAATCGGTCAAGGGGACAAGAGGGAGATAAGAAAAAGCAAGTGGTCCCCTTCTATCCAAACTTGTCCCTCTCCCTCTTAGCTGTTCAAAGACCCCATTTCCTCCTCCTTCAGTTGCTGTTTGAAGCTAGAGAAGAGCCGAGAAACCCCGCGCCATCACCAGCCCCGCCGAAGCTGCCGTTGGTCGCCTTAACGCCACCGTTCACCTACACGTGTCCCTCCGCCTCTACGCCGTCCAATCAAGCCGTTCCACCTTGCTCATGCGACTAGGAGGCTTTCCACCCAGCCCTGGACGTCGTTCATCACTGCCATAGCCACCAGAGATCCGCCGAGCTCCGCCTGGACCGTCGCTAACCCGAACTGCCTCCTTTGCCCGTCTTCGACCCGAGCCAACCATTGAAGCTGCCTCAACTAGCCTAAAACAGAACCTGAACCAGTGGGTTTCCAGCAGCTTGTCGACGCGTTTTGAGGTCGTTCCCGGCTTCGAAAGTTAGGCCCGCTTTGGAGAGAGTTGTCCCCCGTTGCATCCCGACGATTTGAGCTGATCGGATCGCAAAACAAGTGAGTTTAACTTACTAATCCTCGCTTAGTAGGTTAATGACACTTAAGGGTTGTTTAGTTTAAGCTAAGCTAGATTAGGTGGTTAGTTAGATTTAATTAGTGAATTTAATTATTTTCTAATGCATGTTAGGTGGATAGTTAGCATAATTAGTGAGTAAATAGATTATAATATTTATTTAACGAGTCTTGGAATTTTTCAAGGCCCGTTCCGGCATATAATTAGGCATTACGGGCCTATGTATGCATTTATTGCATTTATTAATTAATTTATGTATTTATTTAATTATTTATTTATTTTCCGGAAGTTAGACCGTGATAGCCGGTGATCGGAATTTCGTGCTGATTGCAATGGTGCTCTCTGTTTATTTAATTGAGTACTTGATTATGCAAATTGATGATGATTAGGGTTTGTGGGTATTTAAATTTTAAAATTGGATAATTTTGGTAATTAATTGGAGAATTACTAAGCGTCGGTTTATAGCGCCAAAAATCTATTTTGGGACTGCTGAAAATAGTGGGAAGTTCAAAAATGTAAACTTTGTATTTTGGCTAAGGGCAGCCGTGTACCCATACACGTGTATTTTTATCAGGTATGATAACAATGGTAAATTGATTGTACAATCAGAACGTTATACTATACCGGCTCGATGACTCTATATGTCATCTTAGAGAAATGACGGTATGCAATATCGGCTCGGTGACTCTATATGTCATCTTGGAGAAATGACGATATATATAAAATACCAACTCCGTGACTCTATATGTCATCTTAGAGAAAGGACGGTATACAATACTGGCTCAGTGACTCTATATGTTATCTTGGAGAAAGAATAATATGCTATATATGTCCGGTGATTCGATATGTCATCTTGGAAAAGGAATAGTATTTTATATCGGCTCGGTGACTTGATAGGTCATCTTAAAGAAAGAATGATATAATATTGTTAGCCTTTGGGGTAAGCTACTATCTATATATCACATAGAGTGAACAATCTTGGATTTTGATCGGACTCATAGATAGTATTGACTGAAATGACCGGGGAATCTGGTTGACATGGAATCGGCAGAGTCAATTGATCGATGATTCGATCTATGGTGATTGATTGGATGTCTATTTGAATTGAAATGATTTGCAGGAAGGAACTGAGGCCAAGGTAAGTCCTCTAACGCCTGTTTACGCTTAGGCAGCTCTTAGGGCGTATTTTCTTCCTAATCGGGTCTTAGGAGGTAGAACTCGTTGAGAAGTCATCTCACTCCGTTGTGGGATAACATTTTAGGTCTATAGATGGCAGCCCCTCCAAACCCTCTCGAATATTTTGGACAACCCAAGAAGTTTACTGAGATAGGGTACCACATTCTGATACACCACCACCCCGAGGGACTCGAGTATGTGTTGATCAAGTCCACAGTCTGGGTTGATGTGGACGGACCCAAAAATGTGCTCCATGAATACCGGTCGGGGTATTGCCATTATTCTAATGGGCGAAGGGTGGGTTCGATATTGGAATTGGAGGTACCGTCGTATGCATTGGAGGTTGTGTTCGGGAAGGGTACAGTAGATCCTAAGGGTGGATGGTGGTAGATGCAAAGGACCCCAAGCTCGAAGGTGATTTTGACTCTCTGGTGTATTCAGCCGTGGGCTCCAGCTGGAGCAAGGAAGAATGAGAGATCGTTGAGGAGGAGGAGGATCCGGAGGAGGACCTAGAGGAGGATCCGGAGGAGGATCCATATGAGGATTGAGACCCCCACCTCTGTTTGCAGACTTTGTTTTTTGAACTCGTCGTTTAGGACCTGACTTGGTAGTTCACCTTGTATATATATGCATTATGGTTTGCATTGTATATAAGTGTGGTTGTTTTTAAAGTTTAAAATTTGGCGTCCTACTTTCCTATCCCATTGTTTTATTGTTTGGGAATTTATTATATACTTTCGCATGCGTATTAAAAATGAATGGGTCGGTGATGCGTCCTGAGACGTTGCTATTTAATCGACCAGGTCGGGATGGGCACTCACCTAAGAATCGGGGTGTGACACTTGGAGAGCAAGTACGGGATCCTATGGACATTGACACCCCTGATGGTGCCGTTGAAGATCTAGAGACTGACCCTAATATGGAGTTTGATCTTGAGACACCAATTGGCTATTAGGGCTGGCCCTAACATTTGTAAAGTTTAGGTCAATCCTGACCCCTACTGTTTTTATTGATGGTTGATAGGAAATTGTCATCATGGGAAATGCTTGTAAATATTTAACTTCCTAGAGTTAACAAGTACATAAATAAAAATAATGCTTTTGGAAATGTTTGTTGTTGTGTTTATACTATCCCTGCTAATAAATTTGACTTGGTGTTTATAATATGCTTCTGTTTTTCATTTAATCGAAAGAACAAAAGTATGGGTCATCGACGCGTCCCGAGACGTCGCAACTAAACCATCATCGAGGGATGTTTACGTGCTCGGGGTTCAGGGTGTGACACATACTGCCACGGATGTGTCCAGATTCAGTCACCGTGATTTCGTGGCCAGCATTATTTCCTTAATTCTTTCCCTTAATTTCCGCTTCGCTCAATCTTTCCATTCGGCTTTTCTTGTTTGCATTGCCTCATGCATGAACGCCCAATATTCGGCCGAGTGAGGGTCAATTCTGTCCATATTGCCGGATAAATCCCACCGATTCTTTCCCTAAATTTGCTCACTCTCCTTGCCGTTTCACGGCTCGCTAATTTCAGGAGCACCAACTTATCTGGATTATTTCCCTCATTTCATCTCTTCATACATTCTTTTCTTTTCTTCCCATTCCTAACTCAGTATCTTGCTTTCAAGCCTCTGTGCTTCATTTTATTAATGACATTACAGATTTATACCGAAAAAAAAAATTATCTATCTTGCCCCTTGCCGGCCATATTTCAAATATGTGAATCATTTAAGAAATTCCACCGATTCCTCCTCTGGCTTCGAGCACGCCCCCCCAAATCATGGTCCTATCAAAATTGTGATGTGTGATCCCTTTTCTTAAGCCACCATTCTAGCCGTCATGCATCATCCTTCATTCCTCATTGGCCAAATGTAGACTCCAATCCGGGTTACCATGTAGAAAATCCTAATTCAAATTGCGACCTTGATCCATTCAATGAATCCAAGATTTTCGCTCAAAATATGTCAATTTCAATTGGTGCCAGTCAATAAGAAAGATTCCGCATGTAATACTCCACGGTATTTTGCACACCACTTATGAGAATGCAAATGGGAACTATGCAATATTGAATTTTTTTTTTTTAAGGATTGAACTCGATTCCTAATTTTTCATGCGATAAATGACTAAAGAAAAATCAAAATTTAGGTGTCAACATTGACCGAAAAATGTTAGGGCCCGTGAAATACCTTAGTAATCTCGCTGCCTACATAAAATGTGAGCCAAAGCTCCAGTGAAAAGGTCATGAGATGGGAAACTTTAACACCATCTTCATTAAGACGACATAATTTATCCTACGAAGTCAAATATATGCAGGCCTCATCTTAGTAATTCATCGACATTAAAAAAAAAAAAAAACACGAAAGATACTCGCATAGGTACTATCCTCCCCCCTCATGTCATATACTCCAAATTAATCTGATTTATAATATGTAACTCAAAGCCGGCTCATTCTTTTAATTCATAACTATGTACTTTGTCTCATGCTCTTTTTTCATCTATAAATAGAAAGGTACGCAAGGCATATCTCTTACAAACTCAGTACCGAAAGAAGCTCAGATATTCAAAAAGCATGGCTAAGATCACCAGTCACAAGTACACCGTCTTCTTCAACTTGGTTTCGATACTCTTCTTCGTCCTCATGGTCACCCGGGTCGAGAGCCGATTCATTACAGGTAAGTAATGGGTTACTAATCTCCATTAATTGATAATATATATTTTCCTCCCGCATACTTTGCAACTTAATCGTGCGTTGAGGATCCGCTTTCTATTTCAAAACCTCGGCCAACCACAAGTTACATCCCTAGTGCCAGTACTTTCGACCGGTTTTGAAAGAAAATCTGTTTTAAAGCCGCATTAATAGCTGGAAGTTTTTCTTTCCAACGGGAGGATGAGCAGCTTGACATTACCCATGTTTCCCCATAATATTAAAGTAGTTTGCATGCATGAGCTAAGCACAATTCTTTTAATTGCAATTAAAAAAATGTATTCCGTACATAATTGTGTTGCAAATACAATGTATATAAAGGACTCCAAGAGATAAGGACCACTATGATACCAAATCAAAAAAATTTATTCATTTTTTCCCTACATAATTATGTTGCAAAAACAATGTAAATAAAGCACTCTAAGAAATAAGACACAAAAGGCAACTGAATAACAAATATTCCCTAAATATTTGTTGACTTATTAACTCTAAGAGATAAGATGCAAAAGGTAACATAATAACAATAATTCCCTAAATATTTGCTGAATATTTTCTTCCCTTAACAATTGCTAATGTAAATTACGCAATTAGTGTTTCACTTAGTCATCAATCAAGTCGTTCCGTTGGGACTCAAGTCTTTCTTTGGTTTACGCATGGTGCTTTACAGGGCATTTTTTTTGCCGCCGAGATGTGCAAGTGAACAGTGGAGACACTTGCTATGCAATAGCACAGCAGTACGGCTTGAGTCTGGACACCTTCTATTCCTACAATCCAAACGTAAACTGCGATGATCTCTCCATTGGTCAATATCTTTGCGTCGACGGGGTGTGGGTAGATTTCTAGTTTACACTTGTATGAATAAAGGAGTGGATAAGTGCAACGCACTCATCACCCAATTGCTGGTTACGCAAGCGTAGGGCTTGGTCATCATGTTTTGTTTCAGTGTCATCAAGCAATGCAGTTTGAGCATTGTGACTAGAGGGTGTCGATAAAGTTAGTACGCATGCTTTATTTCAGTTTTTTGGTGAATAGTTAAAGTATGTTTGTTATTCATAAGAAAATATTGGCGCAGCAAGGGTAGCCACCTCAACAATGCATTAGTCCATTCCACGAGCAACTTGTATAAGTCGCAGGTCCACCTTTAAGAAAACCCAGAAGTCCCTCTCACTTCTTCGTTTCTCTCTTTTCTGCACCGTTGCTTTCTTCGTTTTCTTTTTGCCCTCCCAAGGCCATGGACGATGCTCGATTGCAACGGCCAGCCATGGACAAACCAACCACGAGCATGCCGACACTTACCCACGCTCGTCGTCGGCATCATTCAAGCATGCTATTGATCCCCGGGCATCCATCTTTCCCATCTAGCCATGGAAGACGCTTGCGGCCAACCATGGACGACCAGCGACTGTCAATTACCCCGAGTGCCAAGACTTGACACCGATAAACACATAAGTGCCAAAATGTCCAAAATGTACACTTAAGTGCCAAAATCAGAAAAATAAAAATAAAAAAATGAACATTTGAGTGCCAAAGGTGAGAATTTCCGGCCAAATTGTTAACTTAGCATTTTCTCGCACGATTTTTAACTGATGTGGCAATTCTTTTTAAAAAAATTATCTACGTGGCGCTAACATGGCTAGATAAACCCGAAACGACGTCGTTTGGTCCAAATTTGATTTTTACTATAAATATTAATTTAATTTAATTTAAACATCTAAAAAAGAAAAGATCATATATGGGGCCGTGGAGGCCCTTGCTGCCACCTCCCCCACCATCGCCAGAAAGGGCCAGCAATGGTGGGGCAAGGGTTAGCCGGAGCCCCTGATTTGGGCGAAGGCTTGTAGGCCACAAGCCTTTCGGATATTATAAAAATAACAATTTGTTGTATGCCACAAATTCTTGAAAAAACGAGTCTACAACAATTTATAATTATTTATGATTTAATTTTTTGTGGTCTAAAATAAAATGTTATTTTCACACTAGATTAAAAACTAACACGCAATGTTGTCCACTTTTTTACTAATAACAAGATGGGTGTTCTAAAATAAAATGTTATTTTCACACTAAATTTTTTAAAATTAGTTTAGGTCAATCCTGACCCCTGCTGGTTTTTATTGATGGTTGATGGGAAGTTGCCATTGTGGAAAAGGCTTGTAAATATTTAACTTCCTAGAGTTAACAAGTACATAAATAAATGTAGTGCTTTTGGAAATGTTTGTTGTTGTGTTTATACTATCCCCGCTAATAAATTTGACTTTGTGTTTATAATATGCTCCCGCTTTTCATTTAATCGAAAGAATAAAAGTATGGGTCAACGATGGGTGCTGTAGGAGGTGGCTCCCCGCATTAGTGCCCCCGAGTTTACATTGCCAGCTGTACGGCGGTTCCAGATCATTAAAAAAAAAAAAGTATGGGTCGGCGACATGTCCCGAAACGTTGCAACTAAACCATCATGGAGGGATGTTTGCGTGCTTGGGGTTCGGGGCATGACACGTACTGCCACGGATGTGTCCAGATTCACTCACCATGATTTCATGGCCAGTATTGTTTTCTTAATTCTTTCCCCTAAGTTCCGCTTCTCTCAATCTTTCCATTCGGCTTTTCTTGTTTGCATTGCCTCGTGCATGAACGCCCAATATTTGGCCGAGTGGGGGTCAATTCTGTCCATATCACCAGATAAATCCCACTGATTCTTTCCCTAAATTTGCTCACTCTCCTTGCCGTTTCACGGCTCGCCAATCTCAGGAGCACGAAACTTCTGCAAATATCTGGATTCTTTCCCTCATTTCATCTCTTCATGCATTCTTTTCTTTTCTTCCCATTCCTAATTCAGTATCTTGCTTTCAAGCCTCTGTGCTTCATCTTATTAATGACATTTACATATTTATACTGGGAAAAAAAAAAGATTCTAACTTGCCCCCTTGCCGGCCTTATTTCAAATATGTGAATCATTTAATTGTGGAAGAAATTCCACCGATTCCTCCTCTGGATTCGAGCACGCCCCCCCAATCATGGTCCTTTCAAGATTGTGATGTGTGATCCCTTTTTTTAAGCATCATCCTTCATTCCTCATTGGCCAAATTTAGACTCCGATCCGGGTTACCACGTAGAAAATCCTAATTCAAATTGCGACCTGATCCATTCAAAATATGTCAATTTCAATTGGTGCCAGTCAATAAGAAAGATTCCGCATGTAATACTCCACGGTATTTTGCACGCCACTAATGTGAATGCAAATGGGAACTATGCAATATTGATTTTTTTTTCTTTTTTTGTTTAGGGATTGAACTCGATCCCTAATTTTCATGTGATAAATGACTAAAGAAAAATCAAAATTTAGGTATCAACATCGATCAAAAAATATTTAGGGCCCGTGAAATACCTTAGTAATCTTGCTGCCTACATAAAATGTGAGCCAAAGCTCCAGTGAAACGGTCATGAGATGGGAAACTTTAACGCCATATTCATTATGATGACATAATTTATCATACGAAGTCAAAAATATGCAGGCCTCATCTTAGTAATTTTTTTTTTTTTTTTTGATGACCCGGGAACCGCTGTACAGCTGGCAACTAATGAATTCATCGACATTTAAAAAAAAAAAAAACACGAAGGATACTCGCATAGGTACTATCCTTCCCCCTCATGTCATATCCCCCAAATTAATCTGATTTATAATATGTAACTCAAAGCCGGCTCCCTGACCAAAAAAAAAGCCGGCTCATTCTTTTAACTCGTAACTACGTACTTCGTCTCATGCTCTTTTTTCATCTATAAATAGAAAGGTACGCAAGGCATATCTCTTACAAACTCAGTACCGAAAGAAGCTCAGATATTTGAAAAGCATGGCTAAGATCACAAGTCAAAAGTACACCGTCTTCTTCAACTTGGTCATGGTCACCCGGGTGGAGAGCCTACCAGGAAGTAAGTAATGGATTACTAATCTCCATTAATTGATAATATATACTTTCGTCCTTCATACTTTAAAATCTTGTTGCAACTTCATCGTACGTTGAGGATCCGCTTTCTTTTTTAAAACCTCGGCCAACCACAAGTTACGTCCGTAGTGCCAGTACTTTCGACCGGTTTTGAAACAAAATCTGTTTTAATGCTGCATTAATAGCTGGAAGTTTTTCTTTCCTACGGGACGATGAGCAGCTTGACATTACCCATGATTTCCCATAATAGTAAAGTAGTTTTCATGCCTGAGTTAAACACAATTCTTTTTTTCCCGTACATAATTGTGTTGCAAATACAATGTATATAAAGGACTCCAAGAGATAAGATACTGCTATGATACCAAATTTAAAATTAAAAAAAAATCAATTTTCCCTACATAATTATGTTGCAAAAACAATGTAAATAAAGGACTCTAAGAAATAAGATACAAAAGGCAACTGAATAACAAATATTCCCTAAATATTTGTTGACTTACTAACTCTAAGAGATAAGATGCAAAAGGTAACATAATAACAATAATTCCCTAAATATTTGCTGAATATTTTCTTCCTTAACAATTGCTAATGTAAATTACGCAATTAGTGTTTCACTTAGTCATCAATCAAGTCGTTCCGTCGGGACTCAAGTCTTTCTTTGGTTTATGCATGGTGCTTAACAGGGCATTTTCTGTGCCGCCACGAGGTGCAAGTCAACAGTGGAGACACTTGCTATGCAATAGCACAGCAGTACGGCTTGAGTCTGGACACCTTCTATTCCTACAATCCAAACGTAAACTGCGATGATCTCTCCATTGGTCAATATCTTTGCGTCTTCGGGGTGTGGCTCTAAGCCACAAAGACGTCTAGTTTACACTTGTATGAATAAAGGAGTGGATAAGGGCAACGCGCTCAACACCTAAATGCTGGTAATGCAAGCGCAGGGGTCTGGTCATCATGTTTTGTTCCAGTGTCATCAAGCAATGCAGTTTGAGCATTGTGACTAGATGGTGTCGTTAAAGTTAGTACGCATGGTTTATTTCAGTTTTTTGGTGAATAGTTAAAGTACATTTGTTATTCATAAGAAAATATTGGGCGCAGCAAGGGTAGCCACCTCAGCAATGCATTAATCCATTCCACGAGCATCATGTATAACTCGCGGGGCCACCTTTAAGAAAACCCGGAAGTCCCTCTCACTCCTTCGTTTCTCTCTTTTCTACACCGTTGCTTTCTTCGTTTTCTTTTTGCCCTTCCGAGCCCATGGACGACGCTCGATTGCAACGGCCAGCCATGGACAAACCACCCACGAGCATGCTGACACTTACCCACGCTCGTCGTCGGCATCATTCAAGCATGCTATTGATCACCAGGCATCCATCTTTCCCATCTAGCCATGGGAGATGCTCGCAGCCAACCATGGACGACCGGCGAGTGTCAAATACCCCGAGTGCCAAGACTTGACACCGGTAAACACATAAGTGCCAAAATGTCCAAAATGTACACTTAAGTGCCAAAATTAGAGAAAAAAATAAACATTTGAATGCCAACAGTGAGAATTTCTGGCCAAATTGCTAACTTAGCATTTTCTCGCACGATTTTTAACTGATGTGGCAATTGTTTTAAAAAAATTTATCAACGTGGTGCTAACATGGCTAGATAAACCCAAAACGGCATCACTTTCGTCCAAATTTGATTTTTAATATAAATTAAATTAAATTAAATTTAAACATCTAAAAAAGAAAAGATCATATATGGGGCTATGAAGGCCCTTGCTGCCACCTCCCCCACCATCGCCGGAAAGGGCTAGCAATGGTGGGGCAAGGGTTAGCCGAAGCCCCGAATCTACAAGCCTTTTGGATATTGTGAAAATAACAATTTGTTGTAAGCCACAAATTCTTGTAAAAGCGAGTCCCACAACAATTTATAATTATTTATGATTTAGTTTTTAATGGTCTAAAATAAACTGTTATTCTTACGCTAGATTAAAAACTAGCACACAATGTCGTCCAGTTTTTTACTAATAACAAGATGGGTGTTCTAAATATTTTATACCTAAAGGGGGATTTTGCCTTGAACCTTTAGGTTGAATATAAAACTAAAAAGTTACCTGTTCATTATATATGGGTTCATCTTACGCTCAATGGCAGCTCTTTTTGGACATCCTAGTTTTAGAGCAACTACAATATTACACCAAGTATTAAGTTGTAATCAACCTCCACTTCAAAAAAACATTCCAACTTTCTCAGCAAACAGTCTGATGTTAGAGCCAAACACGGATGAGATCCTCTTCTTAACATCAGATAGCACCAGATTAGAAAGTCTTATTAACACAAGGAGAACCCTTGCCGCATATCCCATCATTTCAATCTTGCCAAATACAATATAAAGCGGAATTCCGAATCTACATCAGTATGATTTTTCTCTGATTAGATGGTATTGATTAGTACCACACAAATGGCGATCCGCTGGATGAAAATCTCCAACACTTGAACCTGAGAGTATAATTTTACCAAAGCAGCTGAATTGGGAAAAAGAGCCTTCCAAAGCAGCTAGACTACTCTCCCGCTTCATCTCCGCATCCCAAAAACTCTAATCTTTTTATGTACGACTTTTTATATTTTGTTAACTTATGTGTATAGCTTTTTATAATCTAACCATACATTACAATAAGGTTATACTCATGTTTGAGCACTTTCATACTTCATTTTAGTTATATTTTGTTTGACCATAGATCATAGGGCTACGTCTAGTGGCATACGAATCGAAATGCTAAGTAGAAATCAAGTGTTCAGCTACAAAGAAATTTCACAATCCACTTCTCTTTTTCATTCCCCAATATGTGCAGATTAGGATATGTTCGATACACATTGTTGATCGACGAATTCAGGGGGAGACAACCTCTGAAATCAGAGGAATGTTACAAAACGGCATTGAAGAGCTTGAGTCCCAAATTGTCTCACTGTGTGAGTGACATGCAAACCCTAAGTTGCCACATCCTCTCAGTGATCGACGGTTGGAGGCTGGAGTTTCCATGGCGTTTTGTGATTGGAATAAATGGAAGAGCCAAACGGATGTTTCTTCTTCCCCTCTATTTCTCTCTCTTCTTATTCTGTTCCGTGTACTGTTTCAGTCTCGCAGTTGTCCAGGAATGGCGACGGAGGCCAGAGAAATCACCGGAAACTTGCCCACCAGAATGAAATACCGCTGGTGCGAAACTGAGGGCTCTATTTTCTGGTGACCGAGCGATGGGGCTGATCGCACGTCAGGACTGGCCAATGACAGACGCAAAAACTTGTTGGTGCACTTGTGGCGGTTGGAGAGAATCGCTCGGTGGCTGGCACTCATCGGGAAGATCACGAGCAGGTGAGCTTGAGTGGCTGAATGGACTCCAGGAAGGGGCGAACTCTAAAACTTTTGGATCTCTTCTGGTGTGATTCTTCTTTCAATAAATCAATGATGGTGATGCTATGAAGAAGTCCACTCTGCTCTCTCTCTCTCGTTTTGCTTTGAGCATCTCTGTATATTTTTACGATCAACTCCTCTATCTCACTCTCTGCTTGTGCATACTCCCAGTGAAGATTTAGAGATGGACGTGATATACGGTGAAGGATGAGGTGATGGGCGTGAACTGATGGGGATGGGAAATAATGATGAAGGTTTCCCCTGTTCTCTCCTTTTATCACTCTGCTTGCATTACCTCCTACAAGTTTCTTATTCTCTTTCTCTTTGCAAAAGTGAGCATGGAGACTGAGAAACGTGATCGTGTGTAGCTGCCATCTTGTGATGACTTCTTGTGAACATGCTGATTGTTATCAAGAGAGGAGATCGCGGGAGTGCTTGCTGAATGAAACGGAGATGTGAACCCTCGGAGGTCCTCCCCTCGGAGTTTAATCTGGACAAGAAAACAGAACACCATTGCAACAGTTTGAATAGCAAATTGGAATCTCACACGACCAAACTAAAGAAAAAGATGCTCGAAATGATTGTTGTCAATGTCCATGAAGCAAGATGAACACGGGATGTCAAGAGAACCTGCAAAAGAGTGAATAGATCGCTGGGCTTCGTAGGAAGTGATGGAGAAGCGCAGGGATCACTAATCGTGCACAGCAAAGACCAACGTGGTGTGACAGTGAAAAGAGAGAGTAAGGGAGAAACATTACAAGTGTCAAAAATTGTGTAGGGTACTTAGTTTACTGTCAAAAGTTTTCGTCGAATTGCTTAAATACTAAATTGGAGAAAAGACGATTATTGAAGTATCAACGGTAAAAATTTCCAATAAAAAATAATACGTAACTTTTATAATTAAAATTTTTATGACTTGGCATATTATTTAAGAAATCTAGACCAAGTGGCATTTTCACGTGGCATGTTTGATACTGAAATGATCATTTTTTTTTAACAATGACTCGCATTAAAATGATCATTTTAAACAAAATTTAGCACTCAAGCGATTACTATTTATAACTTTTAAAAACGTCATTCAAGGATTATATGTTGACTGGGCGTGCTTACAAGCAATGCAGAACTGAAATTAATAAAAAACATATCGAAGTTGGCACTTAAGTTATGGTTTTTTTTAAAGAAAGCGGCACTTGAATGATCCGAAAAAAGACTTTTGGCACTAAATTTAGTGTTGTACACAACTTTTGGCATTTCTAGTATCCTTATCCTGTGAAAAAGGAAATGATTCCATGGCCAGCATTTTCCTTAATTCTTTCCCTTAATTTCCTCTTCGCTCAATCTTTCCATTCGGCTTTTCTTGTTTGTATTGCGTCACGCATGAACGCCCAATGTTCAGCCGAGTGAGCGTCCATTCTGTCCATAGTGCTGGATAAATCCCACTGATTCTTTACCTAAATTTGTTCTCCATCCTTGCCGTTTCACGGCTTACTAATTTCAGGAGCACTAACTTCTGCAAATATCTTGATTATTCCCTCATTTCATCCCTTCATACGGTATTTTCTTTTCTTCCCGTTCCTCACTCAGTATCTTGCTTTCAAGCCCCTGTACTTCATCTTATTAATGACATTTACATATTTATACCCAAAAAAAAAAAAAAGATTTCATCTATCTTGCCCCCTTGCCGGCCGTTCTATCAATATGTGGATAATTTAATTGTGGAAGAAATTCCACCGATTCCTGCTCTTGGCTTCGAGCATGCCCCCACAATCACGGTCCTTTCAAGATCGTGATGTGCGATCCCCCTTTTTTAAGCCACTATTCTAGCCGTTACGCATTATCCGCCATTCATCATTGATCAAATTTAGACTCCAATTCGGCTTGCCACGTCGAAAATCCTAATTCAAATTGCGACCTGGATGCATTCAATGAGTCCAAGACTTTCGCTTAAATTATGTCAATTTCAATTGGTGCCAATCAATAAGAAAGATTCACACGTAGTACTCCACGGTTTTTTGCAGGCCACTGATGAGAACGCAAATGGGAACTATGCAATATTGATTTTTTGTTTTTTTAGGGATTGAATTCAATCCCTATTTTTTCCATACAATAAATTATAGAAGAAAAATCAAAATTTAGGTGTCAATATTGACAACAAAAAAAAAAGAGTTACGGCCAATGATATACCTTAGTAATCTTGCGGCCTACATCAACTACGAGCCCAAGCTCCAGTGAAACGGCCATGAGATGGGAAACTTTAACACCATCTTTATTAAGACGACATGATTTATCCTACAAAGTCAAAAACATGCAGGCCTCATTTTAATAATTCATCGACATTTAAAATCCAAGCCGGCGATGATTCCTCATGTAAAAAATAACATTCTTAGTTTGACTTTTGCAATAATTTATAATTACAAAAAAAAAAAAAAAAAAACGAAGGATACTCGCATAGGTACTATCCTTCCCCCTCATGTCATATACTCCATATTAATCTTATTTATAATATGTAACTCAAAGCGTCAACACAAAGCCGGCTCTTTGCTTTAACTCATAACTATGTACTTTGTATCGTGCTCTTTTTTCATCTATAAATAGAAAGGTACGCAAGGCATATCTCTTACAAACTCAGTATCGAAAGAAGCTTAAGATATTCGAAAAGCATGGCTAAGATCAACAGTCACAAGTCCACCGTCTTCTTCGACTTAATTTCGATGCTCTTCTTGGTCCTCATGGTCATCCGGGTCGAGAGTCTAATCGTTGGAAGTAAGTAGTGGGTTACTAATCTCCATTAATTGATAATATATATTTTCCTCCCGCATACTTAAAAATGTTGCTCTGCAACTTGATCGTACATTGAGGATCCGCTTTCTATTTCAAAACCTCGGCCAACCACAAGTTACATCCCTAGTACCGGTACTTCTGACCGGTTTTGGACCAAAATCTATTTAATGCTGCATTAATAGCTGTGATTTTTTCTTTGGGAGGATGAGCAGCTTGACACTACCCATGTTTTCCCATAATATTAAAGTAGGTTTCAGGGACGCACTAAGCACGATTCTTTCAATTGCTAGTGTAAATTACACAATTAGTGTTTCACTTAGTCATCAATCAAATCAGCTCGTTGGTACTCAAGTCTTTCTCTGGTTTATGCATGGTGTTTTGCAGGGGAACCTCATCTTCTGTGCCACTCACTGGTGAGAGTGAACAGGGGAGACGCTATGCAATAGCACAGCAGTACAACTTGACTCTTGACGCCGTGTATTCCATCAATCCAAATGTAAACTGTGATGATCTCTCCATTGGTCAATGGCTTTGCATCTCCGGGGAGTGGATCTAAGCCACAAAGATGTCTAGTTTACACTTGTATGAATAGAGGAGCGGATAAGTGCAACGCGCTCATCACCCAGAATGCAAGCGCAGGGGTCTGGTCATCATGTTTTGTCTCAGGGTCATCAAGCGATGCAGTTTTAGCATTGTGACTAACTTCAGTGTCAAGCTGCTCATCCTCCGGTGGAATTCTTCATAGCATCACCATTATTGATATAGTGAAAGAAGAATCACGTCCAAAGAGATCCAAAAGTTTTAGAGTTCGGCCCTTCCCGGAGTCCATTCCTGTGAGTTCCTGCGACCGCCATTCCCATTGCTGCACCCATCTTCCCAGCGGCTCTATTATGCGTCCAGAATAGCTCCCGGTGAAACGGCAATCTACATCAAACCTCCAGTCATGCTATAGTAGCATTGCCAAGTTCCTAGTAGTCCCGTTGACCAGTTTGGTCTCGCTCACATCAAAACGTACGCCACAGCAGCATTGTTTTCTGTCTGCTTCGTTGCAGCTGTTCCCGGTGTCGTGTTAGGCCCCGTTGCCCTAACTTATCTCTAGTCCAGGTGAGGATACGGTATGTTTAATCTCGTGGACGTTTTCCTCATAAAATAATTTCACTTGCATATTAGTTGATAAAACCTTAGTTTATTATGACTTGATTATTTCTCTACATAAACCAAAGGCGTATTAGGCTTTTAAACCCTTAGACACTAAGGTCGAACCCCAATATTGTCTTATGTGGATTGTTATGGTTGAGTATGTGATTGATTCGTACATCACCATTGCACAATTCACGCATATTTAGAGTTTAGAGTATATTTATAATTTACACTTTAGGTTTTCGTAATTAGGGTCGCGCATGGTTAATCGTAGAATAGAAAATGCACCGCACATTTAATTTATAGACTTTGGGGCATTTGTCTTTTTTCTAAGGGAAAAGAACAAAAAGTACATTAGTCAGTCTCATACAAATTAGGAGAAATAATTTAGTATAGATTGCATATTAATTAGTCATATCTTGCATAACACTCATGCTATTTTTCTAAAGAAATAGTTTGCAGAAACGTGGTGATGGATAGGGATACACTTTACTTGCTTAGTACATCACTGTTCTTAAAGAAGTCCACAGAAAAACTTCCAGCTGGACACTGAAGTTAGTCACAATGCTGAAACTGCATTGCTCGATGACCTCGAAACAAAACACGACAACCAGACCCCTGCGCTTGCATTACCAGAAATAGGGTGATGAGCGCGTTGCACTTATCCACTCCTCTATTCATACAAGTGTAAACTAGACATCTTTGTGGCTTAGATCCACTCCCCGGAGACGCAAAGGCATTGACCAATGGAGAGATCATCGCAGTTTACTTTTGGAGATTCATTGGAAACAAGATCGAAGATCTTGGAGCTGATCCCAATTGTGATTGATTCTAGCAATCGTTGATTAGTATAATAAATAGGAAATAGTGATTCATGTATATTATTTTTCCTATTTTATTCTTTCATTCTTGACATTACAAGTTGCACAATGTACTTATATACCTAACACACAATACTAGAAAACATTTTCCCAAATTCCTTTTCTTTTTCTATCATGGTATCAGAGCCTCATCTTCCTGGCCTAGCTTCCACAACTCAAGAATTGCCATCGTCTTTCTTCTTATCTATTGCTGCAAATCTCTTCCTGCAAAACAAATCAGCAAAGCGATTAGGAATTCGTTTATATATATAACATGGCAAAGGATAAGAATGTTGAAAGTTCCTTAGTAGAGGATAAACGCCCAACCATTTGACCAAATCGAGTCGACTCATCAAGAAGGGCAGGTTGATAATGCCAACATTGTTTCTACCCCTTCTCTAGTGCAAATCTGTTGGCTAACTTAGTGGCCCCCAGTCCACTAGTATCCCATCCAAAGCCAGTGGGCCACTAGTCCGGGACAGACATGGGCCCAATACCCATATGAAGAAAATGTTGCGGGCTTTGGAACTTAGCCCAACAAAAGAGGGCCAATTCCCTCCCCATTTGGAGTTGACCCGATTGGTGAGTCGAGGCGAACGAATGCAGGTCACAAACTCGGATCCACACCAAGTCAGGGAACGGAACCCTACTTGGTCCTTCAACCCGCACTCATGCCGCCTTACCTATTTCCATTCAATGACAACGCTGCCCGAGCTCGGAGATCTGCTTTACACGCCACCGGTGGATGGGTCAAATTACGCCTCATCAGCCAGCAACTTACCGGGTCGGTGAACTACCACTCTTGAGCTCAGGACCTCCGACAAGCACTGTGACATCCTGATTTTTAGGTTCTGTTTTCAATTGAATAACTTGGGCTTTTCATCGACGCACCTATAATTTTTTTCTCAAAGTTGGCCACTTGTGAGATAACTAACTTATCTGGTGAAGCCATTAAGGAATATAAATACAATAGACTTGAGAATTCGAGCAAAAATCGACTACTCAACCGTGTTAATCTGTGGGGTCATTAGTCATTGTCAAAATTGACCAAAGATCATGGATAGGTTGATTCGGCTGAGATGCATGATCAAAGTGTGGGCAATTCCACCTGATTGCAAAATTCTTGTCAATCGACACTAGACCGATTTTTCTGTCGTTTTAGGTACCTTGAGTCTATATTTGAAACCTTGAGATTTTCACGACAACCAAGAGCCGCCAATGCGTCAAAAATGTACATTATGACTTGAGATAAATCGATCATGGATCAATTGCACCAAAAATTCCAGAAAGCTACTTGGTGGGCTAGGTCAAGCTAAAATTACGTCAGATTGAAATTAACCATGAATTTGAACCCGATTTCAAAAATTGAAAGTTCTGTCATGTCACGATTTGTTTTAGGAACATTGACTCATCATTCGAAATATTTTCGGCGAGTATGGGATTTTTACGGAAAATCGATTTGGACAATTCGGAAAAGAACAGAAATTCGGAGGGGCCAAATTGAGTGGACATTTGGCCTCTTTAGTGAGCTATTTGGCGAAGGGAAGTTGTGGAATTTGTGTGGGCTTTTTCCTTAGCAAAATTGGATATCAAATTGAAGAAATGGGAGTCAAATAGAGTGAAATTTGTAGGCTTGTATGGGGGTTGCAACTTGTAGACATCAACTTAGCTATTTGTGGATTATTATGTGCATGAAGGCTTAAGGAACCAAGGGAATTTGTATGAGAGCTTGTAGGGTCAAAAATTGGGAGTATAGGATATTTATTTTTTTTTTCCTTTTTTCCCTCCCCCTTCCTCGGACTCTCCCTCTCTCGTTTCCCTCCGTCCGACCACCTCTACCACTTTCTCCCATTTCTTCTTATCATTTGACCTTGTGGGCTCCTCCCTTGTCTTTCCCCTCTCTCATCTCTCTCTCTCTTATTTCCGCACGTTCCTCCCTATCAGCCGATATCCCTTTTTCCCCCTGACTTCTGCAGACCCAGCCCTTCCACGTCCTCTCTCTCTTTGTTCGCTACACTCACACCAGCAATGCCCACACTCCACCGAACCCCACTGATTTCTCCTGCCAGATACCCTCGATCCCTGGAGTTTCTGCTTTCCTTTTGATTTCCTTTCCTTCAACGATCGTTGCCCCACCATCCACACAGCAGCCACCGAAGCACCCCTGCGGCTCCACCATCTGTTGTCTTCTCTGGTCAAACTCCCCAGCAAAACCCCACCGACGTTGACTCCTCCACGTCCTTCGCTTCTGCCAAGCAGCCAACTCTCTTGTTCTTTTCCACCGAAGCCGCTGGCTGTTTCTGCTTGACCAAGCCACGCCGCCGAAATCAGCCACTAGCTGTGTCCCCACCAAGCTGCCACCGCGTGATGCAGCCCCGATCAAGCCAAGCCAAGCCGCGATTAGCATCTCCCTTCTAGACCGCAGCAACTGTGAGATTTGTGAGGCCAATCTCGGCCTCGGTTTGGTCCCCGTTGGTGCTGTTGTTTCAGAGTTTATCGCCCGTCTCCGCGTTGCCGTCGTCGTGGACTCATAGGATTTCAAAACCGGTGAGTTTACTCATTAATCTCCACTTAGGAGTTAATTATGCTTAAGGGTTGATTAGTTTATGTTAAGCTTGGGTTAGATGATTAGTTAGAATGGATTAGTAATTTAATCGTTCGATATTGCATGTTAGGTGGTTAAAGTAGTGTAATTAGCAAGTAGATAGCTCGTAATATTTATCTAGATAGGTTTGGAAATTTTTCAAGCCTGTTTCGGTATTTAATTAAGCTTTTCCAACCTAAGTTTGCATTTTGGCATTTATTGGTGTTTATTTAATTAATTTTTGTAATTTTTACTTATTTAATATTTTCCGAAAATTATACCGGGATAGCCGGTGACTGGAATTTCATGATGATTGCAATTGTGAGATTGGTTTATTTAATTGAATGCTATTTTGTGTTAATTGAGTGAGATTTGTAATTTTAGGAATTTATCCCAAAATTAATTATTTTCAATATTTAATTGGGAAACACCGAGCATTGGTTTATAATGCCAAAAATATTCTGGTAGACTATATTAAATTGTAGGATTTTTGAAAATGAAAATATTATATTTTGGCTAAGGCCGACTGTATATCCACACATGATTATTTTTATCGGGTATGATAAAAGTGGGGAAATTGTTAGTTGATTAGAATGGTATACTATATCAACCTAAGGGCTTTGATTTATCAGCTTAGAGTGAACAATATACCTTAAGTACCACACAGCTTTGGTGAGCATTAAGTACCATACAACTTTGGTGAGCATTAAGTATCGAATAGCTTTGGTGAGCATTAAGTACTGCACAGCTTTGGTGAGCATTAAGTATCACATGGCGTTGGTGAGCATTAGAAGTATACTAAATCAGCCTAAGGGCTTTAATATATCAGCTTAGTATGTGTGTGCGTGTCTATATGATTTTGCTAACATAACAGTCTTTGAGATACTGTGAAAATATTAATATGTTGTAAGTCACAAATTCTTGAAAAAATGGGTCTCATAATAATTTATAATTATTTGTGATTTAGTTTTTTGTGGTCTAAAATAAAATTTTATTCTCATAGTAAATTAAAAACTATCATGTAATGTCATCCACTTTTTTTACTGATAACAAGATGGGCGTTCTAAATACTTTATAGCTAAAGGGGGATTTTGCCTTGAACCTTTAGGTTGAATATAAAACTAAAAAGTTACCTGCTCATTATATATATGGGTTCATGTTACGCTCAATGGCAGAACTTTTCGGACATCCTAGTTTTAGAGCAACTACATTATTACACCAAGTATTAAGTTGTAATCAACCTCCACTTCAAATAAACACTCCTAACTTTCTCAGCAAACAGTCTGAAGTTAGAGCCAACACACAGATGAGATCCTCTCCTTAACATCAGATAGCACCAGATTAGAAAGTCTTATTAACACAAGGAGAAGCCTTGCCGGATATCCCATCATTTCAATCTTGCCAAATCCAATATAAAGCGGAATTCTGAATCTACATCAGTATGATTTATCTCCGGTTAGATGGTATTACCACACAAATGACATGATTTATCTCCGATTAGATGGTATTGATTAGTACCGCACAAATGGCGATCTGCTGGATGAAAATCTCCATCACTTGAAGATGAGTATATAATTTTACCAAAGGAGCTGAATTGGGAAAAAGAGTGCCTTCCAAAGCAGCTCGACTACTCTCCCGCTTCATCTCCGCATCCCAAAAACTCTAATATTTATATATACGACTTTTTATATTTTGTTAACTTATGTGTATAGCTTTTTATATCCTAACCATACATTACAATAAGGCTATACTCATGTTTGACCACTTTCATACTTCATTCAGTTATATTTTGTACGACCATAGATCACAGGGTTACGTCTAGTGGCATACGAATCGAAATGATAAGTAGAAATCAAGTGTTCAGCTGCAAAGAAAATTTCACAATCCACTTCTCTTTTTCATCCCCCAATATGTGCAGATTAGAATATGTTCGATACACATTGTTGATCGATGAATTCGGGGGGAGATAACCTCAGAAATCAGAAATCAGAGGGATGTTACAAAACGGCATTGAAGAGCTTGAGCCCCACATTGTCTCACTGTGTGAGTGACATGACATGCAAACTCTAAGTTGCCACATCCTCTCAGTGATCGACGGTTGGAAGCTGGAGTTTCCATGGCGTTTTGTGATTGGAATTAATGGAAGAGCCAAACGAATGTTTCTTCTTCCCCTATATTTCTCTTTCTTCTTATTCTGTTCCGTATACTGTTTCAGTCTCGCGGTTGTCCAGGAATGGCGATGGAGGCCAGAGAAATCACCGGAAACTTGTCCACCAGAATAAAATACCGCTGGTGCGAAACTGAGAGCTCTATTTTCTGATGACCGAGCGATGGGGCTGATCGCACGTCAGGACTGGCTGATGACAGACGCAAGAACTTGTTGGTGCACTTGTGGCGGTTGGAGAGAATCGCTCCGTGGCTGGCACTCATGGGGAAGATCACGAACAGGCGAGCTTGAGTGGCTGAATGGACTCTGGGAAGGGAGGAACTCTAAAACTTTTGGATCTCTTCGGATGTGATTCTTCTTTCAATAAATCAATGATGGTGATGCTATGAAGAAGTCCACTCTGCTCTCTCTCTCTCTCTCTCTCTCTCTCTCTCTCATTTTGCTTTGAGCATCTCTGTATATTTTCACGATCGACTCCTCTATCTCACTCTCTGCTTGTGTGTACTCCCAGTGAAGATTTAGAGATGGACGTGATATATGGTGAAGGATGAGGTGATGGGCGTGAAATGGTGGGGATGGCAAATAATGATGAAGGTTTCCCCTGTTCTCTCCTTTTATCACTCTGCTTGCATTACCTCCTACAAGTTTCCCATTCTCTTTCTCTTTGCAAAAGTGAGCATGGAGACTGAGAAACGTGATCGTGTGTAGCCGCCATCTTGTGATGACTTCTTGTGAACATGCTGATTGTTATCAAGAGAGGAGATCGCGGGAGTGCTTGCTGAATGAAACGGAGATGTGAACCCTCGGAGGTCCTCCCCTCGGAGTTTAATCTGGACAAGAAAACAGAACACCATTGCAACAGTTTGACTAGCAAAATGGAATCGCGCACGACCAAACTGAAGAAAAAGATGCTCGAAATGATTGTTGTCAACGTCCATGAAGTAAGATGAACACTGGATGTCAAGAGAACCTGCAAAAGAGTGAATAGATCGCTGGGCTTCGTAGGAAGTGATGGAGAAGTGCAGAGACCGCTAATCGTGCACAGCAAAGACCAACGTGGTGTGACAGTGAAAAGAGAGGGGGAGAAGAACACTAGAAGTGCCAAAAATTGTGTTAGGCACTCACTTTACTATCAAAAGTTTTCACCAAATTGCTTGAATGCTAAATCAAAGAAAAAACGGTTACTAAAGTACCAACAGAGAGAAATTCCAGCCAAAAATAATCCATAGCTTTCATATTGAAAAATTTTATGACTTGGTATAGTATATAAAAAAATCCAATCCAAGTGGCATTTCCACGTGGCGTGTTTGATACTGAAATGATCGTTTTTTAAATGACGATTGACACTAAGATAATCACTTTAAACAAAATTTAACACTCAAACTATCATTATTTATAACTTTTAAACAATTATTCAAGGATTATATGTTGATTGGGCGCATTTGCAAGCCATGCAGAACTGAGAAATTAATAAAACACATATCGAAGTTGGCACTTAGGTTATGATTTTATAAAAGAAAGTGACACTTAAATTATCCGGAAAAAAAAAATTGGCACTAGAATGAGTGCCGTACACAACTTTTAGCGTTTTTAGTATCATTATCCTCTGAAAAATGAAATGACTTTATGGCCAGCATTTTCCTTAATTCTTTCCCTTAATTACCTCTTCGCTCAATCTTTCCATTCGGCTTTTCTTGTTTGTATTGCGTCGCGCATGAACGCCCAATGTTCAGCCGAGTGAGCGTCCATTCTGTCCATAGTGCCAGATAAATCCCACTGATTCTTTCCCTAAATTTGCTTACTATCCTTGCCGTTTCACGGCTTGGTTCTTTCCCTCATTTCATCTCTTCATATGTTATTTTCTTTTCCTCCCATTCCTCACTCAGTATCTTGCTTTCAAGCCTCTGTACTTCATCTTATTAATGACATTTACATATTTTTAGCCAAATATATATATATATAAAAAATATATATATATATATTTCATCTATCTTGCTCCCTTGCCAGCCGTACTTTCAATATGTGGATAATTTAATTGTGGAAGAAATATCACCGATTCCTCCACTTGGCTTCGAGCACGCCCCCACAATCACGGTCCTTTCAAGATCATGATGTGCGATCCCCCTTTCTAAGCCACTATTGTAGCCGTTATGCATTATCCTCCATTCCTCATTGGCCAAATTTAGACTCCAATTCAGGTTGCCATGTCGAAAAATCCTAATTCAAATTGCGACCTTGATCCATTCAATGAATCCATGACTTTCGCTTAAAATATCTCAATTTCAATCAATGCCAATCAATAAGAAAGATTCTGCATGCGTAATACTCCACGGTATTTCGCACGCCATTGATGAGAATGCGGATGGGAACAATGCATTGTATCCTACAAAGTGAAAAACATGCAGGCCTCATCTTAACAATTCATCCACATTTAAAGTCCAAGCCCGTGATGATTCTTTATGTAAAAAGAATATTCTTAGTTTGACTTTTGCAAATAACAAAAAACGAAAGATACTCGCATAGGTATCATCCTTCCCCCTCATGGCATAAACTCCAAATTAATCTTATTTATAATATGTAACCCAAAGCGACACGAAAGAGGCTCTTTCTTTTAACTCGTAACGATGTACTTTGTCTCGTGCTCTTATTTCATCCAAAGAGGCTCTTTCTTTTAGCCCAAAGCATGGCTAAGATCTTCTTCAACTTGGTTTCGATACTCTTCTTCGTCCTCATGGTCACCCGGGTCGAGAGCTTAATTCCTGGAGGTAAGTAATGGGTTACTAATCTCCATTAATTGATAATATATATTTTCTTCCAGCATACTTACAAAATCTTGTTCTGCAACTTCATCGTCCGTTGAGGATCCGCTTTCTATTTCAAAACCTCGGCCAACCACATGTTACATCCCTAGTACCAGTACTTTCAACCGGGTTTTGAACAAAATCTGTTTAATGCTGCAATAGTAGCTGGAAGTTTTTCTTTCCTCCAAGAGGATGAGCAGCTTGACAATACCCATGTTTTCCCATGATATTAAAGTAGTTTTCATGCACACGCTAAGCGCGATTCTTTTCATTGCTAGCGTAAATTACGCAATTAGTGATTCACTTAGTCATCAATCTAATCATTTCGTTGGGACTTAAGTCTTTCTCTGGTTTATGCATGGTGCTTTACAGTGAGTCCTCTCCTTGTGTGCAAGGGTGTGGTGGAAGTGGCGAGCGGAGACACTTGCTATGCAATAGCACAGCAGTACCACGTGGATATCGACACCTTCTTTTCCTACAATCCAAACATAAACTGCGACGCTCTCTTCGTTGGTCAATGGGTTTGCCTCTACGGGGTGTTTATCTAAGCCACAAAGATGTCTAGTTTACACTTGTATGAATAAAGGAGTGGATAAGTGCAACGCGCTCATCACCCAGTTGCTGGTAATGCAAGCGCATGGGTCTGGTCGTCATGTTTTGTTTCTGTGTCATCAAGCAATGTAGTTTGAGCATTGTGACTAAAGGGTGTCAATAAAGTTTGTACGCATGCTTTATTTCTGTTTTTTGCTGCAAAAACAATTAGAGTATATCTGTTATTCAGGAGAAAATATTAGGTGCCGCTTAGGTAACCACCTCAATAATGCATCAGTCCATTCCACGAGCGACACATGTAGCTCATGGGCCCAGCTTTAAGAAAACACCTGCAAGTCCCCCTCAGGCTGCGTTTGGGAAAGTTTTTGGGAAAAGTCTTTAAGGAAATGCAAAGGCCTTTACTTTAAAGGGTTTTGATGAAATGAAAAAATTGTTTTGTAAAGTATAATTGAAAAGCACCTTGAGATGCAACTTTGGGGAAATGCTGTTTGGTGAACATATATATTTGGGAAGTCCTTTAGGGAAACCAATTTAAGTTTTTAATTTTATTTTTTTAAATTGAAAACAAAAATTATGACTTCTTTTTTTTTTTTTTTTTTTGCATCGAGATGTATATATAAAAGAGATATATTAACAAATTCAATGACTTTATATATATATATATATATATATTTGCATTGAGATGTATATATAAAAGAGATATATTAACAAATTCAATGACTTTATATATATATATTTGCACTTGAGATGTATATATAAAAGAGATATATTAATAAATTCATAAGTTAAAAAATACATCAAAGTGGACTTTTTCTCAATTAAAAAGAAAGAGTAATTTCATTATAATAAACATAATTACATATGCATCGAAGAAAGAAATAGATTTATATTGAAAATTACAAACATCCTTAAGTATTTACTAAACTCATTGCTATTTGATCATGTAAACGCGTCATATCATAAGATAAATTGTCATTTGAAGTACCGGCCCCCTCATTTGTATCATTAAGGTCAACTGAATATCCATAATTGGGATCCAAATCTGCTCTTGCAAAATGTCTATCATTGGCGGCGTTTCGTCGTATATAATTATGCAAAGTCATTACTGCTATAACAATTTTTACTTACTTCTCAAATGGAAAATTTGGCATATGCTTTAGAATTTTCCACTTCTTCTTCAAGACACCAAAAGCTCACTCAATTTCCGATCGCAGTGAGGAATGAGCACGATTGAATACCTCTCGATAGCCTATAGGAGCAGGACCTTGTTGAAATTCTGACAAATGATATCTAACTTTTTTGTACGGTCCCAAATAACTCGTTGGATTTAGATATCCAGCATCTACTAAATAATATTTACCTGCACAAATATAATATAAATTTAATCAACATAGACTACATTAATACATATTAATGTACAAAAACCATTAATTAACAAACTTGGAGGAGGATGAGGAAATTGCACATCACGTCTCCCTAAAGCTTCATAGAAAATACGAGTATCATGGACTTAGCCCTCCCAACCAGCCCAAACATAAGTGAATTCCATATTAAAATTACACACCGCTAAGATATTTTGAGTTGGTGTACCTTTTCGACCAATAAAACAAATCTGATCTTGTACAAGTATCATCGCTGGGATATGAGTGCCATCAATAGCTCCAATACAACCCTAAAACAAAAATGCAAATATTATTATATAATCAAAATTTGTTTTTAATTCCTTCTTCATATTGTATAATAAAACCATACCTTAAAATATGGAAAAAAATCTTCAATTATTTTTTATCTTCTCTAGAACATCCCTAAATTGCCAATCAGCTGGTTGGATCAAATATTTTCCCATTTCACATACTTTATCTAATACTAAGCCAAAGTATCTGCTTATGGTTTCCCCAAAGTGTTGAAAACGCTCTTGTGTTAACCTATTACCTATACCATGTCCTAAAATATGAAGAAATATTCCAAGTTTTTTTGTAACATCAATATTCCTAGTTCCTTTAAGACCATAACGTGTTACTAAATCATGCATTAAATTATTAAATACAATCTTTTATCCATTCTAAACATTTGATAACACCTTATCGGATTAACATCTTCGTCCATCAACTCTCCTACCCATGCATTTCCTATATATGATGATGTCCTACAAGGTTTTTTCTTATTGTATATTGCTTGATAAGCGATTGTGGCTTGAGTAATTTCCACAGGTTGCCAATATTCATCGTCCTCTTTTTCATGAAATTCTCTTTCAGGAGAGTCGTCCATATCTGTTTAAAATAACAAAACAATAAGAAAAGTGATGGGTAACCATCAATCAATGAAACAATTATCATCCATAATATATATACAAACTCCATCCAATCAAAAGAACACAAATTAAAAACACAATACTAAAAAACATAATTAAAAAGAGAGTTCACAAGTAGTGCAAATCACCAATCCAAAATAAGTTTCACATTACAACATAAATTAATATGAAAAGCTCAAACAAGTAACTAGCATCCTAGCGACGACTATTATGCTCCTCCAACTTATACTTCAGCCACTCGACTTTCTTTCATCTTCATCCAAGTTCATAAAATTTGCCTATTATCTTTCTTTTCAGAAAGATGAAAGAGTGCAAAGAAGAACAACTTTCTATCTTCCTTAATCTCAGGAATGGCTTTCAATGTTTGCATAATCTCTTTGTGAGGGTCAAATTCCCTTGCAACCGATGTTGCATTGCTCCTACTTTCAACTGTTGAACAAAGTCTATCGATTTACGATGCTAACTTAGCAGGTCCGGTCAATTTTTTCTCTCTCTTTCCTCGAGCTTCCTTCGTGGAACTTTGTACCGTTCTTTTATGGCTCTTACTTTGACCTAGTTGGACATTCGTTTCACTTACATTACACTCTAAAGTATTATCAGTAGATCCTGCACAATCACCAATATCAACTTGTGTGGCCTCAGGATTCTCAGTATTGCATAAACCTTGTGCAGGATTCCAAGTAACACTTCTAGTGTCAACCGTACCCTGGAACATTCTGTCCAACATAACTTCCATATCCGGATGTATGCCTTTCGTTCGAAAGACTTTAAGCTTAGGATTGGCCTGTTATAATAAGATATTTCCATGAGTTATATCAAAAAAGATGAACTTATAAAAAAAATGTGGCAAAAAAAGATAAACACCTGAATCTTTCTCTCCCACCGTTCATCACTCGCATCAATCGTTTTCTTCCTTGGATCCCATCCTAGTCATGTTTCCTTTTGAATCAATTGTTTCCATCTTTTCCATTCTTCCTTTAGATTATCCCACTTACTCTTCATTTGATTTTTATCGTATTTTTTGCCCCTCTGCTCTTCGAACTTGGTAATTATAGCTGTCCATCCATCTCTTTTGTTGCTCGCAGGATGATTGCCTTTTTCAATTTGTTCAATGCACAATCGACAAAACATTTCTACATCTTCTGGGCTCCAATGAGCCTTTTCTTTTGATGAACTCGCCATCTTCCAATAGAATAAACACAACACATTTGAAAAATGAAAACAAATGAGATTAACTATGACCAATTCCCTATAGATGAATGAACACATATATAGATAGAACTATGCATAGCACAGAAGGTTGAGTTCAGGACGTTCATTCTCCATTTTGAGCTAATTTCCTCTTTTAGATGGAAAGGATCCTTACAACTATGGATGCATTTAGTCTCCTATAAGATTTCGCAAATTCACAATCTATTGAGCACATACCTAAAAACCATATGGGTGACAGGAAAAACATTGCAAACAAGGGGCGGAATCAAGGTTGTTAATTGCATTAAACAAAAAAGAGGCGAAAAAGCTTCACGGCGAGGGATAGACAACATATATACCAAACTGAGACGTTAACAGGAGAATTTTGATTACGATATCTAGTGCTAAGCATGCCTTGCTCTGTCACTACAGCAATCTCAATGATCTCAAACACAAGTGTTCCATAAGATTCAGACTTTACAAGCAGAAACAAAGACTCCCTCAAACTAACCGAACCAACGACACATCAGTCGAACCCAAACAGCCCAAGAAAATGAACTTAGAGAGCAATTCTACAACTGAAAAAACTCTATGCTGCAATCTCACGCCAATTGCTAGACATCATCATATCATTGAATTCACAGAGTTACGGCTACATATTCACATGGAAGAAAAGAAAGCGAAAGAGTAAAAAGGACTGACCTGCCTCAAACAAAAGAACAGAGGAGCCTGCGAAAAGATGGGAACTTTGGAGAGACCCAGAACAAAAAGATCCTGATTTGCCCAAAAGAGCAGCACCGGAGTTTTCCTAGAGACATTCTTGATAACGCCGTCCAATCTTTCTTCCACCCCTGATTTGCCCACAAGGTACCATGTAGAGCAACCAGTCCCCGACAAGAGTTCTGACTCAAAATTGTTGTTACAAACTGAAAATAGAAACATGACAAGAAAGTCAATATGAAAAGCTCAACAATGTGAACAATCGAAATGGAATATCGAGAGGAGGAAAATACACCAAGAGCAAGGTAACGATCTGATTTTCAGATTTTCTTTCTTTCAAGAATCATGGTAAACCAGATTCTTGGAAAATTGCTTAGTAGGAGAACCACACCCCCCCTGGGTTTAGCACTTTCGGATAAGTCAAGAACACAAGAAGAGTTTTCAGAACCACTATAATAACTATGTTCAAGTAGCATCATCATTCTATCACATTGTAAATATTACTTCCGGTCCCAAAAGACAAAAAATTGCAGCTAGTGTTTGAGGAAAATCCAATTACACGTGTTCACTCCTATGTAAATACCTCCAAGCAGAGAAATGTACATTATTGAAAATGCCTGTAAAAGGATTATCTTGAATAAGAAAGGTTCAAATGAGTGATTTGCACACCAAACAGATGGAAAGATGCACCAAAACAGATGCATGTAGACATCTTGTATAATGCATCAATGAGAGTTTAACAAGAAGAAACTGAAGCATGCACTCTTCTACACGACATGAATTATAGGCATATTGATATGATGTTATAAACTTCACTTCCCAATTTGTTTTGTAGCTCTCTCTCTCTCTCTCTCTCTCTCTCTCTCTCTCTCTCTCTCTTCTCGATGAGGTGTCTTATTGTCAACGAACTTTCAAGAGCGTGCGAGAAAGTTAGCTGCTGGGGAGATCAGAAAGCAGCCGTGCACGAACAAGAAAGGCAGGTGAAATATGCAATCTTTTAATCTCATTGAGCTTTCGTTAATGGGTATTGTCTGTAAGTCAGAATATATAATGCCCATAATATAATTCCCGCAGATGAAGTGAAGATTTAGGCATGCCATGCGTACAGTTTTAACCTAATCATTTCATTAAATAGATTTTAACTGCACGCACAGAGTCGAATCTTAATCCCGCTCATGCGCACATTTCTCGCTTGCAAAAAGACGGTAACTGGAAAGAGGAAAGCGCGAGAAACCTATTGTGGGTTCTTTTCGTCAGACCATAAATGGGAAGTCTTCACGCACGTTTGGGGGAAAATTAATAATTGCAGAGAGCAAATCCCCAAGATGATAATCGAAGGGGAGGAATGAAACATGCAGGTGTGGAAAGAAAACGAGGAGAGTGCTTGAATCGGATGCACAGTTAAAAAAAAAAAAAAAAACAGAGTAGCCCAAACCCAAAATCCTTCCCTAGTTTTCTCTGCATTTTCCCACAACACCCAAACAGAGAGCTTGCAAGCAAGCTAAAAAACACATCCGAGAAAGAAACTCAAATCGATGAACACATGAACAAGGAAAAGGGAACATGCTCGGGCACTACAAGATGAAATTCCCAACTCACCTAAAGACCAGACCTCCTGATTTGAGAGAGAAGAAGAAGACGTGGGTCAGGCTCATGGATTTGAGAGAGAAGAAGAAAAGACTTGCGGGTGGGTAAGGAATGAAAGAGGAAAGCGTGTGCGCAGATCTAGGGTTTTTGGAAGGGTTAAACTTGGAATTTCTTAAAGTTATGAGGGCAACAATGGCAAATGAACAAAAATTCATTAACCCCCACCAGCTTACCGAGAAAGCTGAAATGCCCAAGGCAGGGGTACCCCCGCCTTCAAAAGGCAAGTTTGGAGCCAAAGGTGTTTGCAAATTTTTTTGCCAAACGCCCATTTTTAGCCCAAAGGGCTTTGGAAGCTTAAAGTGGCTTGGAAAAGCCAAATCCAAACACAGTCTCACTCCTTCATTTCTCTCTCTTCTTAGCCATTGCTTCCTTCCTTTTCTTTTTGCCCTTCTAAGGTCATGGACGACGCTTGATTGTAGTGGCCAACCATTGACGTACCGCTCACAAGCATGTCAACACTCATCCATACCTATCATCGGCATCATTCGGGCATGCTATTGATGCTGGGGCATCCATCTTTTCCATCTAGCCATGGACAACACTCATGGCCAACCATGGACGGCTGGCTCATGAGTAACGCCGATTCTCATGATAGGTTGTCCACCGCCCCCACAATTGCCCCCAGTCCAAGAATAAGCCCTAGCCCCTTGTCATTCACAACCCCTAGCCCTCCCTCAACCCCTGCATCCTCAAAGTCCCCTATGGCTCCAATGTCGTTGCCTCCCAAACCCTACCAAATCCGACAGGGACAACCTTCTCCCTGGCCACAAGTGTGACATCTTGAATTTTCGACCCTATCAATAATATGAGCTGAGCTTTTCATCAACGCGCTTATAGTCCTTTTTCTCTAAGCTGATTACTCACGAGATAACTAATCTATCAGGTGAAGCCGTTGAGAGATATAAACGCGACAGATTTGAGAATTCGATTAGAAATCAATTGTTCGACCGTGCTAATCGGCAAGGGTCAATATGACATTATTATAATCGATTAGAGATCGGAGATAGGTCGATTCGACAGAAGCGTGTAATTAAATTGTGGGTGATTCCACTTAATTACAAAATTCGCGTCGAACGGCACTAAACCCAATTTTCTGTCGATTCTATACCTGGTGTCTGTAATTGAAACCTTGAGATTTTTACAACAACCGAGAGTCGCCGACGAGTCGAGATGTACAAGCATGGATTGAAAATTATAAACCACGAGTCAAATGCGATAAAATCCCTAAAAGCTATCCGGTAGGTTAGGTCACGCTAAAATCACGTCCGATTGATTTTAACCACGAAATTAAACCCGGTTTCGAGAATTGAAAGTTCGAGTGTGTCATGATTTATTTTTAGGACATCGTCTCATTATTTGAAGAATTTTCGGCGAGCCCGGAATTTTGGCGAAAAAATGGAATTTGGCAAAATTAAATCAAGGAAATTTGGAGGGGCATTTTTAAGTGGATTTTTAGCCTTCAAAATGAACTAGTTTGTGAAGGAAAATGTGGGAATTGATATGGGCAACCCCCTCAGCAATTTTGGCCATCAAATTGAAGTTGTTTGGTGGGGAAATGAAGAAGAAAATCAGCAAATTCGTAGGGCTATTGGATTGCTTATTTCTGGGCTTCAAATTGGCTTGAATTGTGAAGAAAATGGAGAAAAATCAACCATTGGTGCATGCCTTGGCCTTAGGAGGGCTGAAGACTTTGTGCAATTGTGATCATTACTTAGATATTTTGCATGCAAGCCCATTGGCCACAAACAAGACTTTCAAGGCCTTTGTCCCCCTCTCTTCCCCTTGTCCCCTCTTGTTCCCCCTCCTCCTTCCTCTTGCTCGACCAGCCCCCTGAAGAAGAGTTTTTGCTTTCTTCTTCACTTCACCTTCTTCATCCTCCATTTCCTTACTGCAAATTAGAGCTAGCTAGTCACCCAGCCATTGCCCCGACCCCACTTGGTAGCCTGCCGCCGTGTCTCGCCGTTCCTCGCCCACCTATCCCCGTTCGAACCGAACTCTAGCCCTTGCTCGACTAGCTGCCGTCCCAAGCTGCCACTAGCTTTGCTCGACCACCAGCTCGCTTGCTCACCACTACCATCGACTTGTTCCGCGTCGCTGCCTCCAGTCACCCATGCTCGTGCCATCTTCGTGTCCAGCCAAGCCAAGCCGCGACCAGCAGCCCTCCAAGACCGAATCGAGTCTAGCAAGCAGAATCGATCTTCCGGCTCCAAGCCGTGAGCTGCAAGGCTATTTTCAACCCTTTCTGGCCCTCCTTTGGAGTCGCCATATGTGATATCCTGAAAATTTAACCCTGTCTTGACTAAATAAAATGGGCTTTTCATCGACACGCCTATGGTCATTTTTCTCTGAGCTGATCACTCATGAGATAACTAATCTATCAAGTGAAGCCATTAAGGGATATAAACGCGACAGATTTGAGAATTCGATGAAAAATCGACTGCTCGACCATGCTAATCGGCAAGGGTCAATACGACACCATTATAATCGATTAGAGATCAGAGATAAGTCGATTCAACAGAAGCATGTAATTAAATTGTGGGTGATTCCACCTGATTGCAAAATTTGCATCGAACGGCACTAAACCCAATTTTCTATCGATTCTATACCTGGTACTTGTAATTGAAACCTTGAGATTTTTACGATAACAAAGAGTCGCCAACGAGTCGGAGATGTACAAGCATGGATTGAAAATTATCAACCACGAGTCAAATGCGATAAAATCCCTAAAGGCTATCCAGTAGGTTATGTCACGTTAAAATCGCGTCCAGTTGATTTTAACCACGAAATTGAACTCGGTTTCGGAAATCGAAAGTTCAAGCATGTCACGATCTATTTTTAGGACATCATCTCATCTTTCGAAGAATTTTCGACGAGCCTGAAATTTTGGCGGAAAAATGAAATTTGGCAAAAATTAAATCAAAGAAACTTGGAAGGGCATTTTTTTAAGTGGATTTTTGGCCTTTAAAATGGATTGGTTTGTGAAAGAAATTGGGGAATTGGTATGGACAACCTCTTCAGCAATTTTAGCCATCAAATTGAAGTTGTTTGGTGGGGAATTGAAGAAGAGAATCAGCAAATTCGTAGGGCTACTAGGCTGTTGATTTTTTGGACTTCAAATTGACTTGAATTGTGAAGAAAATGAGAGAAAATGGCCATTGGTGCATGCTTTGACTTGGGAGGGCAGAAGACTTTGAGGCCACTTCACTCATTACCTTGATATTTTGCATGAAACCTCATTGGTACATGGGTTCATGCAAAGACTTTCAAGGCCTTTGTCCCCCTCTCTTCCCTCTTGTCCCCCTCCTTCCCTTCATGCGTACACCACCCCAAAGAACTCCCTTGTTGATGCTTTCTTCTTCTTCTTCTTCTTCTTCTTCTTCCTTACTTCTTCTTCCATTGTTGTGCTACAACTTACCTCACTGAAACCACCGCCACCCACCAGTCCGCCTGTCCGCTAAACCCCATTTAAACCGTTCACGTCCTTGTCGTCCCCGCTTGCCAGCCATCTACCTTACGTCTTGCCAGTCTCGCCTTGCGCCTCACACGTCCAGTCGCCAAGCCGCCCTGTTTGACTGCCCAGCTCCGACCGACACTACCTCCAGCAGCCCATCTCACGCAACCTAACTCTAGCTTAGTCTAGCCGCCTCCAAGCCGCGCCACAACCAACCCAACCCAGACCATTCGACTAGCCCACATAACTGAAATTCCAATTGAGCCGTGAGCCTAGCAAGGCTTTTTCAACCCCTTACAGCCCTCCTTTGGAGTCGCCGTAGGCCCGGGTCACGCCGCTGTCGCTGTGGACCTGTTATTTCACTAATCCGGTGAGTTAGCATTCTAATCTTTAATTGGGGAGCTAATTATACTTAGAGTGATTAGTTTATGCTTAAGCATGGATTAGTAGTTGATTTAGTTAGAGTAACTATTAGTTAGTTTAGTTGAATGAACTAGGTAGTTAAGTTAGTTAGGCGGATTAGTTAGGATATTTAGTTAACCTATTAGATTAAATTAGTTAGCTTAGTTAGATTAATTAGTTAGTTCAATTAGATTAGTCCAGTTAGGTTAATTAAAGTAATTATGTGGTAATTTAAATAATTTGCCATTTATTTAATTATTTTGTAATTTATTTAATTAATTATTAATTAGCGTAAATTATACCGGGATAACCGGTTGTTAGAATTTCGTGTGCTGATCGTCATGGAAGTGTGGATTTGTGCAATTAATTGCTAATTTATGCAATTGAGTGCTTGATGATGATTTTTAATTATTGTTGCAAAAATATGATTTTGTGGTATTTAATTAGAAAAATACCGGATGTTGGTTTTCGACGCCAAAATATTTTAAGTACTATATAAAATTGTGAAATTTTTAAATGGGAGCATACTGCGTTTTTTGATTCAATTTAAAGGTGTGACCACGCACAATCCGAGTATTTGTAATATGAAGAAAATTGGCCAAGTCCATTATTTGAAATATGAGTATTTGAGTACAAAGCACGATATTCTTGATCGAATATGGATGTACGTGTGATCGTTATCAGAACCCGTCACCCAATGAAAGTCTGGGAAGCGATGCTCCTTTATGGAATGCCCTTGACAACGGATACCGGTCGCAGTGAAGGCTGGGCCGATACTCCTTCGGGAATGCCGTTTAGATGTAAACATTGCCATACTCAACAAAGTGGGATGACGCCCGGTTATGTCGAATGACTGCCGACTGATGAGTTGGCTGTGACCATTGGGTTGTAAATAATTGGAATATGCTTGAATGAGTGAGATAATCGCACTTGATTATGGGACAAAATTGTGTGGTACAGAATGGGACGTGTAATAATGATTTAGCCTTATAATCGGGACCCTTATGAATATTGGATGATTAATTTGCAATGTTCTAGTTATTGAATATTTGTTGTATGCATATGATATATGAGATGTACTAATGTGCAGGGAGGTGTTGAGGCGGGGTAAGTCCTTTATGGTGCATGTTTAGACTGCCTCTAGGTGAATTCTCATCCTAATCGAGATTTAGGATGTAGACTCGCTAAGATTTATCTCAGCCCGTCGTGGTTTAAAATTTTCAGGTCCTTAGATGAAGGTACGTCATGTACGTTATGGGGTCCCGCGGCAGGTAGACTTTCAGCACTCCTATTTCCCTATTCCCGGGACCAACTTGACCCATGAGTTAGTTGAGTCCACTATTTGGGTCGATGAGAGCCTACCCCACTTGGTACCTCATCGTTTCAAAGCTTGGTACCTTAACAGACCTAATGGGATTTGGGAGGGTCCTTTGGATGGTTTTGATGGGCCTCTCTTCGGGACCGAGGAGTGAGAAATAGGGCACCCTATGGATATCGACACCCCTGATGGTGTTGTGAAGGACCTGGAGCTAGAGACTAGAGAGTCCAAAGCTTAGGTGGCTAAGTAGCTCTTTTTGATTTAGACTCATGTATATAAACCGTAGATTTGGCTTGATTGTATATAAAGTGCGTTTTATGAAAAATGTATTAGCATGTTCTACTATCCCATGTGTTTGTTTGTTGGTTGGGGATTTATTAGTTCGCTTCCGCATGTGCATAAATCATTTGGGTCGGCCACGCATCTTGGGAATGTCGAAAATTTAATCGACCGCTGAGAGATGTGCGCATGCCCGGGGTTCGAGGCATGACATAGTAGGCCCGGGTCTTGGTCGTCATCGCACCGCTGTCGTTGTGGACCCATTATCTCACTAAACCAGTGAGTTAACATTCTAACCTCTAATTATGGGGTTAATTACACTTAAGGGGGGATTAGTTAGACTAATTAGGGATTAGTGGTAGTTAGTTCATGTAACTAAGTTAGGATTAGTTAGTTAGGATTAGTTATTTAGTTAGGTTGTTAGTTAGGTTGTTAGTTAGGTGGCTTAGTTAGTTTAGTAAATTAGTTTTATTAGCCTAAGTAGATTAGCTCGGTTAGCTTGTGCAAATTTAATTAAGTGTTTTAATTTAAATAATTTACAATTTATTTAATTAATTGTTAATTAGCGTAAATTATACCGAGATAGTCGGTTATCATAATTCTGCGCCGATCGTCATGGTTCTATTGGTTTGTGCAATTGATTGCTAATTTATGCAATTGGGTGCTTAGTGATGATTTTTAATTATTATTTCAAAAATATTAATTTTTGGTATTTAATTAGAAAAATACCATGTGTCGGGTTTTGAAGCCAAAAATATTTTATATACAATATAAAATCGTGTAATTTTTAAATGAGAGAGTATCATTTTTTGTGGATTGGTTTGACTGTGTGACCACGTACAATTATTTTACTGGGTATTTTTAATACGAAGAAAATAAGCCAAGTCTATTATTTGAAATTGAGATATTTGCTTGGCTGAACATGGATGTGTGTATGATTGCTATCGGAACCCATCACCCGATGAAAGTCAGGGAGGCGATGCTCCTTTGGGAATGCCCTTAACAATGGATGCCTAATCGAGATTTAGGGTGTAGACTCACTGGGATTTATCTTACCCCGTCGTGGTTTAAAATTTTCAGATCCTTAGATGGAGGTATGTCATATACGTTATGGAGTTCCACAAGAAGTAGACTTTCAGCACTCTTAATTTCCCTATTCCCGGGACTAACCTGACCCGTGAGTTAGTTGAGTCCACCGTTTGGGTTTATGAGGGCCTACCCACTTGGTACCTCATCGTTTCAAAACGTGGTACCTTAATAAGCCCAATAGGATTTGGGAGGGTCCTGTGGGGGGTTTTGATGGGTCTCCTGTCGGGACTGAGGAGTGGGAAATAGGGCACCCTATGGATATCAACACCCCTGATGGTGTCATGGAGGACCCAGAGCCCAAGATTGGAAAGTCGGGAGCTTAGGTGGCTCAATAGCTCTTTTTGGTATAGACTCCTGTACATAAATCAAATATGTTTATAAAGTGTGTTTGTGAAAATTACTTGTCCTACTTTTCTATCCCATGTTTGTTTGTTGTCTAGAGTTTATTAGTTCACTTCCGTATGTGCATAAACCAATTGGATCGGCAACGCATCCTAAGAACGTCGCATTTTAGTCAACCGCTGAAGGATGTGTGCGTGCTCGGGGTTCGGGGCGTGACAACGAGGGTCGAGCCCTCACCAAATCCGACGAAAGCAACCCTCACCTTTGGCCAGCAAAGTTGCGACACCCTCGCCGATGTCATCACTTCACAAACCCTTGCCAAATTTGGCAAGGGAGACCTTCACCCTAGCCGCAAGGGTTAATTTGTCACCGAATTCAACGAAAACGATCCTCGTCAACCACAGGCAAAGGCCACAATACTCTCGCTTGCCCTCACCTGTAGCCGATTGTTGGCCACAAACCAAAGGGTAAAAAGCAAAAACAAAAACAAAAACAAAAAAAGGAAAAAAGAGAAAGAAACGGTGAAGGAGAGAGAGGGACTTCCAAATTTTCTTAAAGGTGGGCCCGCAAGCGATACGGAATGGACTAATGCATTGCTGAGTTGGCTACCCTAACTCCACCCAATATTCTCGTTATTTAGGAGAAATATTATGGCTGACAAAAGGGGCCTAGGAAAACATGGATTTGGCTCAACTTGGAACCATACCTCGCCATTCACATTTCCAATCCTAGTTCAGGGAGAATCAGTCAGGTTCGTAATTTAAAAAACTATAGAGCCAACCGAGTACCGATTCGATTCTTAATTCCAAGTGCCTGTTCAATCTGAGAACAAAACCAGCCAGGTCAATCTAAGTTTGAATTGGACTATCGGCCTTGTTTCGGGATGAAACGGACCTTGAAGCTGGGTTGGTACTTGGTTTTAAGGGGAACTGGTCCAGCTCCAGACTTTGAAAACCTAGAACTGATTTAGCACCACGCTCGGGTTCCCAGTTCTGACTACCGACAGAACAATGTAGCCCAGGCGATTGTAAGGTTGAGTTGCCTGGCCAGGCTTCTGCTAAGGTGGAACCGGTACTAAGACTACTTTCGATGTTCTCAAGGTTGACATACGATGCACATGTGCAACCCTACAACTATACTTTTATAGTATACATATTCATAAATGTCTGGTGGAGCTGGAGCAAATTCAGATATAGGTTGAATCAGATTTGCGATTGATAATGCTTGTCTTGATCATCAGCATATGCCATCCCTACTCATCCTTAATGACATGTCATCCACATGTCACTTTAATGCCCGGTCAACATGATGTCACCTTAAAGTTTTGATTTACTATAAGATTTTTGTGTTTTGGGATAATTACGATTACGCATATTGAAAAGTAGAAATTGGAGAAAAATCAAATTAAAAGAACAAAGTAGTGAAAACTTAATGAGGGAAACACTTCTAGGAAGCTTTCTTTGGTATCATTAATTTTCCGATATGGCGCAAACGGCTTCATTGGAAGTGCTAACTCTAAGATATGATGCCTCTCAAAAGAACACGATGATGCACTTCAAAGCATTCTTCACTCATGAACTCAAACCCTTAAATTCGAGAGACAGAGTACAACAGAGAAGAAGAAAATGTCACAAATATGGATTTGTCATTTTTTTCTTAAACTTCCTATGGACTATTTAAAGACCCAACGGAGTAAAGGAGAGTGTTAATTTTGGAGAGTTACTTCGAATCTTCCATCTCCCCAAAAGCTTGAAAGTAGAATATTTTTTGGCGCATTATGCATTTATTAAAATTGTTCCTCAAGCCATTTTAGGCAACAATGACATCATTTCACTTTAACTACTCATGTCATTGGTCTAAGTTTGACCAACCCATTCTTTTTCTTGAATTATTTACATCAACCGAAATTCCGGAATACTTGTTTCCGCCTAAATGGACATTTCTAAAAGTACATACATGAAAAACAAAATAATTTTTATAGAAGAAAAGGTCTATAATGTAACTTTGACCCAATGTATGATGTAAATATGATATATGAAGTTTAATTCAATGTACAATGTTATCTCTAAATTATTGGTACATTTTCAAATTAGTCCTTGAATTCTATGGAAATGTTCAGTATTTTCTCTGAACTTAAATTGATAGAAGTATAAAATTGGATATTTTCATATATATATATATATATATATATATATATGGACTAATTTGAACATTTACCAAAAGTTCAAAAACTGCATTAAATAAATTAAAAATTCGGGAGTGACATTACACATTAGACTAAAGTTTAGGGGTTACTTTGATCAAATTAAAAGTTCAAATACCACATTGCATATTGAACCGAAGTTTATGGATCATTTCTATCATTATCTTAATATAATATGAAGATGATAAAGAAGAAAGTGACAAATATGGATTTGTCATTTCTTTTCCAGCCTTCCTTTGGTCTATTTAAAGACCCAACAATGTAAAAGGTTGTGTTGATTTTTGAGTTACTTCGAATCTTGCATCTCTACGAAAGCTTGAAAGCAGAATCTTTTCCGTTGCATCATGCCTTTTGGATTAAAGTTGGTCCTTACACTATTTAAAGCAACAATGACGTCATTTCATTTCCGCAGCCAATTGAGTCATTGATCTAAATTTGACCATCTCATTTTTGCTTCTTTCTTTTTCTCCTCCTCCAAAATCTCCTCCTCCAAAATGAAACATTTATAAACAAAGACAATGAAAATTTTAAAGTCAACCCTTATATACATTATATGTATGTGTCATGGGCCAAAAGAAGGTCGACCCGAGAGGTTCCCCGAAGTCGACCGTGACTCGTCCGTGGTAGACTTCCTGTGCTCGCTCGGATTCCCAACGAGACTTCTCCGCGCAGTTTCTAGAAGACTCTAGCTTCATTTATGTCGGTAGCTAGTAGTTGGCATTTATGTCTAGTAGTTGAATACTTATGTCGGTAGTTGAGGCGGTGCGATCTCGTCTGCCGGTAGAATTCTAAATCAATGGTTGTAATTCGAGGCCCTCAACTGTAAAAATGGGTGTCCTCCTTCATTTGTAAGCATCCACTACTTCCGCAATACTAAGCTTCTATCTTTCTAGAGCTCCTCTCTAGATTCTTTCTCTCTCTACGATCCAAGTAAGCGAGCGAGTGTGAGTTCGTGTGGAGCAAGGCTTGGCTTAGGTGCGTCGGCGATCCAATCCGATCCTAAAGTGCCTAAGTCGCCGCGCGGTCACGATCTCAATCGATCGGCCCGTGACATATGTGTGTGTGTATATATATATACACACAATAATCGTTCACTTTTTTTTGCTAATAACAAGATGGGTTTTCTATATAGTGTATACTTAAAGGGGGATTTTCCCTTGAACCCTTAGGTTGAATATAAAACTAAAATGTTACCTGCTCATTATATATGGTTCATCTTACTCTCAATGGCAGCACTCTTAACGGACATCCTAGTTTTAGAGCAACTACAATATTACATCAAGTGTTAAGTTGTAATCAACCTCCAATTCAAACAAACAATCCTAATTTTTTGAGCAAACAGTCTGATATTAGAGCCAAACCCCGATGAGATCCTCTTCTTAACAGCAGATAGCACCAGATTAGAAAGTCTTATCAACACAAGAAGAAGCCTTCCCGTGTTTCTCATCATTTCAATATTCCCCAATAGAGTATAAAGTGGAATTTCGAATCTACATCAGCATGATTTATCTCCAATTAGATGGCATCAATTAGTACCACACAAATGGCGATCTGCTGGATGAAAATCTCCATCACTTGAACTTGAGAGTATAATTTTACCAAAGCAGCTGAATTGGGAAAAATAGTGCCTTCCAAAGCAGCTCGTGTAGTCTCCCGCTTCATCTCCACATCCCAGAAACTCTAATCTTTTTATGTATGACTTTTTATAATTTGTAAAGTTTTGTGTATAGCTTTTTATCATCTAACCATACATTACCATAAGGCTACATTTGGTTATTCGGATTTCTAATCAAGATAAGACTTGATAGGATAGGATATATAATCAAAAGGATTTTGTTATATCATATCCACTATTTGATAATTGTAAAAATAAATTCGATTATATTTACATCATATTATATATATTGTTTGGTATGAACGCCTATATGAATCACAAAATTAACAAACGGGAATGGTAAAATCTCTTGTGACACTAGTGTCTACTTTATTTTTATTTTATGTTCCTCTTTTTTAATTAATTTCTTTTTAATTTCTTTCTTCCCCTTCCATAATTCTCTAATAAAATTTTATTAAATAGAAAATTTTATTAATATACATAAAATACTAAAGCAACTAAAATATGTAATAAATATATATTTATATATTGAATTTATATTATAAGATAGAATTAAATTCGAATATATAAATAAAAATTAATTAAATTTAAAAACTAAATTTTTATTTTTTATTTGAATTTCTCATATTAGAATTCAAATACTATTTATGTTGAAATATAATTACAATTTTTTAATTTAAGAAAATCCCACATTTCCCATGGAATAATTTTATCCAGTTTATATCCCATTTATATTCAACTTTACCCTATCTTGAGTAGGCACCAAATATAGGATAGGATAAATTTTATCATATCCTGAATTTTATCATAACCGTCAAACGTAGCCTAAGGTTATAGCCATGTTTAGACTTATCAAAATGGGTCTTAAACCCATATATGACCCATTTAAAACATAAATTGATCATATATGAGTCACATCTAGAAAAGACTACTTGCGTGGGTTTAAAGATTGAAAGCCTAAAATAAATGGGTCTTAAATGGGTAGGATTTAGAACCCATTTTCAACCTAAGGCTCACACTTTCCCTTTCCCTCTTTAGCCTCATAAAAAAAATTATAAAAATCGAAATTCTAATTATTTTTTATATTTCTTTTTCTTTTCTTTTTATCTTTTCCTTTTTTCTTTTTCTTTTTTTCTTTCTTCTTCCATCTTCCTCAACTAGAGGGCGACACGGCGACAACCGGGGACCGGCCAGGCAAGGCTCAAGCTCATCGGCCTCAAGCGAGCTCGAGGTGGTCACCGACAACTAGCAAGACTCGAGCTCGGTCTCACCAATGCAATCTTTATCCATTTTTGTCCTACATCATGGGTGATCACGTAAGTACGCACTCAAGAAAGTAACACCCAATAATCAATGCAACAAATAGATTATAGAAGACTTTAAGAACATGGATGCGCTAAGCAAGTGAAATGTATCCCTCTTCATTACCACATTTCTACCAACTATTTCTTCAGAAAAATATGCAAATGGAGTGTATGTGTGTTATGCATGATACAACTAATTAATATGCAATCTATAGTAAATTATTTCTCCTAATGTATATGAGACTGATTAATGTATTTTTGTTCTTTTCCCTCAGAAAAAAGACAAATGCCCCAAAAGTCTATAAATTAAATGTGTGTGCATTTTCTATTCTAGGATTAAGTGTGCGTGACCCTAAATACAAAAACCTAAAGTGTAAATTATAAATATACTCTAAACTCTAAATATGCGTGAATCGTGCAATGATGACGTACGAATCAATCACATACTCAACCATAGCAATCCACACAAGACAATACTGGCGTTCGACCTAAGTGTCTAAAGGTTCAAAAGCCTAATACGGCTTGGTTGATGTAGAGAAATAATCAAATCAAGGTTTTATCAACTAATAAAATGCAAGTGAAATTATTTTATGAGGAAAACGTCCACGAGATTAAACATACCTTATTCTCACCTGGATTAGATAACTTAGGGCAATGAGGCCTAACCCGACACCAGGAAGACCTACAACGAAGTAGACAGAAAACAATGCTGTTGTGGCGTATATTTTGATGTGAGCGAGACCAAACTGGTCAACGGGGCCACAAGGAACTTGGCAAGGTTACTATAGCACAACTGGTGGTTTGATGTAGATTGCCGTTTCACCAGGAACGATTCTAAACGCACAATAGAGCCACCGAGATGTTGGGTGCAGCAATAGGAATGGCAGTCGGAGGAGCTCACAGGAATGGCGACGGAGGCCAGAGAAATCACCGGAAACTTATTGCGTTGATTATTGGGTGGAATGAAATACCACTGGTGCGAAACTGAGAGCTCTATTTTTTGGTGAGCGAGTGATGGGGCTGATCGCACGTCGGGACTGGCGAATAACATGCGCAATAACTTGTTGGTCCACGTGTGGCCGTTGGAGAGAATCGCTCGAGTGGCTGGCACTCATCGGGAGGATCACGAGCGGGCGAGCTTGAGCGGCTGAATGGGATCCGGGAAAGGCCGAGCTCTAAAACTTTTGGATCTCTTCGGACGTGATTCTGCTTCAATATATCAATGATGGTGACGCTATGAAGAAGTCCACTCTACTTGTGCGTACTCCCAGTAAAGATTTAGAAATGGATGTGATATATTGTGAAGGATGAGGTGATGAGCGTGAGATGGTGGGATCGGCAAATAATGATGAAGGTTTCCCCTCGTCTCCTTTATCACTCTGCTTGCATTACCTCCTACAAGTTTCCCATTCTCTTTCTCTTTGCAAAAGTGGGCATGGAGACTGAGAAACGTGATCGTGTGTAGCCTCCATCTTGCGATGACTTCTTGTGAATATGCTGATTGTTATCAAGAGAGGAGATCGTGAGAGTCCTTGCTGAATGAAACGGAGATGTGAACCCTCAGCGGTGCTCCCCTCAGAGTTTAATCTGGACAAGAAAAGAAAACACCATTGCAACAGTTTGAATAGCAAAATGGAATCACACACGATCAAACTAAAGAAAAAGATACTCGACTTAGCTTAATGATTATCGTCAACGTCGACGAAGCAAGATGAACACAGGACGTTAGGAGAACCTGCAAAGAGTGAGTAAATCACTGGGCTTTGAGGGAAGCAATGGAGAAGCGCAAGGATCACTGATCGTGCGCGGCAAAGACCAATGTGGTGTGACAATGAAAAGGGGGTAAAGAATATTAAAAGTGTCAAAAGTTACATGCAAGGCTCACTTTATTGTCAAAAGTTCGCCTAAGTAACATTGGCACGGAATGTGACACATGACACACCGATACATCATTTCTCAAAAAATAAAGAATTCCGACACGTTAGAACACATTATATATTAAATGTATATTTTTATATACATAATAAATTATCGTTTTTATGATTATTTTAATCAAATTAATTTGATTCAAATTCACAAACAAATAAATAAATAAATAAGTCTAAAACGAATTTACACTAAAAATATTAATCCATAATTTTATTAATATCATTCATTATTTCAATTTGACAAATTCAACTCCATTTCAATAGTCCATATAACTTGGAGAAAAAACAAGCAATTCACATTATGGACTCACATGTCAAATGTGTCGGAAGATAAGAGAAAGAAAAAAAAAATTGGGATAAATTGTATATCACGAGAAGTGAAAGTCGAAGAGAAGAGAAAATTGATTTTTTTCCCATTTATTATTTTTATTATTGTTTTTTTTCACATATGTACATTTTGACTCCTTATTTATTGAAAATTTTTAAAATTGATCTCGTGTGTCAAAATCATGTGTCGAAACTCACATGTTGGAATTTTGACTCGAGTATCGAGATTGTCGAGAGAGTTGACCAAGTGTCACATTTTCCTATACGTGTTGATCGAGTGTTGGAGAGTGTCTGAGAGTTTGAGAGAGTCTCTGACATGTATCAAAGTATCCAACACGACATGAAGGCTCCTCAAGAGTGTCGGTGCTTCTTAGGTTTTTGCTAAATCACTTAAGTATTAAATCGAAAAGAAAAAAAAACAATCTTTTAAGTGCCAATGGTGAGAAATTCCGGCCAAAAATAATATGCAGCTTTTATAATTAAATATTTTATATGACTTAGCATATTATTTATAAAATCCAATCCAAATGACATTTTCATGTGGCATGCTTGGTATTGGAGTGATCATTTTTTAAGAATGATTGGCATTAAAATGACCACTTTAAATAAAACTTAGTACTCAAAGGATCATTATTACAACTTTTAAATGAAATTATTTAAGGATTATTTTTAACCGAGCATGCTAGCAAGCCATGTAGGATTGAGAAATTAATAAAACCCATATCATAGTTGACACTTAGGTTCCATTCGTTTCATGAAAAATAACTTCCTTGAAAACATTTTCCAGATTTTCTTACATTCATTTTACGGAAAATAAATTAATCAAGGAAATCATTTTTGCTATTAGAAAAAACATCTTCAAAAGTGAGGAAAATATTTTCCACTTTATAAAAATGGAAAACATTTTACAAAACTTATTCCACCTCACTTTCTTTCATCAAACTAATATTCATTTTATTATTATGATATCTTTTTCTTTTTCTTTTTTTTTAAAAATTGAATTTTTAATTTTTAATTCTTTTTTCTTTTTCTTTTTCTTTTCTTTCTTTCCTTTTCTTCTTCTTCCTTGGTCTTGGCCACTCGTCGACATGGCAATGGCCGGCAGCCAAGAACCCCGCCTATAGGTGAGCCGGAGCCTCGCCACAAGCTAGCAAGGCTCGAGCTCACCAGCCGTGGCGAGGCCAAGCTCGCCCGATGCCAACAAGCTCGAGCATTGCTAGATCCGGCCACTTAAATGGGGCTTGAGCCTCACCAAAGGTCGCCGGATGTTGACGAGGCTCTAACAACCTCCGACGAGGCTCACGGTGACCTTTGGCGAGGCTCGAGCCTCACCCAATCGACCTCGAGCGAGCTCGAGACCTCGCCAAATTCAACCACTTGGGCAAGGCTCGAGCCTCGCCCGAGGTCACCAAACGTCGGCGAGGCTCAAGCCTCGCCCAGTGGCCAAATCTAGTAGGCTCGATGCTGGCAAGCTCAACCTCATCGAATTTGGCAAGCCGGAGCCTCATCGGCTCGTGGAGAGGCTCCGGCTTGCCTATGGCCGACGATCACCAATGAAGAAGAAGAAGAAAATGGAAGAAAATGGAAAAAAATGAACAAAAAATAATTAAAATTGATTTTTTTAAATATAATAATAAAAAATTATTAAAAGGGGTGCATGGAGGAAAAAGGTTTTCTTACTAAATAGTAGAAAATATTTTCTAGTCTATTTTCAAATTTCAGCTGAACAATTAAAAATATGGTTATTTTCTTGAAAAATGAATTCCTAGAAAATATTTTTCAAAAATATCATATTTTCCACGAAACGAACGAACCTTTAAATGATCGTTTAAAAAAAAAAAAAACGTGACACTTAAATGATCAAAAAAAGACTTTCTTCTCCCGTGAGAAAGGAAATGAGGCTGACGGGTCTCTCTTGTGGTGGACGTGACCTTCACCGAGAAGAAGGAATTTCTGGTCTCTCTTATGCTTCTCGTCTTCAAGATTTTCTCCTCTCTTTCTTAACGATCACTTCTCTCCCACAAGCTGGACACATAAGGGAAAGCCACGATGATGATAAAGACCTCTCTCTATCTTCCCACGATCAACCCCCTTTTATACGCGTTAATCTTGAGGGTAAAAAGCAAGAAAATATCGTGGAGCTGTGAAGATAATGCTTGATGGTCTCATCGATTCGCTTCTCCTCAATCAATGCGCAAACATTGCATGAGAAAGTAAGTTTCCCCTTAATCTCTCTCGCCCACTTCCCCTCTTGTTCATATTTTCCTTTTAGGCTCCATTCGTTTCGCGAAAAACAATTTCCACAAAAAATTTCTGGATCTTCTAATATCCACTTCACAGAAAATGAATTGCTTGAGAAAATATTTTCCATAAAAAGAAAAAAAGTCTTCTAAACTAGGGGAAAATATTTTTCACTTTTGAAAAATAATAAACTATTAGAGGCTGAAGTTTCAATGGCGTTTTATGATTGGAGTTAATGGAAGAACCAAAAGGATGTTTCTTCTTCCTCTCTATTTCTCTCTCTTCTGATTCTATCCCCTTGTTTCATTTTCATAGTTGTCCGAAGATAATGTGGCTGATGATCGATATGTAATAGAATCATACTATACATATATACAGATAGGTATAATCCGCAGAATTACAACTATCATAATGAAAGAACTTATTATAATTACTATAAGTCAGGTGAATTAATGTCCTTCACACTCATGTTTCTGTTTGGTACTGTCATTTCTCAGTTGGGTAAGTTACGGACCCATGAAATAACTCAGTAATCTCGCGGCCTACATCAAATTTGAGCCAAAGCTCCGGTGAAACAGCCATAATATGGGAAACTTTAGTACTATCATTAGTAAGACATAATTTATCCTACAAAATCAAAAATATGCAAGCTGATGGAAGTAATTTGAAGGTGAAACGCTCACAACTCACTCAAAGAAGAGAAGGAGATATATAGGCTTTTCTGTTTATTTCACCTTATTTCACCTTATTGAAAACAATGAAAAGACTTGCCTTTTATAGGCTTAATACATGACTCTTACATTTAATGACTCATTAACAATTTCTAGCATTCCAAGGAGATAGATTTCTAGGAACTCACAAATTATTAACTAGACCTAGAAACACAAACAATCACAACATAGAAATACAAATAGACTTCAAAAAAGAAACGCAACAATGATGACTCTTTTTCAATGCATGTACCGAGCGATCTTTGGTATAAGTTTGGAATATCGGTAACACGCTAATTAATCAACATCGATAGCCTCAACAACGACAACATTTATGAATTTGGTTCAATTTCTAGCACTCCCCCTTAAACCAAACTCTCCTTCATTGATCATTCCAAGCAGGCTCTTCAACTTTCGGAAAGCATTGATCTTGAGAGGTTTAGTAAAAGTGTCTGCTACTTGATCTCCCATCTTTACATGTAACACTTTAACCTCATTCTCTTTAACCTATTCTCGAATGAAGTAATATCGAATATTGATATGTTTGCTTCGTTCATAAAAAAACTAGATTTTTGGGCAATGCAATAACAGAAATATTATCAACAAAAATCCTAGTTGCTTTCTTCTGCTCCATAAGAATATCTCTAAGTAGTCTTCTCAACCATATTGCATGACAAACACATGAGGATGCAGCTACATATTCAGCTTCACATGTCGACAAAGTAACACTGGATTGCTTCTTTGATGACCACGTGAAAGCTCTGTCACACAAGAAAATACAAAGCCTATAGTGCTTTTTCGATCGTGGATATCTCCACCATAGTCGCTATCCAAATAAGCTCTAAGTTGAAAGGATTCAAAAAGATAGTAGCATAGGCCATGAGAAGTACCTTTGATGTACCGAAGTATCCTCTTTGCAGCTTTAAGATGAGATGACTTCGACTTCTCCATATATCGACTCACAATTCCAACATTATACATAATGTCTGGTCTTGTGCATGTCAAGTATGTCAAACTCTCAATCAAGCTTCTATAATATGTCAAATCAATATTGACACCATCATCAAACTTCGAAAGCTTGGGTACGCACTCCATTGGTGTATTGATCGGAGTACAATTATTCATGTTGAATCTTTCAAAGATATTTTCTGCACAACCTTTTTGGGAATAAAAATCCCATCCGCACTTTGCTTCACTTCGATGCCAAGAAAATAGTTCATGAGACCCTTATCGATCATCTCAAATTCTTTCACCATCGATGTCTTAAAAGCATCAATCATCGCCAAATTATTTCCTGTAAAAACAAGATCATCGACATATAAACAAGCGAGTAGAACATCACATTTTTCTTGCTTCAAATAGAGTGCATGCTAGTATGGACATTGTAAGAATCCATTTATCTTGAAATATGCATCGATTCTGGAATTTCGTGCTCTCGGTGCTTGTTTAAGCCCATATAGAGCTTTCTTCAACTTCAGCACTTTGTCTTCATGACCTTTCACAACAAACCCATCGAGTTATTCAACATAAATCTCTTCTTCAAGAATGTCATTCAAAAATGCTGATTTGACATTCATTTGATAAATTCGCCATTTATTTTGAGTGACCATGAAAATTATCAATTCAATCATTTCCATGCAAATAACAGGGCAAAAACTTCATCATAGTCGATACCAGCTTTTTACTTGTATCCCTTCACAACTAATCTAGCCTTGTACTTGATCACTTCACCTTTCTCATTTTTCTTGACCTTGTATACCCATTTGACTTCAATCGATTTCTTGGCCTTTGGAAGATCAGCAAGCTCTCATGTTTGATTCTTCTCAATGGCTTCAATTGCTTCATTCATGACTTTCCTCCATTTTTCTTCTTTAGCGGCATCATCATAGACAAGTGGTTCACAATCTGCAAGAAGACATACAGTGTGAAGCTCGTCGGTAGTTTCATAAATGTTAGACAATCTCCTTGATCTTGGCACTAGCGGTTCATCAACACCATTCGAAGAAGTGAAGATGGCACTAGCGGTTCATCGACACCATTCGAAGAGGTGAAGAATGTTAGAGAAGAAGGTGAAGAATGATCCTTCAACTATGTTTGATCGTTATCACCACGAGCATTTGCTTCTTCTTTTTGATTGTCTTCCCACATGCCATCGTCATCGAACTTAACATCTCTACTTATATACACTTTCAAAGCGTTAGGATCAAATAATCAATAGGTTTTGGACGATGAGTCACACCCAATAAAGATGAATTTTTTGCTCTTGTCTTCCAGCTTCGATCTTTTCTGGTTTGGGACATGAGCATAGGCAATACTCCCAAAAATTCTCAAGTGTGAAACACTTAGTGTTCTCTCAGTCCATGCTTCCTATGGAGTTACGCCTTCAAGTCCGAATGTGGGATATCTATTTTGAAAATAGACTGCACACAAAACAACTTCAGCCCCAAGCTCCTTGGACAAATTTTTTCTCTTCAACATGCTCCAAACCATGTCAAGAATGGTTCTATTTTTCCGTTCAATTATACCATTTTGTTGAGGAGAATATAGAGCCGTTAAGAAACACTGAATACCATGATCCTTACAAAATTTGTTGAATATGACTGAGGTAGATTCCCCGCCACGATCAGTCCTCAAAGATTTAATAAAATAGCCACTCTCCTTTTCAGTCGAGTTCTTGAATTGTTTGAACATATCAAACACTTTTGTCTTTTCTTTCAAAAAATGCACCCAAGTTTTCTGAGTAAAATCATCAATAAGAGTAACAAAATATCAATGATTACCATATGAGTAAGGAGTGACTGGGCCACACATATCCGAATGAATCAATTCAAGCGGCTTCTTCGCTCAATAAGTCGCTTCCTTTGGAAAGCTATTTCTAGAATGCTTATCGATAACACACCCTTCACATAATTAATCGGGATGATCAATATTTATTAAGCCATAAACCATTTTCTTGTGAGAAAGCAAATTAAGTCTGCCAAAATTGAGATGGCCAAACCTCAAATGCCATAACCATGAAGGATCATCCGCACACGACTTTAGATATCGAGACATTTCATTCTTTATATTGAGAATAAATATCCTGTTCTTCGGTATCTTCACATTCGCAATCAGTTTATTATTCTTGTCTCTTAGCACAAAACTAAGACCTTTCATTTGAGTAGTATAGCTTTTCTCTAGAAGCTGTCTCAAACTCAAAATATTGCTTGACATTTTTGTGACATAATAAACATTAGTAATAAACTAACGTGCACTATTCTTCAAACGAATCAAAATTGTACCTTTGCCTTCGACAAGAATTTTGGAGTTATCAAGATTTTCCCTTTAATTGTCTCATCTAACTCGATAAACATCTCCTTTCTCCCGCACACGTGATTGCTTGCACCGATATTCAAATAGCACATATCATTTTGACCTCCTTCGTCTTCTTTGAATGCCAATAATAGAAATTGATCGACATTATTCACCAAATTCACCTTTTCGTCTACTCTACTAATCTCTTTGTTCCAGTAGTCAGAAGCATAATGGTCAAGTTTATTGCAATTACAACATTGAATTTTAGATTTATCATACTATTGGCCTATCAAGTTCTTTCCTCTTCCACAAACATCCCTTTGATATTGATATATACCATCACTTCAAGCAGCATCTCCTTTGCTTCATCCACGACATCTTCATTGAAAGCGACATCAACCTCGACCTCGACCACGATTGTCATGGCATCCAAGTGACGGTAGATATCAATATCAAAGGGATGTTTGTGGACGAAGCAGAGGAGATGCTGCTCAAGTGACGGTAGAGGAGATGCTTATGGGTTTATGGGTTCATTATAAGCCCATGAGCATCTCCTTTGCTTCTTCCACGAACATCCCTTTTGATCCTTTTTTCATGGGCTTATAATGAACCCATAAGCTCATCGATTGTCATGGCATCCAAGTCTTTGGATTCTTCAATTGCAACAGCAATGTGATCGTACTTCTTGTCTAAGGACCACAAAGTATTTTCTCGACAACACGAACATCTGAAACGTCTTCTCCGTTTCTTTTCATCTGATTGACAATCGCCAAAACTCTTGTGAAATAATCAGCAAAATCTCTAATTCGCCTCTCAAAGTTTGAAGGCGAATCTTTTGAACATTCTGTACTCCTTGGGGTGTGTTGTGAAGAATCTCACATGCCTCCTTAGCTGTAGTGGCGTTTGACACCTTTTCAAACATGGTATCATAAACCTTGATAGATGCTTGACAGGGTATATTGATCTTCCGAACGAACCTTCTCCAAGGCATTCTTCTAGTTCTAGTTCAAGGTAGCTTCATCCTCTGGCTCATCATAGCCAATGTTGACAAGTTCCCACACACCATAGGTGCCGAGTAAAGCTTTCATTCTAACAGCCCAGTTCCATAATTTTCTTTGGTAAGACGAGGGTATCAAAAAAGAAGCTGATTATGGCTCATCATAGCCAATGTTGACAAGTTCCCACACACCATAGGTGCCGAGTAGAGCTTTTATTCTAACGGCCCAGTTTCATAATTTTCTTTGGTAAGACGAGGATATTAAAGAAAAAGTTGATTGTTTGTTGAGACCATGACCACAAACCGTGCGCTCTGATACCAATATGATGGAAGTAATTTGAAGGTGAAATGCTCGCAAGTCACTCAAAGAAGAGAAGAAGATAGATAGGCTTTTCTATTTATTTCACCTTATTTCACCTTATTGAAAATAATTACAAGACTCGCCTTTTATAGGCTTAATACATGACCCTTTTTTTAATGACTGATTAACAATTTCTATCATTCCAAGCAGATAGATTTCTAGGAACTCTCAAACTATTAACTAGACCTAGAAACATGAACAGTCACGACATAGAAATATGAATAGACTTCTCAAAAAAAAAAAAAAAAAAAAAATGCTACAATGATGACTCTTCTTCAATGCATGTACCGAGTGGTCTCCGATATAAGTTTGGAATATCGGCAACGTGCTAACCAATTGACATCAGTAGCCTCGACAACGACAACATTTATGAATTTGGTTTAATTTCTAACACCGGCCTCATCTTAATAATTCATCGACATGTAAAATCCAAGCCGGTGACGATTTTTCATTCAAAAAGAACATTCTTAGTTTGACTTTTGCAATTCGCAAAGAAAAGAAAACTCGCATAGGTATTATCCTTCCCCCTCATATCATATACTCCAAATAAAGCTTATTTTTAATATGTAACCCGAAGCATCAACACAAAGCCGGCTCTTTCTTTTAACTCGTAACAATGCAATTTGTCTTATGCTCTTATTTCATCTATGAATAGAAAGGTACACAAGGCATATCTCTTACAAACTCAGTATCGAAAGAAGCTAAGAGATTCGAAAAGAATGACAAAGATCACCGGTAACAAGTCCACCGTCTTCTTCAACTTGGTTTCGTTACTCTTCTTTGTCCTCATGGTCCCCGTGGTTGAGAGCAGAGTTGTTGGAAGTAAGTAATGTGTTACAATTCTCCATTAATTGATAAAATGTATTTTCATCCCGCATACTTCAAAATCTTGTTCTGCAACTTCGTCATACGTTGAGGATCCGCTTTCTATTTCCAAACCTCAGCCAACCGCAAGTTACATCCTAACACGAGACCTTTCGACCAGTTTTTGGACAGAATCTGTTTTGATGCTGCAATAGTTGCTGGAAGTTTTTCTTTCCTAGAGGAGCATGAGCAGCTTGACAATACCCATGTTTTGCCATAATATCAAAGTATTTTTCATGCACATGCTAAGCATGATTCTTTTCATTGCTAGTGTAAATGGGACTCAAGTCTTTCTCTGGTTTATGCGTGGTGCTTTACAGCGGTTCCAAAGGCGGAACCTGGCCTTGTGTGCGACGAAGTGGTGGGAGTGAAAAGCGGAGACACTTGCTTCGCAATAGCACAGCAGTTCGACTCGACTATCGAAGACTTCCGTTTCATCAATCCAAACCTAAGCTCTCTTCGTCGGTCAATGGCTTTGCATCGCCGGGATGTCGACCTAAGCCCCAAAAGATGTCTAGTTTACACTTCTATGAATAAAGGAGTGGATAAGTGCAACGCACTCATCACCCAGTTGCTGGTAATGCAAGTGTGGTGGTCTGGTCGTCATGTTTTGTTTCAGTGTCATCAGGCAATGCAGTTTGCCAATTGTGACTAAAGGGTGTCCATAAAGTTAGTACACATGTTTTATTTGTGTTTTTTGCAGCACAAACCAAGATAGCTAGCAATTATATAATAATATATACATACAATGTATGTATATATTATTCAGGAGATATATTCTGGCCTAGAAAAAGGGGCATAGGAAAACATGGGTTCGGCTCAGCTTCGAACCGCTCCTCGCGATTCACGTGTCCAATCCTATTTCAGGAAGAATCAGTCGTGTTATAGTTTGCAATTGATTATCGATTTGATTCTTGGTTCCAGATGCCTGTTCAATATGAGAACTACACCAGCCAAGTCGATTCTAAGGTTGAATTGGACTGTCGGCCTTGTTTCGAGGTTAAATGGACCTTGAAGCCGGAGCTTTGTACTTCACTCTTGCAGGAAAACAAAGTGTTTTTTAATTTGGTTCTTGGGGGGATTGGCCTAGCTCCAGAATTTAAAAACCTAGAACCAATTTAGGACTGTGCTCGGTTCCCAGTTCCGACTTCCGACTTCCAACAGAACAATACAGCCAAGTCAATTGTAAGGTTGAGTTGGCCGGCCGGGCTTATGTTACGGTTGAACCGGTACCAAGACTGTTCTTGAAGTTCTTAAAGTTGACATACGATGCACATGTGCAATCCTACGTCTATAGTATACATATTCATAAGGGTCTGGTGGAGCTCGAGTAAACTGAGATTTAGGTAGAATCAGAATTGTGATCGATAGTACCTGTCGTGAACATCAGCATATATCCATCACTACTTATCATTAACGCCATGTCATCCACATCTCACTATAGCGCCAGGTCATCAAAATGCCATGTCATCAAAATGGTCACTAGTGTCATTGCTTGTAAGCTCCTAAGCCCAGTTCGAGTAGCTGAGACTTCCTTAGTAATTACGTTATATAAATCAAATTTGACCTCGAACCTTGTAATATAGGTTAAATAATTAGTTGAATTACGTTTGTGTTAAGTACGTTGATGCGTTCGTGAGTCGTCGAGCATGATGCCACCTTAAAGTTTTAATTTACTATAAGATTTTTGTGCTCTGGGACAATTCAGAATATGCATGTTGAATGTAGAAAATGGAGAAAAATCAAATTAAAAGAAGACAGTAGAGAAACACTTCTAGGAAGCTTTCTTGGGTACTGTTATTTTTCCAATACGGTGCAAACGGCTTCATTGGAAGTAATAAAATGTCACAAATATGGATTTGTCTTCTTCTGTTTTTTTAGCCTTCCTATGGTCTATTTAAAGATCCAACAAAGCGAAGGGCAGTGTTGATTTTGGAGAGATACTTCGAATATTGCATCTCCTTAAAAGCTCGAAGGTCTCTTTTTCGGCGCAATACCACCAACAATAATATCATTTCACTTTCCCAACTAATTGCGTCATTGGTCTAATAAGTTTGACTGACCCATTTTTTTTCTTGAACTAATTACGTCAATCGAAATTCTAGAACACTTGTTTTGACCTAAATGGACGTTTCACCAAGTACAGATGTGAAAAAAAAAATAGTATGCCTATAATGTAACCTGTATGCCTGTTTTTTAACATGATTTTAACATAAATATGACCAAAATTTGTAGTTTGCCGTCAAGGAGACCTTCCTGCTAATAAATTGTATTCCAATTTCTCTTGATTCCTCTACCTGATTCACCATAAAACCTTTCAATTAAGGACAGTCGAGCCATCCTCCATTTTAAATATATTTCGTAAAAGCTATATAAATTGAGGCTCTGTTCGTTTCACAGAAAATAACTTCCATAAGAACATTTTCTGAATTTTTCGGCATTTGTTTCACGGAAAATAAATTAGTCAAGAAAAATATGTTTCGCTATTAGAAAAAACAACTTTTAAAAGTGAGGATGGAAAACATTTTCCATAACTTCTTCCACATTGCTTCCTTTCATCAAACACATTTTCATTTTTTTTTTATGCTTTCTAATTCTTTTTTCTTTTCCATATTTTTAAAAAATCGAGTTTTTAATTTATTTTCGTTTTTCGTTTTTTCTTGTCTTTCTTTCCTTTTCATCTTCTTCCTTGGCCTTGGCTGCTGCCGACAACCGATCGTGAGCCAACTCGAGCCTCACCCCAAGCCAATGAGACTCTACCTTGCCCGAGCCCGATGAGCTCGAGTCTCGCCGACTCCGTGGCAAGGCTCTTCCTAGCCCGAGCCCAACGAGCTAGGCGAGGCTCGGCCTCACTTGAGCTCGCCAAGGTTCACCGGCCTAGGCGAGGCTCGAGCCTCGTTGGAGCTTGTTAGAGGTTCGCCGGCCTAAGCGGAGCTCGAGCTCATCAGATCTGGCGACCACGTCTTGGTCAACCACCGGCAGCTAGCCATCGTCGGGCATGTGGTGGTGGAGGAAGATGGAGGAAGGAGGAAGGAGGAAGGAATAGAAAAGAAAGAGAAAATTAGAAATAATAAAAATTCAATTTTTTAAAAATAAAAATAATTAAAAATTCATTTTAAATATATATAATAATAAATAATTTTTTGGTCAATTAAAATATTTAAATTCAATTTTTTTGGTAATTTTTCCTAAAAATCAAATTAGATAACGAATAGCAGAAAATATTTTCTACTCAAATGTTAGGTTTTAGTCGAATACTAGAAAATATAATCATTTTCTTGGAAAAAGGATTTTCAAAAACATTTTTTGAGAACATAATATTTTTTTTGAAATGAACAAATTCTGAATTAACATTGTTTTTTAGAATAGTGAAAAATGGGAGGTGAAAAGTCCACTACAAACCCCATTACATCAAATCAACTGTCAATAGCAAAACAACCTGAATCACTAACAGCAAGTAGCAACTGCAGTACAGCATCCAGGAGTAATCAACCTCCGCTTCAAACGAAGACTCCTAGCCATTCTCAGCAAGTAGTCTGATATTGGAGCCAAACCCAGATGAGATCTTGTTTTCCAACAGCAAATGGCACCGGATCAAGAGAAGCCGTCCCGTGTATCGCGTCATCTTGAGCTCGCCAAATATAGCATGAAGCGACATCCCAAGCTGATTTCAGCAGAGGTTCCCTCGGAAACCGACCTCGCAATTCTGGGAACATTCCAAGAACTCCGAATCCCAGTCGCCAACAGATCTAGGGACTTCGCACAGGTCCAAGATCCTACTCCATGCTTGCTCAAGAGAAATGACAGGCAAAGAGTACTGCACAGAACACATTTACAATCCAAAAACTATGAGCACTGCCAACTGCCAAGCATGATCAGCCACACAATGAAGCCAAATCTTGGAACATTTGGAGGAAACCACCTCAGCAATGCATTAGCCCATTTAGCGAGCTACACATGTAGCTCTCATGTCTCATATATGAATGTAACTTTTTCTATATTTTGTCAACTTATGCGCCAGACTTTTCAAAATCTAGTCACACAACAGCATAATGTTCTACTTTTGTCTGAACATTTTGTCCGACCACGGGCTATGGGGTGACGTCTTGCAGCATACGAATTCGAAATGCAAAGCAGAAGTTAAGTATTCCAATTACAAAGAAAACGACATCCCTATGCACACGATGTATAATGAGATTACACGGAATGAATCATCTTTAATCCTAGGTAACCAATTTAGATGTTTATCAGGTTTATCGGATCTTAAAATCCTAAATAAAATCCAAAATTATCAGTGAACGAATCATACACATCAATAACATGGACCGATTTATTGGCAAGACACATAAGTGCCCTAGCCTCCATCCACATTTTAAAAGAGTGAAAAATAAAGAAATTATATTAATTTGGACAGCCGAGCACATTTCCTTCACACAAACAGGCAGAGAAAAAGAAGGACCGCCAGTCGTCGTGGTCAACGGCGAGAGAGAGGAGAGAGAGAGAGAGAGAGAGGGGGGGGTCTCAACGGGCGCAACCGAAAACCATGCACGTACGTACGTACGCCTCTCCCCCCTCCCCCTCCTCTCTCATCCTTCCGCCACGTGTCCCGCCCACCCCACGCGAATTCCCCATTCTGCCCCTCCTCCCTCCCTTAACCTCACAAAACTCCTCCCCTTCGAGCTCTTCCCGCGTCTCTCTCTCCATATTTTCTCACTCCATATTTTCTCTCTACCTTCCTTCTTTCCTTCCTTCCTCGTCTCGCGCGCTCATTCGCTCTGGCGAGAAGCCGCTGCAACGACCTCCCTTCCTGACAGCTCGAAACCAAAGGTTCTCCCTCCCTCTCTCTCTCTCTCTCTCTCTCATCTCGTCGCGGTTCGCGGAAGCAGAGAGCACGTCCTGCCGTCGCCGTTGCCGTCGCCGTCGCCGTCGCGGATCCTTCGATCGGCTGAGGAGGAGGATCGAGCCGCGCAACGGCCGAGGCGCCTCTGGCCGGTGAGTCGTTTTCCGTTTCGCGCGAGCTCGAGCTCGAGCTGAGCTGGCGGTGGAAGAGGAGGAGGAAGGGGAACGCTAGGGAGAGTTTCCGGTCGGCGAAATGCGAGCTTCCGTCGAGCGAGCGCGCGCGGGGCCGCGTCGTTATCGGCCGTCGACGGTAGGCAGAAAGATATCGGTATCCGGAGGAGTGGCCGGTCGCGTTGAGGTTTCGTCGCCATTAAGAGGCCTACCGTCGCCGGAGATTATGTTTAGGATGTTAGCGTCGAGTTTACCTTGTTCAGAACGCGCTTCGCTGTGAATATATATATGCTCGTCGTTGCTCTACGCGGCAAGTTGTTGAATCTGACTCTCTGCCGAAACTAAATCTTTTTGAATGCCGTCTCTTGGGATTGAGAATTAGCGAATAGAACGTCGCGTTTCTCTGGAAAATGGAAGGAGGATCGTATGCGGAAGTTCCAGATTAGGGACTCGTCGTCTAATGATCGTGTTTAGTTTTTCCAAATGGCGCTTCTCTCGTCGTGATACGAGCAACTAGGGTGGAATTCTCGTGGGGTTGAGCTTCGGTCTTCATTTTTTTTTGTGCCTGCGAAGTTTCCTTATCTTGACGGATGCAGTAAATTTCGCTGTGGTGATGTGCGTTTTTGATTGTTCAACTTTTTTTGTGGGCAGGACGGGGAAAGAAGCCGGAGTAGGTTCCGCTTGAGCGGTGGAACCCAATGGCGAGCCACGAGTCAGGTCCTCAAGGGCTCTCTCGGCGGCCATCTCGGAGCGCCGCCACCACCATATTCTCCACTGAGGTGTTCGACAACGAGGTCGTCCCATCGTCGCTCTCCATCATCTCTCCCATCCTTCGAGCAGCCAAGGAGATCGAGCATGAGCGCCCTCGCGTCGCCTACCTCTGTATGCTCGCCTATATAAACCAATTGCCCCTTCTTTGATTTGATCGGCTAATGAATGAATATGAAGTGCACAGCTGCATTTTTTGAGTTACTGTATCTTCAGTTATTGGTTCCATATTTTTTATAGCTAAGTGACACATTTATTATCCCTGTACCTCTTAGGCCGGTTCTATGCCTTTGAGAAAGCGCATAGGTTGGACCCGAATTCCACAGGACGTGGTGTAAGGCAGTTCAAGACAGCTCTCCTGCAGCGATTAGAGAGGGTAATTTCTTCTCACCTCATTTGATTCTGCCTCCAATAGTCCGCTCTTTTGATGCTATCTAAATTCCACCTTCCATATATATATATATATATATATATATATATATATATATATATATATATATATATATATATATATATTCTAGATGTTGAACAACCATGCGTCTTTTGCATTAATTCAGAAATTCGTATCTAGTGAGTTAATCGATAAAAAGTGGGGGATTTGGTCATATGATTGTCTAAAATGTCAGCTGCTTAGACTCTGCCATCACCAATATATGACGAATAAATCATCTCAAGTAAAGCGGTGCAATCTGTTTGACGTAAACAATGAAGAAACAGCTATATCGATCTCTGTTTACCATAGATTGTGGACTGAATTGAAGGCTCTCTTACTTAGGACAATGCGTCCAGTCTGGCATCTCGGGTGAAGAAGACCGATGCACATGAATTTGAGAGCTTTTATTATCAATACTATGAAAATTATGTGCAAGCACTGGACCAGGGGGAGCAGGCCGACAGGTATTTATATAAGTTGATCTTTTTGTTCTCTCTTCATCGCCATTTGGAACACCCCTTTCACATATCATGGAGGCTTTTAAATGATTTAGTAAAAGAAGTGATGATGCAATGAGACGATCAGATCCTTATGAGTTGAACTGCTGCTGCTCTTCCTTTAAAATTTGTTTGACAGAGCTCAACTTGGCAAGGCCTATCAGACAGCAGGAGTGCTCTTTGAAGTTCTTTGTGCTGTTAATAAGTCCGAGAAAGTAGAAGAAGTTGCTCCAGAGGTAGTTTACTAAATTGTTTGTTGAGAACTCAATTGACTTGATTGTTGCAATGCTTAATTTCTTTTTCTCTGAGCAGATTATCGCTGCAGCTAGAGATGTCCAGGAGAAGAAGGAAAAGTATGCGCCTTATAATATCTTACCCCTGGATTCTGGTGGGGGATCCCAAGCTATTATGCAACTTGAAGAGGTACTTTCCTCGCTTTATTTGCTTACATGCTATTCTACATTTCATATACAGAACACATGTTGGTGTCCCTTGTCCTGACCGTTCTTTTTGCGTTACAACCTTACTTAAATTGTCTTACTGTATCTCAGGTAAAGGCTGCTGTAGCTGCCCTAAGCAACATACGCGGCCTTAGTTGGCCCACTGGATTTGAGCAACAGAGGCAGAGAGCTGGAAATTTAGATCTTCTTGATTGGTTAAGGGCAATGTTTGGGTTCCAGGCAAGTCTACCGACAGTAAATGTGATCTATCAGTACCTTGAAACCACATCACTGTGTTGCACTATAAGGACTTTGTTTTTTGTCTGCAACTATACAGAGAGACAACGTCAGGAACCAGAGGGAGCATTTGATTATGTTTCTAGCTAATGTTCACATAAGGCTTCATCCCAAGCCTGAACCTCTGAACAAGGTAGGCACCTCCACTCTACATCAGTCATGGTAAGGAGTTTATATTGATTACATGGCATTATAGAGATGGTGGTAGACAGCATAGTTTAAGAACCAGTGGCTATACCGTCTAGTTAGCCCTGAGAGTGTGGATTATTGGCTCTGAAGGCGCATGGCGACACAGTCCTCCAATTAGAACATCTAGCGAACGTCATCAGTCTCTGTCATATTTCTGCCTATGAAGGCCCGGTGGATATTGCATTCCCTAATTTTCTTCTCTTTCCGACATCCTCAAACATCGGTTTTTTTTTTTATAGCTTGATGAGCGAGCTGTAGATGCTGTAATGAGCAAGCTCTTTAAGAATTACAAAAATTGGTGCAAGTTTTTGGGAAGAAAACACAGCTTGAGGTGAGAACGGGATATTGTAGTGAATAAACTTGAAATTGTCATTTAAATTCCAAAAGAGCACAGTACTAAGCTTCATATCTTTGTCCAGACTCCCACAGAGCCAACCAGAAGTTCAGCAAAGGAAGTTACTTTACATGGGTCTATATTTATTGATATGGGGTGAAGCAGCCAACGTTCGGTTCATGCCGGAGTGCCTTTGCTACATTTTCCATAATGTTAGTACTGTTTCAAATGCTAAGACAATTCCTCCTGTTATTCCCAACCTATGTCATCTTCACTCGTTGTCTTGAGCTCCCAATTTAGTAAGGATTTGAAGTTCAAAACTGGTTCATTATCAGATGGCATATGAACTTCATGGGCTGTTGGCTGGGAATGTTAGCATTGTCACTGGAGAAAACATCAAGCCTTCTTACGGAGGGGATGACGAGGCTTTCCTTCGAAAGGTCATAACCCCTCTATATCGTGTCATAGAAAAGGTACATAAGCCCAAACATGCACTAATCTTATCAAACTTTAGTTTATCCTTTATGGATTCAGACAAATGAAGTTTATGCTTGATACCAGGAAGCCATGAAGAGCAAAAATGGAAAAGCTCCATATTCAGCTTGGTGCAACTATGATGATCTAAACGAATACTTCTGGTTCGTGGAGCATTCAAACCAAAATCAAGCAGACCATAAATTGTAATCTTTGTTTTACCGCTTAAATTTTAATTCTCAAAACATGTTTCCAGGTCTGCTGATTGCTTTTCTCTTGGTTGGCCGATGCGAGATGATGGCGATTTCTTCAAATCAACACGTGACTTGATCCAGGCATGGCAGCTTTAAGAATGATTATCTTTAGATAGTAAGATTAAAACTGTTATCTCCACTAACTGTAAAAACCATTCCAGGGAAGAAAGACTTCACGCAGAAAAGGTGGAAGCACTGGGAAATCAAACTTTGTGGAGACCCGCACATTTTGGCAAATTTTTCGAAGTTTTGATCGTCTGTGGACGTTCTATATTTTGGCTTTACAGGTTTGCAAAGACGAGATGGGGTGATCTTTACTCACACTACATGTTGATCTTTAGTAAATCTGCTAAATTTGGAATGATAATGCTGTTGATGGCAGGCAATGATCATCATTGCATGGAGTGGAGTAACACCAATGGAGATCTTCCAGAAAGAAATTCTTTATAAGATCTCTAGTATTTTCATCACAGCAGCATTTCTTCGATTCGTTCAGGGTATGTCAAAATTCCCAAAAGTTGGAGTGCTAAACTCTAAGCACTTTCAATAATGCCTTCACTGTTACACAATTCAGGCAGCACTAAACAAAGCACTGACTTATAAAGAGTAATTCAGCATGGAATCAGGGCATTGCCTGAATTTCTCAATATTTAATATTCCTAAAGCAAGTTCTTTGCTGTGATCTTGATTTTCTTTTCTTTTTTTTTCTTTTTTTCTGGTTGAAATGGTTTTGTCTCTCTCTTTGAGGAAATGTTGATCAAGAGATGATACTGTGAAAGGAAACCTTTCCATGTCTTGCTGGTTTCTAGAAGAAGACACAACAATATATGGGTAGAAAGGAGTGAAAACGTGATTCTGCTCACAAACAAAGTTACTTAGAAAGCAACAGACCTCCAACTGTTTCCTGGATATGTTTTGCCATCTGATTTTTTGGAATGCACATCTTCTTGTGCTTGGAGAATAACTAAACACACATGAAGAATGCTTCTTTATGCTTGTTATCTAAACTTGCATTTCTAAATTCATTCTAAGAAACTCGTTGGATTTCATATGAACGTTTCATGATCATCATCAATTAAAGATGTCACTAGATGGTTCCAAGTGGGTCCATGATAGCCTATTGAATGTAACCATCTTGCCGATCTTTGTGCTAAACAAACTCATGTAAATATTTAATTATTTAAAAGATTGTTGATGACTCTTGCCAAGAACTGCATTGTATTGCTCAAGGACCACTTCAGCATCTGTTTTGGTGTTTTTCTGGAGAACATACAGGCAATTCATCCTATTATATAGTTTTTTTTTGGTCAGTATCCTATTATATAGTTGTGTAGCTTAGTAATGCAGTAGTCTATGGTCCATGAGCATGTCAACGTTGATACCTTAAGTTTCATTTAATGAGATTTTCTGTCAGCTTTGATGAGTTAATTGAGTTTTCTCGCCTTTTATATCTTTAAATAGGTGTATTGGACCTCGTTTTGAACTTCCCCGGCTATCATAGGTGGAGGTTCAGCAATGTTTTAAGAAACATCCTCAAAATTTTGGTTGGTCTAGCGTGGACTGTCATTCTTCCTCTCTGCTATGTGCAGTCAACCACAGTGGTCCCCGCTGAAATAAGGAATTTGATCTCATTCCTTCCTGAAGTGAAAGGAATTCCTCCTCTATATATCATGGCTGTAGGCATATATTTGCTTCCAAACGTACTTGCAGCTGTATTGTTTATTTTCCCAATGCTTCGGCGTTGGATTGAAAGCTCAGACTGGCATATTGTCAGATTTCTGCTATGGTGGTCACAGGTATCTACGTCATGGCTTTTCACTTTGCCTGTTCTGTTTATAATACCAGAGTATTCTTTGTACATGTAAAGGAAAATTTTGAAAACAAAATCACGTGCCATTGTCTTCTTGAGTCCATGGTTTTTGTCCTACGGTCAAAACAAAGCATAGTCTCATTGACATTAGAACATTTATAGTCTGATCACTGTTGATACCAAACTTGCTGCACTTTCACGGTGACTTCTAGTGAAGCTACCATACCCTTGCTAATGACACGGTTGTGTGGATGGAACCTAAACAGCACATTTCATCTTGAAAAATGGCAAGGCATCTTCAATTCGTAAATCACTAGCAGATTACAATGTCTGATATATTTTTCAAAAAATTAACAATGATACAGACATTCCAGCAGGACAGGAAGAAATTCGAATTGGCAAATATTAAATCTACTATGCATCAGCATATCCAAATTTTCCATACTCATAGATAGTAACATTGTTGCTGAGTCAATAAATCATAAGTTTGGAGGCATAGACACGCTGATGCATGTAAACGGTCAACATCCTATCCAAGTCTGCATAGCATGGGAGCTATCGCGAATATTTCAGGAGATCAAATGTAGGAAAAGCATTGGGGGGGCATGCATTTGTAGAGAATTTGGAAACAAGTTACTGAATCAAGAATATAATTGCATGCATTGGTATTGAGAAAAGAAGTTTTTCTTGCAATAGGGAAGGTCATGATTTGGAAAAAATAGTACACCAACTTCTAGAGATGTTGCAAGCATGATGTTCAATTAAATGCTGTAGAGGCATGTCATCAAGCATAATATTGTTAGAAGTAATTTTTCATCAAAAGGACTTGCAGGTATCTACAAATGACCCATATGTGATAATAATTTGTATCATCATGCTTTCCCTTTCCGTATTGTGGTAATTCATTCCCGCTTGGCAAAACTTTGTTAGCTGTTGATGAAGTGGATAAAAGCTGCAATTAACTTTTTGATGCTCATTTGACCACTTATGCTTTCCACTTTCATTCTTCATTTATAAATCCACTACAAGTCTAAAGATCATTAGCTGTATGGGGTTCTTAACCTGCACATGTTTGATATCTTCAGCCAAGAATCTACGTTGGCCGGGGGATGCATGAGAGTCAGTTTGCCCTCATTAAGTGAGTTCGCTAAACATAGATGCAGATTATTAGGTAGTCAAGAGTTTATGTCTATCTAAACCAATACCTTGTTTCAGGTACACCATCTTTTGGGCAATCCTTATATGTTCCAAGTTCGGGTTTAGTTACTTTGTACAGGTAGCAAAGTTCATTTTCTACTTTTATGTTTGCTTCTAGACTGAATATATTTGCTTGTTTCGTTTGCATTTTGACCTCTCATATTTTGTTCTGGTGCTTCACAGATTAAGCCTTTGGTGAAGCCAACAAAGGATATTATGAATATTACTCGCATCAAGTATGAATGGCATGAGTTTTTCCCTAACGGTACTGCCTATATACAACTGTGCTTCTCAATTTTCTATTAAATGTGTCATTCCTTGTTAATATCTCTGTTATGGATGCAGCTAAAAATAATTATGGAGCAGTTATAGCACTCTGGGCACCAGTAATGATGGTGGGTCTAGCCATATCCTATTGGTTCTTTCAGACTCTTATAATTTCATGATTTTTTTTTGCTTGACTATATTAAACTGATCTAGAATTGTTTTTCATGCGTTCTTAAAATTTACTGCTTTACCTGATATTTATTTACAACAACCATGCAGGTTTATTTTATGGACACGCAAATATGGTATTCCATTTTCTCAACTTTGTATGGTGGCATCATTGGGGCTTTTGATCGCCTAGGAGAGGTGATTTACTCAAATTTGAGCTGTTCATAACCTTTTCAGTACCATTTGCCTGGTGGTCACGTTATCTGTAGTCATCTAAAGTGAACTAGACAAGCTAATTTTAATTTGTACTGGCAAGATCTAAGTTGGCAAGCTTGAAACTTTCCTCCTCTGAATATACAGGTCATACACCTTCTGATCATTCTTGATATGTGTGATATTTCTAAGTAAAACCTGACAATAAAGGTTCATTTTACTGCAGAAACTGTGCTGAATGCCATACTTAATATTACTGCAGAAAGATATATTTTTTAAAAATTTTCCTTAATACCCATTCTTCTCCATACTCCCAAGCTTTCATGGTATATAAGATCAAGAACATGTCTCTACCATGCTTAGCAATTCCAACATCACATCTTCTGTGGCTGCTTGATTTCACTCTACATTTTCTTATCATAGATACGAACATTGGGCATGCTAAGATCTCGTTTCCAGTCTCTACCTGGTGCTTTCAACACATATTTGGTACCCTCAAACAAGTCGCAGAAAAGAGGGTTCTCTTTCTCAAAACGTTTTGCAGAGGTTTGACTACTGTACTTACACCATTGAATTAAAGTCATACCACTGAATCAATTAGAGTATAACTGCATCTGGATCCTACTTTTGGCAATTTTTAGGTTCCAGCTAGCCGGAGAAGTGAAGCTGCAAAATTTGCTCAGTTATGGAATGAAGTGATATGTAGTTTCCGTGAAGAAGATCTTATAAGCGACAGGAAAGAAACCTTACCAGAAAATTATGTCACATAGTCAATGCTATCTAATTTTGTTTGCAGCTGGATTTTATGAACTAACTTTGCAATTGTCTAATTCAGGGAGATGGATCTGCTGCTAGTTCCTTATACATCTGATCCTAGCCTGAAGATAATTCAGTGGCCCCCATTTTTGCTTGCTAGCAAGGTTGAACATAGCCCTCTTTATATAGAAATTTTTCTACATCAACAATTTACTTCATTGACTTTTGGTCTACTCTGCAGATACCAATAGCATTGGATATGGCTGCTCAATTTCGATCTAAGGACTCTGATCTTTGGAAGCGTATATGTGCAGACGAATACATGAAATGTGCAGTGATCGAATGCTACGAATCTTTTAAACTTGTTCTCAATGTTTTAGTGAATGGGGAGACTGAAAAGAGGTTTGTGTTATAGTATACATATCATGTCCAGAATGCATTTACTGCCAATTAGAACTGACATTTCCAACGCAGAGGATCTTTTGCGTTCATTTAGATAAGCATTCCACCATTCATCAACTACACATCCAGATTCTAGATGGAAAAGAATATCAAATGACTTCTAGTTTAAATCAACTTTTTCTAGGCAACTTGTACTTTTTATTTAATCTTTGTCATTTAAAGGGATCCGAGCGATCATAAATCTGCTTCCATTTCCACAGCTGCTTTGTCCCATTTGGTGAATTAAGGTTGAACTATTTGTCACTAATGTGCTTTGGCAATATTGTAATCTTTGGACCTGGAACATAAATAACAAAATTTCACTTTATAAGTCAGTGGTTATTGACTCCTAGCTATTAACCACCCATCTCTCCCTTCCCCAAGAAATAAAGTATCAGGCGCAATGTTTAGACCTAATGGCATGGCTCATGACATGATTTATCTTTTCACAGAATTGTGGGTGTAATCATCAAAGAAGTCGAGAGTAACATTTCAAAGAATACATTCCTTCAGAATTTCAGAATGGGTCCTTTACCAACTCTTTGTGCGAAATTTGTGGAGCTTGTCGGAATCTTGGTGAGTGCTTCTCATCTGAAACATGTTGCATGAGAAATACTTAGCTGTAATATGAGAAGTCAACTTCACTTCTGTTTTTATGGCAGAAAGATGCAGATCCAGAAAAACAAGGTAGAGTGGTGTTGCTTCTGCAAGACATGTTAGAAGTAGTTACAAGTGATATGATGGTGAATGAGATCAGGTTTGTTGAATGAGACCTATTACTTTGGGAAAGGAGTATTTGGTTTATCAGTGAATCTTGTGGAGGCTAATCAAATTTAGCTTCTTTATTGAATTCCTCACAGGGATGTACTGGAGCTCGGGCATAGCAGCAAAGATACTGGCAGACAACTTTTTGCTGGTACTGATCCAAAACCCGCCATATTGTTCCCTCCTGTGGTAACAGCACATTGGGAAGAACAGGTATGTATAGTCGTTTACCGCATGAAAGTGTTATTTGCTAGCTGTTAACTTCAGAATTTTACTGGGAACAAGTAATATCTGTTGCTTTTAATATAATTAGATAAGGCGCCTCCATCTCCTGTTAACGGTGAAGGAGACCGCCAGTGACGTACCCACAAACCTTGAAGCTCGTCGAAGGATAACTTTCTTTGCCAATTCACTCTTCATGGATATGCCACGTCCTCCTCGTGTCCATAAAATGCTTTCATTCAGGTAAAGAAAGAATATTGACAAAGCTGATCTTTGCTGTCAATATGCCTATTTCACAGTATGATTCAATTAAATAGTCTACTATCAAGGCTAAGGTGTTCTGAATCATTAGATCACACTTGCTTGCATTCCTTCTCTCTAGATGACAGGCTGCAAGAAGGATCTTGTGCATTTAAAACTCTTTCCTTCTCCTACAGTTTCCACTCTTGCATTGGTTAGAGTTGTTAGCAATCCAGTTTGACAATTTCCATCTTTAAGGATTCATCTGCATGGTGATACTGCTTTTTAGAATAGTTCCTCCATGATCCATCTAGCTCTCATGCTGTTAAATTCTTTGATTTTCTTGTGTTTTGGCAGCGTCTTGACTCCATACTATAGTGAGGAAACTGTCTATTCCAGAGCTGACCTTGAGTCAGAGAATGAAGACGGTGTGTCCATCATATTTTATTTACGGAAGATCTTTCCAGGTTTGTGACAAACGAATTGATATAACTTTTACTTCTTGAAAATTTATTGATGGAATTCCACTAATTCATTCACCATCTCTATCTGACCAGATGAGTGGGATAACTTCAAGGAGCGACTCAACTGCCATCATGACAACGAGATCTTTGAAAGTGAAGAGAATATTCTGCAGCTTCGCCACTGGGTCTCTTTAAGAGGACAAACGCTCTTGAGAACCGGTAATTGATTGGATTAACACCCATTTTGAACTCACGAAGAAGTTTTTTCTCATGTTCTGGTCATAATGGATTCTGCAGTTAGAGGGATGATGTATTACTCGAGAGCATTGAAGCTTCAGGCTTTTCTTGACATGGCTGATCAGGAAGGTTGGTGATATGATTCCCCTTCATATGCGATTAGCAACAAAGTGATTTTTAATCTGCAAGAACTCATATTAACCCTAGAGTTCAGCAACTAGAGCAACGAAATGATGGATTAAATGCAAAACTAATAAATAGCTCTAATTGTACAGTTTATCAAACTTTAGGATACCATGATGAATCTCTGTGTCACCATGCATCAGCATGAAGTGAGATAAAATTGTTCATGAGATGCATGCCCCCAAGTCCTTCGATTGAGCAACAATGCAGTAATTTGTGCATAGAGATTGTGAATATGGCTATATGTACTTGAAAAATTATGCAGCTTTCGCTCCTTAAAACAATATATTTAAAAAGCTCATGTGTATGTCCATTTGTATAAGAGTATCTGGAATATGATATACCTCTCTGGTTGTCAATATGGCTGCTCAGAGGACCTAGCTATAGTTATTGCATTGAAATCATTAGCAAGTCATGTTTCCATGTGATTACTGCTGAAAACTGAAGCGGCGCAAGATTCTGGCTTTTTAGGAGAGGAACGTTCAAATCATGAAATCCGGTGTATGGCTCTAAATTTGGCCTAAAGATGTGGGGATGACACAAATAATAGAAAAGTACGGAGAGTAATCTGAATTTGACTGAACATGAGCACAATTACCTTGAAACTTACTCTACTTGACAGATTTTGACCTCCTTGATACCCAAAAAAAAAAAATAATAAATGAATAAATTATTCTGGTGATCAAAATATGGGCTTATTTCAACAATGAACAAACTTAAGACATATTATTGATAATCACCCATGACATGACAGGAACTGGCATTAATATATGAATGCCATTCTATTGGTTCTTAAAGTTTAATGATTTTCATCTTCATTTAATATAAGCAATAGTTTTTTCCACAAGGTCGTGAATTTATTTCATAGGGGTATGGGACACTCTATTCAGATTCTGTTAGCAACGATCGTCTACAAAGACAGAATGCACTTGAATGCATGCACATAATAAAGATGCTAGACAATAGTCCCCTCCGAAGCTTACATGTTTTCCTTTTATTTTCCTGCAAACAGAGATACTGCAGGGCTACAAAGCCATAACAATTCCATCAGAAGAAGACAAGAAAGCTAGATCTCTGTCCGCTCAATCAGAGGCAATGGCTGACATGAAGTTCACATATGTTGCTACCTGTCAGATCTATGGAAATCAGAAGCGAAGTGGAGATCGTCGAGCTACAGACATACTGAATTTGATGGTTAAGTATGTTCTCTACCTCATGAAGTCTTGGTGTTCATTGAACCTTCTCCTGAGATCACTTATGTGAACCCTAACTATTGATATCTTTTTATTCAGTAATCCTGCACTACGTGTAGCTTATATTGACGAAGTTGAAGAACGCGAGGGTGTAAAGGTACAGAAGGTGTATTACTCTGTATTGGCCAAAGCAGTGGACAATCTAGACCAGGTGAATAGCTATATAAAATCGTTTTTCTTCAGCATAGGAATATCTTCTTCCAGCAATTCCAATAAAGTTTCATTGTTTATGTTGTGCTCTTTAAAGGAAATATATCGCATAAAACTACCGGGTTCAGCTAAAATAGGAGAAGGGAAGCCTGAGAATCAGAACCATGCCATAGTTTTTACTCGAGGGGAAGCTCTTCAAACTATTGATATGAACCAGGTAAGTGAGTAGATGTCTTATCACTCTATCAACTTGAATCTTTGAACGTAATTAAGATACTGTATGATGCCAATTCTCTGCAGGATAATTACCTGGAAGAAGCTTTTAAGATGCGTAATCTGTTGGAAGAATTTAACGAGGATCACGGAGTACGTCCACCTACAATATTAGGTGTCCGTGAGCATATCTTCACTGGAAGGTAGGATGAGAATTTCACAGTTGAAATTGTTTTCTCCGAAGTATCTTATTTGTTACTTCTGAGAATTATTGACTGTGAATTGCAGTGTTTCTTCTTTGGCATGGTTTATGTCAAACCAAGAAACCAGCTTTGTCACCATTGGCCAGAGAGTTCTCGCGAGGCCTTTGAAGTAAGCTTAGCACAATATTTATCTATTTCTTAAACTGAAATGGTTGGACAAAGCGTTGGCCCATCCCGTATATTTCATATTGCTCAAATTGTCTTTTTCAGGGTCCGGTTCCACTATGGACATCCAGATGTATTTGACAGAATCTTTCACATTACACGGGGTGGTATAAGCAAAGCTTCTCGTGGCATCCATCTCAGCGAGGATATTTTCGCTGGTAACAACTAACAAAAATCTCCTTTGACCCCCCACAAAATTGAAGTTTTTTTGCTTCTTATAAAGTATGATCTCTGTGTAGGATTCAATTCAACACTTAGACGAGGGAATGTCACTCATCATGAATACATACAAGTTGGCAAGGGTCGAGATGTTGGACTCAATCAAATATCACTCTTTGAAGCAAAGGTAGCTTGTGGTAATGGGGAGCAGACTCTTAGCAGGGATATCTACCGGTTGGGACACCGGTTTGACTTCTTCCGCATGTTGTCATCCTACTTTACAACTGTGGGTTTTTATGTCAGTGCAATGGTAAGTCCTGTTGACGTGGGATTCAATCTGAGAAATGCCTGTATCTCCAACACAAGCTGATTGAAAGTTGAAACTTCCAGAAAATGTGCTATTTTTTTAATTCCTTAGCTTTCTTGACTGATCTTGTAACTCTAAGGATGGAAATCTGCAAGGTAGTTCTTGTTTGCTTAGAAACTCACATTATTCCCAGGCACATCAACTAAATGTTCTGCCAACTCTACTCAGGGTCCTCTAGCGCATTGCTGTGACATACCTCTGCCTTTAGCATCTGCCTTTAGATTTTCAAGATCTTCTTGGCACATGCCTCTCTGCCTTCAGTATTTGTCCATAGATGTTCAAGACCTTCTTAGTTGGTTCAATGCATAATCTTACCCCTATCATCAAGAAACAAGACTTGAGCTTGGGAAATTGTGATTACCAGTTTAATTTTGGTGATACCTTTATCATATTACTAGTCCTACATATCTTCTTTGTTTCCATCATGCAGATGTTCGTCCTTGCTGTCTATTTCTCATACCGATTCTCTTTGTTTCTATTATGCAGATGGTTGTCCTTGTTGTCTATCTTTTCTTATATGGCAAGCTCTACCTGTCGTTGAGTGGATTAGAAGCGTCAATATTTAAGATTGCCCGTGCTAGGGGAAATGACCCGCTGAAGAATGCCATGGCTTCACAGTCTGTTGTCCAACTTGGGTTGTTAATGGCCTTACCCATGGCAATGGAAATTGGACTGGAAAGAGGTTTCAGAACTGCATTAGGCGACATCATAATTATGCAGCTACAGCTGGCAGCAGTCTTCTTTACTTTCTCTCTCGGTACAAAGGCCCATTACTTTGGACGCACTATTTTGCATGGAGGGGCCAAGTACAGGGCAACTGGCCGTGGGTTTGTGGTTCGGCATGAGAAATTTGCAGAGAACTACAGGATGTATTCAAGGAGTCATTTTGTGAAAGGACTGGAGATCATGATCTTACTAATAGCATATCAGATCTATGGTTCAACATTCGGTAGTTCAACTGCTTATTTGTTCCTCACTGCCTCCATGTGGTTCTTGGTGGTTTCCTGGTTGTTTGCTCCTTTCCTTTTTAATCCTTCAGGGTTCGAATGGCAGAAGATAGTGGATGATTGGGATGATTGGACAAAATGGATGGGCAATCTCGGTGGCATTGGTGTGCCTGCAAATAAGAGCTGGGAATCCTGGTGGGAGGAAGAGCTGGAACATCTACAGAGTACCGGGTTCTTAGGAAGATTTTGGGAGATTGTTCTCTCTCTTCGTTTTTTCCTATACCAATATGGGATCATTTATCACCTGCACGTCGCCCAAGATAACAAGAGCATCCTGGTATGACTGCCTTTCTGGCTTCACAACTTTTCTTTGCCATGTTTCTACATCGGAACACTATGTTTCTGTTCATGATCTGTATAGCTCACTATGCTTCTCAACTCACAAGTTTTCCCAGAGTAGAAAGTCTAACAAGGCAAAGGGCCTCCACTCTTCATCAGTGAAAACTAACAACTCATACATTTTCATGAATCATACGCATTTTACTCGCCACCTGTGATTCCAATATTTTTCCTTCCTCCGCCCACACTGCATAGAAGGTCTTTGTTGGCATATGGCACCAGTTGTTTTATGTCTGATGATTTAGCTGATTAACATCACGAATTCTCTGAATCATTTTGTGGCAGGTTTATGGATTATCATGGCTCGTAATTGTCGCCGTCATGGTCATCTTAAAGGTGAGGAAGCCTGAATCATATTCAGCGGAGATCTTCGGTTTTCTGGTTTGAGTCTCTTTCTAAATGTAGTCTTTTTTTACGGGGAGTCATCTTGCAGATTGTGTCCATGGGTAGAAAGAAGTTCAGTGCTGATTTCCAGTTGATGTTTAGACTCCTCAAACTGTTCCTGTTTATCGGGTTCATGGTCACTCTTGGCATGCTCTTTGCATTCCTTAGTCTCACAGTCGGAGACATCTTCGCCAGCTTACTGGCCTTCTTGCCGACGGGATGGGCCCTGCTGCAGGTAAGTTTCTCGCCAGTATAAAACAACCGAATTATCGTCGTATGTCAGTGCCAGCATTGTGATAGATTTTAGTTCAGCTCTCGTGTAAGCGATTTTAGTCCACGGCGACAAAAAAGGGCTTTCGTGGAACTTACCATCAGTCTTATAATCGATGATTTTCTTCCATATGATTTTCTCTGTGATTGAGCATGGTTTTCGTTCATAACTCTCTGCATTTTTTTTTTTTTAAATTTATGAGGCAGATATCACAAGCGTGCAGGCCATTGGTTAAGGGCCTCGGAATGTGGGGGTCCGTGAAAGCACTCGCGAGAGGGTTCGAGTACTTAATGGGACTGGTCATCTTCACGCCAGTGGCCATGCTCGCATGGTTCCCATTCGTCTCGGAGTTTCAGACCAGGCTGTTGTTCAACCAGGCCTTCAGTCGAGGACTTCAGATCCAACGTATTCTGGCCGGTGGAAAGAAAAACAAGTAAGCTTTAACCGCCACGGTATCATTGTGGGAGGCTGAAGAAGAGAACCCGGCATCTGGAAGAGGAACTTGATCTGAAGTAGCCTTTGCTCGATCGGTGTCGGACCGACGGCCAAGCCTTATATGGCTAATCTAGCTATATAACCTATTTTCATTGATTAGGAAATACACCGGAAGTGTATGTCTATACACCGCCCCTTGTATACTAATCACTTGTATCATACGAAGATGTAGAGAAGACAGAGCGTTGACTTCGGTTATCATTCTTTCATTTGTAAATCCTCCTCCTAGAGGAACACCCCGGCACATACACTACTGAAGGGAAAGCTTTCAGCTTCCATCGCTTTGTTTTCGTAGTTTTCCAACTACATAATCTAAAGCGATATTGGTATTTCCATGTGCATGCTGAAAATGCCAGCGATCTCACACAGAGGCGCTCGGCTTGCTCCTCTCTTTATCAGATGGGGCAAATCGATAAGATCATCAACCCCGGATTGGTGTGATTGTTTGCAGAAGTGGCTTTCCTCATATGACCTGAAGAGCCTGAGAGAGTTTTTCCCCGGGACTTCAAGGACAGTTTCACACGATCTTTTGCATTACTTTCACTCGCGTCTTTCGATTTGTACAAGTCAAGAGCGTAATTCGTTTTCAAGGAAGAACTTCCAATTCTAAGACGGTGTAGTTCCAGATGGGTCAAACCTCTTGATCTTGTGAGGTTTATATCGTTCGGACCATCTGGTTTGTTTGCAGTTGTGTTGATTTTGATTCTAAAAGGAGTTTTAAGAAAGTTCAAAGCACGAGTTGAGAGACATAGTTCAAGAAGGAAGTTTCTATTCTATGAAAGTTTATAGCTCAAACTACATCAAATAGTGCATTGAGTGACGGATAGAGCTTTCGGATCATTGGATTGATGGGTAATTGTGTTTATTTTGAATCGAAAATTAGTTCAGAAAGCTTGGAAAGAACAAGTTGAGCGCTACAGGTCATCTTGAAAAAAGAACTTTCAATTCCAAAAAGTTTTGGCTTCAGTTGGTCAAATAGATGATATTGTGATATGTAGAGCTTTCAAATCTTATCTCATTTGTTCACAGTCCTGTTCATTTTGATGCAAATAGAAAAGCGGAGAGAATACGCAATAGGCAGAAATCTGGCTAGAATAGAGATAAGATTAAAAGAACATAACCAGTAGATTTGAGCACGCCGAAGGTCGATTTTACAAGGAATGAGTAAATATCGTAAACCATTTCCAGAATGCGAACTTATTACTGGATCTTAGTGAATGGTGCACCACAACAATGAAGAGAGAATTCCGGAATTAAGTCCACAATGTGCGAAAAGTTTTAGTTGTCAGTACTATCGCCCCTCCCTTGGGGGTATACATTACTCGATATTTGTTTGGACACTATGTCCAGACTCGAACAATCTTAGGGATTAGATGCACACAGTAGAAATGGGAAGCTGAAGCTCTAAAAATCAGGAAGCCAACTAACATCTTAACAATTTTACAATGCCCATCTCCATATTCACTTCCAGATGTTTTGGAATCTATTGACAGGGCCTAGTAAGAAACATTTCATACAAACAAACAATGAGGGTTGAACGAATTACCTGGACTCTATAGCATTAGTCTCGGAGCCCCTCAAAAATGACCGACGCCACCAAATCTGGAAAGCTTTGCTGAGGTTCGGGCATTCTGATCCATGCTTGGAGAAGCATCTGAACCATTCCATAAAGAGTGCATACTGCTGTTTCAGTGGAATCGTCAGGAGGGTTTGGCCCATAGCTTCCTCCAGCAACTTTATCTCAAGCCCCTTGCGACATCTTTGCAGCCAACCAAAGTCCAGTAGCATAGGGCCAAACCAAGCCTGGAAGAGACCTGCTCTCACTTCTGAATGGCAGTGAAGTCTTCTGGTTCCCATCGCAATGAACAAATTTGCTGAAACCCTACTGAGCTCGTACCTGACCATTGGAGATGCAATCTCATGCATCTTCAGCAGTGAACCTTGATCTGTCCATATCTCCACAAATTCTTCTGCCATTTGACGATCAAGCAGGATTTCCAGCAGCCAGTTAATATTATCGACCTGTCTTGAGATACGTTCTATCAAGGGTCTACTTGTTTCATCCTTTGACGGCGTCTTATGGGTAACAGCAAAACCAGAGGCTTCCTCAAGTAAGCTGACTAAGGAATCAAGACAAGCTTCGCAAACACCATAGAGATCCTCCTTGTTGAGGTCAGCATGGTCCTTCAAATAGACTGAACTTTTGCAAAGAAGGCCCTTTACTAGTGACTTCAGCTCATTCCTTGCATTTGCATCAGTGCATTTGGTAATTGAAAAAACAAGCTGTTTAGCTAAATTCTGTTGGGAATTTTCTGAGTCAAGCATATAAAGTCTGGACAAGATGTCTTTAGTTGTCACATTATCGAAGTTAAACCTTGTGAACAAGCTCCTCAGCTTCTCTTCTTCCTCCTCTGTCCATGGAACAGCCTCCAGATATTTTAAGCAAGACGAAATGCCTCTTTTGAACACAATGCCAGCTGATACCTGCTTAAGATCATTCAACGGGATTGTTAGCTGACCTCCTTAAAGAATCCAAACATCATGATGAACCATGAGTTAGGGTATTTCTTAGTTCACACTGACTGTTCTGCAAATATCTAAAAGAGCAGCGTCCAAATAGCTAAGGCATGAATTCCCATTTAAAAATTTAGATAAGTCGGACACCATGACACATATTGGCACTCAAGACGCTTCTAAGACGGGGTAATTATCCTCCACACTCATCAACTTTCAGTTAATGGTACATAGACAATTGAATCTCAAGTTGGATTCTAATCAGACTTGCAATAAGAACGTGAAAGGGCTGCATCATGCAGTAGATGCACAGAACATGGGCATATTGCTTCCAGTTTTCTCAAAATAAATCTCATTTTGCACACTCAGTTTAAGTGACCCACATATGTTCCTCTATTAACAAGCATGAGGCGAGACTCTTTCTTCAGACAGGCAATTTATTGCTATAAATGAGGAAATCTCTTACACAACCTCATGACAATTAATTCACTGGAGAACGTAAACACCATCCCAAGCAGTATTTCCAATTTTCAACCAAATGCCGCCATTAAATGAGACTCACCACACCATAAAAGTCAAAGACAATGCAATAGCAGTGATGAGAAGGCCTTTGTCAAAGGTTAAATGGCTTGCAAGAAAAAATAAAAGTTGCAATCTGTTTTAATTAACTCATCAGTTTCCACTGGAATAAATGTCAGTGAAAGCAAAACAAAAAGCATGACACCTCAAATGTCTATGGAAAATGAAACATTTCCAGCTTGAAGTTCTGAAAATGGAAATCATGCTAACAATGGTTAATGACAGGGGACCTATTATTAATGCTAATTGTGAACATTGGTTACTAGTGTCCTCACGAAAGGGCGACGATAATTGATACCATTGATTGAGTTTTCAAAAAATTAGTAGGTGGTAATTGTTCAAATTCGAGAGTTGTTATAAAACAAGCAGTAGCAAGTGAAGAACTAATAGTGAGGGTTCCAACTAGTTCATGAAGAGAGGCAAGAGGCGGCCATAAAACATAGTAACTCAAAGTGCTGAAGTGGTAAGAGTAGAAAGGTGGTTCTGGGAGTATGTGCCAACTTTAATAAAGTAAACAGCAGCTGAAGCCAAGGGATAGCAGAAGCAATGGTTTCTGACTAGGAACAAGCAGGTGTTTCTAGCTTACATACTTCTGTACTGATTATGAAGTCACTTCCATAGACAAGTTAGAGTGCCAGAATCTACATCAATTTTGGTACAGACACCAGTGGAAATAATGAAAGATACCAAGGGCCAGATCTCAGAAAAATGTTTAGAAGCTATTGACAGTCATCTCTCTCTTAAGAAAAAAAAAGAGTAAGCTTCTACAGCAACACAACAGAATATATTAACTATTCAGAAGATGTGCATTTGCATTTGAGATTTTGGTCCTCCAGAGCCCAGTCTTTTGGCCATCGCGATTTTGAAATTAATTGATCAAAAAGGCATCTTGCTACAGTTAAGGCTCCGTTAGACCAATGCAACTAGTGATCCCATTGAATTGTAAGTATATAAGGGGGAAATGAAATGAAAATGTCCTCTGTATAACTAAAAGTCCACAACTAGATTAATCTATAAATAACTTTTCAATTTTTTTAATAAAGTTTTGACCTGTTGAACTCAATGCAAAACTTTTGCAAAAAAAAAATGCTTTGAAAAATTATTTGTCTCCCGTTACCAGCGAAATAAGTGTAAAGCCCAACATCTAAGCTTCTACCAGAAAAAGGGGAAAAAATATGAAATCTCAAGACTTCATTGAAAGGATGTAGGATGATGTGGGGCGATTGATGGACAGAAATACATCCTGGCACATTGCAAGATACTAGCACACATTCATCCGTGCTGCAAACACATACGAGGGCAGGATGTCCACTTCCTTTTGCAGGGAAGAAGAGCAGCCATATGTGACTGAGAGATTGCTTCAAGTCATATCTGAGACAACCTAAGCTGCATTCACCTGAGATTTTGTTGCCTAGCAGAATCGGTATTTAGCCTTCAATTAAGTTTTGTCTAAGGTGACTGAAATTTGTTCTTACCCACAAAAATTCAAGCTTAGCCATTTAATTAAGAGAGCTCTGTTAAGCTCTGGCTACTGCAAATCAATGCATTTGAAATTTGTAAGTAAATCATCGAACATCATTACACCTCATCTCCTTCTAAACAGTTGCTAGAATAACCATAAACTAGGCAACTAATTTCTTCACTTGGCAAGAAAAACCCAAAAATAGCACCCTTCTCAAGAGAACATAGATTGCTAACCTCAAGTATATCGATGCAGCGATATACACCAATCTTCAAAAGCCTTTTCGTGATGTCATCCTCGAACATCAACTCGATTGTCTCCCGAAATATCCCCAAATTCTCGACCTCGGGCGCCTCAATCCGACAAATGCTCACGGAACTCCCATTTTGGCCGACGCTCTTCTGGTGCTCCGCAATCAAACCCGCGAAAACCTCCGAATTCGCGGACAAAACCTCCGAATTAAGCTCCAAAACTAAGCACCCACCGTTCCTCGCCCTCAAAGTAAGCCTCACATCAAACACATGGTCTGCATTCTCGCTGGAACCCGATCTGGACGAAGACAGGCCCTCGTGCGCGGCCTGGAGCCCCTCGGAGGGCGCCCGGAAGCTCTCCGCCTGCAGCTCCGTCATGGAGAACCTCTCCGACTGGGCGCGGAAGCTGCACTCCCCGGATCGCGGCTGCCCGGCCACTTCCGCCGGCAAGTGAGGAGGCGGATCAGCATCGTGGACGGAATCGGAGTCGATCGGGGAGACCGGCCGGGCGACAGGATCCGGCGGGGATCGATCCGGCCGACGAGGCCGAGCCCCGACCTGGAGCTCTGGGGTGAGTTGGGGATGGAGCCGACGGCGCCGTGCTGCTTCGAGAACGACTCGCGAGGCTTCTCCGGCGGCTTGCCGCCCTTGCCGCCGGGGGCCTTCGGCTGGCCCTGGCTCTGGGAGGCGGCGACTAGGGTTTCGGGGCTGGAGGGCGGGACGGTGAAGGAGCAGCACCAGGAGGTGCGTCGGTGGCCGCGGGGCGGCGGCCGGGGACGGCGGCGGGGCGGGCTTCCGCCGGCCGGCGGCGGCAGCGGCGGCGGCGTCGGGCTGAGCAGGGGGCGAGTCATGGCTGAGCCGGGCGGCGGGGGGCCGAGTCACGGGCGAGTTCACGGGAACGGAGCCATCGCGTGGAGCGGCAGAGGAGCGAGTTCGAGAGTGAGTGGCTCGGTCCATTTTATACTGGCGAGTGGAAAATATAAAAATTGTAAAAATGGAAAATGAAGATGGAAAATGGACGGTGGAGATTTCGCGATGGGTGTCCTCGGGAAGGGTGAGGATTTGGAGTTTAGTTCGGTAAGTTAGTTTTGTCTGTTGGCGTGGAAAATTAGGCGAACCTCTTGCCCTTTGTTTTGTTTTTTACTATTGAGCACGTTACCCGAGACTCGCCATTAGAATCTTGATTTTATTTTTTAATCGTGGAATTTCCCGTTATTTTTTTAAATTTGATTTGATATTAAAAAATTCAATAATTGCCTAAACAAAAGATTGCTGATTTGATTTGTCAATCAAGGCATAATAATCTGGGTACAAGGTCATGATGATCTCGCATGAAATTTAGTTGAGGTAGTTGAGCGAAATGATTAGAATTCGGTGAAGTGTTTACCTTTTTTTTTAAGATATAAATACAATAACATTATCCCCTCATACTTTGTTAAGTCTATAGGTTTTTTATGTTCTAAAATAGGCCGTCGACAAAATATAAATACATTTTGGTGAGTCCATAAAAGAAAAAAATTTTCAAATATGATATAGGATAAATAAAAGAATCGAAGCTATCCATTCATTTAGCCGGAAATCAATTTTTTTTCAAGATAGGATTGAGTTTTTAATTAAGGCAAAAGTCACCAAAAATTATAAATTATGTCCATTTTGACACATTTATTTTTTATCAAAATTATGTCGACAGATCAATTAAAAATCTACCTATATGGACATTAGAAAGTAAGTAGTGTTAACATAGCATGCATGTGACTTAAGTAAAATAAAAATTGCAATATCATTGAATTAACTCACTTGATATATTGTTTGCTTTAACCGGTCCAAAAGTAAGCATTACAGTTTTGTCCTTTTACGTACAAATAGGCACTTTACCAAAAGAGAATCTAGGTTCAATTAACTTTAGAATTTCAAAGTAAAGCTCGCCATTACGTTAAAAGGCTCCCCATCAGTAAAATATAGCTTTCACATATATATCTCAAAATTGTGCTCTCTCCATTCAATTCATTCTTGCCCCCATTCACTATCATAGAGCCTACTAGGAGACGCTCTTTATTGAGGCCAACTTTGATCCTAACAACCACTCTTCGCCCTCATCAGACCAGTAGTCGTCATTACAAAAACAACATTGTTTTGATTGAAAAATCATTTAACGGAACCTTGATAAAGGATAAACATATAACATAAGTATAATATTTAGGGTTTTTTTATGCCACAAGAAAAAGTGAGGGGGTAAATATGTCATAGTCAGTATAGTTTTAGGTTTTTGATGTTACAAAAAATTAAAGGTAAATATGTCATAATGGGTATAGTTTAAGGGTTTTTTTAATTAACTTTTTCCCTTTTAATTATTTGGGAGAGGAAGAATCACATGAGAAAAAAAAAATAATATTAAAAGATCAAATAATAAAGAAATAACGTAATATTACATAGTTCTTTTAACGTATTATATAGAACAATCAGACATATTAAATAAAAGAAGACTAAAATGTAATGATTCGTACTAACCAAAACACATAAATTTGCAAAAAGAATAAAGGGAAAAATAAAAGTTGGCATTTTAAACAGTAAAAATGAAAAAAAAAAAAAAAAAAAGTTATATATGTAGTTGGGCTAATAACACCAAAAACCCCAAACTAATATATTTGTACCACACTCAAATTGATCTTTACATAACCAAAAATTATCAAATTGGTACATACACGCCACATTAAGCCTAAACTAATTGTTTTATCATAAAAAATTCCAAACTAATATATCCGCACCATATTTACTCTAAAATGATATGTTTGTGTCATATTTCCCCTAGACTAGATGAATTTGAATTTAAGTAAGAGGGGTTTTTAAGGTATTAACCCTTTTATAACATAATAAATGTTTGACTTTGTGGGTCTCAAAATATATAATCTTTCCATAATTATAAATTGGCATTTCATTAGTATGTTATTATATCATTATCCTACGTAGTAAAATCATATATCATTGGATCCCCGGCCAACTTTTAGCCAAACATTCCGACCAAAAAGCAAAACTTTGAGCCAAATATATTAAACACAAATAGGAAATATTTGGCAGTCAAGTTAAAAGTCTAGATAAATTTTGATCATTTTTAAGAAAATACTTTTTAAATCTTGTGCGGATTCATCGTGATGACTATGGCAGTCCTAGTCCACGCAGAAAACGATGTAATATCCGATGGACCATGCTGTCTGTCTGTCCGTTGTGGTTTTCATCTTCTTGTCTTTGCCACTGCTATTTCAAAGGACGCAGGGCAGACCAGACGAAAACCCTTTTATCAGATTCGCAATGGATGAATGGATATGCTCCGTGCAAACGACGTCGAGAATCCAATCATTGTCAATCCACGAAACGACGACATTGCTATTTCCTTCCGGGGCTGGCTTTGTTTGGATTACACTCGAATTCAATTGTTCGTGACAGTTGCATGAAAGACCTTTGTAGTCTCAATTTTGACATTCTGAGCTAATAATATCCAGCAGTTTCATCCATTGGAGGTCAGACTAACCATCGATGAACGATTCCATGCGTTTTGCTGTTAACTAGGAAAATTTATAAAATTAGGCGTTTCCAATTTAAATTGAATCAAGGGCCTGTTTATTTGAAAAAAAAAAAAATGCTTTCGGAATTTCATTTCTCTACTGGAAAACATTTTCCATAGGTCAAAAACATCAAGTTTTGATCGGCAGAAAATTATTTTCCCTTCAAACAAGAAGGTAATCAGTTTTCCTAAACCACCAAAAAAAAAAAAAAAAAATACAAACTAACCATTTTCTTCAAAAATGAATTTTATGAAAAGTATTTCCTTTATCATTAAGTTTTCAGAGAATTTTACACATCCAAAATTAAAGTTTGATTCAAAAGTTAGATTTGGTCATAAAGTATGCTACTAGAGAGATAAAAGTATTATTAGAAACCCCATATGTGTTCTCTATTCCCAAGTTTTTATTTTTTCATCATTTGAGAAAAAAATCAAATAGTACAAAATTGCGAAGATGTTAGATTTGATATTACATGTCACTAACTATATGTTCGAACGATCTCCAAGTGCTCCAATTTAAGCAAAAGCCAATTCAATTAAAAGCGAAATAAAAGAATCTAACCATGTGCACCACATTTACCTTCAAACGATATTAACTGCACCTTTAAGAGGGGTCGCGTAAGTGTTCTTTAAGGTTACATTTAGTCGTCTGGATTTTTAATTAAGATAGAACTGAATGAAATCCAAGGATTTTGTAATATTCCATTTACTGTTTAGTGATTATAATAATAAAATAAGATATATTCACATCATATTATAAATATTGTTTGGTATAAATGCTTATATAAATCACAAATTTTACAAATGAAGATGGCAAAATCTCTTATGACACTCTTGCCTACTTTATTTTTATTTTATTTTCCTATCCTTTTTATTAATTTCTTTTTTATTCATTTCTTCCCCTTCCATCATTCTCTAATAGAATTTTATGAAATAGAAAATTGTACTAATATACCTAAAATACTAACACACCTAAAAATATGTAATAAATATATACTATATATTGAATTTATATTGTAAGATAGAATTAAATTTGAATATGTAAATAAAAATAAGATCAAATTTAAAAACTATATTTTTTTATTTTTTATTTTGAATTTCTTATATTAGAATTCAAATATAATTTTAACTTGTTAATTTAATAAATTTTTTATTTGAGAAAAAAAACTTTTATATTGTAGATATTAGTAATCATATCCACATTTAGCCTACATCCCTCGTGAAATAATTTTATCCGGATTATATTTTGAGCAGGCACCAAATGTAAAATAGAATAAATTTTTTCCTATCTTGAATTTTATTTTAACTACCAAATACAGCGTAATGATTTTCTTTCATCATCGTGACAAGCAAAGGAGATATTTCAATACAACCATTACATCATGTGACAATGGTAAAAATTGTCCAAAGATTCTTAAATCTATTATATATTTGTCAATTTAGTCATAAACATTTCAATCTTATCAATTAAATCCTAAATATTTTTTACAATTTATCAATTGAGGCCCTCGGCCAATTTCGGCTAGATATTACTAATGTGGACGTCGCATGTCCAACATTGGCGTAGACAATTTTTCACAATATTTTAATATATTTTTTTATCTTTCACCTTTTATTTTCTTTTTTAATTTAAAGAAAAAGGAAAAAATTTAAAAATTGAAATTATAAAAATTTACTAAAATTTGTCCATGTCCGTACGGTATTAAATAGACTATCATGTCAATAATTTTTTTGATCAACGTTGGTCAAATGAATTTAGTTAGTAAAGTTTGAAACTATTTAAGATTAAATTGATAAAATTAAAAAAAATTAGGATTGAGTTGAGAAATATGAAATGAATTTAAGACATTTTGGAGGCGCGGATTAAAAGGCAATGGGAAGCGATGACTCATGAGGTGGGTGTGGCAGTGCGTGGACAATGATGATGGGCGGGTTATCCGAGGTTGATTTTACCATCAAAGTTGTGTAATTAGAGAAGAAGAATCTTAATGCCACCGACCGTAGGTCCCACCAAATCTCCCTCTCTCTCTCTCTCTCTCTATGTCTTAGATATTTCTGGATGTAGTCTCCTCGGTTTATTCTCCAAGCACTTTTGAGCCAAGTCAAATAATTTTTCTAAGTCAACCCACCAGGGAATATCTGGCCCCCTAAATAGGATCAACATCTTTCCTCGTTGATTCCAACACTAGCCCAAATATTAAAATATAATTAGCACTTCATGTTGCAATGCCATTCTTTCATTTTTGTGTGATATTAGGATTTATTATCACTCCCCTTAAAACCAAGGTTAACAATTATATTAACCGAAGCCGTCACATAGTTTGGGTCACTCGTGATGCCAGACATTAGAGATATTTTGATATAGGGGAATGTTTCCCTCGATTTTACTTATAATGCTTATGTCTAGAAAATTCTACATGTTTCCATTTGGTTGTGCATCTCACAAAGCCTATAAATTGATTAACGTACTTTTTATTATATGTATTTAAAACATTGAAATTCCATGATTTTATTTTTTGCTTTATTCTTATCTTAGTATGAGAGCCACCGGTCCAAAGAAATCCTAAGTGCATTGATTGCACATTGCACGTGCTGCACCACCAAACAACACTCCCAATGCATACCCAAGTCCATGCCTCATGTACAATAGTGTTCATCTAAGTGCATGCACTGCTTTGAGAAAGAGCCCATTGAATCCATTCCATGGGTCATTAACAATACCATTGTATCGATCATGTCAACCCAATTATTGTTTCACTAGCAAAGCCAACCACATTGGCTACATGCTGCTTGAGTTTTGTTGGCATAATAGTATTTAAGTTCCTATAAGAATATTAACTTATTATGAGCTACAAATTTTTTAAAAGAGTGAACCTCATAATAATTTATAATTATTTATTATTTGATATTTTTATTATTCTGGAACAAGCCATTATTATTATAGTAGATTAAAAGACTGCGACTCAATAATTTTTCCTTACCATTTCCCTTCGATTTTTAGTTTGGTATCATTACGAGACCAATCACACAAGCCGCATTATTCAGCAACTGTTTTGAAAGCAAAGTCAACCATGTCGGCTGCTTATTAGTTAAATGCCAACCACATCATTTGCATCCGTGTCATTACTATTTTAGCTTTGCTAAGCTAAACATATCGACTATTTAATGTCTTCCTTTGATTCATGACCTTTCATTGCTCATACCGAAAAACTAACACCACCATTGGACTCATTTCCCTTAGATAAGTCAAATCTTGAATTTGGTTATGAACAAATGTCGAAATCAACCACGCGTACATCATGTGCCGCCACTTCTAACAACCACCTAGCCCCGATGCTTTGGAAGCTTATTTCAACACCTTCCACTGATTTTTTTTTTTTCTGAAATCCAACACAACCATTGACTCTCCCGTCCTCCAGCTAGTCAGCTCATGGCGATCGAACCTCCGTCCGACCTACCACGCGCCGTCACGCGCCACTAGAGTTCACTGCGTCTTAGATCAACGCGCCTCCAACGTAAGCCAACGTCATCAACCCACGTGCAGCACACGTGAGAATTCGGCGCTCGTATCTTCACCGACATCATTGTTGACTGACATTGACCGGTTTAGGCAGCTTGCTTCCGCAACCATTTTCGACCAGTTCGACCTTATTCCAACTAGTTCTTGGTATTTTTGAATTAGCCTAATGTTTTTCGGCATGCTGAGTCCATTTTTTGTGGTATTTTCTCTATATCAGCTCTCCAACTCACTTATTTCTTGATATTTCAGGTGTTTGCGGTACTCTTCAAACTTGTATTCAAACTCAAAATGACATCTGTTATGCATCTTGAGTTTGAGTGGATGTGAGAGATAGTTAATTTTTTAGGCTAATTCCCTCGATTTTCCATTCATTTAGGAGATTCTTCATATTTCATTTAATTATACATATTATATGTTAACTTAAATGGTCATTTAATAAAGTCTATAAATAAGTAAATGCACTCTTTATTATAAAAAAAATTGAAATAAATTGAGATTTCATAAAAAAAAATTTCGCTTTATTCTTATCTCCCGACCTGACGAAACATGAGGAAAATGTGCCTACTATGAAAATGCGGTTCGTGTCAGAGTGATCTGGATCGAGCTCTAGTGTTTTCTTTCTTTTTCATTGTCCTGATATTGTGCTTCAATGGACCGGATAAAACTCCATACCAAGCATAAGTCAGATAAGCAAACGATAATTGAGCCCCATTTGACTATAAATTTGGTTATGTTCTAACCTTTCTTCCAACCTCATTAACTTCCTAAAGATACAAGACAACCTTCAGGCAGGCTTCAAGTAAAAATCTCATGTGAAAATTAGGGGTATGCAAATTGGACTATCCAAATATGAAATTACTAGGACCGGACTAAATCAGCTGGTTTGGTCTGGTTACCAAAATTGTTGGTCCTGTTCCTAGTTCCTAAAAATGGAACCAATATTCGGATAGTCCAATTATCGATTCCAAGGGGGAATCAGATGAATTGGGCCAGACCAATTATATGTACCTTTTATATTATTTCTTCAAAAAAATAAAGGTAATTGGCTTTGCATTTTTTTTTTTAATTTCTTCATAACATCAAGTAGTGGAAAAAAAAATAAGGATAAGAAAACATAAATGTTCCATTAGACCAGACTGGAACCAAACCAGACCAGTGGTTCAGTTTGGTCCTCGATTCCCAATTTTGGAAACCATTCCTCTTGGTTTGATTTTCAGTTCTAATTGGATCAGAAAGCAATCCCTCTAAAGAAAACTCATGTTTTCAATAAAGGATGTTCCTAAACTTCAAGTGAATCCCAAGTTGCTGCTTGATAACATCTCTTCACAATCCAAACAATCAGGATGAGACAACAGGAAACACAGACCATTTATCAGATTCCCAAGTCAGGCATTGTAGAGCCCATTTTGGGCGTGGAGTAAGTTGCCAAACTAGCGGAAACATTTGAAGATCAGGAAGCAAAACCAGAGAAGGTCACTGACTTGAGATCGGAAGTGCCGCGAATCTCGTGATAATTGGTCGCGATGTCATGGTGATCAAGGAGATTGGCGTGCAGTCGAGGAGTTGAAGCGAAGGCATTCTTGGTCACGACGAGGAGGGTGCTACTACGGAGTTGAAGGATGGTCGACTAGGGTGGAGGGAGGCACGGACGGGACTGTCGTAGAAACTAGATAGAGACGATGGAAATTTGGAGAGTTTACGATATGGGTAGGATTTATTGTGTTTCGATTCGCTTCGGGTTTTCAATCCAAACCGAACCATAACAATACCGCCTCTTTTTAACTATTATTTGAATAAGAATGAGGCCTAAATTAAAAATATCACATCGGACCAAGTTTTTTCTGCCACCCCCAATATTAACGTGCTTTTGAAAAATGTGCAGTTTTCAGGATTCATTGTATTCCAGTTCGGGTTTTGGATCCAAACCAAACCATAACAATACCCAATCTTTTTAACTATCATTTGAATAAAAATGAGGCCCAACCTGAAAATATTGGGTCAGACCAAGTTTTTGGTAAACCCCCAATATTGGCATGTTATAATTAGTGTTTACAATTTACGTGGGTTCATTTTTTGTCTTAAATGTTCTGCATCTAATTCCACATGCCAAATAACTGAATCACGATAAAAAAAAAAATGTGTTGATTTGTCTGGGTTCTTGTCTATATATAATATTAGGTTTATGACATGAAAATTAATGGTATACCAAGCAAAATCCCTACAATAATGGGCTTCACGGCAGGTGTTTATCAAGCAAAAAGAGACTAATTAAAGGACTACTGGCCAAGTAAGTACTTATCACAATCGCTAAAATCTCAATTCAGGATTAAGCTCACTGTAGATGGTGAAGTTTTCCAGTTCGGAAGTCATCCTCCGCGCTTGCGTTGCAATCGAAATACCCCTAAGAAGAAAGAAACGACGGTCGAAAGCCGTCGGGATATCGCCACGTGTCCACGTGGACAAGGCACGACAGCTTACGTGACCCGACCGTCCGCTGGGAGTCCGAGGTGGGGCCCCCGCGCCGGTCACGACCCCCTCCTGACGCCTACACGTGTACGGGCGCGATCGCCCTCCCTCCCGCGCGGTCGGGACCCACGAGCCCGGGCGCGATCGCCCTTCCTCCAGCGCGGTCGGGGCCCATGAGCCCCTCCGTTTTTCGATGTAAGAACGTGGCGCGATTTCAACTGGCGTCGGCGCCGACAGGATCCTCCATTTCGGGGAAGCCGACGATCCCCTCGAAACCCGAAGCTCGGGGAAGGTTTCCTTAAACGGCGCAGGACGCCACCGCGCCCCGCCACGTGCCCCTGGCCGTCCACCTCGCTGCCCGCCAGGTGGTGCGCTATCCCTCTGCTCCCGTGCCTCCACGTCCTTCCGCTTCCGTGGCGTAATCATCTCGCCTTCTCTCTCTCGTCGCGCTCTGCATGAGCCTGCATGTGGTCCTCTGTGCGTGTCTATAAAGGGAGAGGAACGTGCGACGAGACGAGACGGGACGGATGGATGCGATGGAGTCAGTGGCGGCGGTGGCGAGGATCGACCGAAAATCGTCCATAGAAAACGAGCCCAGGACGCTGGGCGTCAATCAGATCCAGTTCGCGAGGGTAAAGTTTCATCTTTTCTTATATTGATCGAACGTTGTGGTTTGGTTCTCTGATGGATGGATGGATGGATGGTGCTGTTCCAGGAAGCTGCCGAGTACGTGATGAACACCAGGAGCACAGATGAAGCCTTGACCATCTTCACTGCGGTGCGTATACTCTCTCTCTCTCTCTCTCTCGCTGCCTCTTCATTTTCCGGGTCCGATGATGATCGTTGAATTAGTTCCGACAGCGGAGTTGGCGAACATAGATAATGCATTTGCAAGAGAAATTTACAGATGGGTTAGTTCTTGTGACCCAAGGTATGAGAAAAGTTTGCAGCTTCTAAGGAGCTAACATCTTGGTTGAAGAACATGGCTACATGGCCGGAAACATATATGCGTATATTGTCGTAAAATCGTCCCGATGCATGAAACTTCAGTCCATTATTGATGTGTCCGCCCATGTGCAGGGATTGAAGCCTGTGACGCGCGCGGGGATGGCGGCAAATGCCAACACAGTAATGGATCTGAACAAGGAGTAGTTCGGGCATGGAGAGAGCAATTTATAGTTTCAGTGGCCTGAACCCAGGGATGTTCTATCCGCTCCCTTCTAAGGGGTCTAGCTATCCGCATTGTACCCTTGTTGTATATGGAAACTTGTAAATTGTAGTTCCTTATAAGCTCGATTCAGATCAACTGGTATTATTCATCTAATGAGCTGCCTTTTCTTTTTTCCCTGTTTGAGGTCAGTTTCTTGCGCAAATTTAAGTCACCGTCGATGAAATCACACCAGTGGTTCGTTTTAAACAGTTCGAGCGATCGGAGCGCAATGATAAATCACATATGGTCTCTTGGCCAGTCATCTAAAGGTTATGGATTTAAGGCTGGACGATCTGTCAATCCCTCTGTACACATTTGATGTTGTTTCCAGACTAATTTCTTATCGATCTTAGTACCCAATTCTATCGCACTCTGATTAGTCGATCAAGCTAAGGCGCAATGCGGCGACGACTTAAGAGAGCCGCATGCAGATCAGCATGGGGGACTCACTCAAGGACTAGATTGTCCGACAACGCACCTTGTGGCTGTGGCTGGTTTTGACTACCAAGCTTTTGCCCAACAACTCCTGTCCTAAAGTGGCCTCTAACGGGATGGCGAACTGATCTTTTTACGCCTCCGTTTTTTACTCTTTTCCTAGTCATCAAAAATTGGTGCTTGCCCAATTGAACTTAGGTTGGGCGACATCCAGCAAGAGTCGCGTGATCAAAGTAAGAGTCACCTAAGGTCACACTACCTCCGGCAACCACCGGCGCCTGGGTCTTGTGACCTCGAGCGAGGTTCACTAGAAGTCGTGCGACCCAGGTGGATGCTGCTTGGGTCGCATGGCCTCAGGTGTTGGTCGTGCGACCCTCGCTAGACCCAGGTAGTGATTGCCTAGGTCACATCCCACCTAGGTTGAGTGACCCTCGTTGAGGGTTGCCCGAGGTCATGTGACCTCCACCAGCCCTCGCTTGGGTCACGTGACCCTTGTCAAAGGTTGCCTGAGGTTAGGGATCTCAACCAATAGCCACCAACATCAGATTTAGCTCACCGGTAGCTGTAATACTTTACTGGACCGGCAAAGGGTTTGAGTCATTTTTTAATAAAAAAATATAAGGAGGGACAAAATCGAAAATTTCAAGAATTTATGAAGGCAGTTTTGAAAGAAAAAAATAGTTTTAGCATTTAGCTAAATGCAAAAAGCCTAATATTAGTAGGAACTAGCGTTGAACTTTTAACTTTCTCAAGGCGAGCATTCAATCAAAAGTCATTTGGAAAACCTTAGCAAAAATTTCAGCATTTCTCTAAGGGGTTTTGAAGGCTAAAAGCTCTTTGGAAAAATTGTACCAAATGCACCATTGATTTCTAGGCAACTAACAAGCAAAAAGCAAACTGAATTGCGACTTAATTAGAATATGAACCAAATCAAAAATCTAGTTTGGTTCAATTTGGTTTTTCAATTTTTTTTTTTTTGCTTAATAGAATCGAACTAAATAAGAGGTAAAAAAAAGGGAAATTCCAAGTTGGGCATTCAATTCTTATTGAGAATTTCGATTCAGCTCAGTTAATCAAATCAAATCGAAATAACTCAAATAACAAAAATAACGATTATTTTTTCATCGTCTGAAGAGAAAATGGACGAAATTTGAGTTTCGAGTATTTTCGGTTTCGGTTTCTTGTAACACTCCTAATGACTAATGGGCTGGCTCTGGCAGAGCGCGGATAATGATGATGTGGCCGCTTAATCCGAGGTCGTTATTACCGTCAAAGTTGTGTAATTAGAGGCAGAATCTTGATGCCACCGAGTGCAGGTCCCACGTCTCTCTCTCTCTCTCTCTAAGTCTTAGCTCTTTCCGGGTTGTAGCCTCCTCAGTTTTTGCCTTTTGTTCACTGTTGCTGCAGTTTTCCGAGCACCATTGAGCCAAGTCAAACCCATCAACAGTCAAATCATTTCCCACAAAGTCAACCCACCACGGAATATCTGGCCCCCAAATAGGATCGACATCTTTCTTGTTGATTTCAACGCTAGCCCCATATTAAAATATAATCAGTAATTCTTGTTGCAATGCCACTCTTTCATTTATGGTGTACGGTATTATAAAAACAGCGACATTAGCAATTATTATCACTCATTTTAAAACCGAGGCTAACAATTCCATTAACCAAGGGCATCGACAAATTTAGGTCGAGTGAGGTCGGTTTGCGTTTTCATGATGTCTGATGTTAAAGATATTTTGATATATGGAATATTTCCATTCATTTTACTTATCTCTATGATGATGAATATATCTAGAAAATTCTTCATATTTCCATTTGATCGTGTATTTCCCAAAATTTTATAAATAAAATGATATACTCTTCACTATATGCATTGAATACATTAAAATTCCGCAATTCTATTTTTCACTTTGTTCTTATCTTGACATCCACCCCCAGTGCACCCCCAAACAGCACCCTCAGTGGGTCCATTCATAATGTACAATAATGTTCGCCCAAGTGCATACATCACTTAAAGTATGACCCACCGCATCATTCTTACTTGTGTTGTTATTGTTCTAATTAGGAAAACCAGCCGTATCAATCGTTTGTTGTTTCTCTCGCTGCTTATTTCGGAGAACCAACACCACCACTAGACCACTCAAATCTTGAATTTGGTTGTGAACAAACGCTGGAATAGGCCGCGCGCCCACCACATGCCACAATCCCTTTGGAAGCTGATTTCAACACCTTCCACTGCTTCTTTCCAAAACCCAAACACAACCATCAGCTCCCCGTCCTCCAGCGAGTTAGCTCGTGGCAACCGAGCCTCTGTCCGACCTACCATGTGCTGTCACGTGCCACCCGAGTTCTCTGCGTCTTTGATCAACGCGCCACCAACAAGCCAAGAGCTTTGCACGCACAAGATGACGTCATCAACCCATGTGCAACACGCGAGAATATGGCACTCGTGACATCATTGTTGGCCGACATTGACCGGTTTAGGCAGACCGCTTCTGCGATTATTTTCGACTGGTTCGACCTTATTCCAATTGGTTCTTGGTGTCTTCGAATCGGTTCCTAATGTTTTTTTTTTTTTTGGCACGCTGAGTCTAATTTTGGTGTTATTTTCTCCATATTAGCTCTGTAACTCACTTATTTCATGGCGTTTCAAGTGTTTACGATATCATACCAAAAAAAAAGAAAAGTGTTTACGATATTCCTCAAACTTGTATTCAAATTCAAGTTGACATGTTTTATGCAACTTGAGTTTGATGAGATGTTAGAGATATTTAAGTATTTAGGCTATTCATTTATGAATGGACCTAAACTTAGAACCAGGGAAGGAGAGTAAATTTTCTGCAGGTATGCATCCCACAATGAGCGAACAACTCCCGTTCAAGCCCTTCAGGGACAGCCTGTTAGCAGAAAACCACTCGCATTTTAGTTCAGAGCTTAGAGACACTCAGAGATGCCAGGATGGAAGCGTTTCTAATCTACCCAAGCTGCATTTCTTGGAGGATCCTACCAGGCTGGAGAAGAAGAGGAGTTTAGAAAGCCATAGAGAGAGTTTTCATAAAACACTTACTTTACTTCAAGGACTCCGCCCAACACATTACATCCTCCATGTCTTATATAGATGACTGGAGGTCACAAGGCAACAAACCAGGACCAAGCTCACGGGTCCCAAAACAAACAGAGGCATCAGAAACTTTCGGGAGGGAATTATTCGCACACTAGGAATAAGAATCGTATCAAGTGAACAGTATTTTCCTTAGCCTAGTACTACAGTAAAAGTGAACAGTGATTTTGCTATAGTGAAAATGTACGGACTAAACGGTCTCATCCGTCACAAGCATTGTAGCTACAAACTAAGTCTTCTGAGCTGTCTTCTAGGAGATGTGCTTCGTATTTCTGTTCAAGGGCTTCAAGGTCTTCAGGTGAGAGTATTTGGTTCAGCCTTCATGATGAGGATGCTTTTTCATGAGCCCAATGTGATGCTTCTTCTTCAGCCCAGTTTGTGTGTTCATTTTCTTGAGTGTCGGAGGAATTCTTGGCGAGGCCGCTTGGATAGTCAGTGCATAGAAAGATGTGTCCATGCTTTGGAATTGTTCGTAGGGATCCTAGGACAGAGGTCCTCCAAAGCGCGCATAGGGGTCCTGGGTGGATTGGACAATGTCATCTTCGCTTGTCATTTCATGCTCTTGGGATAATGTGGCTTGTCTGTATTGTCCGAGTGCTTCCTTAGCTTCTGGTGCTAGGTCATAATGATCCCATGTAGTAGGTACATTATTCCAAACATCTTCGGGAATGGTCTTGTTTTCCTGGCACAGGATTCTCTGGAGTTCTCGGTATTCGTGTTCGCACAGTCTAACAGATCTTGGATAAGATTTGTGAATCTATGCTTCTCGGCTGTCCAAGTAGGGTTTATAGGATGTGGTTCCTATTTCCTGTGGAGCATTAATGATTCTTCTATTGTTTGTGAAAAAATGCCATGGACGTTGGAAAAACAGGATGGTATGGACTTCAGGATTCGGTGTCATGGTTCTCAGTTCCTTTTCCAAGAGTTGTTTTCAGTAAGTAAGATGATAAAACCAATTAAGAAAGTCTAAGAGATTCTTATCACTTTCTTTTTCAACATTTCTTCCAAGTAAGAATATCCTAGTGAGGTTGGCAATGAACCTTTTCCGGTTGGAATTTCAATGGCTATCGTGTACCTATTGGTTAAGTACCATAATAACGTCTTGAGCTGTTCGGGAAATCATCTTCCTTCCAAATAAGAGGATGAATGAATGGATAATTCATATTTAACCCAAAAGGATAAAGAATCGAACCTCCATTGAATCTGAATAGGTCTGTGTGGGTTTGCCTCATGAAATTCTCCAAGTTCTCAGTAAGGGTGTCATTTTGGATTTGCTGAATAATCTCTTGGGGATATTTCCAGCTTTGCAAATCTTTGATCTTCTCAATCTTGTATTTCACTCCATGATTGAGCATATGGAAAGCAGGCCTCTTGATGTACATGTTGATTTCGGCTGGTGTTTTTGGCCTTTATAAAAAGTCAGCAAGTACATTCTTCTTTCTAGGAATATGTTTGGTTTCAAAGGAGTATTTTGAGAACCATTCAGCCCATCGAAGTAATTGGGAATTTGGAATATGTTTCTGTTTAAACTTGGTCATCTGAGGGAAAGATGCCATATCTAATTCTACTAGAAAGTGGTGGCCAATGAGATGAAACTCAAACTTTTTGATTCCATTTTTTAATGCTAAGATTTCTTTGAAAGTGGAATGGTAATGCATTTCAGCTTGAGAAAACTTTCCACTTTTATGAGCACAGAGGTGTCTCTTACTAGGGAAGGAGAGTAAATTTTCTACAAATTTCTCAAGGAGTTGACAGTGCGACTGCTCATCAGGACTGTAGAACAGAATGTCGTCAATGTATACTGCTGCACTTGATAGGATTTGTTGGAAAATGCGACACATAGCCTTTTGGAAAAGGGATGGTGCTACCTTCAATCCAAAAGGAAGAACTTTCCACTGGAAGTGCTGGTTAGGGATACAAAATCCTATTTTGGATCTGTCTTCAGGATGGATGCCCAATTGCCAAAATCCGGCTTTGAGGTCGAATTTGGAATAGATGTGGGCCTTGGTTAGACCAATAAAGAGAGAATCTCTCGATGGTAAAGGGAACTTATCATCCTGGAGAAAAAGATTGAGAGGTTGATAGTTGATCACTAGTCTCATTTTTCCTCTGTTTTGCTCGGCGCACTTATTGACATAAAAGGCTTCACAAGCCCATTGTGAATCAGAGATTTCAATAAGGCCTTGTTGCAATAGTTCCGAGCATTCCCTTTGAGCTAAAGCTAGATGTTCTGGTTTCATTCCCATGTGACTCGCCTTTGTTGGATTTATATCCTCATTCTTCTTAAAAGGAAGGCGAATAAAGAACTTTGGATTTTCCCATAAGGGATGGGAACATTTCTTAGTGAATTCTGAATGGGATTCCGAACAAGATTCTAACAACTTTTGCATGATTGGATCTAATAGACTCATCTGGATGGAAAAGAGTCTCTGAATATTAACGAACTCAGAGAATTGATCTTTATATCTAAGACATTTTCCAGGAATGATGCGAAGCTGAGAGATTTGAGTCATGATGTCCCACCCAATTATCATATCTTTATTAGGGAGGTTTGATCCAAAGATTTTTGCATTTATGGAACACTGAGGAAAGAACTGGACGATTCTGAGTGGTCCTGACATTTGTGGAGAAGGTATCTCCAGAGGCGGAGTTGAAATATCGGACATAGGGAGTCCAAGTATTCTTCGGTAATACTTTAGTATCTAAATGGAGCAACTTGCTCTAGTATCAATGAGAGCAATAACGAATTGGTTTGGCAAACTTTGAGGTGAGAATTTTCTTGGGAAATGGGGACAATGAGTTTGACTTGAGAAAATGTCAAGGTTTGGTTTCAAGATGTGGGGGATATGTGAAAATATCTTCGCACTCCGAGTCCGACTCGCCTCACTAGAAGTTTGGTAAGAGGGAATGACACAAAGGGTTTGTTCAGATGGTTCTTCATCAGTAGAGAATAGGGATTCAATATCATCATTTTCAAGAGAAACACCTGTTTCCTTCTCAATGTGATGAATTAGATGATTCTGACCTTTTCTCGCTTGAGGACAATTTTTGGCAAAATGTCCTTTCTAGTTGCAGATGTAGTAACGGTTTGATTTTTTATGGCCTGTGCGATCCTTCCTTTTGCGTATGTATTGCCATTTCTTCTTCTTCCGGAAATGTTTGGAACCATGTTTGGATTTATTTATCCAAAACTTCTTGTAATGTTTCTTTTTCCGTGAGTACTTACCACAAGTACCATCGCAGTCTTGCTTTGAGCATTTGATTTTGAGCTTCTGACGAGAGCAAGCTGATTCAAGGCGTTTGTCATCTGTGATGTATGTACGGACCATCTGGCGTTTTAAGCATAATTTTTCTAGGCATAGATGGACTTCTTGCTATATTTCTCCCAATGGAATATCTTGTACTCTCCTTTGTTTTCCAAAGAACGATCTTTCAACCATCTCGGATAGTTCTTTCGGGATGGAAGTAAGGAAAACATGCTTTAGATTTGGATTTGCTCCGACTTGATAAAAGAGTTGAAGCATTATTCGGTAATGCTTATCAAGATGTTTCTTCTGGAGGGAGCAGCATCTTCTTTCAAAGAATTCTCTTCTTTTCATCTCTATGAGATCAGTGGGTTTTCCCACAAAGACGTGATATAAGAGAGCGATGGCATGACCGAAATTTGGTGACATCAGAAAATGAATCTGGTCTTGTTTAGAGATTGATTGCCACCAAAGTTTGAGGCTACTTGTGAACCTCGTAATGAAGTTGTAAATGACATCATTCATATCATGGTTGGTGATGGACTGAGTATTCAACCAAGTATGAAATTCTTCAAGCCTTTGTGGCCATTTGTGATAAGGAATATCATCAATAGTGAAGAATTGTTTTGATACTATTGACACATGCTGAGCAGAATTGCTTGTCTGAACAATTTCTGGGTCAGAATAGTTTGATTCCATTTAATCATTTGGGGGGTCAGCCATGAATATTGATGAAGTTACTGGCGCAATGGGGAGGGAATCAACTGTAGGAATCGAGAAGGATGAAGAGGAGGAGAGGGATACTGAATCTGATTCAGTATCATGAGAAGTTTTCTCCATTGGGAGCAGAATCTGTTTTTCTAGAACGACAGGATCAGGCTGTTGGATAACAGGGTCAGGTTTCTGAGTACCTAAATCATTTAGAAAAGATTCTAATGGATTTGATAGCATCATTTGATCTGGCCTTTCTCTTATAATAATGGAACTTGATTCTGTAGGCGCTATTTTTTCTTTCCCCTTTTCCTTCTGCAGGGCCTTGAGGCGATTTCGTATTTATGCCATATCTGGTTCTCTTCTGTAGGGATCTTCTGAAATAGTGGCAAAAATAGACGTCTGTGGTGGTGGGGGTAAATACCCGGTTTTAACAGGAGGTGCCAATGGATCAAACGGTCTGAACCTTCCTTCTTCAAGAAGTTGGATTTGCCTTTTGAGCTTCTCTATTTCTGGCTTTGGGCTTTCAAGATAATGATACCCAAGATGTTGTCCTGATTCCAAGGCGTGAAGCCTTTTCTGGAATTCAGAAAGTATCTTTTTGGTACTTTCATCATACCTTCGAAGATCTTGTTGCACATTTCCAATTTTGGAATCAATTGCCTTGAAGGCATTGTTTTGTGTCAACAGAGTTTCTAATTGCCAATTTAGAACAAACTTTTCGGCGGGGGGTTTTTTTTTTTTTTTTTTTCTGTCTCCCATGTTCATCCACATTAGTGGGTGTAGGGATTTTAGGAACATGGCGGTATCTGCCATGGGGATCAATAAACTCTTCTGCATCAGGGAAGGAGAGTTTAGAACTTTCCTTGACAAGATGGGGGAAATCAGTATCTTGGAACATGGCGATAGAAGAAGTGGGTGGTGCTTCTGCTGGAACTTCAAAGGGGTAAGAGTGCTTCTTAGCCCATTTGAGGATTGGCTTATAAAATGGAGAGAGAGCTTGCTTTTTCTGGGGAGGAGATGGTGGGGGTGTTTTTGGTGGATCTGGTAAGGCTTGGGATGTAGTATTGACCTCTGGCGGTGGAGGTGGTGCATAAGAAACCATGAACTGGTATTTATCACATTCACCAAGAGTATCAATGGAGGAATCTCCGTCTAAGTATCTTTGGTACATCTTATCCTTTGGCCTTTTCCTTCGAGGTGGAGGTCTTGCAAAAGGGTCTACCTCGTCAGGAGAATTTATACAGGAGGAACATTGGCAGAAATGATCCCAAAAACAATGACCATAATTGTCTTTATAATAATGAACAAGATGTCCATCACCATCAAAGTGTCGAACATGCTTTTTTGGATCTGGCTCGGAAATAGATTGAGGAACACATGGTTCAATCATGAAGAGGGTCTGGAAGATAGAAGGGCTTTCTTCCTTTTCCTTGCCAAATTTGATGGAAACAGTTCCATCTTTCTTGCGTACGAACTCTGAGTTCGTAGACTAGAAAGGCTTGTTGTGCTGATGTAGCTTTTCGTAGTTGGTAATCCAAGTCTCTAGAAGGAGCTTGGCCAATGTATCCTTCGGAATCTGTCTAGGAACATGGATACAGGATGCTTGGTCATTCTGCATGGAGATAAATAAAGCATCTTCATTACCATTGTTGAAGTTAAGATCAAGGGCATGGTTTTGCACTTGATAAACCATTTGGTAGTGTAGTGTTGCAGCTATAGAGTCAGCAGTTTGAGGGGCTCCAGTAAGTTGAACTTGGACTTTCAAGAAAGAAAGTAGCTGAGGATCTAAAAGAGCGATGTTGAAATTTGGATATAAAGTCACAAAGACTGTTCCGGCATTCAAAATAGTTTGAACAATACCAATGCAAGCATGCTGGTATTGTAAAAATCTGGTATCTAACAACGCGATTCTTGCCATAACTGGCAAACCTTTACGACCATGGAAAGTGAGAGCAAGACGAACAGCTCCATAATGGACATGAGTGTATCCATGTTGAGCCCATTGTCTGGGAAATTCAGGAAGGATCTGAAGAGTAACAAAGTACTCATTTTCAGTAGCAGGAATAGGATGCTGGTCGAATTTGGAGGACTGGACGTACTCCTTTACTTGCTTTGGGGTTTGATGAATAAGCTGGCGGATGGAGCGGATAGGCGAAAATGATGAGTTGGGTTTGGCAAAAGCAGAATAAGGGTTCATGAGAGGGAGTTGGGTTTCAGAAATCTTGGTTTCATCGCTAAGAGAGACTTCATTAAAATAATCTATCTTAGAGGCATTGGAAACACGAAACTCTAGGGGAGTTGAGGATGAAGGAGAAGGAGCAAGAGAAACGAGTGCTTCGAGGATTTCTGGTTCTGTAGACATGATGTGAAGAGATCTTCTCAGCAATGGATTCACCTACCAAGCGCATGGAATGGATAATATTACAAACGAAACCATGGCTCTAATACCATGAATGGACCTAAACTTAGAACCAGGGAATGAGAGTAAATTTTCTGCAGCATCCCACAATGAGCGAACAACTCCCGTTCAAGCTCTTCAGGGACAGCCTGTAGCAGAAAACCACTCGCACTTTATGAAAAATTGAAATATATTGAGATTCCATAATTTTATATTTCTATAAATAAGAGAAATACGTGTTTGCTATGACTTGACACTAGTTGAGGAGTTCAAGCGAAGGTGTTCTTGGTCGCGACGGAGAGTATATTTATGACAAATTTACCATAAAAAATCCTAAACTAGTAAATTAAATTAATACCACAAAGAACCACAAACCGGTAAACCTATAATAAATAGAGGATAAAATTTCAAATAAATACATTCGTCAATTGCTATGTGGCATCCAACTTAGTAATTTAACGGTAAAATTTAATTGACATTAACGTATTATAAATTTATCATAGTTGTACTAGTTTGGAGTTTTCAATGATCAGAATATCAATTTGCAAATTAAATTGTCACAATTATTTTAGTTTAGGGCTTTTTTAAAAAAAAAAAAAAATCCTTAGATGGTGTGCGCGTATATATATTCTAATCCCATTTTAAGAGGCACTCCAACATGGCTGGGAAGCGTTAGTGACCAAGTATGGATTCCATTACTAAGTAGCATCACCGTCTTAAGGATTTCGCCATCTTTCTCTATCTCAACATGGACCTACTTCTTCAAACGACTATTGCAAAGTGGTTATCCTTGCAGACTCGGAATCCTAGTCATCTCTTTAGTCTACTGAATAGTGGGCAAAAGGTGTGTGTCCCTTACCTATTTTCCAAACCAAGGACTCGAAACAACTAATCCAATCTTATCCGATTTCCCATTATGAATGGCCGCCACTACATTGGCATAAAAAGATTATTCAAAAAATACTATAATGAATTTATACCACGAAAAATCCAAACTTGATATACTTATAACAAATTTACTTCCAAACCTATATCTTAACCACTAGAAACCCAAAACTAGTACATCTATAACAAATTTACCTTATGTTAGTTTTTGTTAAATTCTACCATCAAATTACTTAGTTGGATGATATGTGACGATTGACGAATGTACCGATTGAGATTTTACTTGCCGTTTGTCATATGTGTATTGGTTTGTGGTTTTTTACAATATTAATCCAATTTTGCGGAAACTAACAAAGATAAATTTATTATAAATGCATCAATTTAAGATTTTTGATAGTTAAAAAATTAGTTTTGAATAAATTTATCACATATGTAGCAGTTTAGGGTTTGTGATGAAGTAAGTTTGTCATGAGTATATCAATTTGGGGTTTTTTTTGGTATTAACCCTATTATCTTACGATGACCTACACTAGTTGCTTGAATAATCTTAATACATTAAGATTGGTTGGATTACCAATCGATACGGCAAATAGATCATTGCTTAAATTCTACTTGCCATTGCCAGATTCTCACCGACCTCGTGTATCGGGAGCCCACAATTTAGATGGTGAAAAGCTGAATAAATATTGATTAGAAGGCAACGAGGCCCTACGACCTCGTGCTAAGTCACTAATATAGAAAACTTACATGCATATTGGGACAAGCCGTTGTGTCATGCACCGCCGTTAAACATGATAAATGATAGAATTTTGAATTCAGAAATAAAATCTAGGGCAGAGTTAATATTGTACTGTAAGCTTCGAATTAGTGTACTTCTCCACACCCAGATACATCAAACAAAGCCTTGTGGATATATACATGTATAAAAGTATACCTATATATACGTATATTGATGGTTACTTATACTTCTCCTTTCAATGACAAGAGAGTTTAGGGTTTGTTTGTCAGTGGCAATTAATAATCACGTGGCATGAATCTTCGGTTGTGGAGAAATATTTATATGACAATTAATGATCATGTGACATTGATCATATATAAATATATTTTTGCTTCCAATATCTATTCTGGCGATTAATAATAATGTCCACAACCCAAAATCATATGATAACTAGAAATTTGCTATATAATTTGGGGAAAATTATCCGAAATGTCATAAACTTATTGTACTTTTACCAATTCGGCTTTAAACCTTTTAATTTTATCATTTGAGTTTTAAACATTTTCAAATTTTACTAATTGAGTCTATCCAGTCAATTTTAGCCATAAATCATTGATGTGAACACTAAGGGCGCGTTAGGTAACGATTCTGTTCCTGAGCTGATTTTGACTAGAAATGATTATTTTTGATTCTGTTCTCGGGAACTGATTTTGAGTAAAAAGCGCGTTTGATAACCGTTCAAAATTTTATATTCGGAATAGAATTGCGTTTGATACCGTGTTAATTGATTCTGTTCCAAATTAATTTCTTTTAATTTTTAAATAATTTTTTTACTTTTTTTCTTTTCTTTTTCTTTTTTTTTTTCCTTTTTTCCTATTCTTCTTCTTTCTTCATCTCGGCACGGTCACCTGGACCGGGACGGCAAGATGAGGGCCGGCGACGCCACCGGAGCGCCGCCGCCCGGCGAGGTCGGCCTTCGTTGGCCGAGCCTTGCTGGCAGCTGGGCAAGGCTCGCCCAACCCCGCCGAGGCTCACCCGGCCCCGCCGAGCCTCGCCGTGGCCAGCCGGCCTCGCCCGGCCTTCGGCGAGGCCCGGCCTTGGCCACCGGCGGGCCGGGCGAGCCTCGCCGGTGGCCGGGCGAGCTTCACCGCAGCTGGGGGCGAGGTCCGGCGAGGCCGAGCCTCGCCCCGTCGGCGAGGCTCGCCCGGCCACCGGCGAGGCTCGCCCGGCCCCCGCCGGTGGCCAGCCGGCCTCGGCGGGGATGGGCGAGGCCGAGCCTCGCCGGTGGCCGGGCTTGCCTCCGGCGAGCTCGCCGGACTCCGGCCCCCCTAGCGAGCCTCCGGCGACCTCGCCGGACCGGCGACTGGCGGCGGACGGCGGCGGCTGCGGGCGGTGGCGACAAGCAACCGGATGACTAAAGGGAAGAGCGAGGGTGATTCTTTTCGATTCTCGGACGGAGAATCAATATTTTTTTATTCTCAAATCTTGTCCAAAATTGTTCCCGGAACAAAAATTTTACCAAACGCGATTCTCGTCCCAAACCGATTCCGAGAACAAAAATCGAAATGCCGCACTTTGTTTGGCACGTTGCCAAACAGCCCTAAGGGCGCGTTTGGTAACGATTCCGTTCCTGGGAGTAGATTCTGATCAGAACTGATTCTTTTTTATTCTATTCTCGAACTAATTCTAAGCATTTTAAGTCGTTTGGTAACCGTCCAAAATTTCTGATTCTCGGAATAGAATTGCGTTTGGTACAAAGTGCTCATTAATTCTGTTCCAAATCAATTTCTTTTAATTTTTAAATAATTTTTTTACTTTTTCCTTTTTTCTTTTCTTTTTTTCATTTTTTTCTTTTCATTTTTCCTTTTTTTTTTCCTTTTTCTTTTCTTTTTCTCATCTTCTTCTTCTTCCCGTGGCTTCGGTCGTTGAGCCTCGACCTCACCGGCGTCGCCGGCCCTCGGCGAGGTCGGCCTCGTCGGCCGAGCCTCGCGGCGAGCCGACCTCGCCGGCCTTGGGCGAGGCTCGCCTAGCCTCGCCGGTGGCCAGTCGGCCTCGTCGAGGCCGGGTGAGGCCTCACCGCTAGGCCACCCGCGGGGGGGGCGAGCCACGCGGTGGGGTTGGGCGAGGCTCGCCCGGCCACCGGTGGGGTTGGGCGAGCCTTGCCCGGCCACCGGTGGGGCTGGGCGTCACGAGGCTTGCCTAGCCCCCGCCCCAGCCCCGACGAGGCCCACCTAGCCACCGGTGAGGCTCGGCCTTGCCAAATCTAGGGAGGCCGAGCCTCGTCGGTGGCTTGCGGGCTTGCCTCCTCACCCCCGTGAGCTTGCCGGACCGGTGATCGGCGGCGGACGGCGGACGGTGGCGGGCGGTGGTGGACGGCGGTCGCGAGAGGGCCGAAGGGAAGAAGAAAATTTCTTGATTTTGATTCTCAAATTCATTCTCGGAACAAGAATAAACTTTTTTTTGGTTCTTGATTCTATTCCCAATCTGTTCCCAGGAACAAAAATTTTACCAAATGCAATTCTAGGTCCAAACTGATTCCGGAACAAAGAATCAGAATTTGGCCTTGTTTGGATGGTTACCAAACAGGGCCTAATAAGCATCTTATGTAGTACTGTTAGCTTTGAAGTGAACAAATTTTAATATTTTTTGGAATTTTATTTATTTATTTATTTATTTATTTTGGTTTAATGGGTTGGAGGAAGTCACTGGCCACAAGGTGAGGGCCAATGACCCCACCGACCCCTAGGCAATGGCCACAAAGTCCTCACCGGCTAGGCTAAGGGTCACAGCCGAATCTAGGTAGGGGGTCATAAGCCTTCGCTGTGACTAGTGAGGGTCCAGGTGAGGGCAACCGACCACCGTTGCTTTCTTCACTCCTCCTTCTCTAGGAAGATGTCTTCAAATTGATCAATCGACACGATTCTTCCACTAGGGAGGATCAAGACGGGATTCTGTTGAGTAGCCTCGATGTCATCTCGGCCAATCTTGAGGAAATTGAGCGCAACGTCTCACCAAGGCCTTCAAGGTACACTTGCTTATCTTCGTCCCCCGAACCAACCCCATCCCCTTCGTCAATTCCATTGAATTTCTTTTGCCGTGGATGGCATTGACACTAAGGGACAGGAGTGTTAGTTTGGTCATCACTTTCATGCAAACTTCGAAGACAGAGTACTACTCTTGCTAGAAAAACAATAGGAGGCAGTTGATGGTCCTGAATGCTTTTTAAAACGCTTTGAGGGCCACACAACCAACCTGTGAGATGTCTAACAGTTAACAAACAGAGCCTAGTACTGAAAATGCAAATCAGTGCGTTACTAGCAATGCCTAGCTGTGATTTTGCAAAGCAGGAAAAGGAAAGAGTAATTTTACGAAGAATACCCGGCGACAGGACTGGATATTAGTATCTAGGGCCATTGCTCCACTTCTTTGGAGCAACGGGATCAAGATTTGCAGCCGGTCCGGTAAATTTCATTAAGTTCAGGGACTTTTTCTTTCTTTTTGCATGAAATAGTGTCGTATAACTTCCCCAATATGCTCGCGGCATGTGTATAAGCTTGACTCAAAATCAAGAAGATGATACTTTGGATGTAAACAATTACCACCATAAACCTAACAATACTAGAAATCATGGAAACTGAGAGGAGATTGCAAGCTTTTCATATTCTTAAGTTTTTCAACTCTCGTTTAACGCTTCTTAGCCAGATCATGCATTGGTAACCAAGATCAAAGTTTAATAGTTTTCCAGCAGCCGGTCATATCCTTTCAACATTGCGGATGCCATAAAAGCTTAGCACCATGCCCTCTGTGTCGAGTGGAATAGCCACTGGTCTGCTCCAGACCAAGAGCACCTCCCACAGTAAATTATACTTGCTCTAAGTAGATCCTCTAATTCGTATCCAGATCAATCCTTTCCACGATTCATTCAAGTGAAGATGAGAGTAATAAGAAGAGAAAGGTTTAATGAGGTAGAAATAAGGGATAATACAAACCAAGAAATCCAGAAACAAGAGATAGTTGTCATAGATTGGAAAAAAAGGCATAGACCAAGAATATGTCATCACAAGGATTAGAGGTACTTTAAAAATCAATCGAGCAGAGGATGATGTAGCAATGGCGAAAGAAATTTGATGTCCACTGCCTTCACAAGACGATTCATCCTCCACTAGATCCTCCATGGCTTCATCAGTCCGGGGGCAGAAATATTAATTTTTGTTAGTCACTTGCAGTTGAGAAAAGGCAACAAAAAGAAAGGTAAAAATCATTCGACATGTTTTCTTAAACCATCCCAACCAACAAAGTAGAACTTCCCAATCAAGTTTTACTTTTACTAGGCTTTAGCATCTTTCCAACAAGGGCGTCGTGATCAATTTCGATTGTTTTGTATGAGAATTCTGCAGCCACTAATTCTTCGCTATCTCTATATCGTGATCATTTTGCAACCACAAAAACTGATTACTTATAATAGAGGGATTTGTACATCGGCATATGCAAAGTTTTTGCATACTTAGAATGGCTTTTCTTGTAAAATCAGTGTGAGAAACATCTTTTAAATGTGCAAATAGTGCCTTGGCCAAAATAATAATAATAATAAAGAACAGAGCAAGGACTATAGCCATTGTTATTCATTCAAAGTTAAGGGAGTATTTTTTTTTTCCTAAATTTTTTAACGCTGCCAAAAAAAAAAAAAAAACTAACGTTTAATAATTACATGACCATTATGCTACACTTTCAAGCTGTAATAGAATTAATATATTAGTGTGTAGCACAGTTACGTGGAAAAAGTCAGGAAAAAAATGAACTTCCTATACCGCAGGAGAATCGATCCTTAGAAGGGACCAAGGGAGATGGAAAGGATAAAAGAAGTAAAATTTGTGGGTAACTTACCAAGAAACTTGACGGAGTGTTCAAGTCAAGAACAAGCAAGGGGATGATCCCACTCCAATGACTCCCATCTATGCCGATTTATCCGAATCTCTCGAAGAGAAGGGGGAGGAGAAGGGAGCCTATTGTCAAGCAGGGCAGCTATAGAGGAATCCTCTTCAGTTTCGGACAATTGTCTACAGAAATCCACCTGAGAAAATCACAACTCGTGGTCTCATCACAGATGTTCTTCAGTTCGAACGATTCTATAGTATGAGGTGCATTAACTTTGGCAAGGAGCAATGCATCATTTTGGCAACGGTGCCTATTATCACATCTACGCCCTTGCAGTCTTTGATTATTGTCACGTGGAGGAAAGGGAGGTGGAGTAACATGTCTTGTGTCAGCACCCTCTTCATGTTGTTGCATTCATTTATTTCGAGATATGTAAGGGAACAAGGGGTTTCGCTTGGCAATGGCCCACATATTATCTCCTCTAATTTCTCACAACTATTTGTTATAATTTCCATTAGATTTGGAAGGAGAGTGGTCGGCCACTTCCATTCCATCACTCTCTTCATTTTATGACACCTGGACAATTCCAATGATCGCACACTCTTCGGAAGCAAAGCGCAGCCATCACCACTTTTTCCGTCTACACTCGCAGCAATATGGTCGCATCGATGTGTGTACTCCTCTTAGTCTCATCCATAAACCAACAGCGGCAATCATCTGGTGCGCCCATTGCAAGCCTATACCATTGGCAACTATTGCACTCGAGATACCCCACACATGCATTGAATGTTTCTACATTGGCTATAGAACAATAAAGTGCCTCCACCCCCGTTCACTCCGTTAATTTTACCTCATCTCTTGTCCTCAACTTTTCAATGGCAAGATATTGCAAGTTCACCAGCTTCTCCAACACTCACTCTGGTAGTGTCTCAATCTCTATGCCATCCATGGCAAGGTACCTTAGGTTTATCGATATATCCATGTCCTCCGGCACTTCTTCAAGACTTTCACACTCTAGGAGGTCCAACTTTCCTATGTAAGGAATAAAACATAATGCCTCACAACTTCGCAGTAACAATGCTTCCGAGCTCTCCAACCAAAAGATGGAGTCCAATAATTCCAAGATTTCGGTGTCACTCAGATCTCGAACACTTAACCCCTTTTCATGTCTAAAGAAAGATTCATGGATCCCAACATGAAGAAAGATTCATGGATCCCAACATGACATTGCCATTCAAAGGCAGCCTCGTCAATTTAGGGAAATTTGGTGATATGTCGTATGGAATTTCTTCTATTTCATTGCCTTGTAAAAAAACTCTCCAAACGATTGGTCCAAAATACTTTCTCTATTATTTCTTTCAACCCCATATAGACATCAACCATGTGAGTTGTGCTTGGCACTTAATCCATGCCATGTCCCTTATCAACGGGGTTAGACATTGATACTCTTTTTCTAGAACCAACAGGCAAGGCCCCCTTATTTTGTCCAATATGTGTTACCTCGATCATGCATGCCTTTCCTCATGGCAATTCCACCTAACAAACTCTCATCTATGAAAGACCATCAAATCCTCACTATTAGCTCTTGAAATGACAAGAACTTCTCCAAGACAAAGTATTGAATGCTGAAAACACCGTTGCACTTGATCATTACCCAAGTTCAAAAAACTGAGTTGCGATCTCTTGAGCAAGTCAAACTCCATCATGGAGTCTTCTAATTTTCCCAATATGCCTCTCCATTCATACACCTTCTCTGCTCCTCTCATGTGAGTTGCAATCTCAATAATCTCAAGTGGCAGATCATAACACCAATCAAGAAGAGACTTTGCAATTTGTGCAACTTCCCAAGGGAGTTTCCTTGCAAAGCAAAGCTTCTTTGAAAATAACCTCCGAGAATCTTCCATATCAAGAAGTTCTATCTTGATTTGCTTTTTACATAAAATCACACCACACACATCTAGTGATTGAGTTGTCACTACCAACTTTAGTTTGCCCGTTTCAATTGGAATTCCTGCATCCTTAACTTCAAAATGCATCCGAAGGCCATCTAAAATTAGGATGGATCTATTTTTCACATTTAGATGTCCATACAATAGTCCCGCCCTTCTATTTATGTCCTTCTCTTTGAGAGATTGTCTAGTTTGACTACATTGGCAGTCTCTTCGGGTGTGCATGACAAAATTTTTGGAACAAAAATCAATTTATATTCCATGGACAAGTTTATGAGTAAAAACGCGTTTGATAACAATTCAAAATTTCTATTTCTGAAATAAAAATTCGTTTGATAACAGAATAAAATTTCTATTTCTAGAAGCGGTAATGATCGGCGTCCGGTGGCCAGAGTCTGACATTTGGCGACCAGCGTTCGGCGTCCGATGACCTGTGGCAGGCGGCCGAAGTCCAAAGTTCGACGTTCGGCATTCGACGCCAAGTCTGGTGATCGGCGGAGAGCGGCCAAAATTCAAAGTTCGACACCGGAGTTTGACGACTGGCAACGAATGTCCAACGTCCGGAGTTCGATGTCTAATGTCCGACATCCGGAGTCCAGCGACAGGAGGCCGGCGGGGGGTGGCTAGTGGCTGGAGTCCGGCGACGAGTGGCTGGCAACTGACATTCGGCGACCGATGGCGAGCGGCTGATGGTCGCCGACAAACATCTAGTGGTTGGTGATGAGCTTCCAACATCCAATGATTGGCGATGAGCAGCCAACGACCGGTGGACGTCTGACATTTGGCGATCGGCAATTGGTGACGAGCGGCTAGAGTGCGGTGGTCAGCGGCTGATGTCCGGTGACCGGTGGTCGGTGGCTGGTGGCCGGGGCCGGTGGCGGCTGGCCGACAACCAATGGCAGGCATCCGGCATCCCACGGGTGGCAAGTGGGTGACGGGCAGTGACACGAGTGAATAATGAGAAAATTTTTGATTTCTCATTTATGTTCCAAAAATATAAAAGGTAAAAATTTTAACTTTTGATTTCTACTCCAAATCTATTTATGGAATAGAAATCTATTCTAGAAATAGAAATATGAAATTGCGTTACCAAACGGATTTCTATTTCAAACTTGTTCCGAGGAACAGAAAAATAAAGAAATAGAGAAACATAAATTTTGTTTTGCGCGCCCTTCTTGTAGTGCATATACACCAAAATCCTAAGGTACAACAACCCATAATACATCTAACGCAAGATCCTCAAGATTCTATTATAGACATGCCTTAAAAATGGCCATCTAGCCCACTCCACCCATACCACGGACACCATTTATGGAAACGTTGTCCTACATTAAATAGATTAATGTCTCATTCACCTTCCGTCGAGTTTCTTTGCCTTCTGATTCTTCTATTGTCACTAAGGGAGATGTTTGGCTGCATCTAACAAGTGTCATCCCCTCTTGCCGAAATCTTCTTGGAACTGAAAGAATCTCTTCAACTTCTTTGCTCAACTCTTCCACCTCTGCTACTTTTTCCAATGGAAAAGATATTCCTTCTCTGATTGCCCGCATTACACTCCAATATTCTTCTTCTGTACTCCTCCACTTTGACTTTATCTTGTTTGAGTCTACCTAGCGACTGCTGATGAGTTCTTCCAGCTTTCTTTTGAGAGATTTCATATTCATGTCGGCAAGCCTATATTTACTTGGTTGACTCTCAGCCGACACAAGATGCATTCTCACACCTAAACTCAATCATAAGTGAAAATTCATTATTAGGTGCTTCTTAGATATGTGTTATAGATATGTTACCTTCACAGAAATAAATAATTTGTAACTTTGTATTCACTTTTTTGAACAAAACTATTATGTTCAACATCCCATACGATAATTAATATGTTATGTAGGCATTAATGTCACAATAGTAAAATATTGACGATGCCAAATCATGAGCTTTCCAATGGAAAAAAAAAATTAAAACTAAAAGTCATAGGAATTATCTTTGATAAATAATTTGATCATATATAAGCCAATGCTCATGTACGGGATCAGAGCAGATAGGGAGAGCCATGGCTTTTCAAGATTTGAATGCTACACTTCAAAACATTTGTCTTTTCATTTTCAAAGATCTAGTGATTATCAATGACTGACTCTTAAACTCCTATTTGTTGACACTTCATTTGTAGTAAACGCGTCACAAAAGTAAAAAAAAAAAAAAAAAATGAGATTTGGGACTCCAATCTTGACGGAGCCCTTTTTCGATAAAAAAACATCGTTTTTCATTTTTTTTTTTTGCATTGTTGTTTTTAAGTAATCTCAAACTCATTTTCGATTAAAAAAAAAGTCAAAAGTCAAATGATTGACTTTTGGATTGACTTTTTGATCAACCATTTGACCAAAAGTTAACTCCGAGTCAAGAATTGGCTTTTCATCCAAAAAGATGGTATTTAGCTTTAATTTTACTTTTCTCAAGTCAATTTTTCAAAAATTCAAAGATTTGACTCAAAAATCAATCTTTTAGAGAAAGTAAATCAAATGGTTGACTTTTGATTAAAATTTTAACAAAAAAATCAAAAAATCAAAAATTCACAAAACATCTCTTTTTAGTGTCAACTTGATTTGTGCATTGAAAATTTTGCAAAAATCAATGAAAAACCTTGTTTTCTAAATTATTCAGTTTTAGGTTCTAAATCGGCCAAAAATAAAATTACTTTTATTTTAGCCATATAATTAATTCCTCTTACGACATTTGATCTAGAGACTATTCTAAATCCACTCATGTATTCAATTTCACGAATTTTCATGTTGAAAGATAAATCGTCATTTCAAGCCCTAATTAGGGAGTTAAAATTGATTTTTTATGATTTGCAAACGATTATATTTTTCTATTTGTTTTCTTAAGATAAATCCAAATTCCGAGGTCAATTTTGAGAAATTCACATTAAAATTTCCCCATCCAAGGGATTCCGCTCTCTTGAAGGTAAGAAAACCAAGCCATCGAGCTTTAAACGAAAAAATTTAAATTTGACCCATTCAAGACTAAGGTTCAATTGCATGAATCTAGGTTCAATTTTATTTTTAGACCCTGATTCATTTTTTGTCTAAGTTTTGGCACTTCAATTTAAGATCAATTTAAGTTTATTAGGTGGTCCTATACATGGGTAGCTAGTCAAATAGGTTTATTGCAATTTTAATTGAATTCAATTTCAATTAATTTTCAATTTTAGCTGGTGAATTGCAAAATTACTCATCCTGGCCATTTAAGCTCAATCTTAAGTACTCATAGTTCTAGTCCGTTGTTTTCATGATAATAGCTCAATTAAGTCAATAGAAGTCCATAAATCACATTTATGAAATTTAATTGGCTTAATTGAATTGAAATCAAACAATTTCTCCTCAAATCATGCAAGTTTTTTCTTGAGACCAAATTGCATAAATTTTAAATCCACAAGCGCCACAAATGCATAAACCACCCAAAACCGAACTGAACTAGTCAAGAACGGTCAAGAACTGGTCAAACTAGCATGAATTGGTTTGACCAGTCTAACTGGCCACCAATGGGATAGGCCGGTTCAACCCCTTACCGATCGATTCTGGACCTCCGACAGATGATTCCGTAACTCTCAACATGCCAATTTCACTCTTACATCATCGATTTTTCATGATTTGCAAATTGGCTCTCAAATTTCGTAAATTTGCAATTTGACCCCTAATTAAACCCAAAAACGCAATTCTCATTTTTAGCTCGGATTTTTACAAATTGGCCCATCTAATCAAATACCCGACATCTCTTGATAATGATTACACTTTTAAAATCATGGTTTGGCCATTAGATTAGAATTTCAACTGTCGGATCGAACTAATAATCGAGATTGATCAATTTGGGATTAGTATAAATGTTATTTTTCCTTCCAAAATGAAGAGGGGCTCATTTGCAAATCAAAAATTCTCTCTTTAATCAAAATTCTCTCTCCTATCTCTCTCTCTCTCAAAATTCCCGCCCTTTTTTCTCTCTCTCCTCTCTTTACCCGCGCTTAACCACTTCACTGTCGGACCGATTTGCCACCGGTCAACGCCCACACAAGTAGTCTTCCTCCTCCGGTAGCCACCCCCAGCTTGTCCTTGATCCAGCAGAAGGCACAGCCCGCATCGAAATCGCTCTAATCAACCTGCACGAGCTGATCCGCGAAGCACCTCCCCGAACTGACGTCCTTGCCAGTTTGTTTTTCTTGGACCGCCTGAACCGGTGGTCCGGTAACTCCACTGGGTAGAGCAATCTTTGCCGATTTGCTTCTGGCTTCATCCTCGACCTCTCTATGATTGAGGAACACCGTATCGGCCACCGGAACAGTTTTGGTGCCCTGATCAATTCCCAACGGTGAAGACCAGTCCAAATTCTTGACCAGTTTCATTTTTGGCCCAAACCGGCGGCCACCAGCGACTTTAAGCAGTCCCAATCACCTCGATCAATCCCAGGGAGAGTCTCCAACCTTGCTATGGTCGGAAACCAGCTGATCCATCACCGGATCTCCTCGGGTGGTGCATTCTTCCTTCGGCGCTTAAAAGACGGTCCAAGCCTGGATCAGTTCCATTTTCCAATTGAATCGCTGGTCCAGCTAATCCTTGAGACAATCTGAGGTGTTCTATCGTGATCTTGAAGCTCAGATTGTATTCCGATGATTTTGATTTCATCCTATTGTGTCTAGTTTTGAAGAAAAATGCAAAGGTAAACCCTCTTAATCTCGAATCCAAGTAAGCGAGATCGGCTTAACCGATCAGGGCTAAAATTCAAGTTTAGATCTACAAAATATGCTTAGATCTGAGATTGATGATGATATCGAATGATCTGCTTTGGTTGAATGTTCATTGAAGATGAACTTAAGTTTGTTTCAATATGATTAGTGTTAACCTGCAATTTCCTGCTTCTATGGTATATTTACTGTTTTGGCTAAAACGAGGTACTAGATGAATTTTTTTGATCTGGAACTCTTCTAGACATAGAAAATAGACTCCAAGAGCTTCAATTTGATAGGTCGTATGCCTCGAGCAGACATCGTTTGGTCATTGAAAAACATGCTACAATCTGCTCAATTTCTGCAAATTTCTTAGTATATTTTAGGTTCTCTTCTTAATCCGTCTCAGCATTTTGCTATTTTTGTCCTGGCTTCTGTGATTTTTTTTTAACGAAGTTGTCATCATGAAACTTATTCCAAATTGTCTTAAGAATGTCCAATAATTTTTTCAGCTTTTTTGGACATGTTTTAGCATGTCAAAACCTCTTAAATCCGAGTGTGTGTCAGTCTGCCATACACTAATCCGAGGCACATTTAGGAAAATTAGGCATGTAAATGAGCTTGTTTGATCTTAGGACCTTCATAAAAAATGAAATACATACTGTGTGCTTTCTATTGATGCATGATTCGCATGATTTCTTTGCCATTTGGTATGTCAAATGCACTTGCAAATGCATATATGTTCTGCTGCAGTTAGGATGGTTAACGACGTGCATCTGTTTTGTCATCTTCATCATCACTCGTATGATGGCAATTAGGTTTGAGTCCTTAATGGAAAATGTTTGTCATCATTCATTCTACATGTCAAATTTTTTGTTGGATTTATGCACATTCTTAAACGATCAAAATTAGAGATGCTTTCAGATCTTGATATAAAGCTAAAGGCTTATCATGTGCATGTTTTCTCATGCTTGTTTGAATCTCTTAAAGACCAAATTTCATGCTAGTGCCTTTTTGACTTTTGAACTACATATTACAAGCTTGGTGTGCATATATGGTTCATCATAATTGAATGTCATCTCGCATGTGAAAATTATGTCACAATTGAGCTAGTTAAACTTAAACATTTTCAAATATGTCATTATAAGTCTCAAGTCATCATGTATTGACATTAAATCGTATGACATCTTTGTATACCGACTTAAAGTTAGATGATTACCTTAATCATTTGTCACATCCAATTCTTAGCCGTATATGATTTTCATGAAATTTGTGTGTTGCATGAATGAGTTTAAGACTTAATAATGCATGTTTGTATTCTTTTTTCTAATGGCTGACATGCACATTTTCACAAATCTCGATCTTATGGCACTAAGTTGACATTGATTGGACCTGGACCCTTCAAGGAAGTTGTAAAACACCTAGACCTTTCAAATGCCATTGATTTCATGTAAATTGCTCGTCGTTAGGTTCATTTTTCATTTTTTCCTAAATTAAATTAGCATTCAAACTTAGGATTAAATTCAGACCCCTGTTTTAGTCCCTATTCAGATAGACCTTTGCCATTTTTGTAACATGTTCTTCGGTAGGGATTCTTGACTTGGTCTCTTAGTAAAGTTTGTTTGTTACCTTGTCATCTATGTTGTGGAATTTTTTTTTTTTTTTTTGTAATTTTTAGACTTCATTTGATAGGATAAATCTTGGTTGCAATGACTTAGTGTCCTATTGATTTGGCCATTTCCTGATTCATTGTTACTCGTTGTTTGACTTTCATAAAATCATGCTTAGCTCTTTTAGAAAAACTTTCTTCACGGAAGTTGTTCTATATCATGTTTTGCATGTTAGGTAATTTTTTCATAGATAGATCATAAAGGGGCACGGCCCAATTTTGTTGATTTTTTGTGCTTAGTTTGAAATTTCCTATTATAAACCTTTGGTTGTGATTTCTTAGTTAGACCCTTTTTAAGCTAGTTTTTGTAAGGTATTAGGATATGCCATCTTCATGAAAATCGTTTCAAATCTTTTAATCTTCATTGTGAAATGATTTTCAATAAATGGACTTTCCAAATTGCACCTTGAAGCACTTTGGTACTTGTGATATTTCCAAAAGCAAATATTTAGAAATTCTTTTTCAATACTTGATCTGACTTGCGAAAAGCCATGATTTAGACTGTATCTAAAATGCCTATGATGCATGTGAGTACACTTATGCAAGCCCTAGGCTAGCCTTGGCAATAAAATGAGTTCCATAGCCTAGATATTCCTTAGTCAAAAATGTCCTTAAATCATTCTAAACTTTGATTGGATATTGTAAAAGTCATGGTTTAAATTGTTATCAAAATATCTATGATATCTGTGAGTGCATTTATGCAAGCCCCAAACTAACATTGGCAATTGAATACGTTCCATGGCCAAGACATCTCTTTGTCTCAAAAATCTTACCAATGATTTAAAATCAATTTTTGAAATATCACATTTACCCCTCATGCATATACACACATCATTCATTAGACATACTTGTGTTCTTGATTGATGCATGCCTTATCAAGTGACCCGCCGATAGTTCACTCACTTGTTTGATTGATTGGGAAATATGGTCCAAAAGGTCTGCATGTGTGTTGAATTTATGCAAGGCATATGAATTATAGATGTATGTTAGGGGCGATGCATAATATTGAGGAAAAATCTTGGGGATTACATAGGGGTAGGGGTGAATATGGTCTAGGTTGGGTTGGTCCACCCTCTAACCTATGACTAACCCATACATTGTTGGTCCTCAATTTTGGGACCAATGACCAATTTTATTGAGCTTGGGACTCGAGATCGGACCAATTCAGTGGATTCAGTTTGATTCCAAGGTCAATTGAGGACCAACCGATAATTTTTTTTATTTCATTTTTGTACTCTCTAAAAAGGCGACCGAGAATCGGATTGACTTAATGGGTTCAATCCAGTTCCAAGATCAACCCGTAGATCAATCAATAATTTTTTATTTCATTTTTTGTACTCTTTAAAAATGCGACCGAAGACCGAACCGATCCAATAGGTTTGGTGATGAGCGAGGTTAGCTAAAAAGACAAGCGGCAGCGTTGAGTGGGGTGAGCGTTGAGTAGAGTGAGTGTCGAGCATCGAGCAGAGAGCAACAAGCCAAATGAGCATTAAGTGGCGAGCACGAGTGACCAAAGCAAGCGAGGCAAGTGTCAAGTGGCAAGCGGAGAAGTTTTTTTCGATTTTGGCAAATTGAAGACTAAGAAAACAAATAAGACAGAAGAGAATGAGTACTAGAGGAGAATGCCAAAAGCTATTCATACCTTTTTGGACGCCGTGAGCACAACTCACAAAAATATTTTCCTCTTTTTGTAAATTATGGCTATTGACGCTGTAAAAGACATTAAAAATCTAAGTTATTAAAGAATAATATAAAATTACTTAAACTCTTCACTATTAAACTGTTTAATGTTGTTGACGCCATTTATTTTAGTATTTTCTCTATATAAAAAAGTTATAAATAATATATTAGATATGGTCAGGATTAGTTCAGGTCGGACCAACCCTGAACTCTCAAAACCGAGAACCAACTCGCATAATGCTGATCCAAGAATCCTGGAACCAAGGACCAATCCAATCTCCTTGGGAATTGGATTAGGACTAGCAAGGTTGGGCCGATCCAGGGTTGACCCTATACCAACGCTCACCCCTAATTAGAGGTGTCCAAAAACCCGGCCCGACCCAACCCAACCCGACCCGACCCGACCCATTAATAGCCCTAATTAAGACCCGATATTTGTACTCAACTTGTTCCATGTTCGGTTTGTGTTTGGATTGTGTTAAGGTCAGGTCGGGTCGGGTTTTTGGACATCCCTAATTTTATTGTTGTTGTCGTTATTAATTACTTCATAGTGGCTAAATGGTGACTGAAGACTTTGACCAGGGCCAAGTCTATCTCTTTTTTGTGGTACACATTCACCTAACCTTCTGGCTTCCCAAGCCAGATCTCGATCATTTCTTCGCCAGCAAACCCTCTTCTGTTTGATTGCCATTGCCTCTTGCTTTTTGCTCCGGTGAAAATTGCACTGGGGCAGACAAACCCAACTTTTGGTCGGATTCTTGGATGGTAATCATGATCTGTGCCTCAGATTTTCAAGAGCAACTTTAGTTCTTCTGGTACGCATAATATCATCCCCACTCCTACATATCTGTTTCAGCGATCTTTCATGCTCTTTCTGCGGACTTCAACTGACAAAAAATCAAAGAAAAAGAGTTGGGGTGACTAAGTCGTACCTAAATCATGTCTGGTCTTGTTTCGGAAACAACTGTTTTAGAGATTTTTCCTGAAATGCATTCTCTATTGGATAAGATAGTTAATGGTTCCGGTGAGCAAAGACAGAAGACTTTTATTGCTTTATCAAACATAAATTGCGTAATTGGCCAGAGATTCTATAGATCAATGTCTGAACCACATCGTAAATCTCGATCTAAAGTAGCTCTGAAGGCCACCGGTCAAGTCATACTTGATCCATGTAAACTAAATCGTTTACCGTGCATCTTTAGAAGTAGTTAACATTCAAAGAACTCAAGTAAATGGAAAAACTTGAGGTGCAGCTGAGCCCGGGCCACGAAATTTTGCTGTAAGCAGAGTCAGGGACGAGATTAGGAGCTGAAGGGCAAGATTTTGAGCTCGTTGAGGGTGGTAAATTGGAAATGACGTTTCACTCTTTTGCAAACTTTAACTGGCAACAATTGAATGGCGCTTACAGAGGACCAACTACCATATTAATCGCAGCCAGGCCATGGCGACTGAGAAATTGGCTGTGAGAGAGAGAGAGAGCGCACACAAGCATGAACAGTAAACAAGAAAGAATACCGTGTTTCGAAAGAGAGGAAAACATTGAAAACAACAAAAAGTAGTTTGCAGCCTGAAGAGCAAAATTTGAAATCTATTTCATGTATTTTCAAAAGAAGAAAGTTTCCAGAACCCAACCAAACGAGTTTTCTTCATGTGTGAGAATGAAAAGAGAATTTGGCTAGAAATGAGGGCGGGTTCACTGTAGCAGGGCCTTCCTCTAGAGAAGTCCAAACTCAATTAAATATCTGACACGCCCCGACGCCATTCTTTACCCAAAAAGAACTCGTCTTCCCAAAGCCCCTAAGTAAGCGGGAAACTCCTGGTAGGATTTAAGGTCTTCCTTGTTGGTACGTTACCCTTTGAAGCAGATCTGCTCATCCTTTTGGGGGATACAGGGAAAATGCCAAGAGAGACCGACTCCATCTGCCCTACCCAAAGCCCCTGAGTGAATATCCGCGAAATCTCTTGTAGGATTCCAGGTCTTCTTTGTTGGTATATTATACTTTTGAGAGGTATCTTGCTCATTCTTTTGTGGGATGCAGGGGAAAATGCCCAAAGAGAAGGACTCCTTTCGGGAGTATGTAGAGTTCCTGCAGAACAACAAGTGGAAGTGTAACTTCTGCAACAAGGAGTATGGCGGAAGCGTGACCAGGATCAAGGCCCACTTAGCCGGAGTTGGAGGATACGGGATTCATGGCTGCAACATCGTCAATAGCGAAGTGAGATCAGAAGCCCAAAAAGCGTTAAAGGGTAAAGGACCAGTGGAGTCGAGGAACGGACCAGAAGGCAATGCCTTGGGGTCATCGCACCCTCGTTTTATCAGTTCTAGCATTACACAGGGTCCACATCAGCCCGTGAATGTAAGCGATGAAGATGCTTGCAGAGAGACTTCATTCACTGCCATGCCGAACCCGAGCTTTGATGTCATAAGCGCTGTAGGTATAGGTTCATCGGCCTCCATTCCATTGCACGAGACGAATGTGCCCAGTCAGTCTCTTCTTGCTCAAAACATGATCTCGCAGAGGGACTTTTCATCCTATACACAACACCCTCAATCTCAAGTTGGTTATTCTATTCCGCCGTGGAATTTGAGTTATCCCAGCAGTAGCAGAGACCTCGCATCCGAAGCTTTGATTAACATGCCTGGCCCAGTAAATGCTGAAGATGGAGAACCCAATACAGAGGTTCCACAAGGTACGTGCAGCTCCAAATATATCATATATTGAAGCTCATGCAAGATGCTCAATTTGTCTTCTAATCTTTACCTAAGATAAGGGATATAGACAGGACGCTCGGACTTCTAATGGTAATAGAAAACACAATATAGATCGGAATTAATCGGAAGAGACGAAATGATAACTAATACTTCTTTGAAAATGAACAGACAAATGCATTTTAGTGTTATCTTCAAATCTTGAAAAGCCATAGCTTTTCTATCCCCTCAAATCACCTGCATAAAGAATTCATATATAAAACCCAGGAGCTAGAACTCTACCTAAGCACCTCTTGTTAATCCACTAGTCGATTCAAATCGCATGATCTTTTGGAGACTGGAATACTAGGTGGATACGCGTGCTTTCCACGGAAACCAATCAAAAATTGGATAGTTTTGAAATAGAAGTTTTAAATCAAAGTAAAAACTTGTCAGTTCAATCCAAATGCAACCTATCACGTGCAAAGATTGAGGCAAACAATAAACTCGGATAAATTGCTGCTTGTGAATAATTTAACTTGATTAGTGAACTTTCTTTGCTAGGGGGATGACTATGGAGATGGACAATTATATAAGTACCCATAAAAGCATCAGTTTAATTTCAATCTCATGTACCAAAATTGTGAACATCATTTCATATTTCATCTATGTTTACGTAACTAATTACCAAAAATGTTTCCAAATTATAAAAAGAGAATGCATCAAAGGGGCAAGCATGTATTTAGTTATGGCACTTTTTCAGTTATTACCCTTTTTCCTCTTAAGAAATAAAATCTTAGTTGTAGTAGCAAATTACGTGTTGCTAACTTTGAAAACTTTAAAAGTACTAAATTGGACAATTGTGTTGGGTTTTGGGAACTATTCACATTTGAACGAACTATTCACACTTAAAGATCTATCTATATTTATAAAAGTGGCTAACGAAGCTTGCATTAGGTTGGGCCATGCAGCATACTTGTGTGAACTTTACCCAGTAGTTTATTTTTCATACTCACTTTAGCAATCTTTAGTCCCAACGAATCTCCTATTCTGCATATCCGATTCTTATATGTATTTTCACAATAAAGATATATGTATCGATTTTAATAGATAAGCCTTCTTCTTTTTCCGTGTTTTAATTATGAAAAAAGCTAAATGACACACAAGCACATCAATCTAAGAAAGATATTACATTTTTTAAATGGATATCCATATGATATACCACCTGCATAGGTAAAATATATTCATTGACTGCGTAAAATAAATTATTTTCTCTTTTGAAAAATTTATTCTTATATCCTTCTGTCTTTCAATTATCTTAAGATACATGATTATCAGTTTTCATATTCTTGAAAGTCCTAATACTTGTTATGAAAATACAATTGCGTCTTAAAATTTTCAAAAAGTACAATTAAATCCTAATTTTTTTTTTAAAGTGATGCAATTAAGTCCATCTGTTAATTTTGTCCAATTTGTCGAACGAAAATGTCGACGTGATTTATTTTATTACTTTATTAAGACACGTAGAGCCAATTAAGCATCATATTATAAAAAATCAAAACAAAAGGACAAAAAAATTAAAGAAAGCCTTTTCTGCCTCATGCAAGAAATCCTCAAGTGTCATCTCACCCGACAAAGGCCATGGATCTTAGTGCACCTCACCGGTGTCCTTCTTCTTCTTGCTTTTGTCGCCACCATCATCAATCTCGCCCTATTGAAAATCTTTCCGCAACCCGTCAATAGTCTTCTTGCTGAGAACCCGCGAGAGTAGGTTGCTCGGCTGCCTCTGCAGCAGAGCAAGTAGGCCCGATTGCCTCCTCTCGGGGTCGGCAATGCCCACATTGGGACTTAATTCGCCTCCAACGTCCATACGCTCTTGAGAAGCTCATCAATATTCATGTTTCGCAGTGGTTTCCATAAACACCTCAGTGGGTTGGGACCTCATCCAGCGTGAGGCTGTAGCAAGTGTCTTGCCTTGACAGCGGGAGCGACCCCGTTTCGCCACCAACGCCACCACCAACGCCACCCCTTGAGATCCCATTTTCATGGAATCAGATTGTGAGACCTTACTCGTATGATTTGTGGACATTGCTTCAGATACTTTAAATCAGATAACATATTAATGAACACCTTTTCGATAATATAGAGCAGTGTTGGTGTAGGAACATAAAATGAGCGATCTGGAGTTACAACTCCGGCAAACCAAAATTGAATGGAGATCATGAAGGGACTTGATTGCATCAATTTGACAAATCCTATCATTTGATTGCACATTTTGAAAGTTTGAAAACTCAATTGCATTTTTGCGATAAATCATGGAACTTTTGTTACATTTATCCCTTAATTTTTTTTCATGAGAGTGAAATTCAAGTGGGTCACCTACCAATCAAATTAAAATTGAAAGCAAGTAGAGCTCTTTTCTAATGGGACAGTTGTGGCAATAGTCTTTTGCACCTTATGTGTGGAAACGAGGTATATCTCCTTTTTTCCACTTTTAATTTCAAAATTCAATTTAGGTTTGATTACAGTGACTTTTATATTTAACTGCTACTTTGTCTGAACTTCTCTATTACAACTCGAACTTTTTAATATTATAGGTATATAAATGTTAGCATCTATGTAAACATGCAATAGTAGGCTCTTACTTAAGGTTTGCCTTAAGAGTGATACCTAGAAATCTAAATTGCAAGAGATTGATTATTCTCTTTGCAAGTACCATTTGTCTTGCACTCTAATCTTTTTGCCTTCAACTAAGATTACTTGCTTTATTCAATACAATAGTTTCATCCAAAAAAGAAAAGTAAGTTTAATGATTGTTTATGTTACAAATTAGGAATTATTGAAAATTCTTATATATTTCGTAACTCTTCCTATAAAGTATTTCTTTGAAAGATCTTATTATTTTCTCTCAATATTATACTAATGTAGTTAATTTCATAATAAATTTCTCTATGTCACGTAACAACAACCATTAAGAATTCTCTAACTATTATCGAGTCCCTATATTTTACATTAATATATAGTATGACGTTAGAATTCCATCTTTATTTTGTTTAGAACAGGAAGATTCACATGAAATATGATTTCTTTTTGAGTAATTTATGCTCGAATACATACTTCAATTTCATATATGTATATTAATGTAAATTATAGGGAGAACCACTTTTCATACAGGGCTAAATATCAGTTCAACCCATCCCGTGCAGGCCCAAATATCAATTCAATGTTCTACTTTATCTAATTTCGTTTCGACATAATTGCTGGTTTCTTCCTTCATATATTCATTTTGTTTTATGGACATTATGTTTCTAGAAAATACTATAAGTTTGTTCTTGATGTTAGATGTGAGGACAGACGATGCACTCGTGGATAATCGACCAAGTAGTTGTGGGCTTGTCGACCAGAATACGCCAGCTTTGAAAAGAAAGCTGGAAGAACTAAGCAATCGAGAAGCAGACATGGATGATTTGGAGGCATGGTGTAGGAAAGCAGAAAGGATAAAAGGAGAATATTGGAGTATGGTCCAGGCATACCGAGAAGGCAGATCTCTTGCTCCCCAGCAGATAAAAAGAGTGGATGACTTTAACAAAGAAGTTGAAGATATTCTAGGCCATTTTAGTTTCCGGAAAGGGTCAACGACACATGCTGCTGGATGTAGGAAAAGTTCACCCTTGGTAACAACAGAGCTAGTAGGTAAAAAAAGTAAGAAGACAATCGAACAGATTTGTGCCTATTTAATGAAGGATGAGATTTTCATCATTGGCATTTGTGGAATGAGGGGGATTGGCAAGACAGCCATTTTAGTGCATGTCCATAATAGAATACTTGAGAGTCCTGCCTTCAATGATGTATTCTGGATTACTGTACCTCATAAGTTTAGTGTGTACAAACTACAAGACGAGATTGCCAATGCAGTCGGACTAGAAAATCTCTCAAAAGATAAGGATGTGAAGAGGAGGGCATACATATTGAAGAGGCATCTGAAGGACAAGAGAGCTGTCTTAATTTTGGATGACCTGTGGATGCACTTCAAGATTGAGGATGTGGGAATTCCATTTGAAAAAGGTGCCCTTAAGTTGGTACTAACAACTCCATCACTAGATGTGTGTCATAAGATGCTCTGCCAAAAGCATATAAAAATAGATCTTCTAAATTTGTCAAATACATGGAGCTTATTTAAAAAGAAGCTTTGTTTTGGGCGAGAACTTCCTTCCGAAATTAAAGAGATTGCTCGGTCCATTTTGAATAAGTGTGAGGGTTTGCCACTTGGGATCATTGAGATTGCAACTTGCATGAGGGGGATAGGGGAAGTGCACGAATGGAAAGGCATGTTGTGGAAATTGACAAACTTGAAGGTGGAACTTGATGTTTTCAAGAGGTTGAAACTCAGTTACAAAAATTTGGGTGATTCTCAAGTGCAACAATGTTTATTGCATTTAATATTTTGTTTTGAATTTCGAGGATTTGATCAAGATGATACAAAGTTGATAGAGTCATTCATAGATGAGGGTTTGCTAGGTGGAATTTGCACCCGCCAAGAATTGCATGACCAGGGTTACACCATATTGGATAAATTAAGAAAGGGTTGCCTATGGGATCATACAATAGAAGAAGAAGAAGAAGAATAAGAAGAAGAAGAAGAAGAAGAAGAAAAAGAAGACTATTCAGTGGAATTAGTTACACAGTCATTGATAAGAGGCATGGCATTGCATATAGTGAAAAGCACTACTCACATGGTCAAGGCCTATATAGGATTGAAAGAAATTCCAAAGGAAGAATTCTGGACCTATCATCTAGAGAAAGTCTTTTTACAATATAACTGTATACAGGAAATCCCATATGGCATATCGCCAAATTGCCCTAAACTTACGAGGCTATCCTTAAATAACAATGCCCTTTTGGAAGCCATCGATGAATCTTTCTTCACGCATCTAAAGGGGTTAAAGGTTCTAGATCTCAGCAACACTGCAATCACAAAATTACCAGACCCTATCACTCACTTGGAGAGCTTGGAAGCACTGTTACTTCGACAGTGTATGAAATTATATTTTATACCTAGTGTACGAAAGTTGGGATCCCTAAAAAAGTTGGACCTGAATGGGTGTGCAATGCTCGAAGAAGTGCCAAAGGGGATGGAGATGTTGGTAAAATTGACGTACCTTGACCTGGTTCACACAATGATCAAAACATTACCAGAAGGAGTGTTGCGGAATCTGGTGAACTTACAATATCTTGCAAGTCAATTGTTGAGGGTAGGGGAAGAGGGAAAATTAAAAAGGGTGGAAAGACTCTATTGCGCTGCTCCAAATGTTGAAGTATTGAATGAATGGGTGAGGTTTCTTGAGCAAAACAGCTCCCAATGTTATCAACTGAAGTTGAATGTGTCAACATACGACCGCTTTAGGCATCCTAGCGAGAGGAGTATAATAATCAAAAGTTGCCACAGTATTGCAGCAAGGGTAGACGGAGAAATTAGTAGGGATGGCCATGCTCTACTTCCGAAAAATGTGGAAGTACTAAAAGTTGGACAATGCGGTGGGCTGACTAGCTTGTGCAAGGTAGGCCCACTTGAGAATCTGGAGGAGCTAGAGATAGAGGAATGGGATAAGTTGGAGGAGTTGGGTGCTATCAACTTCCCTCACCTACGAGAACTGAAGATCATTAGGTGTTCTAGGCTAAAGCATCTCTTTGAGGAGATGCAGGGGCTTCCATGCCTACAATGGTTTGAAATCCAGGACTCAGAGGAACTAGAGGGGATCAATATAGCGGCACCTAGTCTCGAAGATATTGTTGTAAATAAGTGTCCTAAAATGAAGAGAGTGGTGGAATGGGAGTGGCTGGCCACTCACCTTCCAAATCTGATGCTCATTAAAATACTTGATTGTGAGAAATTAGAGGAGATAATAGGTGGGCCAGTGCCAAGTGGTGCCACTTGTCTTCTTACGAAGTTTATAATAAATGGATGCAACAATGTGAGGGTGCTACTAAGGCATGACATGTTGCTCCACCTCCCTCTCCTCCAAAAAATCACAGTCGAACAATGCAAGGGAGTAGAAATGATAATAGGTCATGTTCCCAACATGACGCACTCCTCCGTCCCAAACTTAACAGACCTATCTTTATATGATCTTCCGGAACTAAAGAGCATATGTGATGGGACTGTGAGTTGTGTTTCAATCCAACATATTGGGATATTTAAATGTCCAAAGCTCAAGAGGATTTCTTTGCGACTGCCCCAACTTGACAATGGCCTCCCTACTCTTCCTCGCTCTCTTAAACAGATTTTGTTGGATCAGCAAACGTGGGAGTCATTGGACTGGGACCCTACCCTTTCCCATGCTGCACGTCAACTTCGTCAAGTTACATCGTAAGTCGCCCCCAATTTTACATTTCTTTTATACCAACTGATAAAATTCCGTAGTACGGTAAAATTCCTTTTTTTCCCCAAACTTTACTCCAACTGTTAGGCCTGGTACGTATGACTTTTATTACAGCTTGAAAGTCTATCGAAATGGTTATCTATCTAATTATTGAAACTTGGGTAAAGAGAACACTCCCTTCAATTTCAAAGAATAATATTGGCGACACTCCTCGCTCTTTTTTCTTGTTGTACCTTAAAAGTACTACACTTCTTCATATTGGTAAATTATGACATTCTAAAAAGGCCAAAATATGCAATCAACTCTTTCTTTCTTTTTTTACTTTTTATGAATTGAGTCAATTCTTAAGTTCTACTTTATGAATTGGGAGAGTTTTTTGGACCTAATTAAGTCCTTAAACTGCTTCATTTGAGGTTTCATCCGAATCTCGGGGTCCCTTAGATGTAAAACACTAGAGGGTATTCCCTTTTACCAGAGAAGAAAAATATATGGTGGGAAGTGGAGATGAGAGAACATGCACGTCACCGGCACCTTAAAATAAGGAATGCATCCTGACAACTCGCTCTATCAAGAGACGATTTAGGAGGGCCCTGCTAGGAAGCTTCAGTTTCTCTTCCTTGGTGAGGAAACCTCTTAACCGAGCCAAGGATCCAAGGAAGCCGCTGCTTAAGAGAACATGTTAAAAGCTGTTTACCTTGTTTTGTTGCCGTTTCGGGTTTACCTCATCCAGTACATTGTCAATTTCAGACTCCTTTCTGTTTTTTTTTTTTTAATTAATCTCTATACTTTAAGCAAAAAATGAAACCAGTGTAAATTAGTCTTTCTCGTTTTTAGAAAGGAATAGTTTTCTTGGACTTTCAATTGCACATTTGCACATATTGAATTTCTTTCTATTTAATCTAATAAAATTGGATTGGCCATGGAAGCTAATTTCTTCAGATTATTTACATTCTTTTCCTTTTAATTTGATTAGTCAATGGAGTCTCTAATTTATTTTAATTGTTTTCTTTAAAGCGTCATGGACTTTTAGTAGGAGTAATTCCAAGGTGCATTCAATCATCGAAAGTTGGGACACTTTTGCGGAAAGGGTAGACGGAGAAATTGGTGGGGATGGCAGCAATCTACTCTTGGAAAATGTGCGAGTATTGAAAGTAGGACAGGGCAGCAAGGTGACAAGTTAGCGAATTAGGTCCCTTGGAGAATCTGGAGGAGTTGACTATAGAGGAATGGGAGAAGTTGGAGGAGCTGGGTGCTATCCACTTCGCTCGCCTGCAGAAACTAAATACCACCGCGTAATGTTTACTTCATTAGATACAATTTATAGTCTGGTAGAAAAATTGCACTTTTTTCCCCTATACTTTTTATGTTTATTCTAATCATTGTATTTTTAATTTGTCTAGTTAAGCTCCTCTACTTTCACAAACTTTCTAATCAAGTCCCTCGACATCATACCAATCTAATCTAACTGACGTGGCCTCCAACTACATCATAGTATGATATGGATAAATACTTCTTACTATGGATGTGCATGTGGGTATTTACATTGGCTATATTTTTCATCTAAGTTCATGTGGGTGTCCATATATCTTATCAACCTCATACTCTAGTGCTGTCCAACGGCTCCATCAGCTGAAGGTGTCGTAGGAGGGGGGAACCTGATTAGGAGATTTGTGAAGGTAGGTGGACTTGCTTAGACAAATTAGTAGGGGTGTGCATGGTTCAGGCGGGCGGTTCCCGACCTAGAACCGGGAACCGCCCACTAAAGACTGGTTCCGAAAAATTGAAACCGGGGTCCACCCGTTTGTTGCATAGATCCACTCAAGAACTAGACCACCAGTCCGGTCCGGTTCCTAGGTGGATCCATAGAACCAATCTTGACGCGAAACAATTTTGGTTTTCAACATAGAATGATTACGTGACATCAAAGCAAGCCAAAGAAAGAAAAATCAAATTTAAGTACGTGGAACAAAGATTCATTTGTTGCAACTATAAATGCAACCAATGAAGGAATGGATGTACGTAAGTTGATATAGAGGTGAAGAGAGTAGTAAGTGTTTAGGAAAAATGGGTCTCTCTTAACGCTATGAACTGGATATATCCCTCATCAGGTTCAGCAAAATATCACAAGTCACACAAACAAATCAAAGGAGGTGAAATGAGGCACCATCCAAACACAGGAAAACAAAGGAAGTGCAACTAAACAAGACTTTATTGAATACATCACCTTCATTATATTAAAAAAATAAACTAAACAACCAAAAATCATAAGAATTCCCTAATATTCAGCTTTGTATTCATCCTGCAGCAGAAACAATTGCCACAAAACAATTGCTTTGTATTCAGTTTTAGTAAATTTTTTTTTAATTAAAAGGGAACCGGTCCGGTCCAGGTGGGCGGGCGGGCGGATCCGCCCATGGAACCGGGAACCAAACCGGTTCCCAACGGTTCCCAAAAATTGGAACCGGGAACTGGACTAGTTCCCTCAAGAATCGCTGGTTCCGGTCTGGTTCCGAGTGGTCCAAGCGGTTTCCAAGTATTTTACACACCCCTAAAAATTAGTGGTGGACTTGGGTATAGAGACCTTATGTGACATTCCGATTTTCCAATTCGATTTTCAATAAATTGATACGGGCATTTCGTTGGCACGCATATAGTTCTTTTCCTTGAGTTGGCCACTCAAGTGGAAACTAGTCTATCGGGGGAAGCTGTTAAGAGTTTCTAATGTATCGACTCGAGAATTTGACTAGGAAGCGATCTTTCGACCGAGCTAATCTGCAAGGGTCATTACGGCACAATTAAAAATCGACTAGGGATCGGAGATAGGTCGACTCGACAGAGGCATGTGATCAGGTGTGGGTGATTCCACCAGATCGCACAATTCTTGTCGATCGGCACTGGACCGACTTTTCTATCGATTGGGTACCTTGTGTTCGTATTTGAAACATTGAGATTACCCCGACAACCGAAAGTCACCAATGTTTCAAAGATGTACGTTGTGGCTTGAGATGATCAACCACAGGTCAAATACATGAAAATTTCTAAAGGCTACCAGGTAGGTTGGACCGCGTTGGTATCGTGCCAAAGTGAAATTAATCGTGGAATTGAGATCGAATTCAGAAATTGGAAGTCTGGGTGTGTCACAAATCATTTTAGGATCATTGAATCATCTTTGGAAGATTTTTCATGCAATCAGAGTTTTTCAGCAATTAAATCAGAGAATGGCTATTTTGGCTTGAGAAATTAGTAGGCCCGCCTTTGGTCTTGCTTTTGGGACTTAAGTTGGTTCTATAGACAAGTGAAGATGTGAATTGAAGTGTGGTGACATCGGATTAATTTTATGGACTTCAATTTGATTCAATTGGAAGAGAATTGATGAGAATTGAAGAAAGTGGATGTACAAGAATTGGACCCCGGCGGAAAATGGAATTGAACCCATTGGAATAAGGTTGTGGGAGTTTTGAGTGAGTGAAGTATGACATCATCCATGAGGTCATGGTGGGCCATTTTTGTGGGATTAAAGAAAAGGAAAAGAAAAGGGAATGGTCCCATCTCTCTCTCTCTCCTCCCTCTCTTCTTCCTCTCTACCGTGCGACTCCTCCATCTCCATCTTCTTCTCCTTCGAAAACCCAGCAACCAGCAAGCTGGAGAAGCCGCACGCCGTCGTTGCTCCGCCCATCCAGCCGTCGTGCGTCTTCTCTCCTCCCTCTCCCGTCGCCCTCTCTCCTCCATCTCGGGTTCTTGCTCGAAGACCCATCAGATCTGAGCTTGTCGAAGAAGCTACAGCCATGGCCGTCGCTCGTCGCCCGTTCGCCGGAGCTCGCCGTCGCTGCCCGTCCGCCCGCGCTCGCCCGCGCTTGGCCGACGCCCAGCCATCTCCGTGGGCCTCTGCTTGTGCGTCCCGGGGGCTGTTCGGCCAGCTCAGGCCGCGATTCAGTCACCTCCGGCCACCGTGAGTCCTACCGGAGCTGCCGCCTCGCCCGCCAAGCTGCAGCCGCCGCTTCTCTGCCGTTCCTCCGCCCATTCCGGCGCCGGATCCGCCTCCTCCCGCCCCAAATCAGTGACTGGAAAAATGGGTATGGCAGCCCATGTTTGGCCCGTTTTGGCCGCCTTCCCAAGCCCGGATGCTCAGCCCGCCTTGAGGAAAGTCGATCCTCGCGTCGTCCTCGTCGTTTTGGTTCGCTCGGCTCGTTAATCCGGTGAGTTTAGCTCACTAAACCTCGCTTAGAGCGTTAATTATGCTTTAGGTGTGTTTAGCTTAAGTTAATTAAGCTTAGGTGGTTAGTTGAGTTTATTTAATTGTGAATTAGATTAAGAGGTTGGATTAACTTAAAGTATGTTTAGTTAAGGTTAAATTGATGTTTATATTAGTATAATGATGATTTGACATAAATGAATTACTTTTGGGATTAAATAAATATTTCGAAATTGTTTAATGATTTAATAATATTTTATTATTCGAAATGATTAAAATATCATTATTTAATTATTTTCGGAATAAACTTAATTATTTATTAAATTCCGAAAATTTTGTCAGGACCCTAAATTCTCAGAATTTCGTGCCGCTCACTACTGTGTAGTCAGATTTTGAAATTGACGATTCGATATTATAAATTGAGTGTGGATCGTGAAAGACATGGATATTATTATTTAATTAATTTTCGGAATAAATTTAATTATTTGATAAATTCTGAAAATTAGTTTGGAACCTTATTCTCTCGAATTTCATGCCGATCGCTTTTGTGTATTTAGAATTTGAATTTGATGATTGATTGTGGCAAATGGAGTGTGCTTGTGATAAATAGGGATTTTTTTTATAAAATCCTAAGTGTAGAAATTGATGGGAGATTGGCCGTGATGAACCGCCTATGAGAGGTCGTGCCCAGTGAGGCCGTGATGTACCACCTAGGAAAGGTCGTGCCAAGTGAGGCCGTGATTAACCACCTATTAGAGGTCGTGCCCAGTGAGGCCGTGATGGACCACCTATGAGAGGTCGTGCCTAATAGGGCCGTGATGAACCACCTATGAGAGGTCATGCCTAGTGAGGCCGTGATTGACCACCTATTAGAGGTCGTGCCCAGTGAGGCCGTGATGGACCACCTAATTAAAGGTCGTGCCGAGTGGGGCCGTGATTGCCACTGTTTGTTAAACCTTCCTATAGGGCCGGGATTGAGAGCAATGATTGATTTACTAGAATGACATGTAATTGGCCGAGTCGATTGATCGCTGAGACGATCCAAGTGGTTGAATTGTTTGATAATGTGATTATGCCACGGTTGTTTGGTTATCATAATTGTACGTGGTTGAATTATATAAATTGTGCTAACCTGCAGATGAAGGCTGAGGCGAGGTAAGTCTTCTGTGTGATGTGGCTAGGCCACCCGGAACGTATTTTCTTTCTAATAGGGGTTTAGGGGGTTGAACTTGCTGAGATATCGTCTCATCCCGGTTGTGGGATTAAAATTTCAGGTCCCCGGTGGACGAAGTGGCCAGATAGCTTTGATTGGCCTTGAGGAGTTGCAAATGTGAAGTCGTAAGATTGGAGAACGTGTTCGACTTGTAGGTCGTAGGACAATTCATTTTTAAGAGCCGGTCTTTTGTAGACTGTTGGCCGTAGACCCTTGTTTGTAATTCTGTTGATTTGTGAAAGTGTTATGTGGTGATTTTGCTTCCTGCTTTTCTATCCCGTATTTTATTGTCAGGGGTTTTATAATACGTTCCGCTTGCGCAATAATAAATGAATGGGGTCGGCGACACTACCTGGGAATGTTGCATTTGATCGACCGTAGTGGGATGTGCTCGCGCTCGGGATTCGGGGCGTGACACCTTATTACTTTCTTCTTCTTCTTTTTACCTTATTACTTTCAATAGGGCTATTCTGGATAACAGTCATGGAGATTATCAAAACCTCCGTTGGCCTTATGGAGTCAAGTCTTGAAAGGTCTCTACTTTCTTGGGGGGAGGATTTTTTGGAATGCAGGGAAGGGATCTCACTCATGATGGGGTTGGCAAAGTTTGTTAATGGCCAAGACACGTTTAGTCCCAAAGTTCGGTGGTCAGTGGGTGATGAAACATCAATCAACATCCGTGAGGACAAATGGTTATCAGCTGGAGGGGGCTGGCCAACATAAGAGACCCGCAAATGGCGGCAGAACGTCTCGAGCAGGACTCAAGAACATGGAATGCACAGAAACTAAATGACTCGTTCAATGAGAAAACAGTGAAGGGAATGCTCACCATCCCAATCAGCCCTTATCCGAAAGCAGATACTCTAGTCTGTCTTGGGAATAAAATAGGCTCATATACAGTTGAAAGTGGGTATAATAGATAGCACGTGAAAGCCGTCACAACAACTTAAATCAGCCATCATCATCATTCTAGCCACCCAAATCTCTGTGGACAAGAATATGGATCCTGAACTCTCAGCCAAAAATTCGTGTTTTCATTGGGAGCGTTTGCCAAAATGCTATCCCAACCCGGAAAATTTGTGCAGAAGGAAAGCCATACCTGACCTTCTCTGTCCTTTCGCGGGAAATACCCCGAAAGTGTTGAACATCTCTTCCTCCTATGCGGCTATACAAAGGAGGTTGGTCGGATCAGTGCCAACATATCATAATCAGTCCTCTAGATATCACAAGAATAAATAAATGGGTGTTAGAGGCCTTTGTGTTAGGCATCATCGTACCTTCGAAGGAACTGATTGCTAGCGTCCTGTGGTTCATCCGGAAAGCTCGGAACGACCATGTCTTCCAAGCAAGCAAACCTGATCCGAGTTCCGAAGTCGAAGCCACGCTCACGATGAACAAAAATCACGTAAGATGGAACCTAGGAAGTGGTAAACACAATCATGGGCAAAATTACTCACCAGTTCCATTAAGGCCGCCAGATCGGGGCTTCCTCAAATTCAATATCGACGGTGCATGGCTAGAGGGAGCTTTGGAAGGGTTGACTCGAGTGGTTTGCTGGTAGCTGGGTTTGCAAAATGGGAGTGGACCTCCTCTGCCCTACAGGTCAAAGCCCTGTTGGGCGAGAGGTACTTCTATTGCGTTTCGTTCAGCGAAAAAATGAGGCCTTTAGTTCAGTTTTTGATTCAGCATTTAACCAAATACTAAACTTAGGGGATAAGTACACTAATGGTGCCATAAGTTGTGTACGGCGCTCACTTTGGTGCCAAAAGTTTCCGCCGGATCACTTAAGTGCCAAATCGGAGAAAAAACGATCACTTTGGTGCCACCGACGACAGATTCCGGCCAAAATGATTACGTGGCTTTTATATTTAAAAAAAAAAATCATGGAGCCTTTTAAACAGCGTCGTTTTCCGTCTTTTTTAAGAAAACGACGTCGTTTTGCCGTCCTACGTGGATAGCTCATAAAAACAACGCCGTTTTGTTAATTTTATTTGGAGATTGAAATTATGGTTTTTTTGTCCGCCATTGCTCGTCCACCGTCGCTCGGCCACCATCCCTCAGCCACTGTCACTCAGCCGCCGTCCCTCGGCCACCGTCGCTCAGCCGCCATCCTCAACCTCCATTGTAGTTGCTTGCCACAGCAAGGCAAAAGAAAGAAAGAAAAGAAAACGAACAGAAAATCCCGAGAAAGAGGGAGGTGTCGACGATGAGGGCGAGAGGAGGGGATGGCGGGGCCATGGCCGTCACCTTCGTAGCAGCTAGCTTCGCCGACAACCTCCGTGGAGTTCTAGATCTTTGCGGCTACCATTGGTCGGATCGCTCGTGCTTCTGAGGATTCTTCGAGCTCGCATTTCCTTTGCACCCAACGATATTTCTTGGGAAAAGGCGGTGGTGAGGCTAAGATTCAGGGATTTGAAATGTTGATAAGGTGATTGAAAATGGGGAAAACTACTGGGAGGGCAGAGGCGAATGCATGGTTTCTTTTCTGGAAAATTACTGGTGTTGTTGGTTCTTTGCTGCTGGTGTTGTTGGTTTGGTGCTGTTGGTGTTGCTGGATCTGTTCGGGGAAGAAGACGAATCTGCTCAGGGAAGAAGACGACACAAAACGGCGTAGGATTTAGGGTTTTGAATTTGGGGGAAAGACACAAAACGGCGTCGTTTTGGTGTTAAGATGCTAAAACGGCGTCGTTTGAAGGCCTAAGTGATTTAATGGAAACTCCAACGAGCCACATCAGCATAAGAAATTAATAAAAAAGGCCACGTCAGATTTCCGACCAATCAGATTGGCGTTGGCACCAAAGTGAGCGTTTTTCAAATTTTTTGGCACTTAAATTATCCAACGGAAACTTTTGGCACCAAAGTGAGCGTCGTACACAACTTATGGCACCATTAGTGTACTTATCCCCTAAACTTAGCAAAGCCAAAAGCTCAAGACAGATGATGACCTACATTGAGCTTTCAACATTTTCAGAATGCTGAAATCATGAATTAATGAAATTTGGCCAATTTTTTTTTTTACCCTCAAAAACTTATTACAAGTCCAAGTTTGCCATTTTATAAAACAAAACCCTAACGCTCACGACTGCTCACTCCCTCATGACTAGTCCTCGCTCACAACTTCTCGTCACTCCCTCGCGATTGCTCTGCTCGACTGTGCTCTCTCCCTTGTGACTACTTCTCACTCGCTCTCTCCATTTTAAATACATTAACAATCTTAAGACATGCAAAATGGGACACTAACAAATCAACTAGCCAAAGAGCTATTCGTTTAGATTACACAGTGCCAAAATATCGGATTAATTCTTAAGTTCTACTTTAGTAGTTGGGAGAGTTTAAGAGAGCATGTCAAATGCCTTTTTCCTTTTATTTTTTATGCCTTTTTCTGTTTTACCTCATCCAGTTCTTCTGTTTTCACTTTCCAGTCCTTTTGGATTTTTTAACCTTTTTTTTTAACTAACAAAGTGCGGGATTGTTAGTAGTTTATTTATAAATCAAACCAAGAGGTGCATTGTCCTATATTGAAAAGATATGAGCGTGCACATGGACGAGATTTGACACTAATTAATAATCATTATTTTTATTTATCAAAATACGCATTTATTTTTATAAAAAAAAAATTAACCATAGCATCCCGTTGAAACAATGCAATTATTGACGAAGGAGTTACAATTATTTTTTATTTTTTATTTATTTAATTCTGAATTTTATTATTTCTTCCAATGGTTATCTTAGGTTTCGTATATGTTTGGACATAATTTCTTAATCCTTTGAAGATTGTTCTTTTCAAATATAACTTCCTATTTTTTGCTATAAATTACTGAACGTATCATCTTCCTCTTCCAATTTTATTTTCTTTCAAAAGATACACAGTCATCTTTTCCAATTGTTTCTCTTGAAAGACCCTCGAGAATTACTATAATGGTATATAGTATTCTCAACCAAAACTTTATTGTATCTTAGAGGAAATTTATTGGTGATCATTAGCAACATTATAAGGCAAATAAAAGTAATATCACACCTTAAAATTTGACTTTATTGTTCTATTCAATTCGATGCCATATTTTCGCAACAAAATGTCATATGACAATGGTGACAATGGTGACAACAGTGGAGAGGATGAATCCTTCTGACGATGGTGGAGTTAACACCATTGCTATGTCATCCGGCTTGATTGATGTTTAAGGTACCTCAGGTTCCTATGATGACATATGCTTCATTAATGCCTTCTTTTCCTATCTAAAGCAACCTTCTCTCATCTCTGTTTATGTAACTCTCGACTTGTATTATCCCTCCTCTCTAACTTCTTAGACATTTCTCTTTCCATTTCTCTCATCCCCACTTGAGTGGACTTCTTTGTCTTTGTTTCTTGAATACATCCTCTCTTGCCTTAACATTGTTCACTAGAGCTAATCTCGGAGCTCAGATATGATGAATTGATCTTCCATAGCAAGTAGCTAGAGTCAGCAGAATTCTATATAGATAATGTTATACTCCTCTCTTTAAAGAATGGACTAATATCCTGAAAAATCACAAACCGGTACACCTGTGATAAATTTACCGGTAACAAATTTACCCCCAAATTAATTTTTTGACCACCAAAAACCCAAAACTTGTATTTTATTTTATTTTTTTGACAATTTTACCCAAAATCGGTATACTTGTGAGAAATTCACCCCTTATTAGTTTCCGTTAAATTTTACTGTCAAATTACTAGTTTATATGACATATGACAGTTGATTGGTATACCAATTTAAGATTTTTCTCTCTGTTTATCACAGTTATACAATTTGTGATTTTTTATAGTATTAATCCAATTTAATTGATGGTATATTTATCATAAATGTAACACTTTAGGTTTTTTTTGCCGTTGAATAAATTAGTTTGGGATATATTTATCACAAGTGTACTAGTTTGAGATTTTTTATAGTCAGTTGGAATAAATTTGTCACATGTGTACTAATTTGAAGATTTTCAGATATTAATCCTTAAAGAAAACAATTCTTCCTCAAATTGGAACAAATACGCATTGTATGTGTTGTTATGAATGTGTGCAAGATTGTGTTGGTGAATGGATAATCTCTTACTTGAAGAGATTGGAATCACTGTAACATGGATGGCTCTGTGAATCACGTTCCATTCCTCATACAGTAAGGCAGAGATCACCAAGACAATTTGGACCTCTTTCAGTGCATTTGGAACATCCACATCAAAAAGTGAAGCAGAGGAAGAAACGACACTTAAGAATGTGGAAAAACATTTTACGGCCCGTTCTAAGCTCCCGTTCACTTTTGCATGGGAATTTCCCGAGTGCCTTGTCAACCATTGGATTAAAGTGATTTTGAACGTCAACTGTTCGATTGAAGTGTCCATGCCTTATGCTTTCTGCATCGGTAAAAATTGCACTTGGCCGACGAAGCCGACTTCTTGGTCGGATTACAGGATTGCAATCAAGATCCGTGCCTCAGAATTTCAACAGCAGTTCTTTTTCCTTGGTACGAATCATATCACTCCCGCTCGGATGTATCTGCTTTAGCGACCTTTCGTGCTCTTGTTTGAGTTGAAGCCAAGTCCACTGATTAGAATTTCCAAGCCCAATGACAAAGGGCGGCCTTCGTTAACAAGATAATAACAGAAGCGCCAACTGACGCTGAAGCCAAATCCATTAAACTGAATTTGCAATCCCAATGGCAAGTCGACTTACGTATGGCCCGGCCCTGCTTTAATTTAATTCGATTAAGCATTTAATAATACTTATCTGTTCGATATAGTGGCGTATTATTATACCTACATTTCCAAACGCATCGGCCTCCTCCTACTTAATAAATATGGTCGCCAAAAATATCTAGGGACTGACCTAGGGAGGTGGAGGGGCCTAGGGCCCCAAATTTCCCCTAAAATTAAGGGAGAAAAATAGTATATTTCACTAACGATGAACGAAATAAAGTCTTGAAATAATATTTGTATATAATAGCAAGTAAAGTAGATTTAAAATAGATATGTTCAGTCATAAATCACGAATAATGAATATCACCCGATAAAGATTTGGAAATTTAGATAATAGACGAAGATGAGTGTGCTTGAGTTGGTTTCTTCGAGAATATCATGATCCTAATCCTCCGATTTATACTACGTCTAGTGTACTCTCCCTCCCTCTCTCTCTCTAAGTCGCAGCTCTTTCTGGTGTATGTTGCTGTAGTTTAGTTTCACTTTGGAGCCGAGTCAAACCCATCATCAATACTCAATCATTTTCCTAACTAAGAATCAACCCACCATGGAATATTTGGCCCTGAATAGAATCAACTATCTAATTAAATAGAGACCACCTTTCTTTTGTTGATTCTAACACTATAGAGCACAATATTGAATATAATTAATAATTCTTGTTGCAATGCAATTCTTTCCATTTTTGTGTACGGTAATATAAAAAACAGTGATACTAGCAATTAATATCACTCCCCTCAAAATTAAGGCCAAGAATTACATAAACTAAGGGCGTCATCCGTTCGAGTCAGGTCATGTTTTCATGATGTCCGACATTACAGATGTTTAGATATATGGGATATTTTCCTTGATTTTACTTATTTCTAATGATGATGCTTATGTCTGGAAAAATTCCATATCATGCACCTCATAAGATTTATAAATTGGTTAATATACTCTTTATTATATACATCCAGTACATTTAAATTCCATAATTATATTGTCCACTTTATTCTCATATTGGTATCAGAGCCACCAATCTAAGGAAATCTTGAGTGCATTGGATGCACATCACACTACTTGGTGCACCCTTAGATCCACCTCGAAGCACGCCCAAACAACACCCCCGACGCATACCTGAAACCGTTGCTAATGTGCAGTAGTGTTCAGCCAAGTGCATGCATCGGTTTGAGGAGGAGCCCTGTTAACTCCATTCCACCGGTAGTTAACGATGTTAAGGGTGAGCATGGTTTGAGAAGGTGGTTCTCACCCTAGAATCGTGAACCACCCATTAAGGATCGGTTCCAAAAAATTGGAACCAAGAATCACCCGTTGGTTCCAATGATCCACTTGAGAACAAGACCGCCAGCCCATTCGAGTTCCCAAGTGGGTCCATGGAACTAGTCCCACCAAATTTTACGCATTTAGTGTGACATTTTCCAGCAAGCTAAAGTAGAGCAAAAAAACAAAGAATTTTCATATTCTTAGTTGCAATATCAGTAAATTTCTCATACTTTGGATCACTAGAACTCAATCAGTTTGGATTGAGTTATTGTGTTCTTGTTCTTTTTTTATATTGTGCTTCATTGAACTGGATAAAAAATCCATGCCATAGCATAAGTCACAGATAAGGAAACGATCATTGAGCCCCATTTAACTACAGATTTGGTTTATGTTCTTAACCTTTCTTCCAACCTCATCAACTTCCAGAAATTATAAAACAACTTTCAGGCTTGCTTCACGTAAAAATCTCATGTTTTCAAACAACTTCAAGCGAATCCCAAGTTGCTTCTTGATCACATATCTTCACAATCCAAACACTGGGGATAAGACTAGGGAACTTAGACCATTTATCAGATCTTCCAAGTCAAGCGATGAAGAGCCCATTTTGGGCATGGTGTTAAAATATTTAAATAATAAATAACGCCTTCATCTAACAGCTTAAGCTTTTAGAACAGCCGACAATGGTCTAACAAAATCTCACATGGTATCAGAGTTAGGAGGTCCCGAGTTCGAATCTTCTAGGCCCCTATTAGTATTAGGCAAAAGACCAGACTAAGCGTGAGGGGGAGTGTTAGAATATTTAAATAATAAATTACGCATTCATCTAATAGCTTAAGCCTTTAGAACAGTCGGCAATGGTCCAAAAAAATTTCACACATGGAGTAAGTCAATAAATTAGTGGCAACATGAAGAGCCCATTTATCAGATCAGGAAGCAAAACCAGAGAACGAGGTTACCAACTTGAGATCGGAAGTGCTGCAAGTCTTGTGATAATTGGTCACGACGTCACGGCGATCAAGGAGATCGAAGCGCGGTCAAGGAGGACGGAGTGGAGGAGTTGAAGCGAAGGCGTTTTTGGTCGTGGCGAGGAGGGTGCTACTACGGAGTTGGAGGATCGTTCGATTAGGGTGGAGGAAAGAGACACGGATGGGCCTGTTGTGGAAACTGGATGGAGACGATGGAAATTTGGAGAGTTCACAATCTGGGTAGGGCTTTATTGTGTTCGGTTCGGATCGGGTCTTTAATCCGAATCAAACCATAACGATACTCCTTTTTAACTATTATTTGAACAAGAATGAGGTCTTTTTTCAGATCCTTTTAAGTTTTTTGACACCCCGACATTAACGTGTTATATGAAAATTTGCAGTTTTTAGAATTCGTTGTGTTTCATTTTGGGTTTTTGATCCAAACCGAACCGTATCAATACCCAGTCTTTTTAACTATTATTCAAACAAGAATAAGGCCCAAACTAAAATTTTTGGGTCGGACAAAGTTTTTGTTACACCCCAATATTGATGTGTTATAATAGCCTTTATAATTCATGCCAGCTCATTGGGTCAGACAAAGTTTTTGTTACACCGCAATATTGATGTGTTATAATAGTCTTTATAATTCATGCCGCTCATGTTTTGATCTAAAATGTCCTGGTTCTGATTCTACATTAATTGTGATAAAAATGCGTTAATTTGTCTCGATTTTTTATCGATATATAAAGTCAGGCATATGGTATGAAAATTAATGATATGCTGAGCGAAATCCCTACTATAATCAAGCTTCACGACATGTGTTTATCAAGCAAAAAGAGACGAATTAAAGCACTATTAGCCAAATAAATTCCTATCATAATCTCTTAAAGCTCAATTCAGGAGCGAGCTCACTGTAGATGGTGAAGTTTTCCAGTTCGCAAAATCATCCTCTGCGTTGCAACCGAAAGATCCCTACGAAGAAAGAAACAACAGTCGAAAGCCGATGGCATATCGCCACGTGTCCACCCTGATCCGGCAGGACAGCGCACGTGACCCATCGCCATCCGTTGGGATTCCGAGGTGGGCCCCGGCGCCGGCCACGAGCACCCTTAGGAAGCCTACACGTGTACGGCCGCGATCGCCGTTCCTCCCGCGCAGTCGGGGCCACGAGTCCCTTCGTTTCTCGATACAAGATCGTGGCGCGATTTCAACTGGCGTCGGCGCCGACGGGATTTTCTTTTTTGGGGAAGCCGACGATCCCCTCGGAACCCGAAGCTCGGGAAGGTTTCCTAAATGGCGGAGGACGCCGCCGCCGCCCGCCACGTGCCCCCGGCCGTCCTCCTCGCTGCCCGCCAGGTGGTGCGCGCCCCCTCTGCTCCTCCACGTCCTCCCGCTTCCGGGGGTCGCGCTCCGCATGAGCCTGCATGTGGTCCTCTGTGCGTGTGTCTATAAAGGGAGAGGAACGTGCGACGAGACGAGACGCGACGGATGGATGCGATGGAATCAGCGGCGGCGGTGGCGAGGATCGACCGGAAATCGTCCATAGAAAGCGAGCCCAGGACGCTGGGCGTCGATCAGATCCAATTCGCGAGGGTAAAGTTTCGTCTGTTCTTATATCGATCGAACGTTGTGGTTTGGTTCTCTGATGGATGGATGGTAGTGTTCCAGGAAGCTGCAGAGTACGTGGTGAACACCAGGAGCACAGATGAAGCCTTGACCATCTTCACTGCGGTACCGTACTCTCTCTCTCTCTCTCTCTCTCTCTCTCTCTCTCTCTATACCCGCCTCTTCGCCTTCTGGGTCCGATGATGATCGTTGAATTAGTTCGACAGCCGAGACGGTGAAAATAGGGAATGCATTTGCTAGAGAAATTTGCAGATGGGTTAGTTCTTGTGACCCAAGGCATGAGAAAAGTTTGCAGCTTCTAAGGAACCAACATCTTGGTTGAAGAATATGGCTACATGGGCCGGAAAAATATATGCGTATATTGTCGTAAAAATCGTCCCGATGCATGAAACTTCAGTCCCCTATCGATGCGTCTGCCCATGTGCAGGGATTGAAGCCGGTGACGTGCGCGGGGATGGCAGCAAATGCCGACACGGTGATGGATCCGAACGAGGAGTATTTCGGGCATGGAGAGAGCAAGTTGCAGTGGCCTGAGCACAGGAATGCTCTATCCGCTCCCTTCTAAGGGGTCTAGCTATCCACATTGTACCCTTCTTGTATATAGAAACTTGTAAACTGCAGTTCCTTATAAGCTTGATTCAGATCAACAGGTATTATTCATCTAGTGAGCTGCCTTTTCTTCTTCCCCATTCTGGGGTCGGTCGCTTGCGCAAATCTAAGTCGCTGTTGATGAAATCGCACCAGTGGTTTGTTTTAAATAGTTTAAGCGATCGGAGAGCAATGATAAATCGCATATGGTCTCTTCACAACACTAGGTTCACGGATTGAACAGCTTGTAGCCGGCAATAACAACCGTGCCACTACAGTACTTGCGGAGTCTTTGTTATCGTTGCACGGAGAGTGCAAGCTTAGTAGTTCCCCGCATCGCAGCTCTGTCGTATAATGGTTGTTTATGGAGCTTCTAAGTTCAAGTAGCTTAACAAGTGGCCAGTCATCTAAAGGTTACGGTATTCAGGTTGGACCATCTATCAACCCCTCTGTACACAGTAGATGTCGTTTCGAGACTGATTTCTGATCTATCTAGGTACACAATTCTATCACACTCCGATTAGTACGATCAAGCTAAGGCGCAACGCGGTGACGACTTAAGAGAGCCCCATGCTGATCAGCACGGGGGACTTGCTCAAGGAGTGTCGGACGACACACCTCGTGGCTGGTTTTGACTACCAAGCTTTTGCCCGACAAGTCTGGTTCTAAAGTGGCCTCTAACGGGTTGGCGAACTGATCCTTTTATGCCTCTTTTTTCTACTCATACTTAGGTCTGGCGACCTTCGATGAGGGTCAAGCAACCCATGTGAGAGCCGCCTGAGGTCACACGGCCTCAAGTGACCTTAGGTGCCTGGGTCTCACGATTTCAAGTGAGGGTCGTTGGAAGTCGCAGGACCCAAGGCAATTGCCACTTGAGGTTGCGAGACCTAAGCGGCAATTGCCTAGGTTGCGCATCACCTAGGTCGAGTGACACTCGCTAATGGTTGCCCAAGGTCATGCGACCTCCGGTGACCCTTGCCTGGGTCACACAATCCTTATCAAAGGTCACTTGAAGTTGGGCAATCTCTATCGACGACCACTAGCGCCAAATTTAGCTTGCAAGTGGCCGTAGCCCTTGCCAAATTGACGAAGGGTTTGGGTCATTTTTTAATTAAATATATATATAACAAAGGACAAAATCGAAAATTTGAAGAATCAATAAGGTTAGTTTTGGAAGAAAAACTAGTTTCAGCATTTAGTCAAAAGCCCCTTAAGAAAACTTACCAAACACATTCGCATTTTCCAAAGGAGCTGTTGAGGCCGAAAACGCCTTCGAAATCTGTATCAAACGCACCATTAGTTTTTAGGCAACTAACAAGCAAAAAGTAGACTGAGCGACTTAAATAGAATATGAACAACTAAATTAGACTAAATCGCAACTTGGACAGAATATAAATCGAATCAAAAACCTAATTTATTTCAGTTTGATTTTTCAGTTTTCCTTTTTTTTGCTTTACTTAATGGAATCAAACTAAATAAGAGGTGAGAAAAAAGAGAGATTCTAAGTTGGCATTAAGTTTTTATTGAGAATATTGGTTTTATTCAATTAGTCGAACCAAATCGAATTGAAACAACTCAAATTGGAAAAATAACAGTTATTTTTTTCACCAGGAAAAATGCACGAAATTTGAGTTTGAGTACGTTTGGTGGTTCGGCGCTGACATCCCAAATGACTAAGGAAGTGGGTTTCGCAGTGCAAGGATAATGATGATGTGGCGGCTTATCCGAGGTCGTTATTACAGTCAAAGTGGTGTAATTAGAGGAAGAATCTCTCTTTCTAAGCCTTAGCTCCCAAAAAAAAAAAAAAAAGATATGTTCAGCAGAAGTCCTAAAACTTGTCCAGAAAGTGCAATTGAGTCCTAAAACTTACAAAATTTCAATCAAGTCCTAAAACTTGTCAAGTTAGTACAATTGAGTCATAAAGTTAACACCGTTAACCTTTTCCGTTAAAAATGCTGACGTGTCATTTTAAATTATTTTTTTATTTTCCACGTGTATTTTTTTAATGATTTTTATTCATTTAAAAAAATTAAAAACTAAAAAATTAGATTTATTCATTTTATCTTATTTTCACCAAAAATTAAAAATAAAAGTTATAAAAGTTATTTTTAAAATTGTTTTAAAAAAATCAGCCCTCTTCTCCCCCACCGCTGCCGCCGCCACCCATGCCCATCGCCGGAGGGGCCAAGCGACGGTCGTCGGCCTTGGGCGGGGGCCGCGACCGTCGCCCGCCCAGGGGCGAGGCTCGCCCACATGGCGAGCCTCGCCGCCCGAGCGAGGGCCGACGAGGTCTCGCCCGGGGCGGGCGACAGCCGCTCGGCCCCCGGGCGAGGGACGGCAACCGTCGCCCTCCCGGGCGAGGCCTCGTCGGCCCTCACTGGGCTGAGGAGGCCTTGCTCGGGCGGGCGACAGTTGCTCGGCCCCCGGGCGAGGGACAGCGACCGTCGCCCGCCCTAGGTGAGGCCTCGTCGGCCCTCGCTCGGGGCCGGCGAGGCTCACCAGATCTGGGCGAGGCTCGCCGGCCCCCGTGAGGACCGTCTTTGGATGTGGTAGTGCTTCTTTAATGTGAATCAATTCAATGGATGGACGGCAAACTATCCAGTTTCTGCGCATCAAGTATGGCTTGACCAGTGGCTTTTGAAGCAAGTTAGTCGGAATTGAGAACAATCGAAGTGGAAGCCATCATTCAAGTCAATTGTGTAACTTATTGTTGATAAACAAATAAAAGCCTTCGCTCTTTGCTCACTGGAAATATTAACAATCTTATGTGATTGGAAAACGCTTACCAGAAAAAAGCTCCAGAAACAAGACCGGACATGATTATTGCTAATTTTCTGTTCCATATAGGCCGATTAAACAATTGAAGTGTTCTATGTTTCTTACGGATATAGAAGATCCGGGAATTTAAGTAGATTACACGGTTAAAATCCTAGGATGGGGCGTCACGAGTTGCAATAGAAAATTCGGACAGCCAATGCAATTGCACAACGAGGGTTTAATATATCGTACGAGGAGGAGGATTGAAGCTTCAGTCCAGTTGCTAATCTCTAGTGTTGATTTGGTCCTTCGGCCCCTGATCACACCCTTGATTGACTCCGGGGACAGCAAAATATCAAGCGGTGTGATACGACGAGATGAAAGAAGGAACAGGAAAGACGACATAAGATAACCGCACAAATGTATAGAAACCAAAAGTTATATTTGGCAATCAGAATGAAGTTCAAAATAGAGTAGAATTTATCTTATTATCTATTTGGTTCTTGCTATAGATGAGATACACTTAAATATAAAAGTGATATAATCCGGATAACCAAAAGGGAGATAGAATGAAGGTCAATAGAATTGCTAATATCCATAGTCAATAAGCTAATTTTTTTATAACTTTTTAAATTAATAAAATATAATTATATTTGAATATCTTATTTTATTTAGGGCTGTCAATGGGTCAGATTGGATCGGGTTTTGACATTGCCCAACCCAACCCTCCAACCCGACCCTAAACGCATAATACCCAAAGCAGTAATTCGAGTCGGTTTGAATCAGGTCCGAGTCAGGTTTCTGGTTTACTTTTAAAAAGAAAAAATTCACGTCTGTTTGGTTCGGATTTCTTTATGGCCCCCATTGGGTTCCTATGCTAGTCTTAAGAGATCAGCTCCACCAAATTTTGAAGCATCGCAGTACAATACTAGATACGCTTGAGTCTCAAAATTTAGGCTATGCGATCGGGCAAAACTGAATGATAACCATTGGAATTTGGTAAAAATATCATTGCTATATAATGAGGTACTGTCATACAATACTAGATAAGATATATAGATGAAACAGAGCTGTGCAAACTTACTGGTATTGTAGAAGTAAAGACTTAAGTGAACTTGCTAACGTCTAATAGGTACTATCACTGCGGGAATTTATATGTAACTCTGCAACAGAGCTGTGTAACTAAGAGGCTAAGAGCTAATGGACTCGGCTTGAATCTAACAGAGTATGCCCAGGTTGGAAGAATGGTCTTTTAGACATTTTTGAGCCAGCAACTTCTGGAACCAGCTCATGCACTCGAGCAAAGTCTAATTCAACCCTTCCAAGGGAGAAACTCCCATCATCTGTACATCTTTGCAGGGCGAGGAAAAGATCATACGACTGGTGAAGGCATTAATGCCGCAGGTTGCTCCTTGAGTTCGTTCACCTTGCCCCAGTTGCGCAGCTCCCTGACCAATAGCCTAGAACAAAGAGAGAAGAAAATTAGGATTTGACAGGTTAAAGGGCAATGCTCAAACTATCTCTCGCACACAATAAAAGTAGGACACACAATATATCATATGATGTGGAACCATTCGAGAAAAACATCATATTTGAAAGAGAGGGAAAACATATTCAGCTGAGGAGATTGGTTGTCTATCTGGTATGCTCTAACTCCACACAACTAGCCACACCAAACATCCATTACGCTTCAAAAATACAATTAGACGAAACTCAAAGTATCAATCTACTCAAATAAAATGAACATAAGAAAAGAAAAGGCAAATGTAACATTTTGCTTCTGACCACCGGCGTAAACCAGACAAGATCCAAAGAGAGAAAGAAAACCTTCCCATATAATCCACAAAACCAGGGAATCAACAAAAAATTCAAAATAGCTTAGCAATATTTGATCGGTTAAACGGTCGATGGCGAAAGTCTTCTTCCTGCCAGTCCTACTAAGCGAATATAAGAGGCAAAAACAAGCAGTATATGATCCAGCCAACAAGCCCATGCCGTAGGGTCCACAACCAGAAAACTCATATGAAAAATGTACAACAAGCAGTCCGATGTTTTTTTTTTTTTTTTTTTTGGGTAAGTAAGTAGTAATATAAATATAAAAGAGGGGGCAAAAAATACAAAGAACCGGCTTCAAAGACTCGCACTCAAAAAATACAAGCAGTCCGATGTTCAAAAATGAAAAATCCAAGATGAGATACTCATCTCATTCAACAACAACAGTAAATGAGAGAGTTCCAAAGGACATGTGAAGGACCCTTGTAACCCATCTGGGGTTCTCTCCTCAGCCAGCTGCTCCAGCTGTTCTCTTAAAGTAGCAACATACTACAAAGTCAACATGACAACGGGATTGTAAAAGTGAAGAGATGCATCTAGCACTTCAAAGAACAATAAGGAGTAGAACTGAGAAAGTCACTAGCTAGATAAACAAACAGAGCAAATTTGAACTAAACATACATTAGACTAACTTTTACAGAAGACACCAAGACGTCCTAAACTAATCATCTCCTAGGAGACACAGCTCATAGAGGTGAACTGTAGTACATATCACTGAACTAGTCTTTATTTTCTAGATTTAGCACTTGTTTGGAACTTCGACATATTTCAATTTAGTCATCTCATTTAGGTTTCCTTCTCTACTTGTTTAATATGGGAGGAACTGATTCTCTGCCATAAAGATAATCACAGACAATAGAATGCTCTTTCCTCTCCACTATAGACATATCCAATTCCCTAAGATTAAACTAAAGGTTCACAACCCATTCTAAGTAATCAGTCAATGCCAGAGAGGTGTGCAACAAGCCCAATCTCGACTTCCTGGATACCTAACAATCCACAAGATGCACCAAATGAAACAACATGGAACCACCAACAATATCATTCTAGAAAAAAGAAGACCAAATGAAGCAAACCAGTTCAGAATTATCAAAGCACAAAAAAACACAGCAAAACCTAAGCATCTAACTAGAATGTCAATCCCAACGAGCACGGAATGGAATTGCTCGACCTCCCCACCAACTACAAGTCCACCTTAATCTGCATTGCAAGCCGAACAACATTAAAAACCATAGACAACTCAACAATCTGGAAACCCAGACAAGAAAAAGGAGAAAAGAGAAAAGAAATCTAGCGTGTAAGAAAGTCAACAACTGTGAAAACAACCAAACTTTGACCTCCGACAGACAAGAAACCCGAGCACATTCCACACGCGAGAATGCAAAACTCATGAAAATTAGTCAAAATCGAAGCCCGAAATGGAAAATACAAAGAGGAAGGGGAAAAAGCGAGACCTTGGCTAAAGAGAACTCATCGTCAGGGATAATCGCCTCGCCAGCGGACGCAGGCTGAGTGGAATCAACCGCTCTCGCAACGAACGCGAGCTTACGAGTCACGAGACCCAGTCGCCCATCGCCGGCCGAGATGGGTGGCCACGATCGGGCACCGATCTAATCCGATCCGAAATATATTTATTTACTTTTTTATAATGGTTATTGGAACGATATCAAAATTGGAAATATGTACCCAACTTGTTTCGTGTTTGACTTGTGTTGGATCGTGCTAAGGTCGGTCAGGTTTTCTGGACACGCCTAATTTTATTAATTGTTGTTGTTAATAATTACTTCGTAGTTGCTGAACGATGATTGAAGACTTTCGACCAGGGCCAAGTCTCTATTTCTTTTTTTCTCGTACACATTCACCTAACCTTCTGCCTTTTCCCAAGCCAGATCTCGATCATTTCTTCGCCAGCAAACCTTTTTTTGTCTGAATACCATGGCCTCTTGCTTTTTGCTCCCGTGAAAATTGCACAGTGGCAGATAAAGCCAACCCTTGGTCGGATTCTGGGATGGTAATCGCGATCTGTGCCTCAGAATTTCAAGAGCAGCTTTAGTTCTTCTTCTGGTACGTATAATATCATCCCCACTCCTACATATCTGTTTCAGCGATCTTTCATGCTGTTTCTGGGGACTTCGACTGACAAAAAATCAAAGAAAAAGAGTTGCGGTGACTAAGTCGTACCTAAATCATGTCTGGTCTTGTTTTGGAAACAACTGTTTTAGAGATTTTTCCTGAAATGCATTCTCTATTGGATAAGATAGTTGATGATTCCAGTGAGCAAAGACAGAAGACTTTCTTTACCAAAAAAAAAAAAAAAAAAAAAAAGACAGAAGACTTTTATTGCTTTATCAAACATAAATTGCGTAATTGGCCAGAGATTCTATAGATCTATGTCTGAACCACATTGTAAATCTCAATTTAAAGTACCGGTCAAGTCATACTTGATGCGTGTAAACTAAATAGTTTACCGTGCATCTTTAGAAGTAATTAACATTCAAAGAACTCAAGTAAATGGAAGAACTTGAGGGTGCAGCTGAGCCCGGCCCATGAAATTTTGCCGTAAGCAGAGTCAGGGACGAGATTAGGAGCTGAAGGGCAAGATTTTGAGCTAGTTGAGGGAGGTGGATTTGCAAATGACGTCTCACTCTCTTGCAAACTTTAACTGGCAACGATTGAATGGAACTTGCAGAGGACCAACTACCGTATTAATCGCAGCCAGGCCATGGCGACTGAGAAATTGGCTCTGAGAGAGAGAGAGAGCGCACACAAGCATGAACAGTAAACAAGAAAGAATACCGTGTTTCAAAAGAGAGGAAAACATTGAAAACAACAAAACGTAGCTTGCAGCCTGAAGAGCAAAATTTGAAATCTGTATTTTCAAAAGAAGAAAGTTTCCAGAACCCAACCAAACGAGTTTTCTTCATGTGTGAGGATTTCGCGGATATTCACTCAGGGGCTTTGTGGGATACAGGGAAAATGCCACGAGAGACCGACTCCTTCTGCCCTACCCAAAGCCCCTGAGTGAATATCCGCGAAATCTCTTGTAGGATTCCAGGTCTTCTTTGTTGGTATATTATACTTTGAAAGATATCTTGCTCATTCTTTTGTGGGATGCAGGGGAAAATGCCCAAAGAGAAGGACTCCTTTCGGGAGTATGTAGAGTTCCTGCAGAACAAGAAGTGGAAGTGTAACTTCTGCAACAAGGAGTATGGCGGAAGCGTGACCAGGATCAAGGCCCACTTAGCCGGAGTTGGAGGATACGGGATTCATGGCTGCAACGTCGTCAATAGCGAAGTGAGATCAGAAGCCCAAAAAGCATTAAAGGGTAAAGGACCAGTGGAGTCCAGGAACGGACCAGAAGGCAATGCCTTGGGGTCATCGTACTCTCGTTTTATCAGTTCTAGCATTACACAGGGTCCACATCAGCCCGTGACTGTAAGCGATGAAGATGCTTGCAGAGAGACTTCATTCACTGCCATGCTGAACCCGAGCTTTGATGTCATAAGTGCTGTAGGTATAGGTTCATCAGCCTCCATTCCATTGCACGAGACGAATGTGCCCAGTCAGTCTCTTCTTGCTCAAAACATGATCTCACAGAGGGACTTTTCATCCTATACACAACACCCTCAATCTCAAGTTGGTTATTCTATTCGGCCGTGGAATTTGAGTTATCCCAGCAGTAGCAGAGACCTCGCATCCGAAGCTTTGATTAACATGCCTGGCCCAGTAAATGCTGAAGATGGAGAACCCAATACAGAGGTTCCACAAGGTACGTGCCGCTCCAAATATATCATATAGTGAAGCTCGTGCAAGATGCTCAATTTGTCTTCTAATCTTTACCTAAGATAAGGGATATAGGCGGGACGCTCGGATTTCTAATGGTAATAGAAAACACAAAATAGATTGGAATTACAATGATAACTAGTACTTCTTTGAAAATGGACAGACAAATGCATTTTAGTGTTATCTTTAAATCTTGAAAAGCCATGGCTTTCTCTATCCCCTCAAATCACCTACATAAATAATCATATATAAAACCCAGGAGCTAGAACTCTACCTAAGCACCTCTTGTTAATGCACTAGTCGATTCAAATCGCATGATCTTTTGGAGACTGGAATACTAGGTGGATACGCGTGCTTTCCACGGAAACCAATCAAAAATTGGATAGTTTTGAAATAAAAGTTTTAATAATAGAGCTTTAAATCAAAGTAAAAAACTTGTCAGTTCAATCCAAATACAAACTATCCCGTGCAAAGATTGAGGCAAACAATAAACATGGATAGATTGCTGCTTGTGAATAATTTCACATGATTAGTGAACTTTCTTTGCTAGTGGGATGACTATGGAGATGGACAATTATATAAGTACCCATAAAAGCATCAGTTTAATTTCAAAGTTTAATTTTGAATCTCATGTACCAAAATCGTGAACATCATTTCATATTTCATCTATGTTTACCTAACTAATTACCAAAAATGTTTCCAAATTATAAAAAGAGGACGCATCAAAGGGACAAGCATGTATTTAGTTAAGCACCTTTTCAGTTATTACCCCTTTTCCTCTTAAGAAATAAAATCTTAGTTGTAGTAGCAAATTACGTGTTGCTGACTTTGGACAATTGTGTTGGGTTTTGGGAACTATTCACATTTGAACGAACTATTCACACTTAAAAATCTATCTATATTTATAAAAGTGGCTAACGAAGCTTGCGTCAGGTTGGGCCATACAGCATACTTGTGTGAACTTTGCCCAGTAGTTTATTTTTCATACTCACTTTAGCAATCTTTAGTCTAACGAATCTCCTATTCCGCATCTCCGATTCTTATATGTATTTTCATAATAAAGATATATGTATCGATTTTAATAGATAAGCCTTCTTCTTCTTATTTTTTTTTTGTGTTTTAATTATGAAAAAAGCTAAATGACACACAAGCACATCAATCTAAGAAAGATATTACATTTTTAAATGGATATCCAAATGATATACCACCTGCATAGGTAAAATATACTCATTGACTGAGTAGAATAAATTATTTTCTCTTTTGAAAGATTCATTCTTATATCCTTCCGTGTTACAATTATCTTAAGATACATGATTATTAGTTTTCATATTCTTGAAAGTCCTACTACTTGTTACAAAATACAATTGAGTCTTAAAATTTTTAAAAGTGATGCAATTAAGTCAATCTGTTAATTTTGTCCACTTTGTCCAACGAAAATGCTGATGTGATTTATTTCATTACTTTATTAAGACATGTAGAGCCAATTAAGCATCATATCATAAAAAATAAAAACAAAAGGACAAAAAAATTAAAGAAAACCTTTTCTGCCTCATGCAAGAAATCCTCAAGTGTCATCTCACCCGACAGAGGCCATGGATCTTGGTCGACCTCACTGTTGTCCTTCTTCTTCTTGCTTTTGTCGCCACCATCATCAATCTCGCCCTGTTGAAAATCTTTCCGCAACCCGTCAATAGTCTTCTTGCTGAGAAGCCGCGAGAGTAGGACGCTCGGCTGCCTCTGCAGCAGAGCAAGTAGGCCCGATTGCCTACTCTCGGGGTCGGCAATGCCCACATTGGGACTTAATTGGCCTCTACCATCCATACGCTCTTGAGAAGCTCATCCATATTCATGTTCTGCAGTGGTTTCCATGAACACCTCAGTGGGTTGGGACCTCATCCAGCGTGAGGCTGTAGCGTCTTGCCTTGACAGTGGGAGCGACCCCGTTTCGCCTCCAACCCCACCACCAATACCACCCCTTGAGATCCCATTTTCATGGAATCAGATTGTGAGACCTTACTCGTATGATTTGTGGGCATTGCTTCAGATGCTCTAAATCAGAGAACATATTAATGAACACCTTTTCGATAATGTAGAGCAGTGTTGGTGTAGGAACATAAAAGGAGCTATCTGGAGATCCAGTTACACCTCCGGCAAACCAAAAGTGAATGGAGATCATGAAATGACTTGATCATACCAATTTGACTAGTTTTAGAATTTGATTGCATCTTTTGAAAGTTTGAAAACTCAATTGCATTTTTGTGACAAGTCGTAGAACTTTTGTTGCATTTATCCCTTAATTTTTCCATGAGAGTGACATTCAAGTGGGTCACCTACCAATCAAATTCAAATTGAAAGTAAGTAGAGCTCTTTTCTAATGGGACAGTTGTGGTATTAGTCTTTTGTACATTCTGTGTGGAAATGAGGTATATCTCCTTTTTTTCCGGTTTTAATTTCAAAATTCAATCTAGGTTTGATTTCAGTGACTTTTATATTTAACTTCTGCTTTTTCCTAAACTTTTCTATTATTGTACAACTCGAGCTTTTTAATATTATAGGTATCTAAATGTTAGCATCTATGTAACCGTGCATTAGTGAGCTCTTACTTAAGGTTTGCCTTAAGAGTGATACATTGAAATCTAAATTGCAAGAGATTGATTATTATCTTTGCAAGTACAATTTGTCTTGCACATTAATCATTTTGCCTTCAACTAGGATTACTTGCTTCATTCAATACCATAGTTTCGTCCAAAAAAAAAAAAAAGTAAATTTAATGATTGTTTGTGTTGCAAATTAGCAATTATTGAAAAAAATCTAATATATTTCATAACTCTTCCTACGAAGTATTTGTTTGAAAGATTTTATTATTTTCTCTCAATATTATAGTAATGTAGTTGATTTCATAATAAATTTCTCTATGTCATGTAACAACGACCATTAAGAATTCTCTAACTATTATTGAGCCCCTATATTTTCATTAATATATAATATGAACTTAGAATTCCACCTTTATTTTGTCTAGAACATAAAGATTCACATGAAATATGATGTTTTTTTTTTTTTTTTTTAGTAATTTATGGTAAGATACATGCTTCAATTTTCATATTTGTATATTAATATAAATTATAGGGAGAACCACTTTTGATACAGGCCTAAGTATCAGTTCAACCCATCCTGTGTAGGCCCAAATATCAGTTCAATGTTCTACTTTATCTAATTTCGTTTCGACATAATTGCTGGTTTCTTCTTTCATAAATTCATTTTGTTTTATGGACATTATGTTTCTAGAAAATACTATAAGTTTTTTCTTGATGTTAGATGTGAGGACAGATGATGCACTCGTGCATAGTCGACCGAGTAGTTGTGGGCTTGTCGACCAGAATACGCCAACTTGGAAAAGAAAGCTGGAAGAACTAAGCAATCGAGAAGCAGACATGGATGAGTTGGAGGCGTGGTGTCGGAAAGCAGAAAGGATAAAAGGAGAATATTGGAGTATGGTCCAAGCATACCGAGAAGGTAGATCTCTTGCTCCACAGCAGATAAAAAGAGTGGATGACTTTAGCAAAGAAGTTGAAGATATTCTAGGCCATTGTGGTTTCCGAAAAGGGTCGACGACACATGCTACAGGATGTAGGAAAAGTTCACCCCTGGTAACAACAGAGCTTGTAGGTGAAAAAAGTGAGAAGACAATCGAAGAGATTTGTGCCTATTTAATGAAGGATGATATTTTCATCATTGGCATTTATGGAATGAGGGGGATTGGGAAGACAGCCATTTTAATGCATGTCCATAATAGAATACTAGAGAATCCTGCCTTCAATGATGTATTCTGGATTACTGTACCTCGTAAGTTTAGCGTGTACGAACTACAAGACGAGATTGCCAATGCAGTCGGACTAGAAAATCTCTCAAAAGATAAGGATGTGAAGAGGAGGGCGTGCACATTGAATAGGTATATGAAGGAGAAGAGAGCTGTCTTAATTTTAGATGACCTGTGGATGCATTTCAAGATTGAGGATGTGGGAATTCCAATTGAAGGTGCCCTTAAGCTGGTATTGACAACTCAATCACTAGATGTGTGTCATAAGATGCTCTGCCAAGAGAATATAAAAATAAATCTTCTAGATTCGTTAGATAGGTGGAGCTTATTTGAAGAGAAACTTCATTTTGGGGGAGCACTTCCTTTAAAAATTGAAGAAATTGCTTATTCCATTGTGAATGAGTGTGGGGGTTTGCCACTTGGGATCATTGAGATTGCAACTAGCATGAGGGGAATATGGGAAGTGCACAAATGGAAAGGCATGTTGCAGAAATTAATAGACTTGAACGTGGAACTTGATGTTTTCAAGAGATTGAAACTCAGTTACATGAATTTGGGTGATTCTCAAGTGCAACAATGTTTCTTGCATTTATTATTTTGTTTTAAATTTCAAGGATTTCATCCAAATAATACAAAGTTGATAGAGTCATTCATAGATGAGGGCTTGCTAGGTGGAATTGGCAACCGGCAAGAATTGCATGACCAGGGTTACTCCGTATTGGACAAATTAAGAAATAGTTGCCTATGGGATGATACTAAAGAAGAAGAAGAGTATTCAATTCCACACACATTGATGAGAGGCATGGCATTGCATATAGTGAAAAGCACTACTCACATGGTCAAGGCCTATATGGGATTGAAAGAAATTCCAGAGGAAGAATTCTGGACCTATCATCTAGAGAAAGTCTTTTTACAAGGTAACTATATAAAAGAAATCCCATACGGCATATCGCCAAATTGCCCTCAACTTACGAGGCTATCCTTAAATGACAATGTCTCTTTGGAAGCCATCCATGAATCTTTCTTCAAGCATCTGAAGGGGTTAAAGGTTCTAGATCTCAGCAACACCGCAATCACAAAATTACCGGACCCTATCACTCATCTCGAGAGCTTGGAAGCACTGTTACTTCGAGAGTGTGAGAAATTATATTTTATACCTAGTGTACGAAAGTTGGGATCCCTTAAAAAGTTGGACCTAAATGGGTGTGCAATGCTTGAAGAAGTGCCAGAGGGGATGGAGATGTTGGTAAAATTGACCTACCTCGACCTAGTTCACACAATGATCAAGACGTTACCAGAAGGAGTGTTGCGGAATATGGTGAACTTGCAATATCTTGCGAGTCAACTGTTGAGGGTAGGGGAAGAGGCAAAATTAAAAAGGGTGGAAATACTCTATTGCGCTGCTCCAAATGTTGAAGCATTGAATGCATGGGTGAGGTTTCTCGAGCAAAACAGCTCCCGATGTTATCAACTGGAGTTGAATGTATCTACATACGACCCCTTTAGGCATCCTAGGAAGAGGAGTATAATAATCAAAAGTTGCCATAGTATTGCAGCAATGGTAGACAGAGAAATTAGTGGGGATGGCCATGCTCTACTTCCGAAAAATGTGGAAGTGCTAAAAGTTGGACAATGCGGTGGGCTGACTAGCTTGTGCAAGGTAGGCCCATTGGAGAATCTAAAGGAGCTGGAGATAGAGGGATGGGAGAAGTTGGAGGAGTTGGGTGCTGTCCACTTCCCTAACCTACAAAAACTGAAGATCATTAGGTGTTCCAAATTAAAGCATCCCTTTGAGGAGATGCAGGGGCTTCCATGCCTACAATGGTTTGAAATCAGGGACTTGGAGGAACTAGAGGGGATTAATATAGTGGTACCTAGTCTCAATTTTTTTTTTGTGGAAAAGTGTCCTAAAATGAAGAGAGTGGTGGAATGGGAGTGGCTGGCCACTTGCCTTCCAAATCTGAACCTCATTAGCATATATGATTGCGAGAAATTAGAGGAGATAATAGGTGGGCCAGTGCCAAGTGGTGCCACTTGTCTTATTACAATGTTAACAATAATTGGATGCAACAATATGAGGGTGCTGCTGACGCATGACATGTTGCTCCACCTCCCTCTCCTTCAAAATATTATAGTCGAAAAATGCAACGGAGTAGAAGTGATAATAGGCCATGTTCCCAACATGACGCACTCCTCCATCTCGAACTTACCATCCCTATCTTTAGATAATCTTCCGGAGCTGAACAACATATGTGATGGGACCATGAGTTGTATTTCAATCCGATATATTGATATATCAAAATGTCCGAAGCTGAAGAGGATTTCTCTGCAGCTGCCCCAACATGGCAATGGCCTCCCTACTCCTCCCCGCTCTCTTGGAAGGATTTTGATAGATCAGCAAACGTGGGACTCACTGGAGTGGGACCATCCCCTTGCTCGTTCTTCACTTCAACACTTAGTCCACTTTCATGGTAAGTCCCCCCAATTTTACATTTCTTTTATACTAACTGATAAAATTCCGTAGTACGGTAAAATTCATTTTTTTCCCAAACTTTAGATGAACTGTTAGGCCTAATCCGTATGACTTTTCTTTCAACTGGAAAGTCTATCAAAATGGTTATCTAATTATTGAAACTTGGGTAAAGCGAAAACTCACTTCAATTTCAAAGAATATTACTAGCAACAGTGCTTGCTCTTTTTCTCCTATTGTACCTTAAAAGTACTACACTTCTTCATATTGGTGAATTATGACATTCTAAAAGTGCCAAAATATGCGGTCAATTCTTCTTCTTCTTTTTTGCCCTTTATATGAATTGGGTCAATTCTTAAGTTCTACTTTATGAATTGATAGAGTTTTTTGGACCTAATTAAGTCCTTAAACTGCTTCATTTGAGGTTTCGTCCAAATCTCGAGATCTCTCAGATGTAAAACACTAGAGGGTATTTCCTTTGACCAGAGAAGAAAAATATATGATGGGACCCAATCGTGGGTAGCTGCACTGCATTAAAATCTCTCTTTCATCGCCAAGGTTGAGGGTTCGAAACTTGCCGTTGCTGAAGCGTTGTAAGTCAGGGGCCATAATATTAGGGTCTTGTGCTAGTCTCCCCCGAGGTATAGGAGTCAGGCTCGACATCACCACCAAGCGCGGCGAGTCGGAACTCCAACGTCCGAATTTGGTCCACATACGTACAGCTTTGCGTATCTCTTCAAGGCTTCACACGGCTTCGCACGGCTTCTCCAGGTTTTTTTTTTTTTTTTCACGCGGCTTCCTTCTGCAGCTCGTACGTGTAGCAGTCACTTTCATAAAAGAAGAAAACCTACACCTTTTGTGTGTATGAGTGTGGCCCAAGGTCAAAAGTTTGACCTTGGGCCCCACCACATCAACAAACCAACGCCTACAAGAATTTTACTTCTGCAAAAGGGAATTTCCTCTTCTTATCTCTTCCAACGAAGTCATCTTTGTCCTTAAAAGATAAACAAAAATATAAAATCAAGTGTGCCTCTTTTGTCTTGTAGTGGTAAATCACATCCTCCTTACTTCTTTGCTTATTTTGCACATCCAAAAGAATGTCCAATAAGAAGAAAGATTTTTTCATCCGATTTGTAATCCATTTGGGAAAATCTTTATTGACAAATTCGGTTTAACAAATCGTTATCCGAATTCAAACTCGAGACATTAATTTAACAATTCTCCACATTGTCTTGATGTTTGAAACCAAGTTATAGTATTCATCATTTATATTGCTCTCCCAACGCCCTGACAGACACTCACTCCACAGATGCCAATAGAGCTCAAGCAGAGCTTGAGTTTCACCAAAGGAACGACTTAGTCATCATATCTGCCAAGTTATCTGCTGTAGTAATGTTTTTGACAATAACATTACCCTTAGTTAAGACATCTTGAATGAAGTGGTACTTGATGTTGATAAACTTCATTCGCTCGTGATAAACTAGATTATATGCCAAATATATCACACATTGGTTATCATAGTGTATGTCCACACTTTTCTGTTCTAACCCAAATTCCGAGAGCAAACTTTGTAACCATATCGCCTCTTTCGCTACAAAAGTTAGTGCCATGTACTCTGCCTCAATTAAAGACAAGGTAATGTGATCTTGAAAGGACGTTTTCCAACTAACTGCACCACCCACTAGCATAAAACGTACCCTGCTAAAGACCCGTGATCATCCAAGTCACCGGCGTGATCTGAATCCACAAAACTAGTGGTGTCAGTACCATTGATGTCCCTTTGATACACTATACCCACATATGTTGTCCCCTTCAAACTGAGGATTTATTTCACAACTTCTCCATAAGTTTTATCAAGACGCTTCATATAGCGACTAACCACGCTCACAGCTTGTGAAATATCAGGCGTAGTGCACACCATAGCATACATAATACTACTCACGACACTAGAATAAGGAACACGAGATATATGTTCCTCCTCATCCTCAGTTTGCGGTGATAATTTATCTGAAAATTTAAAGTGTTTCGCTAAATGTGTACTTACAAATTTTGCTAACTGCATATTAAAGCACGCCACAATTTTCTCAATATATTTCTTTTAAGATAGACGTAAAACTTCTACAGCTCTGTCACGCAAAATCTCCATACCCAATATTTTCTTTGCAGCACATAAATCTTTCATCTCAAATTCAACATTTAATTGTTTTTTCAGCACATTAATATCAGACATATTCTTAGCTGCTATCAGCATATCATCAACATATAAGAGTAAATAAATCAAAGAACCATTCTCCAATTTCCTATAGTTTATGTAGCTATCCATCTGATTTTTTTTTTAATAGTCTTGACTAGCCATGAAAGTATCAAAACATTTATACCACTTCCTAGGAGACTGTTTCAGCCCATACATAGATTTTTTCAACCAGCAAGCATGATCTTCCTTACCTGGAATAACAAATCCCTCTGGTTTCCTTATATAAATCTGCTCCTCCAACTCATAGTGAAGAAACACAATTTTCACATCTAGTAGCTCTAACTCGAGATTCTGCGAAGCAACTAAGGCAAGTAAAACACGAATAGGAGTATCCATATGAGATAACACATCATTATAGTAAATGCCCTCATGCTATGTATACCCACTTCGCCGCAAGTCTCGCACTATACCTTGCTGCCTCAATACCGGGAATGTCCTCTTTCCATTTGATCTCCATTCACTTTGGGCTCTTGGGTACTTTGACCAGCTCCCATGTCTGATTTCGATGGAGTGATTCCATCTCTTCACTCATAGCTCCTAGCCACTGCAATGACTCCGAACTAGCCATCACCTCGGAGTAAGACGAAAGCTCATCTCTCTCCATCTTATCACCTACAATTAATGCATAAGCAATATTTGTATAACCATAACGTACCAGTGATTTAATTTGCCTTCTTTGTCTATTGGCAGCTATAGTGTGTTGCGGCTTTACTGGTTGTTCACTATCACCGACTTCAGGAATTGTGGTCTCATATGCAGTCTTAACTTCATTTACCTTTGAGGACTCTCTAGTCTCCACCTGAAGGTCCACCTCACTAATGACACCATAATCTATCTTTTCTGCTAGTTGTATCTTAGAACTCCTCTATTGAAGTATTGCAGTCTCGTCGAAAATCACATCTCTGTTCATTGAAAAACCAGGTGATCTGGGATTAGTGCACCACGGCCAGTAGCATTTTACCTCATGTGCATAACCTGGAAATATGCACTTCTTCGCCCTCAACTCAAGCTTACCATCACTCCCATGAGCATATGCTGAACATCCGAATATACGTAATCTGGAATAATGAATAGGTTTCCCCAACTATACTTCCTCAGGAGTCTTCCACTCAATAGTAGATGATGAAGATCGATTAACTAGGTAACGTACTATGAATACTGCTCCTACCTAAAATTCATTGTCAAGTCCTACATGTGAAAGCATGGATCGAGCTCGCTGAAGCAAAGTTCTGTTCTTCTGTTCTGCCACATCATTCTGTTGTGGTATCCTAGATACTGTACAATATCTCACAATACCTTCTTTCTTGCATAACTCAGTAAAATCTTTACCATAGAATTCCATGCCATTATCAATTTTCAGGCACTTGATTTGTTTATCTGACTGCTTCTCAATTAATGTCTTAAATTTTTTGAACCGATCAAACACATCTGACTGCTTCTCCTCCCCCTTTTCATAAATATATTTGGATAAATCAGCGGACGTGGGAGTCGCTGGAGTGGGATGATCCTCGGGCCTGTTCTTCACTTCAACACTTGGTCAAATTTTATGGTAAGTCACCCACAAATTTTACTTATCACTTATCCTCTCCATCTCCCACTGCACAGTAAATTCCCTTCTCTCTTTTTTTTTTCTTTTTCCAAACTTTAGACCGACTGTGAGGCCCAGTGCGTATGACTTCTGTCACAGCTTGAAAGTATATAAAAATGATTATATTATCATTGAAACTTAGTTGCCATGGCGTTGATGAAAAACTAGGGAAAACAGAACGCTCCGTTCACTTTGAAAGAAAAATAATGGCAATAGTTCTCGCTCTTTTTTACTTTTGTTCGTTTAGGTAAATAATTCTAACATTCACAAGTGCCTAAAATTTTGAGTCAATTCTTAAGTTTCTTTATTAATTGGGTGGGTTCAAGAGAGCATGTTAAATGCTTTTTATCTTTTCTTTTTGTTGCCTTTTTCTGTTTTACCTCATCCAGTACTTCCATTTTCAATATCAAGTCCTTTCTTATTTTGAAAATCAATCACTGCACTTTAAGCAAAAGTTAAACGAGAGTAAGTTAGTCTTTCCCACTTTGAGAAATGAATACTTTTCTTGGGAGTTTGTGTTTCCAATTGCATATTTGCACATTAACTTTCTTTCTGTTTGATTTGATTGAGTCCCTAATTTCTTTAGATTGTTTACATTCTCTCTAATTTGATTAGGTTTGATTAGTCAAAGAAGTCTCTAATTTCTTGAAATGTTTTCCATGAGTGAAAAGAAATGAGTGGTTAGGTTTCTTTTGGAAGTGCAAATATTGGACATAAATTAGATGTGGTAGGTGTCCACAAGCGAATGGGCCACATGGCGAGTTTCTGTGAGCTCTCTTGAAATGCACGATGGAAAAATTCCCTCCCCCATTCCCATTCTCAAATGCTTCCCGGTCTTTTGGGCCCCTACTTTGCTAGCAACTAACAAACTTTAATCCTTCTGCACTCAGACTGTTGAAGCCAGAGATGATCCCGCTGGGGATGAATGCCAGCCAGTGGACATCAGGTTTATCGCCATTGTTACATTGTCCTGCTCGATTGACCTCTGGTTCTTGTGATGACATAGAGCCTTTATTTGTTCATGTATTTCTCGATTTGTTTTCCCTACTTCTTACTTACCTTTTGTTTTCGTTGCTTGAATAGATTCCCTCTCAAGTTTCTCCCGGATATACCATAGTAGGTTTCATTTTAGAGTGACCAACTTGCAGATGCCTAGTGTATCTATTTTGCATGTGCATTAAATGATTAGATTCATTGACATGGCTCCACTTATGGTACCTTTGTTAAGATGATGATTCTACATAGCGTGATGTTTACTTCATTAGATCCAATTTATTGTGTGGTAGAAAAATTGCACTTTTTGCCCCTGTACTTTTATGTTTATTCTAGTCCATGTATTTTTAATTTGTCTAATTAAGCTCATCTACTTTCACAAACTTTCTAATCAAGTCCCTTCGACGTCATCCCAGTCGAATCTAGCTGATGTAGCCTCCAACTATGTCACAATATGATATATATAAAAACTTTTCACTATGGATGTGCACGTGGATATTTACATTGGCTAAATTTATCCACATCAACCTTTGACATTGTTTACATTGGCTATATTTTCATAATTCATGTGGGTATCCATATATTTTATCAACGTCATGCTCTAGTGCCGCCCGAGGGCTACATCAGCTGAAGGTGTTGCGGGGTGTGGGGGGAGAGAGCCTAATTAGGAGATTTGTGAGAGTAGGTGGACTTGCTTAGACAAATTAGCGATGGACTTGGGTTTAGAGACCTTTATTACTTTCAATAAGGCTATTCTAAGTAAACAGGCATGGAGATTATCAAAATCTCCGTTGGCCTTATGGAGTCAAGCCTTGAAAGGTCTCTACGGGAGGACTTTTTGGAATGCAGGGAAGGGATCTCACCCATGATGGGGTTGGCAAAGTTTGTTAATGGCCGAGACACGATCAGTCCCAAAGTTCAGTGGTCAGTGGGTGATGAAACATCAATCAACATCCGTGAGGACAAACGGTTATCAGCTGGAGGGGGCCGGGCAACAGAAGAGACCCGCAAATGGTGGCAGAACTTCTCGAGCAGGACTCAAGAACATGGGATGTACAGAAACTGAATGACTTATTCAGTGAGAAAACAGTGAAGGGAATGCTTACTATCCCAATCAGCCCTTATCCGAAAGCAGATCCTCTAGTCTGTATTGGGAATAAAATAGGTTCATATACAATTGAAAGTGGGTAGCCATCATCATCATTCTAGCCACCCAAATCTCTGTGGACAAGAATATGGAGCCTGAACTCTCAGCCAAAAATTCGTGTTTTGATTTGAAGCGTTTGCCAAAATGCTATCGCAACCCGCGAAAATTTGTACAGAAGGAAAGCCATACCTGACCTTCCGTGTCCTTTCGCGGGAAATACCCTGAAAATGTTGAACATCTCTTCATCCTATGCGGCTAGACATAGGAGGTTGATCGGATCAGTGCCAAAATATCATAATCAGTCCTCTAGAGATCACAAGAATGGATAAATGGGTGTTAGAGGCCTTTGTGTCAGACACCATCGTACCTTCGAAGGAACTGATTGCCAGTGTCCTGTGGTTCATCTGGAAAGCTCAGAACGACCATGTCTTCCAAGCACGCAAACCTGATCCGAGTTCCAAAGTCAAAGCCACACTCACGATGAACAAAAATCACGTAAGATGGAACCTAGGAACTGGTAAACAAAATCATGGGCAAAATTACTCACCATTTTCATTGAGGCCGCCAAATCGGGGCTTCCTCAAATTCAATACTGACGGTGCATGGCTGGAGGGCGCTTCGGAAGGGTCTACTCGAGTGGGTTGCTGGTAGCTGGGTTTGCAAAATGGGAGTGCACCTCCTCTGCCCTACAAGTCAAAGCCCTGTTGGGCGAGAGGTACTTCTATTGCATTTGGTTCAGCGAAATAATGAGGCCTTTGGTTCAGTTTTTGAATCAGCATTTAGCCAAATACTAAACTTAGCAAAGCTAAAAGCTCAAGACAGATGATGACCTACATTGAGCTTTCAACATTTTCAGAATGCTGAAATCATGAATTAATGAAATTTGGTCAATATTTTTTACCCTCAAAAACTTATTAGAAGTCCAAGTTTGCCATTTTATAAAACAAAACCCTAACGCTCACGACTGCTCACTCCCTCATTACTAGTCCTCGATCACAACTTCTCGTCACTCCCTCTCGATTGCTCTGCTCGACTGTGCTCTCTCTCTCAGTGCATTTGGAACATTTCCCGAGTGCCTTGTCGACCATTGGATTAAAGTGATTTTGAACGTCAACTGTTCGATTAAAGTGTCCATGCCTCATACTTTCTGCATCGGTAAAAATTGCACTTGGCCGACGAAGCCGACTTCTTGGTCGGATTACAGGATTGTAATCAAGATCCGTGCCTCAGAATTTCAACAGCAGTTTTAGTTCTTTTTCCTTGGTACGAATCATATCACTCCCGCTCGGATGTATCTGTTTTAGCGATCTTTCGTGCTCTTGTTTGAGTTGAAGCCAAGTCCACTGATTAGAATTTCCAAGCCCAATGACAAAGGGCGGCCTTCGTTAACAAGATAATAACAGAAGCGCCAACTGACGCTGAAGCCAAATCCATTAAACTGAATTTGCAATCCCAATGGCAAGTCGACTTACGTATGGCCCGGCCCTGCTTAATTTAATTCGATTAAGCATTTAATAGTACTTATCTGTTCGATATAGTGGCGTATTATTATACCTACATTTCCAAACGCATCGGCCTCCTCCTACTTAATAAATATGGTCGCCAAAAATATCTAGGGACTGACCTAGGGAGGTGGAGGGGCCTAGGGCCCCAAATTTCCCCTAAAATTAAGGGAGAAAAATAGTATATTTCACTAACGATGAACGAAATAAAGTCTTGAAATAATATTTGTATATAATAGCAAGTAAAGTAGATTTAAAATAGATATGTTCAGTCATAAATCACGAATAATGAATATCACCCGATAAAGATTTGGAAATTTAGATAATAGACGAAGATGAGTGTGCTTGAGTTGGTTTCTTCGAGAACATGATGATCCTAATCCTCCAATTTATACTACGTCTAGTGTACTCTCCCTCCCTCTCTCTCTCTCTCTCTCTAAATCGCAGCTCTTTCTGGTGTATGTTGCTGCGGTTTAGTTTCACTTTGGAGCCAAGTCAAACCCATCATCAATACTCAATCATTTTCCTAACTAAGAATCAAACCCACCTTGGAATGTTTGGCCCTGAATAGAATCAACCATCTAATTAAATAGAGACCACCTTTCTTTTGTTGATCCTAACACTATATAGCACAATATTGAATATAATTAATAATTCTTGTTGCAATGCAATTCTTGCCATTTTTGTGTACGGTAATATAAAAAAACAGTGATACTAGCAATTAATATCACTCCCCTCAAAACTAAGGCCAAGAATAACATAAACTAAGGGCATCATCCGTTCGAGTCGGGTCGTGTTTTCATGATGTCCGGCATTACAGATGTTTAGATAGATGGGATATTTTCCTTGATTTTACTTATTTCTAATGATGATGCTTATGTCTGGAAAAATTCCATATCATGCACCTCATAAGACTTATAAATTGGTTCATACACTCTTTATTATATACATCCAATACATTTAAATTCCATAATTATATTGTCCACTTTATTCTCAACTTGGTATCAGAGCCACCGATCTAAGGAAATCTTGAGTGCATTGGATGCACATCACACTACTTGGTGCACCCTTAGATCCACCTCGAAGCACACCCAAACAACACCCCCGATGCATACCTGAAACCGTTGCTAATGCGCAGTAGTGTTCAGCCAAGTGTTTGAGGAAGAGCCCAATTAACTCCATTCCACCGGTAGTTAACGATGTTAAGGGTGAGCATGGTTCAAGAAGGTGGTTCTCACCTTAGAATCGCGAACCACCCACTAAGGATCGGTTCCATAAAATTGGAACCAAGAATTACCCGTTGGTTCCAATGATCCACCATAGAACAAGACTGCCAGCCCGTTCGAGTTCCCAAGTGGGTCCATAGAACTAGTCCCACCAAATTTTACGCATTTAGTGTGACATTTTCCAGCAAGCTAAAGTAGAGCACAAAAACAAAGAATTTTCATATTCTTAGTTGCAATATTAGTAAATTTCTCATACTTTGGATCACTAGAACTCAATCAGTTTGGATTGAGTTCTTGTGTTCTTGTTCTTTTTTTATATTGTGCTTCATTGAACTGGATAAAAAATCCATGCCATAGCATAAGTCACAAATAAGGAAAAGATCATTGAGCCCCATTTAACTACAAATTTGGTTTATGTTCTTAACCTTTCTTCCAACCTCATCAACTTCCAGAAATTATAAAACAACCTTCAGGCTTGCTTCACATAAAAATCTCATGTTTTCAAACAACTTCAAGCGAATCCCAAGTTGCTTCTTGATAACATATCTTCACAATCCAAACACTGGGGATAAGACTAGGGAACTTAGACCATTTATCAGATCTCCCAAGTGAAGCGATGAAGAGCCCATTTTGGGCATGGAGTAAGTCGATAAACTAGTGGCAACATGAAGAGCCCATTTATCAGATCAGGAAGCAAAACCAGAGAAGGAGGTTGCCAACTTGAGATCGGAAGTGGCGCAAGTCTTGTGATAATTGGTCATGACGTCACGGCGATCAAGGAGATCGAAGCGCGGTCAAGGAGGACGGAGTGGAGGAGTTGAAGCGAAGGCGTTTTTGGTCGCGGCGAGGAGGGTGCCCCTACGGAGCTGGAGGGTCGTTGATTAGGGTGGAAGAAAGAGACACGGATGGGCCTGTTGTGGAAACTGGATGGAGACGATGTTAATTTGGAGAGTTCACAATCTGGGCAGGGGTTTATTGTGTTCGGTTCGGATCGGGTTTTTAATCCGAATCAAACCATAACGATACTCCTTTTTAACTATTATTTGAACAAGAACGAGGTCTTTTTTCAGATCCTTTTAAGTTTTTTTTGACACCCCGACATTATTGTGTTATATGAAAATTTGCAGTTTTTAGAATTCATTGTGTTTCGTTTTGGGTTTTTGATCCAAACCGAACCATATCAATACCCAGTCTTTTTAACAATTATTCAAACAAGAATAAGGCCCAAACTAAAAAAATTTGGTCGGACAAAGTTACACCGCAATATTGATGTGTTATAATAGTCTTTATAATTCATGCCGGCTTATTGGGTCGGACAAAGTTTTTGTTACACCGCAATATTGACGTGTTATTATAATTCATGCCGGCTCATTTTTTATCTAAAATGTCCTGGTTCTGATTCTACATTAATTATGATAAAAATGCGTTAATTTGTCTCGATTTTTGTCGATATATAAAGTCAGGCTTATGGTATGAAAATTAATGATATGCTGAGCGAAATCCTTACAATAATCAAGGTTCACGAGATGTGTTTATCAAGCAAAAAGAGACGAATTAAAGCACTATTAGCCAAATAAATTCCTATCACAATCTCTTAAAGCTCAATTCAGGAGCGAGCTCACCTTAGATGGTGAAGTTTTCCAGTTCGCAAAATCATCCTCTGCGTTGCAACCGAAATATCCCTACGAAGTAAGAAACAACAGTCGAAAGCCGATGGGATATCGCCACGTGTCCACCCTGACCCGGCAGGACAGCGCACGTGACCCATCACCATCCGTTGGGATTCCGAGGTGGGCCCCGGCGCCGGCCACGAGCCCCCTTAGGAAGCCTACACGTGTACGGCCACGATCTCCGTTCCTCCCGCGAGGTAGAGGCCCACGAGTCCCTCCGTTTCTCGATACGAGATCGTGGCGCGATTTCAACTGGCGTCGGCGCCGACGGGATTTTCTTTTTTGGGGAAGCCGACGATCACCTCGGAACCCGAAGCTCGGGAAGGTTTCCTTAAACGGCGGAGAACGCCGCTGCCGCCCGCCACGTGCCCCCGGCCGTCCTCCTCGCTGCCCGCCAGGTGGTGCGCGCCCCCTCTGCTCCCGCTCCTCCACGTCCTCCCGCTTCCGGGGGTCGCGCTCCGCATGAGCCTGCATGTGGTCCTCTGTGCGTGTGTCTATAAAGGGAGAGGAACGTGCGACGAGACGAGACGCGACGGATGGATGCGATGGAATCAGCGGCGGCGGTGGCGAGGATCGACCGGAAATCGTCCATAGAAAGCGAGCCCAGGACGCTGGGCGTCGATCAGATCCAATTCGCGAGGGTAAAGTTTCGTCTGTTCTTATATCGATCGAACGTTGTGGTTTGGTTCTCTGATGGATGGATGGTAGTGTTCCAGGAAGCTGCAGAGTACGTGGTGAACACCAGGAGCACAGATGAAGCCTTGACCATCTTCACTGCGGTACCGTACTCTCTCTCTCTCTCTCTCTCTCTCTCTCTCTCTCTCTCTCTCTCTCTCTCTCTCTCTATACCCGCCTCTTCGCCTTCTGGGTCCGATGATGATCGGTGAATTAGTTCGACAGCCGAGACGGTGAAAATAGGGAATGCATTTGCTAGAGAAATTTGCAGATGGGTTAGTTCTTGTGACCCAAGGCATGAGAAAAGTTTGCAGCTTCTAAGGAACCAACATCTTGGTTGAAGAATATGGCTACATGGGCCGGAAAAATATATGCGTATATTGTCGTAAAAATCGTCCCGATGCATGAAACTTCAGTCCCCTATCGATGCGTCTGCCCATGTGCAGGGATTGAAGCCGGTGACGTGCGCGGGGATGGCAGCAAATGCCGACACGGTGATGGATCCGAACGAGGAGTATTTCGGGCATGGAGAGAGCAAGTTGCAGTGGCCTGAGCACAGGAATGCTCTATCCGCTCCCTTCTAAGGGGTCTAGCTATCCACATTGTACCCTTCTTGTATATAGAAACTTGTAAATTGCAGTTCCTTATAAGCTTGATTCAGATCAACAGGTATTATTCATCTAGTGAGCTGCCTTTTCTTCTTCCCCATTCTGGGGTCGGTCGCTTGCGCAAATCTAAGTCGCTGTTGATGAAATCGCACCAGTGGTTTGTTTTAAATAGTTTGAGCGATCGGAGAGCAATGATAAATCGCATATGGTCTCTCCGCAACACTAGGTTCACGGATTGAACAGCTTGTAGCCGGCAATAACAACTGTGCCACTACGGTACTTGCGGAGTCTTTGTTATCGTTGCACGGAGAGTGCAAGCTGAGTAGTTCCCCGCATCGCAGCTCTATCGTATAATGGTTGTTTATGGAGCTTCTAAGTTCTAAGTAGCTTAACAAGTGGCCAGTTATCTAAAGGTTACGGTATTCAGGTTGGACCATCTATCCACCCCTCTGTACACAGTAGATGTCGTTTCAAGACTGATTTCTTATCTATCTAGGTACACAATTCTATCACACTCCGATTAGTACGATCAAGCTAAGGCGCAGCGCGGTGACGACTTAAGAGAGCCCCATGCTGATCAGCACGGGGGACTTGCTCAAGGAGTGTCGGACGACACACCTCGTGGCTGGTTTTGACTACCAAGCTTTTGCCCGACAAGTCCGGTTCTAAAGTGGCCTCTAATGGGTTGGCGAACTGATCCTTTTATGCCTCTTTTTTCTACTCATACTTAGGTCTGGCGACCTTCGACGAGGGTCAAGCAACCCATGTGAGAGCCGCCTGAGGTCACACGGCCTCAAGTGACCTTAGGTGCCTGGGTCTCACGATTTCAAGTGAGGGTCGTTGGAAGTCGCAGGACCCAAGGCAATTGCCACTTGAGGTTGCGAGACCTAAGCGGCAATTGCCTGGGTTGCGCATCACCTAGGTCGAGTGACACTCGCTAATGGTTGCCCAAGGTCATGCGACCTCCGGTGACCCTTGCCTGGGTCACACAATCCTTATCAAAGGTCGCTTGAAGTTGGGCAATCTCTATCGACGACCACTAGCGCCAAATTTAGCTTGCAAGTGGCCGTAGCCCTTTGCCAAATTGACGAAGGGTTTGGGTCATTTTTTAATTATATATATATAACAAAGGACAAAATCGAAAATTTGAAGAATCAATAAGGTTAGTTTTGGAAGAAAAAACTAGTTTCAGCATTTAGTCAAAAGCCCCTTAAGAAAACTTACCAAACACATTCGCATTTTCCAAAGGAGCTGTTGAGGCCGAAAACGCCTTCAGAAATCTGTATCAAACGCACCATTAGTTTTTAGGCAACTAACAAGCAAAAGTAGACTGAGTGACTTAAATAGAATATGAACAACTAAATTAGACTAAATCGCAACTTGGACAGAATATAAATCGAATCAAAACCTAATTTATTTCAGTTTGATTTTTCAGTTTTCCTTTTTTTTTGCTTTACTTAATGGAATCAAACTAAATAAGAGGTGAGAAAAAGAGAGATTCTAAGTTGGCATTAAGTTTTTATTGAGAATTTTGGTTTTATTCAATTAGTCGAACCAAATCGAATTGAAACAACTCAAATTGGAAAAATAACAGTTATTTTTTTCACCAGGAAAAATGCACGAAATTTGAGTTTGAGTACGTTTGGTGGTTCGGCGCTGACATCCCAAATGACTAAGGAAGTGGGTTTCGCAGTGCAAGGATAATGATGATGTGGCGGCTTATCCGAGGTCGTTATTACAGTCAAAGTGGTGTAATTAGAGGAAGAATCTCTCTTTCTAAGCCTTAGCTCCAAAAAAAGAAAAAAAAAAAAAAAAAGATATGTTTAGCAGAAGTCCTAAAACTTGTCCAGAAAGTGCAATTGAGTCCTAAAACTTACAAAAGTTCAATCAAGTCCTAAAACTTGTCAAGTTAGTACAATTGAGTCATAAAGATAACACCGTTAGCCTTTTTCCGTTAAAAATGCTGACGTCATTTTAAATTATTTTTTATTTTTCCACGTGTATTTTTTTAATGATTTTTATTCATTTAAAAAAATTAAAAACTAAAAACTTAGATTTATTCATTTTATCTTATTTTCACCAAAAATTAAAAATAAAAGTTATAAAAGTTATTTTTAAAATTGTTTTAAAAAAATCAACCCTCTTCTCCCTCACCGCCGCCGCCACCCACGCCCATCGCCGGAGGGGCCGAGCGACGGTCGTCGGCCCCGGGCGGGGTGGTCGGCCCTCGCCGGCCCTGAGCAAGGGCCGGCGACCGTCGCCCGCCCCGGGCAAGCCTCGCCCGGATCGGCGAGCCTCGCCGGCCCCAAGCAAGGGCCAACGAGGCCTTGCCCGGGCGGGCGACGGTTGCTCGGCCGGGCGAGGGATGGCGACCGTCGCCCTCCCGGGCGAGGCCTCGTCGGCCCTCGCTTGGGGCCGAGGAGGCCTCGCCCGGGCGGGCGACGGTCGCTCGGCCCCGGGCGAGGGACGGCGACCGTCGCCCGCCCGGGCGAGGCTCGTCGGCCCCGAGCGAGGCCGACGAGGCCTCGCCCAAGGCGGCCGCCGGCCCCCGTGAGGGCCGACGAGGCCTCGCCCGGGCGAGGGCCGGCCACCCCGCCCAGGGCCGGCGACCGTCGCCGGCCCCTTCGGCGATGGGCGGCGGAAGTCCACCGGTGCCTTCTTTTTTTTTTTTTTGAACAGTTTTTTTTTAAAATAAATTTAGATTTTCCTTTTTAAATGAATTTAGATTTTCCTTTTCAATTTTTAATCTAATTTTTAAATATTTTGAATAAAAAAATAATTTTAAAAAGCCATTTGAAAAATAAAAATAAAATCATTTAAAATATGATGTCACGCCACGTCGGTAATTTCCGTTAACTTTCTTGACGGTGTTAACTTTTGATCATTGTTGCTGTAGTTTAGTTTTCCAAGCACTTTTGAGCCAAGTCCAACCAATCAACAATCAAATCATTTCCCACAAAGTCAACTCACCACGGTATATCCTATGTAGCACCGACACGCGACACGCGACACGATACGACACGACAGGCCGACACGTCATTTTTTAAAAATAGAGAATGTCGACACGTTATATATTAAATATATTTTTATATATAAATACATAAATAAATAATAATAAAAATAGCCTAGAATTAATTTACACGAAAAATATTAAATAATATCATTCATTATTTTAATTTGTTACAATAATACACAAAACTTAGAGGAAAAATAATTTTTTAAAGAAAAATGCTGAAATGATATTTTTAATTTTATTTATTTATCATATATAGCATTTTTATTATTTCTTTCATAGTAAAAGACTTTTTAAAAAAATAAAACAATTCTAAAAAAAAAACTGAAAAAGAAATTGACCCCATGCGTGTATATTTATAACAATTTTATTACTTCTTTTATTACTTCTTTTGTGTATATTTATATTTTGACCCTTTAAGTATTATAAATTTTTAAAATTGACGCCGTGCGTGTCGGAATCGCGTGTCGGAATTCTGGACTCGCGTGTCGGAGCGTGTCGAAGAGAGTTGACCACGTGTAGGATTTTTCGACACTCGTTGACCGCGTGTCGGGACGTGTCGGAGCATGTCGGACACGTGTCAGAGTGTCAGACACGACACGAAGGTTTCCGGAGAGTATCCGTGCTACATAGGGTATATCTTGCCCCCAAATAGGATCATCTTTGGTGATTCCAGCACTAGCCCCATGTTAAAATATAATTAGTAATTCTTGTTGCAATGCCACTCTTTTCATTCCTGATGTACGGTATTATAAAAACAGTGATATTAGCAATTACTATCACTCCCTTTAAAATTGAGGCTAGCAATTACATTAATCAAGGGCGTCGACAAGTTAAGATCGGGCCAAGTCAAGTCGCGTTTTCATGATGCTCATTTTACTTATCTCAATGGTGATGAATATATCTAAAAAATTCTTCATATTTCCATTTGATCTTGTATTTCATAAAATTTTATAAATAAGCTAATGTACTCTTCAATGTACACATCTAATATATCAAAATTCCACAATACTGTTTTTCACTTTATTCTTACCATGATATCCACCCCAATGCATACTCAAGTCCCACCGTGTCATTCTTCCTTGTGTCGTTATTTTTTTAGTGAGAAAAACTAGTAGTATTGACCGCCTGCTGTTTTTCTTTGATTCACAACCTTTCGCTGCTCATATCGAAGACCCGACACCACCACCAGACCGCTCGAATCTTGAATTTGGTTGTGAACGAACACCGGTATAAACCGCACGCCCACCACACGCCACCACCTCCGACAACCACCGAGCTTGACCCTTTGGAAGCTGATTTCAACACCTTCCATTGCTTCTTTCCAAAACCCAACACAACCATCAGTTCCAAATCCTCCACCGAGTTAGCTCGTGGCGACCGAGCCTCCGTTCGACCTACCACTTGCCGTCACGTGCCACCTGAGTTCTCTGCATCTAACATCAACGCGCCTCCAACGAGCCAGATGCTTTGCACGCACAAGATAACATCATCAACCCATGTGCAACACGCGCGAGAATTCAGCAACTTGCATCTTCACTAACATCATTGTTGACCGACGTTGACCGGTTTAGGCAAACCCGCTTCTGCGACTATATTCGACCGGTTCAACCTTATTCCAACTAGTTCTTGGTATTTTCGAATTGGTTCCTAATGTTTTTTTTGGTACGCTAAGATTAATTTTGGTGTTATTTTCTCCATATCGGCTCTGTAACTCACTCATTTCATGGCATTTCAAGTGTTCACAATACTCCTTGGACTTGTATTCAAACTCAATTGACATCTTTCATGCAACTTGAGTTTGGGGGGATATTAGAAATATTTAGTTATTTAGGCTATTCCTTTGATTTTCCATCCATCTTATGATGATACATATATCTAGAATATTCTTCATTAGTTTAGATAGTTATCTCATATAGGCTAACATATTTTTCATTAAGAAAAATCGAAATATATTGAGATTTCACAATTCTATATTTCTCTAAACAAGAGAAATATGTGTTTGCTATGACTCAACGCATGTTAAACAAGAACCAAAAACACTGTTTGAGTCGGATTGGTTTGGATCGAGCTCTCATGCTTCATTCTTTTTAATTGGCCCGATATTGTGCTTCAATGGACTGGATAAAAATCCATGCCGAGCACATGTCAGATGAGCAAACGATGATTGAACCCCATTTGACTACAAATTCGGTTTATGTTCATAATCTTTCTTCTGACCTCATCAACTTCCAGAGAATACAAGACAACCTTCAGGCAGGCTTCAGGTAAAAATCTCATGTGGAAAACTCCATGTTTTCAAACAAGGATGTTCCTAAACCTCAAGTGAATCCTAAATTGCTGCTTGATAACTTACCTTCGCAATCCAAACTGAAAAGGAGAAGACAATATTGAACTTAGACCAATTATCAGTTCTCCCTTGTCAGGCATTGAAGAGCCCATTTTGGGTATGGAGTAAGTTGCTCAACCAGCGGCAACATTGGAAGATCAGGAAGCAAAACCAGAGAAGGAGGTCACTTAACTCGAGATCGGGAGTGCCGCAAATCTCGTGATTAAAGGAGGTCACTTACTCCATGTTTTCAAATAAGGATGATTGGCAGCTATGTCACGGCGATCAAGGAGATTGAAGTGCAGTCGAGGAGGACGGAATCGAGGGATGAAGCGAACCCGTTCTCGGTTGCGACGAGGAGGGCGCTCGTATGGAGTTGAAGGGTGGTTGACCAGGGTGGACGGAGGCACGGTGATGGCTGTTCCGGAAATTGGATAGAAACGATGGAAATTTGGAGAGTTCACGATCTGGGTAGGGTTTATTGTGTATCAGTTCGGTCCAAATTTTCAATCTAAATCGAAGCACAACAATATCCCGTCTTTTTAACTAATTATTTGAACAAGAATGAGGTCTTTTCTCATATCAGACCTAGTTTTTTTGGCACCCCCAATGTTAACGTGTTATTAAAAAATTTGCAGTTTTTAGCAATCATTGTGCTTCAGTTCGGGTTCTTAAATAAAAAAAATAAACCATAACAATACCCAGTCTTTTTAACTATTATTCAAACGAGAATGAGGCCTAACCTGAAAATATCGGGTCGGATCAAGTTTTTGTTACACGTTGACGTATTATAATAGTGTTTATAATTCATGTGAGCTCATTTTTTGTCTTAAATATTCTGGATCTGATTCCACTTGCCAAATAATTAAATTGGAAATAAAAGAATGTGTTGATTCGCCTCGATTCTTAACAGTAGATAAAGTTAGGTTTATGATACAAAAACTGATGATATGCCGAGGGAAATCTCAAAAATAATTGGGCCTCACGACATGTGTCTATCGAGCAAAAAGAGACCAATTAAAGCACTACTAGCCAAATAAATTCTCGTCACAATCTCTTAAAGCTCAATTCAGGAGCGAGCTCACTGGAGATGATGAAGTTTTCCAGTTCGCAAATCATCCTTCGCGCGCGTTGTAATCGAAAGAAGCCCTGAGAAGCGAGAGACAACGGTCGAAATCTGTTGGGATCGCGCCACGCGTCCACCCTGACGCAGCACGACAGGCGCTCTTGACCCGACCGTCACGAGCCCCTTCCGGACGCCTACACGTGTACGGGCAAGATCGCGGGCCCACGAGCCTTCCCCTACTTCGTCGCTCGAGGTGAGAACGTGGCGCGATTATAACGGGCGTCGGCGCCGACAGGATCTCCCATGTCGGGGAAGCCGACGATCCCCTCGGGACCCGAAGCTCGCGAAGGTTTCCTTAGACGCCGCAGGACGACGCCGCCGCCCGCCACGTGCCCCCGGCCGTCCTCCTCGCTGTCCGCCGGGTCGTTCTCCACGTCCGCCCGCTTCCGTGGCCTAATCATCTCGCTCTTCTCGTCGCGCACTGCATGAGTCTGCATGTGGTCCTCTGTCCGTGTATATATATAGGGAGAGGAACGTCCGGTAGCTTGTGAACGGTGGCAACGAGACGAGACGAGACGAGACGAGACGATGGATGCGATGGAGCCGGCAGTGGTGGTGGTGGCGGCGGCGAGGATCGACCGGAAATCGTCCATAGAAAGCGAGCCCAGGACCCTGCGCGTCGATCAGATTCAGTTCGCGAGGGTAAAGTTTCATCTTTTCTTATATTGATCGAACGTTGTGGGATGGTTCTCTGATGGATGGATGGATGGATGGATGGATGGATGGTGCTGTTCCAGGAAGCTGCGAAGTACGTGGTGAACTCCAGGAGCACAGGTGAAGCCTTGACCATCTTCACTGCGGTACGCTCTCTCTCTCTCTCTCTCTCTCTCTCTCTCTCTCTCTACCTGCCTTTTCGCATTCTGGGTTCGATGATGATCGTTGAATTAGTTCCGACAGCGGAGATGGCGGACATGGAGAATGCATTTTGCAAGAGAAATTTACAGATGGGTTTGTTTTTGTGATCCATAGAATGAGTGAAGTTTGTAGCTTTTAAGTAACTTCTTGGTTGAAGAATATGGCTACATGGGCCGGAATCATATATGCGAATATCGCTCGTCCGGTTGCAAGAAACTTCAGTCTATCAATCTGTCTGTCTGCCCGTGTGCAGGGATTGAAGCCAGTGGCGTGCGCGAGGACAGCGGTTAATGCGGATGCGGTGAAGGATCCGAAGGACAAGTATTTCGGGCACGGAGCAAGTAAGTTCCAATGGCCCGAACCCCGGGATGTCCTATCCGCTCCTTTCTAAGACGGGTCTAGCTATCCGCATTGTATACGTCGACTTCACAGTACGTTTTCGATTGTATGCTCTTGATCCCTCCTGTAAATAGAGAATGGTAAATTACAGTCCCTTATAAACTCGATTCAGATCATCAGCGTAAATTACAGTCCCTCTTTTCTAGAGCGCGTCGGTTGTTCACGCAAATCTAAGTCGCCCTAGATGAGATCGCAAATATGGCTAGCAGACCGCAAAAACATATTACTGCGGTATTCACGTCGAATAACTGTTGTCTGTGAAGCTTATCAGTATAGCTTTACACAAGTGGCCAGTCATCTAAAGATTACGGTTTTCAAATTTTATCGATCCCTCCTCACGCATTTGTTGCGGTTTCGAGAGTGATTTCAGATCTACCAGTACCCAACTCCATCGCACTCCGATTAGTACAATCAGGCTGAGGGCAGGGGAAAGCAGGGGAAGGGCGAGGCGGGGTGGGCATGGCTCTAAAGAGGTTAAAATGTCCGGCGACTCGCCTTGGCTGGTTTTGGCTACTCTTTTCGTATCTATAAAAATTGGTTCTTTAAAAACAGCTGCTAAGACAGGTCCTGTTCCATGGTCCTAGGGTGGGACTATTTATAACTAGCTAATTAAAATTTCTCAGATGTCAGATAGTGCATCTTCGATGCAATGGCCACAATTACCGCAAGCAAACATATTAATGACGAGGAACGCATTTTTGCTATGCTACTAATTAATATTTTGACTTGCCCTGCTATTTTGACCAGCTGAGGAAGAGTTACGGGCAAAAAACAGCTGCTAAGACAGGTCCAGTCTAATTAAGCATACAGTACTTACAAACAACATCGACCCATACGGAGAAGGAAATTTTGCATCAATCTCATGCACATAAATATTATGCACATACAATAAAAGCATACACTCATTTGTACCATCTCACACCTAGCCTTTTGCCAAATTTGCATAGTGATCCGTGCACGCAGACCCGTGATCCTTTAGCACAATCCAATTCGATTCACAAGCAAGAATCATAACTTATCTAGCGAGCCGCCATTTCTTTCCCCCCTTTTTGAGAGCTGTGTCGGTTGCTCGCCCAAATCTAAGTCCCCGTCAATGAAATCCGATAGACCGCACTAACATGTTACTGCGGTATTTTCGTCGGATAATGGTTGTTTGTGGGGCTTATTAGTATAGCTTACACAAGTGGCCAGTCATCTGAAGATCACGGTTTTCAAATTGGACATTCTATCTATCCCTCCTTACCCAATGCGCCATCGCACTCCAATCAGTACAATAATCAAGCTGATAGGTGGGGCAGGACAGGTCGGCACAGCACCATTTGTACTCAGTTTCTGGGCAACTAATAAGCGAAAAACAGTTGCTAAGACAGGTCCACTCTAATTAACCATTAGTACTTACAAACAACATGGACCCATATAAGAAGATTCGTCTCAAATCTTATTAATATACAATAAAGCACTATTTCACACTAGCCTTTTGCCAAATTTGCGTAGTGATCCGTTCATGGTAAGATCATAATCAAGAATCAACGTCAAATTTTAAGCAAATGGGGGCCACAGTTTAGACTTACACACAATGGGAAATCGAGAGAGTAGAACCTCAAACCATAAAGATTACTACTTAAGCTGAGGCAGTTTCCCAAGGGGAAAGGGTCTTCGGATCGTTTATAGTTTAGAACTCTGCACATTCTCATCCTGATCTTCCTCCTACGCTGGAATTCACCTCTAAACACTCGAATTGGTGGAGATCAACTGAAACCTAAACAATGACCCGACTTCAGAAACTAATGATATTGGTGTAATTAATAAATTGCGCATGACATGGGGAGCTGAAATACTGGGAATTGCAAAGGGCGAGGAAAACGCATGCAACACAAGCAGAAACATAGAAGAAACCGATAGTTCAATGCAGGCACACCAAACAGAAATATGTACAATCAGCCACGCCGCAGCAAGAAACGATAACCAAGAAGTAAGTCTCCAATAATACACGTCCCCCCAGGGAGGAGGACAGCATGGTAACCGGAGAGTCAACAGGAATAGTGTTGACGAGATCCCACATCCGTAGTTAGCCGCTCCTTTTCCTGATCCACTTCCATTCTCCTCGCGATCAGTAACAAACGGAAACCCCTCCAACCCGTGTGATAAGGCGTCGTTAGTGCACCCACGTCCCCCTCCTCCAAGAGTCACCTCGGCCTTGATATGGAAGGAGGAGTATCCATAGAGAAGAAAGAGAGCATGCCCATCAGATCTCTTCGCTCCAATACATGGAGCAGGGCGCTCTACGGCAGAACTCGGATGTGCGGGATACTCCAAGAATCGAACCATACAACAGAAAATTGTCTCTTCCCCTGGAACCAAAATACGACAAACAATAAACAATAAATAGTAAGGACTTAGTTTCTCCCAGACTCCAAAAATGACGGAGTTCAAGAAACCTGCATCATGGCAACACAATAAACAACGCTCGGACACTCCGAGCATTTGTTGCTTGGGTCACCACAAGAACCACAAACATAGATGAAGAATGCACTAAGATGTCCATCAATCAGAATATTCCATATGTTCTGCCATTTCAAAGATTATTAGCATAGAAAAGCAGTTCAGCCAAAAGAGTGTGGAACCATCAGTCACCAGAATTGAGATCTACCTCTTCCTTGGTTTTCACAAGCATGTACATCCCAGATCAGGATTATTGATAGAAGAATTTGCTGCAACAACATCATATCTTACAATCTCTTGATTTGTGCATTCAACACCATAACCCTGTAATGTCAAAATGGATGAAACACAAAATAAGACAATGCTTGTAATGTTGAAATGGATAAAACACAAAATAAGACAGTTTTCTTTTTGTGGTTTTTTTTCCCCTTTAATTTGGAAGGAAAAAAATAGTGAATGCAAATGCCAGTACTCACCTCCCGGTGCATATCCACACAGCCCTCAAACCCCTCCAACTGAGGGTGCCATTTAAACTGAGGGAAATCCTCAGCATTGCATGTTACATCTGAACCATGGAATGGCTGAGCAAAAATAGGAGGATTGGAGATGATGCCAGAACAAACTAAACCATTGTTACCACCCAGATTAAAATATGAGGAATCAAAATACTTCATTGGATTGACCAGCCTCACTATCACAATTTACTGCAGTCACAAGATCTTTCACCCCCATCCCATGACAATTTTCATCATCTGCAGATACTGAAGTCCAGGGACCCTGAGCAGCAATAATATGATCAAATCCCTCTGAATTATTGTGTCCAGATAGACCAAGACCATCAATTGAAGTCAATGGAGCAGCAATATCGTACAGCTCCATAAATGGTTCAAATGGATGAAATATATTTGCATCAGAGTTAATGAAAGAAAAGTCATCAACGTGATGATATGGACTAAGGTCTTCTAAACCATCAAAGGTATCATCCTTTTTATTTTCAGCATTGTGATCTCCATCAAGATTGATGTTGTCAAAGTTCTGGAAACAGGAAAGATTTAAGTTACACAATGAAGAACAACAAATACTAGTTATACAATAGAAAGCTAAGTATCAGTCATCAATAAATCCTATAGCTGATGAATGACAGCAAAGAGTGTTGACATTCTGCATTGATTGCTAAAGACAAAGTAAAGCCCGATCCCCCAAAATTGACCCAAATGGAAAAAGAAATAAAAATAGTAAGAACATGCTTCTTTAGCCATCAATCTGAAAAAAAAAAAAAAAAAAAACATTGAACCAAGAGAGAAGTGAAGAGTTCAAGAAGCCATATCATAAAATCCAAAAGCAAGGGCCCATTCACTAATTTCATTTATCCAATATTAAAAAGAAGTCAGTACAATGCCCATGCCAAACAATAAGAGCTTAGAACAAGCTCTACCAATCACAAACATCTTGCCTAAGTTTAGCATCATATGCTAGTTCCTTCTCCCTCTTTTTTGGTCTCATTTGCCTCTTGTCAATTGATAAGTTCTCATGTTAGTAGCTCAAATTTGTCTAACACAATATTGGGTTAGTAAAGTAGAAACTCAGTTCCATCAATTTTACTTATACTTAATTGATGAGTCATCATCCAAAAAAGTTCATTTCATCTGATGGAATACTATGATAGGAAAGTATTATTCATCACTAAAAATTGTCCAGCGCAGAAATTATTATTTCTATAGATAACTTACAAGAGGGACAGCATCTGACAATTGTTGATTAATCCCATAGCTATCTACCTAAGCAGAGCATGCCATAAAACACCACCACTGTTTTAGGATCATCTACCTCTTCTTGTTGCTTCTATTTGACAAGAGATGATCAATTGCATACAGACTCCAGTAGTGACAATTAATAAGCTGAGTCGTATAATGTTCCTCAACTTAGATTAGAATCATCAACATATAGCCAAACACCATGGGAATTCGGAACCTGTGCATCTAATCAAAAATAGTTGGTTTATGCCTTAATTGGTTAAAGAAATTACTCCCCCATAAGATGACTGTGTAAAGAAAGTGGTCACTAAATGGCAGATACCAGGCTCAGAAGGAAGTTTGAAAAGCGTCAGCAGAGGGTACATCAGGTTGACAACAGAATACAGCGATACACCATACTGACAAAATTTTGTATAATATAAAAAAGATTATCGACATTTTTCTTAGACAGGAAAAGAAAATTATCAACAAATGAAGAGCTGCTTAAACAAAGCATTAGCACAATAAAGCAATTATTATCAGTAGGATAGTCATGAAGAGTAAAGAACTGATACAAACCTCAACTCTGTCATTCTCACAGGACGTTGCTGGGATATCATCACCAAAGATCCCATTTGAATGAAGATATTCATCATAGATTCTGAAATCCGCCATTGTGACGTCATTGGCAGGAGCTGGTGGAGGCACATTGACAACAGAAGGTGCCATCTGAGATGGTCCAGCTGGGCATGCATTAGATGTGGACCCTACACAATATCGCTCAGAATGCTGCTGCATATCAGGTAAAATAAATTCTCCAGTGAAACCGCTAGCAGAGGGGACATCAACTTCTTCGTCGTCATCCCATTCTTCTTCATTGAAGGGTGCTCCATACTGGGCACCATTTCTTGGACCACGACCATCTTTCTCAAAGATCTCGCAAATTACAAATGTGTCCTGCACTCAGGAAAGTTCAGTGATCAGTGCTGTATCCTGATAAGGACAAATATAAAACTAGTTCAGCAGCATAGTCACAACATCAAATATATCCATCAATGAGATTGAACTACTAGAAAATCACAATGGGAAAAAAAAACTGAGGATAAAAATATGTGAAGATCAAAATTTTAATGGTAAAGAATTGGTTAAAAAGTCTTATAACAAGAGTTTATTATTGACCAAATAATTAAATTCCAGGTACAAACCACTAAAAGGTGTTTCAAGTATTGGTATTGTGCTAATTCATTGATTTATGGAGTAATATGTTAAGGAATGCAGTATGTGCAAAGAAGAAAACATATAAAACAGCAATTTGCCATTTATGGAACTGTCAATTGACCAGATTATGGGGTTATTCATCAATTTATGGTTGGCAAGTATGTACATGCACATAGGCATGCATAAGTCCACATGAACAGCCAGCCAAGCATGATTCATAAGCCAAGATACCTATATATACACGTGCCTGCCTTGGTAAAGTAATTACAACTGTCTAAGCAGATGATCCAGCTCACAAACAAAGACATGAAAACATTAAAAAGTCTAAGGATAAAACATTCAAAAAGAGTCTGAGACAAATAAAGGAAAAGGCAACTTCAATAAGTGATGGCTAATTCACTTTGCAGCAGAAGATAACTCCCCTGCCTTCAAACATATGGTGCTAATTTACCATTGTGAGTTAACAGACAAACAATCATAAAGCCCTCATATGTTATGAAAGAAGTGCATGGAGTATTCGCCTTAACAGCTAATGCTCTCAAGAAAATTAAGACCATAGTGTGGCTCAAATGGTTAATTGTAGAAAAACACACAGCCTTTCTAAGCTACATAATAACGCAAACCAAACATCCTTTGTTTCACCAAATTCTCCCTGCCTCCTCAATGCAGCACCAGGTACAAGTAAAAAGAAAGCATACTGGCATAGTGCAAGCAAAAAATGAGCAGAGCAGAGTTGAACAAATTACCAAAAAGCAAGAGGTCGACAGTATTTATTGAGACTCTTGATGATGTGCACTGAAAAACTAAAAATACCATAACAATCACAGGCAGGGGTTTGGCAACATAATTAGGACAAGATAAACCCATATTAATAAGCAAACTAGAATTGCAAACTTCATAACAAATGAAAGAATTCAAAAGACAATGGAAGTATATAAATTTAGGTGGGTCAAACATCTCGGACAAAACCATGTGGGAAATCCCAATCAAGCCAACTAGGCTATACAACCACATCTAAATATGATTATCAGAATAGATAAGCCCAACTAGCTTTGCTTATGGTAAATGACTGTAACACGACAGCTCCATATGATGAGTGACCCCATATAAATGTCCAACAAGAATGATAACAAACTTGCCCAAACATAATTTTCACACAAGGAGATCTGAGTTCCATGAGAAGAGGATTTGCATAATCCTCATCAGAAAAGGACAAGGCAATACCTGAGCCACCCCTTTCGTCTTCAAATCCTCATCCTCAAGCCTATACTCATGCATCACCCAATCCGTTCGCTCTGTCTTAGTACGATGAAAAATTAAGCTTCTTATCTTTCCCACAGTTTTGCCGTTGTAAATTACAGGCCTATCATTTCCAGTAGTTTTCCAGAACCCATAATCAGTTGATCGATTTGTTCTAGCGCCAGTTGCATATTTCCTCTCACGGGGACAGAAGAAATACCACTTCAGATCTCTACTCAAACGAGCATGACCTGAAAAGGGGAGCAAAGAATCATATTTAGCATATGCCGAATCATGTCACAAGCCAAAAAATTCAATCTGAACCCACATACTAAACAGATACAGAAAGAAAGTTCCAAATACCTGGAAGAGCCCAAGGAGGAAAATTATATATATCAACCTCCGCAATTGCTTCATTAAGAAATCTCTTTCCCAGCACTTTCTTCTTGAGATAATAAAGGACCAGCTCATCATCATTAGGGTGAAAACGGAAACCCGGGCCAAGAGATCCCATCGCCATCGGAAGACCAAACTAAATTTCGGAGGCACTTGTAGCCATAAAGTTTCTCCCCACAAGCAGCACCAACTAGATTAATTTTTCTTAATTCCTAAAAACTGAGAGCCCCGGAGTCCTCTCTCCAGAAGATGTACACCAAGGTTTTGTAAAAAACGTCTAGAACCGAAACGTGAAAAAACTGTAAGGAAACAACGATCTGTCAGGTCCAGTGTCGAAAGAGGATCTTCCCAGTGCAGCAGAGCCTCCCGCGGATCATGAAAATGTAGACGAAAATGTAGACACAGTGAAGAAACGATGAGTGTCTCTCGCTCCCTTCAAAAGACATCTGGCGTGCGATAAAAACCCTGTTTTGAAAACCATTAGCTCAACTGCGCCCAAGAAAACCCTAACAAACAAGCAGATCATCAAGCACACCCCCGATCGCCCCCGAAACAACAAATTCGAAGAACTGAGAATCCACAGCACCCACGAACATAAAACCCAAATCCTCTCCAACACCCAACTGGGTACGCAACCCGAAACCCTAACCCTAACCCTAAAAGATCGAATCGAAATACAAATCCAAAGAAGGAAGATTTCACAGCATCCACGAGCATACAAACCCAAAACCCCTCCAAAACCCAACTGGGTACGAACCCCCAAACCCTAACCCAAAAAAGATCGAATCGAAACCCTCGGTCCGATCATTTACAACCAAGATCCTCTCTTGAAGAAAACTCTAAAGCCAAAACCGATCTTTCGCACGAAAAACAATCAAGCTCGCCCCTTTCGAGACGATCGAAGCGAGAAGGCCCCAACGCGAGGCCAAATTCAGCACGAAAACGGAGGAGAATCCACGAAAAGAGAGAGAGGAGGAAGCGGAGATCGCAGCGGACGAGACGATCCCCCGAACCCGATCGACCCAAGAATCGGGGAAAAGCAAGGAAGAAGAGAGAGAGAGAGAGAGAGAGAGAGAGAGAGAGAAGAGAAAAGATCCAAGAAACTATACCCGAATGGAGAAAACGCGGCCAAGAGAATTGGAAAGCAGGGGGAAGCGAGAGACGAGGTGGTGCGCTTGTGGAGGAAGGGAGGGAGGAGGGAGGGAGGGAGAGGAGGGAGATGGAAGTGGAGAAGGCGAGGGGGGAGGACTGGCCAGAGCTGCTGTCTCCCGTTTAAGTAGAGGGGAGAAGTGAGAGAAAGAGGAGAGAAGAAGTAGAGAGAGAGAGAGAGAAGAAGAAGACTTGTCTCTCTTTGGGTCAATGCAATGCTAAATTAATTTCCCTTTTTATCTCAATGTGGGGAAAAAGAAGGAAAAAAGATCTAAAATGCAGCACCTTTCTCCCTTTTGCTTTTAATCTTTTTCTAGGATTAGGATAATTCTTTTTATACTGATCTTGCTTTTCTTCTTTTTTTTTTTGAAATGGAAGATGTCAAAGCATGGAGGTATGTGAATATTCAAGCATCATTTGCAAGTTCTCATAATTTTCTTCTGATTATTAAATTTGCGAACATAAAATTAATTTCCATATAACTTTTGGTTAAAGTTAATATATCTTTATCTTACCAAAAAAATAATTAATTTTAGTAAAGAGCTATTTGTTAATAAGGAGAATACATTCATTTTAGGATTCTTCATTATTTTATGTAAACAAGAAAAATAAAATCCAACTCAATCCACAAATTTGTTGCTCAATTGGCATTTATTTTTATTCGTTTTGCATTCAATCCACAAAATAGCTTTTCAAAAAAAAAAGTTGCACTTTACTTGATTGATTTTTTTTTATTTCGCAAAAACAACCATTTTTAAGTTTCTCGTGAGTATAATTATATATAATTACTCGAATACTATTAAAGTTGCAAATTACAAAAGAAAAAAATCAAAATTCGGTGCAAAAGAGAAAAATATTCACACGAAAAAAGGAAAAAAAAAAAACAGAAGAGGTAAAGCTTCCTACTCTTCGTCCATCTAGAAACCCAAAGGAATATAATTTAAAATAAAAAATAAAAAAATCCACGTATTGAACGCGTCTATTGTAAGCTCCCGCCTCCCGCCTAAAACGTCCAACAGCTCACTACTCCCACACGCCTCTTGCAGGAGAAGCTTCCTTCGAAGGTTGCGAAACGACGCCCCGTTTTAGCAACGAGACCGAATATCCATTCCTTGCTCTTAGGAGAGATCCTCGCGCAAGAAATTGACAGGTGGCAGGACCGGAGATTGCTGCCTAGCCTCGTCCTAAAACGGGGTGTCGTTTCGCACTCTTCGAAGCAAGACACGATTATAAGGCCGAGATTAAATGTCGATAGATGTACGGGTGTGTCGACGATTCGATTTTCAATTTGGTTTGGGATCTTGGGAAATTCGAACCAAATGAACTATTTAAATGTACATTAGCTTTGACTTTGAGTCACGCCTCATAAATATTATAACCCGAATCAAAAATTCAATTCAATTCGAATCGATTTTTGGTTTTATTTGATGAAATATTAAAAGGAAATTTAGGTTTAGTTCGTTTTTTTGGAAAATCATTTTTCAGACTTCGTGGCGGTCGTTCATGAAAGATAAACTAGTTAAATTGAAAAAACTCATTCAAAATTAAGACAAATATTTTCCAGTTCTGAGAAAGTGGAAAACAGTTTGCACTTTCTTTATTTCATCTTTAGGCTAAAACACTTTTTCTCGTAATACGCATTTTCCCTTTTCTTATTTTTTATTTATTAAAAAATCGAGTTTTTAAATTTTTTTCCTTTTCTTTCTTTTTCCTTTGCTTCCTCCTCGGCTGGTCGCCGGCACCGGCGGCGGCCGGCCACCGATCGTAGGCGAGCTCGAGCCTCGCCACAGGCCGGCGAGGTCAAGCTCGCCAGATTCCGACGAGCGAGCTTTTCGTCGATCCGCAAGCTCAAGTCGTGGCGAGCTCGCCGCCGACTCACGGGAGCCAGATCTGGCGAGCGAGCTGGCCGCCGAATCGCAAGCTCGAGGCCTCAGCAGATCTGGCGAGCGAGTTGGCCGGCTACTCGCCGGGGCCAGATCTGGCGAGTGAGCTGGCCGCCGAATCGCGAGCTCGAGGCCTCGCCATTAGCGCCTCGCCATTCGCGATTCGCGGGGGCCAGATCTGGCAAGGGGGCTCGAGGACTCTGCAGATCTGGCTTGCGAGCTGACCGGCGACTCTAGAACTCGAGGCCTCCCCAGTCGCGGCGAGCTGGCCGTCGACTTGCCGGCTTGAGTCCTCGCCAGAGCTCGCCGCTGTTTCGCAAGCTCGAAGCCCGCCGTGGACGGTCGCCGGCCGTCGCCGTGGCCGGCGCCGGCGACCGTCCGAAGAGGAAGGAGCAGGAAAATAAAAAAATAAAAATACATAATTGGATTTTTTTTAAATAAAGAAATTATTAACAGGATTACAAGAAAATAAAATCGAATTTTCTTGGCAGAAAATGTTTTCTAGTTCATTTTCAAATTTTAGATGAACAGTAAAAAATATTATCAATTTTCTGAGAAATAGCTTATCCAAAAATATTTTTCCCTAAATATTACATTTTTTTGAAATAAATTTTATTATCAAATTATTAAATTAAAGAAATTGTGTAAATTGCAATATTAAGAGGAAGAGCAATTTTCAGTTTAGTTTCCAATCAAATTAAAAAAACAATTATTTTTCGTTAGCCAAATTGAACCGAAAGCACACACAAATTCGATTTGGTTCAATTTTCCAATTCAGTTTTGATATCCTAGATGAATTGTTATAAGATTTGAATTCACCGTCACCTAGAATTTGAAGTCTAAGATCACATCATTTGGTTCAGTTTGACTTTTCAAAAATTTCAAACCAAATTATACTGAATCATTTGGAGCTGCATTAACTTTGAATGGAACTACACCCCAAACCATATACTAAATATAACCCCAGTCTTCGGACGGATTTTTCGGTTTTCTTTTTTGAAATATTAAAAAGAGATTCAATGAAAAGGTCGAGAGATTGTGTAAATTATAATATCAAGAATGAGGTGAACCAAAACTATTTGAATTGGAATAAAAAAAAAGCGGTTATTTTTTTCATTATTCAAACTGAAACTGAAAATGCACAAAAAAATCTATTGGGTTCGATTTTCTGATTCAGTTTGGACGCCCCTGGATGGATGATGATGAGAATGTGTAACTTTCATGTTTATCCCGAAAGAGCAAAGAAGAAAAGTATCCTGGTAAAGGGACAACAATGTCATCGGCCGTGTGGGAAAAGGGAAGGAGACTTTAGGAGGATGGAGACTTCAAGGTGACGAATCGTAGATTCACCTCTGCATACGGTGCATGGATATACGAAAAAGACCAATTAGTGAAATAGAGAAATATGATTTTGTGATAATCTTTAATATATTGTAAGAATAATAATATATGTTGAATTATGAAAACTCAAATCATGTATAATTATAAATTATTGTGAGATTCACTTCTTAAAAAGTTTGTAGCTCACAATAAATTGTTTTTCTCATAGTACTCCAAAAACTGTTATGCTAATAAAACCCAAATGAATATGAGTAGACGTATAAAATGAGAGCAAGTGCATTGGCTTAAAGGAGAAGATCACGAGACGAGGTTTATGGTCGGAAAATAATTTGAAGGAAGCTCTCACTTTTCGCCAAGAAAATGAGCCTGTTTGTATCCATCATGTAGCGTTTCAGACCCATAAGCAAAAGTATCTACCGTTCTTTTGCTTTGCTTTGAGAATTGATTGAGGAGGAGCCTATAGAAATCATCTTCCAGAAAAGTTCGGACTGAATAACATCAGGGCCAACTCCCGAACCCCGCATTGAGTCCCGGCTTCAAGATCCAATAAGGAGACGACAGACAATTTACGTCAACATCGGTAGATTTACAAGGACTCTAATTTACGTTGTGTTAGCTCGACCAATGCCTGTTCTTTTAACAGGTCGTTGGGGGTGGTCTCTTTCGAGCGTAAAGCCGGGAAGAATGATATGGTGAGAAGGACGACGGATTCCACTCCTTGTTAGTCGATAATGCTGGACCACTGATATCGACGTTAGTAAAGGTGGTGATGACTAAAATTTTCTCTTGAACTTGTGATGGGCACAAGCTTGAATGTCATTTTCCTGAGTGACTTTCCGTGTCGGCCTAAAAACTCGTGGAGATTAAAGCAAGTCGTCTTTTGCACGCCAAGAAAAACAAGTCGTACCCTTGTCTTGATCCCAGCTGATGATCATGTAAAAGTGACAGAAAAAATCCCTCGAAATCCATTGGCTGCGAGCGCGCCGAGTTCACGCAACGCTTTTCCTTAAACAGAGAGCCCTTGGCCATCTAAATTGCAATGCCCCAACTCAGCAGAGAACAAGAATCCTCCCGACATTGGGGGCTTTCCTCATGTCGATGACATGAAATTACTCGTGTTGAATTTAAACCTGTGAAAGGAAATGATAGGAGGATTAAGAGAAAGCTAGTCATTGTTTCAAAGTGTTACTCTTCTTATTCCATGGGTGATCTAAGCTAGGAGTACAGGATGCGGAGACAGAAGCCTTCACAAAATACGTTACAGAGTATGGAAAAGAATCTCACAGCATGTGAGAAGAGAACCAAGGAAAGCATCACACAAGATCTTCAAAAAATTATTCAGGTTATATCCTCGTAAAAATATCAACTTTGACCTCACGTTACCTATTAGTGGGTGAACAATCCAATACAAGGTGAATTCTACTTCACAACGATAAGAAGAGCTGACATCAAATGATCAAAAAGCAATGTCACTATGAACGCTTGATTGCCACAAGCCAATTATCCATGTGATAACTTTTCTAATACCTCTAACTTCAAATTCCAAATAAGGCTATGCTTTCACAATTTGTGTTCGTACTATAAATTAGAAGAATGAACTTTTATCATTTTGTTCTACACGGGATTTCTATTTTTGTTGAGTTCATCTTAGGACATATGCATTATCTTTTAATAGATGTGTCGTCTCAGTCAAACTTCTCACCAGACAATGTCTTCTGCTTGGATCGACTTGCATGCATGGACCTTAGTTTCAAAAGAAGGGGCATTGCCCCACCTTTGTTCCACAAAATAAGTGAAAAAAACATTGAAAGTAATGGTATTTCACTTTGGCTGTTTTCGGCTCCCACTTATCCCACACCTCTCAAGTCATTTTAGAAAGTCGGACTAGAGTCACGCTCGAGAGGGTCTTCTTTTTGCACTGATAGGGACAGTCAAAGAATACTAGATATTGTGATGAATTGCACTCGTGGTCACACACACACACACATACACCCCGAGAGGGAGAGATCTGTCCGACAATCATCTGTTCAATATGCAGGTGCCTACCTTCAATTAAACTGTTCTTTTCTTAATTTTGCACTTTACTCGATTGGTTATTTTTTATTTCACGAAAACAATAATTTTCAAGTTTCTCATAGGTATAATTATATATATTACTCGAATGCTACCGGAGTTGCAAATTACGAAAGAGAAAAATTGAATTCGGTGAGAAAGAGAAAAAGAAAAAAATCACCCAAAAAAAAAAAACGGAAGAGGAAAAAACATCTGGTATATAATGACTTCCCAAATGGTCCATCTAGAAACCCAAAGAAAAATAATAAAAAAGAAATCCACAACGCGTCTCTTCTAAGCTTCCGCCTAAAACGGCCACCATCTAACTCCCACACGCCTCTAGTAGGAGAAGCCCTGCTTGGAAAAGTGCGAACGACACCCCGTTTTGAACAGAATAATCATTCCTCGCTTTAAAGAGAGAAAAGAGACCAATTTCCGCTGATCTTGCAAGTAAAATAGAGCAAGACACAACAATTCGGATTGATTTGGGTTTCTGGAATTCGAAAGAAATCGAATTATTTTAATGTATATTAGCTTTGAACTAAACTGCACTCAGTACTGAATAAAATCAAAATCGAAAACTTGGTTTGGTTTGGATTGTTTTTTTTATTTTCTTTGATGAAACACTAAAAAGAGATTCAAGCTCCGTTCATTTTAAAGGAAAATAACTTTTAGAAAAATATTTTCCTAATTTTTCGACAGTCGATTTACAAAAAATAAATTAGTCAAATAAAAAAAAACATCATTCAAGGGTGAAAAAAATATTCTCCACTTACGAGAAGAGCAGAAAATATTTTGCATTTCCTTTATTACATCTCCAGGCTAAGCACATTTTCCTTTTTCTTTTTATTTATTTACTTAAAATTCGATTTTTTTAGTTATTGTTCTTTTTCATTTTTTTGTTTTCCTTTTCTTTCTTCTTCCTTCGCTTCTTTCTCCGCTAGTCGTCGATTCGTAGGCTCAAGTCCCAACAAGCTCGACACCGAATCACCAGCTCGAGGCCTCGCTAGTCGCGACAAGCTCACCAAATCTAGCAAGGGAGCTCAAGGACTTGGCGGATCTGGCTTGCGAGCTCACCGGCAACTTGCAAGCTCGAGGCCTAACCAATCACCACGAGCTTGCCATCAACTTGTGGGCTTGAGGCCTCACCAAATCTAGCGAGCGAGCTCCCCACTGATTTACAAGCTCGAGGCTTGCCATGGACGGTCGTCGGTCATCGCGTGGCCGGCAACCATCCGAATGAGGAGGAGGATGAAAATAAAAAAAAACTAAAAAAAAAAAATAAGAGAAAAATACATAATTCGTTTCTTTGAAATAAAAAAAAATCATTAAAAGGAATACATGAAAATCAAATTGAATTTTCCATACCGAATGGCAAAACATGTTTTTTTAGTTCATTTTCAAGTTTTAGGTGAATACTCAAAAATATTATATTTTCCTGAAAATATTATCATTTCCTAAAAACGGCTTATTGGAAAATATTTTTTGAGAAACGCTACGTTTTCCAAGAAACGAACGGAACCTTAAAAGAAAAGGAAATAGATTGTGTAAATTGTAATATTAAGAAGAGGGGCAATTTTCAATTCAATTCAATTAATCGAAACTATCTAAACAAGGTTAGAAAAATCGGTATTTTCTTTTATCCAAATTGAATCGAAAGTGCATGAAAATTCAATTATTCGATTTAGTTCAATTTTCCATTTCGGTTTTGATACTCTAGACAAATGGTTAGATTTGAATTCACATGTTTCCTAGAATTTGAGGTTTAGGATCCCATCATTTGGTTCGATTTGGCTTTTCAGAAATTCCAAACCAAATATAACCCTAACCAAAGACTCGGTTTGGATCAATTTTTCAGTTTTCTCTTTTTGAATTATTAAAAAGAGATTTGATGAAAAAGTGGAGAGACCGTAAATTATAATATCAAGAGGGGGTGAACCGAAGCTAGCTGAAAATGGTTACTTTTTCATTATCCAAAGTGAACGAAAATGAACGAAAATACATGCAAATTCTATTCCGTTCCGTTTTCTGATTTCTTCGATTCAATTTTCTGGTTTGGTTCTAACAATCCCAACTGGATGGTTATAAGATTTGATTTAGCACGTCACCTAGAATTTGATGTCTAGGATCCCATTAGCTGCTAGAATTTGATTTTCATCAGCAATGTTTGGGCTGATTAACCCGACGTCGAGCGGGTGGCACTTGAAATGCAGTTTAACAGCTTCACGGAGAGCTGAAACACAGATGCACAGCACATGAAATCGCGGTATGCCATCATCGAGCATGAAACATTAATCGATGCATGTATTAGCTTGGCCCGTGCGTCTCCGAGAATGCTCAGATTAAACGCGTCAATATTGACCGTGGCAAGATAGTTTGAACATTGTTTGGACAGTATTGTGGTCGAGAAGGCAGCAACCTTCATCGCAGAAATCAAACCCCAAAAATGTACACATCCTTACAAATGATCGCATGCCTATAGCAAAGGCAGAAAAGGTAAAAAAAGAGGGAACAAAGGAAACTACATGCCCTTCTTTTCCCAACAATTCTACATGTGTGTTTGTTTCATGGAAAAATATAATGCGGGGAAGATAGATCTCACTGAACAACCAAAGCAGAAAAGGAGAATCGCATCTTCTTAATGCCGGACTGATTCACAGAAATTGGAGACTCGGAAACTTCACCGGCCACCGACGAGTCCTTTGTATCTTCCCCCAATAAAATCTCTCTGTACAGTATGCTCGTTTGACTATGGATGTCTAATGTAGTACCAATGCCTGCAATAAATGGATCCCAAAGTACCAAGGAAGAAAGGGCATCTTCTAGGGGACAGAAGCTCCGGCATAACAGTATAAGCTGATATGACTTCCATGATGAATTTTTTTCCGGCAAAGTCACATCATGCTCATCCACATACAAGTAGGCCACCCAGAAACCCAGAAGAATCACAAATCTTTGCAACCGTGAAAACACATGAAGGCATCCAACGGTGAATAAGGAGCCCTCCAAGCGCACACAAACCAGCCCAGTCAAGTGTGACGGGAACTTTCATACCCGGCAGCCACACCAAATAGAATGACCCAGCAATCACAAACTTAATCACTGCTCACAGTATCCCATTCAAAACCCTCTGATAGTAATCATACTGGCGTGTCCGCCATGCATCCAAGCTGCTACTAATTAGGGAAAGCACCAAGGATACACAATGCTGCCAGAACCAAGACACACTTGCTGTAACAACCATAACAGATAGAAGGTGCATCGCAATCATATGCATCAACTCAGAACTAACCTCTTCCGTCAAACTTAGGTGAAATCTCTTCCTCAAATTCTGAATGGTCCGTGGACCACCTTTAAAGCAAGGGAACCCCGAGTCCTGACCCAATCAATGCAAAGAGGTAAGTCATACGTCATTCGAGTGATCAAGACAAATAATTCTAATTCAGATTAAGGTCGGGGCCTGCACGTATGACTGATTAAAATATTGGTCTCAAAGAGCTCATGTAAACAACCTTATAGGTCGACCCAATGACCCCCAAAGTTGGATGAGAGGCTAGTAATAGTAAAACAATTACAATATTTCCACACTTTCAGCTCCTCAAGCCACTAAAAGTTCACTCACGAAATGCACATTTTCAGTTCAGTAATTACACAGTTTTCTTTCTGAGGAAAAATCAATTGGAATTAACTGATGTTATCTATTAATAGACCTATTTCAAAATCATGCTTACTTCACAGTCCCATGTTCAAGTAAATTCCAAGATGTTATCCTGATTCTTCACAAATCTTAGAATACAAGCATGTGCTGAAAAGCATTATAATAATCACAATGAATGGAATGTAAAATGCTCTGGCCAGACACAAAATCAATAGTTCCCATGAGGCCACCCATTGTATCTGTAAAATGTAAAATCTTGAGGATTCAGAGGACATCATGGCCAAATCTTTCGAGTCAATTGATGAGCTCTGGGTGGGCAATAAATAGCACTCCACTTACCTGCAACATCTCCACAAGCAAAATGATACGCTCTGCATGCTTGCGGCATGTAAGGAATCCTTGGATGCACAAAACCTGGAAGAAAGAATCATAAACACATGTAAAGGGAAGAAGACAAAATCATCTATTAAAATGAATAAGTTGCTCCCATACCTTAAAGTAGTCAAAAAATTCACTTGGTATTCCCTCAGCATCAGAATCCATGACCTGCCGCAGTTTACAATTTAAACCTCATTCAAATAGAAGGCAAAACTTCCGTGTAAATAAAAAGTAACAGAAAAACTGTGATGCAAGTCGAATGAAAACTTGTATCACCTCAAGAAGTTCACGTGTTAGTTTGAAAGGTGCACTCTCAAAATTCACCCCACCAGGTGAGTTTGACAGCATGAAGCCAAAATCAATATGAATAATATGCCCTTCTTCATCCAATAAGAGATTCCCATTATGACGATCCTTCACCTGACAGAGGGTGAACAAAATACAACATTCAACTTACAGTTGCCTCAGAAACCAAAATCAAAGGCTTAATGAATGGCAAAAAAATGAAGACAAATGATAAGCAATCTATATTCAAGATCCACATTGATTAGCAGAAAAATTATTGCTCATGCAGCACACAAACAGAATTCTCAGAAAGAATTGAGATATGAGAAACTTCAAGAAAAAAAAATCAGCAAAGATAACCTTCAATCATTGAAAAACTGACAATAGTAGAAACTGGCCAATCACTTAGAAAAGAACACATAATCGCGGTAAGAGTTTACTTTAAGAGGCAAAAATTGAGAAAAAAATGAAAAACTCAAAGTAAAACGATGTTTCCTGGAAAATAACTTCCTCGGTAATGCGTGCTAGAAGACGCTCAGATCAGCAACAGACTTTTGAGTTGGAACAATCTAGTAAAAACTGACCAATCAACTTAGAAAGAAGGTCCATCAATCGCTGAAAGAGTTTACTTTGACAAGCAAGAAGTGAGATAAAAATTATAAGACTACAATGACAATGATGTTTCTGGAGCATAACATCCTCATGTGTGCTATAAAATGCTAGAAACAGCAAAAGGTGCAGTATTCCAACTCATCACCCTATCTTTATTCTTAACGCCCAAAGAGTATGGAAAAGAATCTCACAGCATGTGAGAAGAGAACCAAGGAAAGCATCACACAAGATCTTCGAAAGACTATTCAGGTTATATCCTTGTAAAAACATCTACTTTGACCTCTGTTTCCATATGCTCCAAACAATTCCATTTTAGAAACTGAAAGTGCTCAGAGGTCCAGAAAAGTGGAGCATCAGAAATATATGTGAAAAACATGAACTCTCATTATTGGATACATGCATGTGGAGACTTTGAGGCATTGATGCAATTTATTCTAGCTGTAAAAGTTTATCAGTCAACTACTGCATATAAATAATGCTACAATTGCTTAGAAACTTCACTAAGATTCCTTTGTTCATGTTTTGGCCAGTTCTAAATCACAACGAAGAATGAACCACTGGCTTATGATCCCATCTCTAGTACCTCAATCAACTGTCCACCTCATTGCCACACTATGCAACGAAATGCTCAGGTTATACCAAGGTAGTCAAACTGGTTTTTCCACTTAAGATCAGTGAAGTCCCTATAATATTGAATCCTCAGACCAAATCGTAAGATTTCACAAACTTCATAAAAGAACTTTAAGAAAAATTCTTAGACTCAGTCAAATTTATCATGAAAGTCTACATTATTAAACTCAACAAGAACCAAGTACATGGTCCATCTACTAGTGACATCAACACCACAATTGATGGCATATATATTATGCAGACATCAACTAGCTAGGTCTCACATTATGCAAGTAAATCCACTTAATAATACCTGAAAATGGTTTTTTGGAGTAGCTAAAACCTAATGATGTTATAGTACCTCAGAAATTTAAATGAATTCACAGGTAAATCTAAATTGCATTCTCTAATTACCAGTACCACCAAAAATTAACTAGATAATATGTTCATGAAAACTTAGGAAAAATAATATACCCATCCATGCATAGTGTTTTGATCTAAGATTTCAATTCTTCTGTCTTCTTCTGTCCGACGAAATGATTCATCAAAATAATGCTTCTATGCAAGGCAACTCGCAATCTTAATGGTTCCAACAATTTAAACTGATTTTACCCCTACAAACGATTTCAACCGAGTTAACATGATTCACATGATCTGGCTCATAAAATCTCTTGATTTTATAAGTCAGATTGTGATTTTAAATACAATGGATTATATATTGCATACATATTGTATTGATCATGCGCATTTTCTTTATCTGAGAACAGATATTGAGAAAGGAGGCTCTCTTACCTGAAGAAGGTAGCAAACTAGCGAGTAACCAGCCATGCTTTCGACAAAATTTCTCTGCAGTAAGGAAAAAGTTTACATGCAATCAGCCTTCTGAATGCTTGAAAGTATTGTTTTCATTATCAATCTCAAAATTCACAGGACCAAGGAATTAATTGTCTCATAGGGCATTCTGCAAGCAAGACAGCAAGATCAGAATAAAAGGAAGAACATAATATTCACATTTTCTTAGGGTTCAAAAATTCACCTTATTGAATTCTTCACTTAACACATGAGAGAGAGCAATGACTGAACCGATCTAATTTTTCTTTTCTGGCTGGAGTGAACTGATCTCATAGAAAATGACAAAAGAAAAAAATACACAGAGAGGAAGGTTCTCCTTTGATCTCACAATCACTAGATATGTGCATGGATGAGGGAACATTCTCACACCTTCGTGCACTTATCAGACATACGCATTGCCATGAAGCAAAAACCAACATATTTGCAAGCCTACACACAGGCGATTACTAATCCTTAACTTTTCGAGGAATCCTTCATCAGTGGTTGACAGGCCCACACTGCACTCTTGAGCAAGCATGCACAAAGACACACAACCAAGCACCAACACAAGCTCGTGTACAGTCAATTGAGCATACCAGCATGGACATGACCATACAATTGATGATAGAATACACTCTAGGATATTACCAGCTGATTAATTTGACTAGTCGGGGAAATGGTTATGCGTGCTCCATCCAGTCAGCAATTTATTTGCAATATTTGCCTACCTTGAGGTGATTTGACTAAAAAAAGTTTGACATCACTCGTGAACTCCTCGGCTAGTCTCAATGCTCAAATCGATCACTTATGTCACCATATTCCATCCACAAGCGACAACCTCCTTTCCCTCATATATTCAGAGGACATCATTTAAGAATGGAAGGAAAAAATTCAGGTTATATTCCACAGGAACAGGGAAGTGGCCATTTTTAATGTGCATCAAGTAAAAGAAGAGCATGTGCAATACAGCATACTAGAGGTTCATAGTGAACACAACCACCATCACATAAAAAGCCATAAGGAATTGTCAAAATTACAAGAGTTCATTGTCATGCAAACAGTAATTCCATAAGGCAGATCTAGAGAATCAAAGCACTTGCTAAATACAAAACTAATTGGCTGGACATTTATTGCTTACTCACAATATAAAAGCAGCCACTTTTTTACTCTCAAGAGACATAAATTAACAACTACTCCAATTTACACTCAGCCTAGACCTGCCTTTTAATCTTTTGCTTCTCTTTCATATTGATACTTTAACTTATCCTAATTACATGCATGGAAAAGTCCCTTGAAGAAATTTGGAATGGCAGTAATTACATATAGAAGCCAAAATTATTCCGAACTCCCATTACAAAATCTTCAGAATTTTTTTTATAACAAACAAAATAAAGAAATTGGTCACAACACAAAAGACAGCTCTGCTAGTAAAATCGCCTAATAAGAATCTCACAGGGAGGAAATAAGTGGTCGCAACAGAAAAGACAGCTCCGCCAGTAAAATCGCCTTATTAGAAGCTCACAATCTTGGGAAAGCAAAAAATCAGTTGTAGCCCAAAATTTACTTTTCTCAGCTACCTAATTACCTGGGCGAGCTTGAAACTTGGAGAATTCTCTTGATACTTTGCAACAAAGAAATCACGCAAACTAGCTATATTGGGATATCTACTCTTGATCGAATGAAGCGAAGCCTGTAAGACACTGCAGACTTAGCTTGGAGATTAACAGTTCTTTTTAATATTAAAAACACTAGAATGACAGCACAAACATACCGTATCTGGAATGGTTTCAATAAGAGCTGTGTAAGAAGAAGTAACAAGAACTTCATAAGGGCGCAACCAGAGAGGGAGCCCAGCCTCTTGGAAGATATCTAGCATAAAACATAATATGGCTTTTTTTATGAACAATGACCAACAAGATAATTTTGAATATAAAGGCAACAAACACAGACAGCCTAAATTGTCTGCATTGTGATTTATACCCAATACTGTATAATGATAAATCAAGGTCCAAGATGGAAAAAATGAAATTAGAAACGAGAACTGAAAGCTGCCATGACCAGAAGTTAAGTCGTAAGACTAACAGCAAATAACTAACCATAAAAGTGGGAGATGAGTTGCACAGCTAGATGCTCCTGTCGACAATCATCACCGCTCTTTACTATAATCTAAGAAAAGAAAGAAAGCAAAACCATTCGGTCATCTACAAGGCAAACTAACTTGCAAAGCTATGTAACAGTTACATATTACTGCTTGTGGAAATGAGAACATTTTAAGCAACATCTACCAACTCAAACCATAAAAATTTAGGCAATCATGGCCCATGATCATTTAATGAGTAAATTTGGCCAACAATAGGCACATCTCTTAGACAAGGCCAGGTAACAACTCCTCCAACTGTCTACCACCACTTAAATGCACCTAAGGGTGGCGATTGATGTCATATTGTTGCAATTCAATGCATTTTCCTTACATCTTAACAGAAACAACACTGAAAAGTCACTCTTAAACACAAGACCATGTCACATCAAGTTTGCATTTCCAGTAACAATCACCTAGTTTCTGTAGAGTTGCATCTATCTAACTTGGCCCAAAAAGTATCAACTTCTTGCACCATAAAGCACAGGCAAATATCTTAGTCTATTTAAAAAATTTAAGAATGACAAAAAAAGAAAAAAATTGGAAAAGGTGAATTATCACCTTAAGGAAATCAAACGAGTATTTCCATATAGGTTTTCCATCCAAAGATATCTTCTTGACAAATTTGCAACTGGAATATAGTATAGAAGAGGAACTGAATGTCTCATACAGACACGCGCATTAATGCACACATGCAACAGAAAGAATCAGCTCGCATCTGTGCACTCACATGTGCTTGTGTGTTAGAGAGAGAGAGAGAGAGAGAGAGAGATGAAATTTGTGAACAGAGGGTGTACAGCCAAAGGAACGAATCGTCACGAACAGCTAAGTTGGGAAATGAAAACCCATCTCAGAATAGAAATCGGCATGGTATCAAAGCACCAGAAGAACTGAAAGAACTGGCCCAAACAGTGCTTACGCTGATCTTATTGGGCTCAATGGTTCATACACTTTGAGTTGCATCTATTTATTCTTTCTACTTGAGTTTGCTTTTCAATAAGCAATCACACTTTCAGTTTGCAAAATTTTTCCTTTAGTTACCAATGCTTAAGAACTCTACCCTGAGTCACTGGTGCAATCATTCTTACAAAATTAGAGCCAAGTAAAGATCTAACACGTATTGCAAAGTGGTTTTGATGGTGAGGGGAAGGTGGAGTGTGCAGGTGTAGAACTTACAGAACGTAGGTCCCAACCGGGTAACTTTCCAAAATCTGAAGCTTTTCGGATTCTCTCCTTCTTAAACTCCCAGAGCTCACCAGCCAAGGCATCTCCGGCCTTGAGGATGCCCCCAGCCTTCAGAAAGTACGTAATTTACAAGTGAGATATATTCTTTAGAAGAAAAACTAGATATAAACCCAATTCACTGTCAACTCACCCTTGGCTGTGCTTCTGATGAATCTTGACCAGCCCCTTTCAAAGGCAGACCAGGAGGGGCTTCCCCTTTCGCCGCAGCTGCCTGTGTTGAGTAAAAACTTGGAAATAAGTCAACATCATCTAGATACTTAGCCCCACAAATATATTCAATCAAGCGTATCTCCATTCATTACACAAGCACAGACACATAAAGATATAGAGAGAGCCTTGGATTCACAATTTCCAGGTAAGCAGAGGCTAGTTACTTCATTCTGTGTCTTTCTAACAACCTCCCCAGCATGCTCTAGAGAAAAAGAGACAGATCTTTACAGTGCAAATGCTGGAAGGGTCTCTAGACTACGATTATATTAAGGATAATTAAGAGACAGAAAGTAGCGAGGACCCATATAAATACATAACGTGAGAAAAAACAGTCAAATATGGCGCTCAAGGTGGAGGGGGATTATTGATAATTGAATTCAAACCTAATAGGAAGGATAGCCCAACAGGGCAGCTAATCCTTATTGCTCCCATTTCTATGCAAGTTGTCCCGCACCAGTAACAATCATCCTTTCTCATTTCAAGTGATAGTTGATCAGGGTTAACTTCTTTCCACAAAGAAGCCAGTAGTAGTATAGCTTTGTTTTCCTTCCCAGGCCACCAATCCGTGTCCTCTACCTGTTTCTTTTTAATCATTGAAACAGACACTACCTTTCAATCCGTAATTGTTTCTCCCACACTGCTTTTATTTTTCAAACAGAAGGATTTTATCTAACTGTAAATGTCTCTTCCTCAGTCAGCGTCCATACCACTGAATTCATTTTAAAATCCAACTTCATATTGCTAAAATTCTCAGGGACCAATAAAACAATTGTTAAGAAAATTCTAAGGTTTCAAGTCCTAATGTTCCTCTTGCGTAAACCTCCAGGCCCCTATCTGTTACCACAGACTGACCATATGAGATGCCAATTACCTATCATGCCATAGTGAAACAAATTACTGTACCTGCATAAAAAGTTACAAGCTGAATGAAATTCAAACATCCTTTTCTGACCCAGAATATGAAAGCCATAATTCACATTGTGTACACACATTAAACTACCATGCTCCCCAGTTCTCTCCAGAGACAAGTTTAACACATCACGAGCCCTCTGTAACCACCCTTAAGAAGGGCTCTGTTCATCATGCTAGAGACTCAACCAGCAAACTATCTACACCAGCAGCTTCAACACTCATCATCGTCCGAGTGATACCTAAACTCCTCTACCACGCTTCTTGATTGATGGACAATTTACATGCATTGTAGAGCGAACTAAGATGACTCAACAGCAAGGAACAAAGAACCTTGCAAGCTAATAATTCTTAGACCCCCGGTGTAAACTGTGATGCAGTGAGTAAATAAAGTTTCTGGCGTCAAACAAAAGAACACACAGGAAAAAAACACCAGGTGCTAACTACAGTAAGAGGAACAAATATAAAATATACGGAAGACATAAAGAAACAACTTGTGACGCCATAGAAACATCAATATTTGTAAAATTGACGGAAATTCTGCCTCTATTGTGAATTGAGAGATTTTATGGCGAAAACACATCTTTGCTTTACCTTTACTTCTTCGATAGCAACTGTACTAGGAACTCGGCGGTGTTCCTTCCGCCGTGATGATCCTTGATCCTGGATATCTTCCATCCTCGCTCCCGGATCTGCTGTCAGAACAACTCTAACCCATTCCAAATCTGTTGTTTGTTCCCCTTCCCTTTGTCGACTGCTACCACTTTTCTGACCAGTTGCCTGATGTTTCATCTTCTCTACAGAAAGTTTCACATTAACAAATTTCATTTTGGCCTCTGACTTGTGACCCATTGCCTGGTCTATTGCTTGGGCAGCAGAAAAGGACATCCTATCAGCACTATTGCGATATATCTCTTGTGTAGTCCTTAATGGGCAAGCCCAAGGAGGTGGTGTTGGCAGTAGGGCATCTCCATTTGCTAGTGGAATTCCTCCTTTTGAAAGCTTTTGTGATCCACATGTGTCCTTACTATTGCTAAAAAGCAATAAAGACAAAGGGAATAAATGAAAAGAAACCAAGTAAATTAAGGTATCTACTTTAAATCATCTGGTCACAAGAATTCTACTTATAAGCAACCATATGTTTCATCAATCATCAAGCATGTTATTTCCCTATCTATTTCTTCTGTTAATTGGAGGAAATGGTAACTCAACCGGCCACTTGCATGCATCTTTCTGTAATAGTTGATATTAAACCGTAATGTTAGCTGTCATCTCGCTCCCGCCCGGGGGAGATAATATAAAAATATGACTAAAATTGGTTTCCACTAGTGACATAAACAAGATAATTAAGGAAAAAGAAAGAAACGACTGAAAAGTTTTATCTTAGTTAGACAAAAAATATGAAGGCTTAAGATAGCAACAGAGAGGTTCTTATCTTTCTTTCTGTTTCAATTTACATAGCAAATCATAGACTCTGATCATATTCATCACAAAAAAGAAATAAAATTGATAAAACAATGATTAAGATGACTAAAGGCTGTGCATTACCTGGGCATTTCACTCTTCAAGACTTCAGCACAAATTAAATAAGGTGCCTTTTCCCTGGAATTCAACAGAACAGCTTCATCTTCGGGTATATGAACCACACGATACATCCCCCTTCCCAGTGGAAAGCAAACACCTATAATAAATGATATGACAAAATCAACAAGGATACCGTACTTAAAGAAAGTGTCCCACCTGACAACAAGTTTAACGTATAACTGCAGAAACTGACCCAAAAAAATTAGGAACCTACTGCTCAATAAAATTGTAATAAGTTTCCCAGTGTCTAAACTCAAATCATTCGAACAGGAAAAAACGTCCTCTTTTAACCTAAGTACTTTCACACAAACGACAGTAGCACAACTGCCAACAAATTCCATTGATGTTCAAGGAACCTAACATATCAATAGAGGGTGTTATCCTTGGAAAAAAAAATCATCTTAGTGCAACACACTCTGTCTCTTGCGTAGCTCAACTTGTTAAGAGGTTCTGGCTTCACAACTTCTCTCATATGGCATAACTAAAAAACCTTTAAGGACCATAGACAAAAGCTCATTATATGCCTTCCAGAAGGCCATCTACTCATCTCAAATCACAACTCTATATCTTCCAAGATGCCAGGGCCCAACTCAAGTTTATTACAGCTAAGGCCTAATATCATAATTGATGAACCCAATAACAGCAGGAGATTCCCATTTCGTAATCCTTATGGTACACACGGCATTAGTAATAATCTTCTGCAAATTGTCAAGCAAGCATCCCACCAAACAAAACAAGGAACTCTAGTAGAATGTTGGGGCTCCATTTTATCCACCACTATTACATCCCCGGAAACATTCTAAAACTATGAGTTAATACTCATGCAAAGTCCACACTCGGAACGCGCCACCTCTCTCTGGTCAGAACCAGGCTCCATCAGCCTCCTTCCCATGACTTTGAGTCCGCTATACAGAAATTCAAAAAGAGAGACCAACTCATCAACTCCACATCTGGTGGGTTGCGCATATTCCGAGAAGTCGACACCCAAGATATCCTCCTGACATTAGATAACTGTGGCAATCATGGTATCTTTACTTCATTTCCATCAGAAAGGATGTTTTAAGAAAACCTCTCCCACACCATATAACATCACCATATAAAAGCCCATTTTGTAAAGTTAAGAATGGTAGATAGTAAATAGTTGAGCATAGTAGAAAAGGAAAAAATTAATGGCTGGTCTGGGTAAGCATGAGCAAATCAATTCTAAAAGGCAAAAATTCATATATACACCTGTTTTATAGATGTTTTGGTACACCTGCTTACAACTTACAAGCAAGAAAACAATCACAGCCTTTGACTCAATAAAGTAATAATTGGCAAACAAACAGAACAAGGGTAAGAAATAAAACAACAAAAATAGGACAAATGGAAGGCAAGGAAAGAAATCTGTTCCTTTTCTCTTTTTGTTCTTTAGCATTTTCAAATGGAAGTCGAAATGGCCAAACTAAAGAGGATCCAAAATTCATAGCAATATTTAACTTATGTTAGAATACTCTTGCGCCCCTTTTGTTTCATTGAAATTGCAAGAACGACCCTCTGTTCTGAAAAATTAGTCTCAAACACTGAGAACCGATTTGATCTACCATTAACCAAAATACGATAAGGTGACTTTATTGTGCATTTTTTTATCAATCCAAATTAGCTGACACGCTGAATTTTGTTATTCCAATAGATTAGTCAAGAGTAGTTTTCAAAGCACAGGAGTGTTCATGCAACTTTGCAGAAAAGCTAGAGAGTTGGAGATCTCATTAAAGTCAATATTAATGGTGATTCATTATTTCAATGAACCATGTCCGACCAAGCATGATCAAACAAGGATGAAGTTTCCTGTACCCACAGTCCTGTCATATCATACTAATACAGATACGTAGGCACAGTTCTCACAAGAAACCTCCTAAATGGCATGTTGGCAAAATCTTGTACCACTTTTGAACCCTAAAATATACTAGTGATTAGCCAAAAAACAAGTATTTGAATGCATTAAATATGAACGATGTTCCAAATGCTTAATTAAACGAAAAGAAATAAATGTACCTCCACTTTCTTGCACTTCAGCTATATGCAAGTTGATCTCCACAAGCGACTACAAGTGAAAGACCACAAAATTATGTTGCAATAAAATATTAGCAACAGTGACATGAAAAGGACTGACATGGCATTCAAAAAATTTAAGGAAAAGAAAAAAAAAGAACAACAACCTCCCGTAGTGCAGTTTTACGATCTTCCACAGGAAATATATCCACTAATCCATATGATGTCTCACACAATCTCTGCACAAAGTCCAATGACTCATGATATGTTCCTTTACGGAATTGAGAAGCATTTTTATATGGAAGAGGAGGCTTGGCATTGGTCTTGTCATCTCTCTCCTTAGGTGAGCCAGGGCGCTTCTGTTATAATCAAAGCAAGAAAATGAATGAAAAGCACGACACCACCACAAAAATAGACTTTTTCTTTGATCTTGTGAGATTTCTACACAGTTCACCTAGATGCACCAAGAGGAAACCAACTTGCAGTATCACATACAAGCGAAAAAGATGCAGAAGGAGGATCCAGCAATTCAAAGGCTGCCAAAAGGGGAAAAGCTTCCTCATGAGTAGCAAAACTAGTTGAATAACTATTCTGTAGCCACTTAGACAATTATTTTTCTTCTAAAGCTCCTAACTCCTATGTCTGTCCTCTCAAATTACCAAAAGAAATGGAAGAGGAAAAGCCCAGAAAGGTTGATTGGATTCTCATGTTTCAGATTATCCCAGAGTAGATGCTCTTAGGCAAACCCATGGCAAAATACCATGATAGTTACAGGTAGGTGGCATACCCAGTACCCTCATCTTACAAAAATGCCGCACCTAGTCTAACAGAAACATAACAGAAGGGAGAGAGGCAAAAAAAAAAAAAGAAATTGTCAATATGTAAAACAACAGAGACAACTGCCAGTAATGCAGATACAAAAATAAGCTCTGTCCTAGAGATTTATTGCCAAACGCAACATAGAACAAGATGCCAAACAAAATCATGTATTCTTAAGAAGAAATGAACGATAAACATATGCCTAATCCCCGATGCCATGACTACATATTGTACAAACCAACTATTAGACTCATGAAACTGACATCCTAAGGGACCAAATTAAAAAATGCCCAACATGTAAAACATTTTCAATGATGCAGGAGTTGTGACCTTTGTTTCTAGAATTTCTTCCAAAAATTACTGAACAAGATCTGAGATAATTTGCACATCATAGTGCACCTTGGCATTCATATAAAAATGGGTTATAGTTTGCCTCGGCAAAATTCACAAGTATGAAGTAACTGGTTAAGAGTATTAATTGAGAAGATTAGCAATTGGAGGGATCCACTAAAAGAGATAGAGAGGTGAGCTTTTCACTTATGGTATACATGGTCCAAAACAAATCTTCTAAGCATGTGCAATTGGATTATTAGACCAGAACCAAGTCTAGAGATCCTTGTTTAACTGCACAACAAAAATTAAAAAGTAATTGCACAGTGCATTCGTCCAAGCCAGCAGACAGTGAAGAGGCACCATATCAAAATTAGATAAATGGCTCCACCCAGGAATGAATGAGACCATTCAGTGTTGGTCTGTTGGAACCATACAAACCAATCCCAAATTCCTACTTCATCGTTGCCCCTCCATCTGATATCAATGTCCATTTCTCTCAGCAATCTATTACTCATGACTTTTTTCAGACTCCTTTACAGCAAAGGGAAGAAAACGGTGCAGACTATTCTGCAGTCACAACTTCTCTCAAATATCAATCAAGATAGAGAAATCAACATCAACACCTGCATGGGCCATAGATTGGAGTGGATGAAATTGTAATTCTATATCATTTTTGTCAATAAATGAGAAATTTCTGTGGGTTTACGCTAAATTGGCATGATTTAATTTTGCACATATAGGACAAACCAATGGCACTGATTCTGTTATTCTTTCCTAACTTATCAATTCATTGCTTGGCTTCTAAACTGTCAAATAGTCCATGTATCCACCAAATTACTCACTTGATTGAAATTACAATATCATTCTCATGATTCTAAAATAATAGCAAATCTTTGACGACCTATGATATTAGACAATGAGTAGCATTTCTAAGTGGAGCCTGAATACTTCCCTTGGTGCAACCAATCATGAATTAGTTGTACTGTTCTGAATTTTTCCCCAATGAAAAAAATCACACCACACACAAAATTTTCAGTAATAGAATTTCTTATTGAGCTTACCAATTTGTGTCCCCACCTATAAAGGAAAAGGGATTTGCTTTACTCCACTTCACAAACATATTCTCAGGGAGGGAGTTTCTATTTCTAAGGAGTTTCTATTTCTAAATTTTTACAGAGTAAGTGTGCAAGAAGTCCGTAGGACAATCTAGAAAGAGTACCATCCACAATTCCACATAAGGAGGTTGGAACTAGTGCCAGGTGGTTTGCTAATAGTGGGCCAAGAAATAATGAATGGCGTTGTTGTCAGGGGTTTCCAAGCAATTTTTCAGATTTGCCGAGCATCTAAAAGAGCTAATGCATTACCAAAACTCAAGTGTATTGCAATTGATGCATTAGTGTTTGCATGCTTAATGCTTTTCACTAGTTGTTTCCAAGACATTGATGCATTAGCCTTTGCATCTTTGCATCCTTAATGCTTGCTTGGGTGGAAAGTAATTGACTTGTATCCTATCAATAGGAAGGACTTCCCTACTGCCATGTCAACAATATTTCATTTTTACTGACCACAGAAATTCAAGTTATCTAAAAGATCATAAGCCAGTCAAAAACTAGGGAGTAGGGACCATCTGATCATTCCAAATATAAATTGTTCCACATGTGACTCTGAAAGATCAATACCTGACTCTCAACCAGCATTTTAATAACCTCCCAGGGGGCAATAGGAAAGAAACTCAAATTGTAAAAGCAACACATAATTTTATTTTATTTATAAGTAAGCAACACATCATTTGAAATAAGCAAACCTTGTTACTGATAAAATAAGGTATGCAATAGCTCGGCAATTCCAAAGCCAAAGATGGTGGCAAAAGTGGCAAAATGAGGTACTTTTCCTATAACAGCCGATTGCAATACAACAAATAAATAAACACTAACCTCATTCTGCTTCTTTGAGCCAAAAAGCTCAGAGTCCTCCACAGAGCGATCACGATCTCTAAACAATTTACGGAAAAAGTTCTCTGTCCCAGGACTGCTTTCAAATGAGTTGCCACCAGGGCCATTTTCACTTGGCATGTTATTTTTGGAATCTTCGGGATGCACTCTAAATAGTCTTCGGAACAATGAAAACTCCGAAGGCTCTTCTTCATCTATGTGGGCATTACCCTCTTCAACTTTGTCATTTCCTTCTTTCTTATCATCGAACTTTTCCCTAAATAATTTTTTGAAAAACCCCTCTTTCTCATCATCTTCAGCTGATTTCGAACATCTTTCTTCAGTTGTCCCCCTATCTTCATCGTCATTTCCATCCTTCTTATCCTCAGATTTCTCCTTAAATAACTTCCGAAAGAACCCATCCTTCTCATAATCTTCCAATGACTTTGAAACTGATCTGTCCTCTGAATCACTCTTGCTATCGCGAAATAATTTCTTGAAGAAATTATCTGAGCTAGATGTCAGTTCCTCATCCTTGCCTTTACTGTCCCTGAAGACCCTCTTGAAAAATCCCTCTGAACTAGTTGTCAACTCCTCATCTTCACCTCTACTGTCACGCAGAAATTTCTTAAAGAACCCCTCCTTTCCTGAGTCCTCATCATCCTTCTCCACTGACTTCCTAAACAATAATGCATCCCTAACCTTCGGACCAGGAATAAGTTTCTTGAAAAGATTATTTTCCTCGGGAGTTGACTGACCGATCTCCTCTTGCAAACGGTTCCCCGATGAAGGGGAAAATGAGAAGGACCTCTTCTTGCCGTCATCAGGCGAAGACGTTAGGGACAACAGCCTCTGCTTGGATGACAAAATCCTACTAAAGACCTGATTCTTATTGCTCCCAGGACTGGCAGTAGCATTTTGAGGCTGCACGAGCGGGGGCCACTCACCCGTCAGAGTAGCTGCAGTCTGACACTTCTCCTGAATCCTACCGATGCCATCGTTATCATCGTTATCCTCGAGCTCAGCCATCAAGAACCAGTGCACTTTCAAAGCGATCTTCAACGACTGAGAGCAAATATCAATCACAAACTTATCTAAGCTGGGGCTCGGCTTGTGCACCATCATGTAACATATCTGAAACAGGTAGCTCTCGATACCCGACAGAGGCAATGTGTACATCCTATTGCACAGATAGTCGCGGACCCCCGCGTGATTGTGCTTGTACAGATAGCTAACCGCAATCCACTCGCAGAAGAAAGCGGAGTTGAAGAACCTGATGAGCCACCCGGCCTCTCCGGAGTCGCTCGCCAGGAGAGTCCGGGAGGTCGAGATCTCCCGCGGGGAATCATCGGATTCCCCGATCGTAAGCCCCAGAATCCGCACCATTGTCGATCAAACTAATCAACAATCTACCATCGCCTTCCCAAAACCCTACCAATGCCACCTAAACTGACCTCCCTACCTATCCTCTCGAAATCCCCAAACCAGCATTCAACCGTACCTCGAATCGAAGCCGGACCTTCGACGCCACCACCGGCCGTCGAATCCAATCACGGCTCGGCGGATCCCCGGACTCCGGCGAGCGAGGTGGCGGGGGGCTCGAAGCTCGATGCGAGGTGGCTAGGGCAAGGCTAGGCCGCCGGATTGTCCTCTGCGAATGCGGGAGCAAAGCGCAGATTCGATCGAATGCGAGCCGGAGAGAGCGAAATCCTCGCCGGAGAGAGAGGCCGGCGTCCGATCCCGGCAGCTGGCGGCGGAATTCTTGCGCGGACGGCGGCGTATCGGCGGCGCTGATGGCGGTGGCGGTGGTGGTTGGGGGCTGTTGAGAGAGAAGAACAAGGGCGAGCCCATGATTTCAAATTCATAGTTCTGGGCTCCTTTTCTTTATTATTATTTATTTATTTATTATTAATTAATTAATTAATTAATTAATCAAGTGAGAAGAATCAAATCAGTGATTAATGATTTGAAAAAAAAAAAAAAAAAGAGAGACAAGGTTACATTTTTTTTTTTTTTTTGGTCAAATACAAGGTTACATTGATTACCAAACAATTGCAAATTGACTTTTCTTTTTTGGACATTTAGCCTAGCTTCAAGTCTCAGATCGTTTTATGTTCATTCATTTTCACGAACAAATTGAATTTTTGGCAACATTCTAAATAGGAGCCCTGAAGTGAGGCCGTTTTTTTTTTTTTTTTCAAGAGAGGATGTAGAGTGATTGACTGAGTGGTCAAATTTGTGCCAGATAGTGAACACATATAAAAAGATTCTTTTTGGTTTTCTTTTTTTTTCTCTCATTTCTTCTTTTCTCACTCATGCCAAGTCATTTCCGATATCCAATCTTACCCAACGTCATGAAGTCGCTAGTGAGCCTTCATGCAAGCATTGCCAATGACCGCTCCTCTACCCAACACTGCTCGACCACATTAATGATCGTTCTCTCTTCTTCCTCATGGAATGATCGCCATATTTCTGAGCTCTCACCGATGGTAAATTGTCATGCCGATCAGTGAGATGGTGACCATGGCCACCCTACCTTTGAGCTCACAATCATGGCCGCTCTCTTTCTTCTCCCCGGCATTGGCCATGGCCCTCTCTCTCTCTCTTCTAACTTGCGAGTCTGCGACCATAGCCGCCTGATCTCCGCCTTGGCCGCTCAAGTTGTAAGCTCCAGGCAATGGCCAAGGCTGCTCGAGAGCTTCAACACCGAGCGAGCCCCGACACCCCGGCCACAGAGGTGGTCGGCCTCGTGCAGCCAGCGGCCATCGTCGAAACGAACCGACGGAGGTCACGACTTCCATGGACATAGGTCGAGAGCTTCACAAGGAGAGAAAAAGAGATGCCTAGGAGACGACAAAAAACGATTCTCACTTCATAGACGTTGTCACCTCGAGTTTCTGCTGGCTCCCCTCCTTGCTCCTCTTCATCGTCCTCCCGTCGAAGTCGAAGAAGCCTTCCGTGTAGTCAGTAAATTTGAACATTTGACCGTGAGATCATGGAGAATGGAGGCGGCGTACCAACACGACATGTACGTGCTCGTTTAAACAGTGAGGATTTGACCGGTTGATGAGACGAAAGATAGTTCTAACACGTTTTGGTAACATTTCTATTAGAAAAATAATTTCGTTTTCAAAATAATTTTTTTTATTTTCTGGAATAATTTTCCAATAAAACAATGTGTTTCGTAATTATATAAAATTTATATTTTTAGAATAAAAAAATATGAAATATGTTTGATACGACCCACAAATTTTTTTTTTTACCGTATAATTTATTTTAATATTTTAATACCTTTTTTGGATTTCTTTTTTTTTTTCTCTTCTGCGAAAGCAAGCAATTAGTCTCCACCGACCAATTAGAAGAGGAAGAAGAAGAAAAGTTAAAAGGAAAATGATTTATTTTTAGAAATTATTTTCAAAAACAAGAAACTACTTTTTTTACGTCTTATTTTTATTTCAAATCTATTCCCTAATCACTTTTCTATTCTGGAAATAAAATAATTAATTGACGTTACCAAACGAATTTTGATTTCTTTTTTTTTTTTTGTAGAACAAAAAAAAAAAAAAAAAAAATAAGAATGTTACCGTATAAGCCTTTAGTTACCCATCTCAAAACTTTATTCGAGAACAGGGCATCATTTGAGGATTTTATTAAAAAAAATTCCTTTGATTTTTTTCAACCTTTCGGCCCACCTTTTCATCATAAATCTCATTATTGTCATTCATTTGCAAATTAATTATGTTTGAACATGATCAGAATGGATTCCCTTTTGGCTCCTCCGAAATAGTAGCCATAATATGTTCTGTTAGTGGCAGTGATCGAAATTTAGGATTTCTTTGAATTGGACTTTTAATTTTCATAGTTTGCTTGATCTAAAAGTCGAGGCTCTCCACTTTGACTCTTTTTAAATTCGAAATTGTTATAACTTTTACGTTGCTTACACTTGACACATAAATAATACAATTTTTTTATAATTTGTCTGAAATTCGAATGATGTATTAAATTTTGATGGGAAATCAAAGTAGTACTTTTAATTTTAATATAAGTCCAAACACATGGGACACTAAAGGTAAGCATGTTGCATATCTGCCACACATATATTATGTGAACACCCTTTTTAAATTTTCCTTGAAGCCCGGAACTCGCCACGTGGCATTTTAAAACTACCCTATACCCTAGGACTTATTAAAACCTTTAGTTTTTTTCATTATTTTATTCACCAAATAATATTTTATGAAAAATGCATGAAACTCCCCAATTTCGGAAGCAATATATATGATTACCGCTAAAATTTTAACCGGTACACGTTTCTTATGAATTTTTAATTTGTTACAACCATTAACATTCCGTCATGGTTCTCTTCATTATGGCAGTTCAAGAACCTACATGGCGCTAGTACAAATTTGGGAGTATGGGTAACACGAAAAAAAAGAAAAAGAGTTTGGAAAATTGGTGTCCCATGAGACAAAATTCAAGCTTTTTTATAGATTTACCAACTACTTGTTTTAAATGTGTTCAAAATGTCCAGTGTATAATTTGTAACTTGATATAATTAACTTATAAGTGATAATTAATTTCATGGAGACAAATCTTAGTTTGTAGATAACTTATCATTTTCAAACGATAGATCACACCTCCGGCTATTATATTTACTCTTGTACCCTTGATCTTTCACACGATTAATATACGACAGGACTCAGGAGCATCATAGTGAAGTTAGCTACTGCATTTACTTTCATACACTTAATCTTTCACACGATTAATATGCGGCAAGAGTATCACAGTGAAGATCGTTCTAGAGAAAAAAAAAAAAAAAACGATATCAACAAGGAAAGTAACTCAAAGCAAATATTCGAATTCAATATTGTGCTATCTAACATTTTGGCCTGGAAGCTCCCTTAAATAGCCATCTTTAATCTTCCCATTGGAGATGCTTCACAAGACCAACTAGTCATTAGAGATTCATTGGTGCTACTGTCTAAAAATAGAACTGCTCATACAACTCTTTTTCCTAAGTATTTGCAGATTATTCAGAAATAGGTCATAAAGCTATTGTTCCAACACTGATTACTCTGACATTTCTAACAAATGCCTGTTTCCTATTTCCCAAGAGACTTCCTGATTTTCCGCTGTGCAACTCCACCTACAGTGGCTATAATATTTTTGTCCAACGATCATCCTCACATGGCCATTGTTCAAATATTACCAATGACATGATATCTTCAGTATCGACATAAACATCATCGTTATTTAATCTTTAGGTCCGTTAGTGCTGCATATGTGGACGACTTGTGATCAATCATTTAATAATCCTCTAAAGTATCTTAGTTTCCAAATACATTGCCTTGATGAAAGATTGACCATGGCACCTTCACCCCATTATGAACACCTCATTACTTTTGACTTGTTCTGCTCCTTATGATGATCCTCATACTTCATACCTAGTCTTCGTTGAACTCACGTAAGTCACTAATATTATCACAATCTTCCATCTCATATATATAATATGCTGCTCCGACAACAATGCATTGTACCTGATAACGATAATGATCTTTTTGGTCATTTCAAGGATATTGGCAATTTCAACTCTACCAATTTATTCATCTACACAGTCCTTCCAAGTTTTATCAAACATTATTGTTTAATGCTTGTTCAACATTACCAAGTCCATCCAATCTGCTCGCTCGATCTTTGTACCTCCAAGTCATCATGAACATCAACGTTCTTTTTGGCTTATTTACATTTGATCAAGGTCCCTCCAGGTCCCTCCAGATGTTCATTTCATCTAAAGATTCTTCTAGCTTATAAACATCTTCATCTCCTAATATCCTATTCACCTTAAATATTGGTAGAGTAATATTGACAGTGGCAGAACACTCCTCACATTTGAATATTATGGGCCTGCATGTTTGTTTTTCTTTTTTTATGTTCATGAACAGATTTTTTGTTTTTTATTTATTTATTTCCGGAAACAAAAAAAGAACATAAACGCGTTTGTTGATGTTTTGTTCAAAATCCGTTTTTTTGTTCCGAAAACAAAATTAGAATAGAAATTAAAAACAAAAAAAAAGTCGTTTTTTTTGTTCCAAAAACACTTTTTGAAGAATTGAAAGAACAAAAACACAATAAACACTTTTATGTTCTTCTTTTTCTTCTTCTTTTCTTCTTCTTTTTTCTTTGGCTGGTCGCCAGCCTCGGCCATGGCCGGCGACCGGCCGTCGAGGGCCAGCGACCTCATCGAAGGGTCGCCGGCCCCGGCCAAAAGAAGAAAAAAAAAAAATAAAAATATTAAAAAATGAGAAGAAACAAAAAAAATATAAATTTACCAAACATGTTTTTATTTATTTATTTTATTATGGTAACAAGTTTACCAAACGCGTTTTTCGGTAAAAATTGTTCCTTGGAACATAAATAGTTTTTTATTTTTGTTTAGAACAATTTTGAACGAAATATAAACAAACACACCCTATCATATTATTTATGACAACATATGTATTTTGGTTTGTACATGTATCATCTATTATTACTTGACTAATACACATGTTAGTAACCTTTAATTGTCTTTATCATTGTAAAAACAATAGAGGGGTTTCCTTGTCACATTTGCTTTGGAATCATTCGCCACCTATGTCGATATGTATGTATTTTAAGGGGATGTAAGACGAAATGTAGATAGAGAGTGTAGTTTGGGTCATAAGTATCTATTTGGATTTTGTGAGATGAAAATTAATTTGAAATAAATATATCGTGCAATACCAATTAAACACTTTTTATATTATATCTACTACATCGAGTACAAAATTTCCCCTCTATAGTCCTATGCAAAAGTACTACTAACTATATTGCCCTTTGATTGACAGATGAAGCGTATAATTCGGCTCCATTTATTTCGCAAATGGTCAACAATTTCAAAAATATTTTCAGCATACGTTATATTTTCATTATTGACAATAATTATATTCAAATATTTTTTGTTCATTTATTTTTTTATAAGTGATTATTCTTTTTGCCAAATAAAATGAGTGTCGGGAATATTCTCAAACTGCCGTCCTCGCGTTGCCTTTCAGTCAAACCAATCACAAAAAGAAGAAGAAGAAGAAGAAAGTGTCCCTCCATTTCATCTCCATTGTTGCTGTAATTCCTTTACCTTTTGCCCTTTTCTTGCCTTTGTCTTCTTCTCCTTCGTCTCCTCCCTCGCGATTCCCGCCGGCGTCCCCCCCTAGGTTTCCGATGGGATTCCGGCGATGACGGGTTCCGGCGAGCCGGGGCTCCGATCTGAGGCGCGCGCGCGGCTCTCAAGTTCGCACTTTTGATCCTCCTCCGGCCGGCGCTCGCCGGGTTCTGATTTGGGTACCGAGGTTTTTCGCGGGTTTTTGAGGTAAAAGATGGCCGGACGCGCGCTGGTCCAGGTGTCGGCCGCCGGCGGCCCGGCGGTGCTGAGGCTGGACGCCCTCCCTCGCGGCGGCTCTCCGAATTGCCTGCCCTGCCTCCCCGCGAAACCCCAGGAGCGCGGGCGGCGGCGGGGTCTAATCCGGGCGGCGTCCGCCGACCCGGGGCACGCGCAGCAGTCCTCGTCGTCGGCGGCGGCCGAGAAGAAGAGCCCGATCGCGGTGGTGCTGGACGTGCCGCGCACTATCTGGCGGCAGACGCTGCGGCCGCTGGGTGATTACGGGTTCGGGCGGCGGAGCGTCTGGGAAGGCGGGGTCGGGCTGTTTCTGGTGTCGGGCGCCGTGCTCTTGGCGCTATCTCTGGCTTGGTTGAGGCAATTCCAAATGCGGTCCAAGTTCAGGAAGTATTTGGCCGTTTTCGAATTCGCGCAGGCTTCGGGAATCTGCACGGGAACGCCCGTGAGGATAAGAGGAGTGACTGTTGGAGAAATCATCCGGGTCAATCCATCATTGAGAAGTATTGAAGCAGTCGCCGAGGTAAATACGATATCTCATCCAATTGGCTTTATGTTCTGCTGAGCATTCTGAAGAAATCTATGCTGTAGACAGTGTAGGGGAAGGTCGAAATGTCTGTGGTGCCGTGATGTAATGTGTATATTGCTTATGTCTATATTCCACGTTGTAGGTTGATGATGAGAAGAAAATCATACCTCGAAATGCTCTTGTCGAGGTGAACCAGTCGGGTCTTCTGATGGAGACTATGATCGACATTACCCCTCGAGACCCCATTCCGACGCCGTCGGTAAGTCCTCTTCATCCAGAATGTGATAAAGAGGGTCTCATCATCTGTGACAGGCAAAAGATAAAGGGATATCAAGGTGTGAGTTTGGATGCTTTAGTGGGGATATTCACCCGGATTGGACGTGAAGTCGAGGAAATCGGTGTTGCTAGAAGCTATTCACTAGTCGAACGAGTTTCCGCAGTCATTGAAGAGGCAAAGCCACTCTTGGCCAAGGTGTGACATGCTTCTTCTGCTCTTTTGTTCGGTTAAAGTGTCTATGTAGTTTTTGGCTACTTTATCTACTATTTTCCCTTGTTGCAAATGCTTGAAGCCTGTTACTTGGGAAACTTATGCAATTGCTCGCGAAAGATCTACACATTAGTAATTGTCTTTATTACTAGACATGTTTCTCCACAGTTCAAAGTGTCATCCTTGCTGCTTGCTTCCTGCTGCTGTACCTATGGTTACTTTTATTTTATGTCTTAATGAAATTCTCATGCATATAATTAGCTTTTCCCACGTAGCAATATTTCAGATGGAAGCCATGGCCGAAGATGTCCAGCCTTTACTTGCTGAGGTTCGCAATAGTGGTTTGCTGAAGGAGGTGGAGAGTTTGACAAGAAGCCTTACACAAGCCTCTGACGATATGAGGTGGGAGCTCCCAGCTTACGACCCATTTGATTCATATGGATTCATTCGCCAGTTAAATGTGATTGACATCCTTGCAGATTTTAGCATTTTAACATTACAAGACCCCATCCAAGTTTTCTTTGATTTTATCTCAGCTTCTGTGGGCCCCAATTAGTGGAGTGAAGAAAACAGAATTGAATTTTTGATCTAGAATCTGGCTCAGTTTTCACAATTTTGTCTTGGTAGTCTTAGTCTCCTTTATCCTTTTAAGTTTATCCTCCGCTTGGCTTTGAGGGATATCGCTCAATTGATAGAGTTTGAGCACTTAGTTCAATGTTGTTATGGACTAGATGTCTTAGTTTTTTAGGGGGTAGTGATGGTATTTTGTGCCTAAATGAGCTGGCGTTACTTTTCCTGTAATTAACCTGCTGTAAGGCTTGTGGTAAAATATAAAATTCATTTTTATGGTATCTTTAAAGGACCTACGCAAAGAGAAAATCGTAGTTGGTGGTGTTCCATATAAAGGCATGGTTGGAACAAGTCGATGCAATTATCACTGACATGTTTCATGATTTGAGGACCTGAATATTCTTCAATTCTCTTCTGCCAGTGCAGCAGCCATTTACCACTGTCCCATGCCATCGCTATTTCATTTTTAACTTTTTCGTTCTTGTCCTCTGCCATGCTATTGTTATCTTGTTTAGTGGAACCTGACCAGATAACCTGTATTTAATGACCAAGAACACAGCTTTTGCACGCACCCATCTCTCTAATTTAAATGCTTGCAAAAAAATTCTTCAATATTTCTGTTGTCTGAGAAAGTGACCACCACTTGTCTAGGGATGAGGAAAAGCTGCTTTTGATAATGTGCTTGGTGGTTTGATTGAAAAAGTTGCATGATGCCCATTGCATGATGATCTTATGATTAGGATTGTAGGTTTAATATAAAAAGAAAAAGAAAACGCTTGGGGGTGTCATAAGCAAGATTTTACCTAGTTCACATATTTTCATGCTTGCAATTAGTCTTTAGAAATACCATAAGTGCTTACCCATGGTTGCAATTAGCATCTCCTTCTCTTAGACTGTCCTGTGTGTGTTCACCCACCAAGTTCTGGGAGCCTGAACTGTTTGTTTTTTCTCTCTACAGAAGGGTGCACTCGTCTATCATGACTCCAGAGAACACCGAACTGATTCAGAAATCCATCTACACTCTAATTTTCACGTTGAAGAATGTTGAGGTGAGTCTTGCTATGAGCTTTACAGAGCTGCAATCAAACCCCATGAAGTTCATTATAACTTCTCCTGGGCAAATATCTATACGGGAATTCACCTTTCTCCTCTGTGTATTGTGCAGAGTATAAGTTCCGATATTTTGGGGTTCACGGGCGATGAGGCTACAAGACGAAATTTGAAATTGCTTATCAAGTCCCTCAGCAGGCTACTGTGAAGACTTGCCTACAAGACAAAGTGATATTCTGAAGGTGGCAGACCTCGTACCATAATTTTTGGGTTCTGTTTCAGGTAATTAGGCGGGTCATGTGTCTGTATACTCTGTTTTTGAGGATGGATGGGAGGGATGGCTCAATTACTATTTTTTGGTGATCGTTTGGGAGCACGAGCAGAGTGTTAAGAAAATGTTATTCTGCTGCATCAATTACCTTATCGTGCTTTTGTTTGCTCGAATTCATTTTCCTCTATGACAGACAATTTAACATCATTTTGGCTGCATTTTTAACTGACATTCATCCTGAGCTTTTACAGCCTTTGTGGTCCACTTTTTGATGTTATAGATTGTGGAAGCACCTACCATGTTGACCTCCCTCGACTTGCATGGCATGCTGGTCTTTTTGTATGCATTAACTCGATAAACCCTATCAAATGATTCCCTAATCCTGATTTATTATTCTACATTTTGAAAAGTCTGCATCATGCGGGTTTGCGCCAAAGTCAATTCCCATATATCAAGTCAAATTGAAGGTGCTGAAATCGTGGATGTCATGAATTGTAGCTGGGAAAAGTCTAATCCTTTGTACAAGACTGATAGATTTGTTGGATTAATCTCGCATTGGTTACTTTCCTAGTGATTTACTGCAATTGGGAGTGACATTGATTTTGTCATTGATTCGTTCATTAGGGTGTGGTGACTTAACTGAAAAAAAGCTCAAAACCGCTTGAAAAGAAGCTGCTAGCCATAATCGAGTTTTGAAAGTACTGAAAATGTTTCTTAGGCTCCGTTCGTTTCGCGGAAAACAACTTCCAGGAAAATATTTTACGAAATTTCCAATGTTCGGGTGGACGGAAAATACACGGTTAAGGAAAACATTTTCCGGTCAACGGAAAATCCTCTCGACATTGTGGAAAATGATTTCCTCTTTTGAAAAGAGGAAATCATTTTCCTGGCCTCTCTCTCTCGCTCTCCCTGCTGTAATGGCTTGACGACGTCCTTCTCCGGGATTAGCCTCCGCCCTCCCCGGCCGCTCCTGCCCACTTGCTTCGGCCGAGCGCCGCCGCCGCCGCCGCCACCGCGCTCCGCTTCCCCGGCGGCTCAAAGCCGCTCGGGAGGATCTAGCTCAAGAGGGAGCACCGCAGCGGCGCCGGGAGGCTCGCGGGGAGCCCGCTGTCCAGGCCGCTCGTCGTGCGGTGCGTTGGATTTTTCTTGCCAAGTTGTCGTTTTTCGCCAAGCTCTGTCACCAGATTCGACGAGCTCGGGTGAGATCGGCCGAGCCTCAAGCTCGCCGGATCTGGCGGCGGAGCTCGCGGCTCGCCGGATCTAGCGGCAGAGCTCGGGCTCCCGATCCAGGCGAGCTCGGGTGAGATCGGCCGAGCCTCGAGCTCGCCGGATCTCGTGGCGGAGCTCGCGGCTTGTCGGATCTAGCGGCAGAGCTTGGGCTCCCGATCCGGGCGAGCTCGAGCTCGTCGCCAGATCCCGGCGAGCTCGGGTGAGATCGGCCGACCTCGAGCTCGCCGGATCTAGCCACTGGGTCTTGGTCGGCACGGCCGGGCGGCCGCCATCATCGAGCAGGAAGGAGGTTGAGGTGGCGGCGGCGAAAGGAGGAGGAAGGAGGTGACGGTGGAGGAGGAAGGAGGAAGGAGGAAGGAAAAGAAAAAGAAATGATAAATAATAAAAATTTCGATTTTTAAAAATATAAATAATTAAAAAATCATTTTTTTAAAATATAAATAAATAAAATAAATTTTTTGATCAATTAAAAATATTAAAATTCAATTTTTGATAATTTTTTCCCGAACTAACGAACGGCGGAAAATATTTTCCACTCAAATTTTAGATTTTGGTAGAACACCGGAAAATAGAGTCATTTTCCTGGAAAATAGAGTCATTTTCCTAGAAAATGACTTTCAGGAAAATATTTTCCGGAAACATGATATTTTCCACGAAACGAATGGAGCCTTAAATTTATCTTTTTTTTGTAGTTCTAGAGATTTGACTGGAAAAGAGATACCATTTCATTCTTTCAGATAGTTCATTTTGCTGAAGAGAAATAAACGTCTTCCCTCTTGGAGAAATGATTATTTTTAATGATGGGAATAGGAAGTACAATATGCTGAAATTATTACAACCTCAAATTGGTTGATAGTCACAGGATAGGAAGTACAATATGCTGATATTATTACAACCTCAAATTGGTTGATAGTCACACACTAGTCGTATTAAGTAGGAACTGCTGTGATTTTCTCTCGTAGAGAAAGCCATCCGACAACGACTCATCGGCTGAGAAGATCATGATCCCATTAATTTCGAACCCGTTCTCTTGCAGAAGATTCAGAGCGTCGAAAAACGCGTCCCCTTGAATCCCTCTCCCATTAACTTCATAGCTAGGGAGCAGCTTGTCCTTGTCGAACTGACTGGCCCGCAGCTGAAACGCCTCCAAGTACCCCTTCGGGGTGCTGACTTTATCGGTGTAGAATTGATGGTTAACATAGTCAATGACATCCTTGTATCCATTGAAGAGCTCGATGTAAGGACCGGTGGTGAGGTGATAGGGCGCGATGGTCGCGGTGCAGATGACGCTCTGGTTCTTGAGGAGGGTGATGAGCTCGCCGATGCAATAGGCAAAGCTCGTGTTGCCGTGCTTTGGGAAGTTCTCGTAGTCGATGTCGATCCCATTGAGATGGTATGTGGTGGCTAGAGACTGGAGAGATGAGAAGGCATTTGAAATCCAGGTTGCAGCATCTTCCGGGTCATACCAGCGGAGCACGTTGGGGCCTAGGCTCCATCCAGAGAGGCTGGCAAGCACCTTGACATTGGGATGCTTTTGCTTGATGGAGGCAACGGAGTCCGGGGTCAATGTGGATTCCCAATAGGGTGAGAAGACCCCATTTTGGGGATTGCCCGAGGCGTCGGCATCAATGGCAAAGCCAAGGATGAAGTTGAAGTCTAGGCCATCGTCGATGGGCACAGAGTCGAACTTCACGGGCGCCCCTGTGGCTCCAATGTACTCCATCATCACCTTCCCATCTGGAAGAGAAGGGGATTATAATGATGCATCACACAAATAGGAGGACAAAAAAGAATAAGGAGAAGGCGATGTCGATGTCGATCATCATTCATCTATTTAGCATATTCGCCTACAATGCGCGAATGTCAATCATTGGTTGTTGGGACAAACCTCGATATTGACAAAACCGGTGATCGACACACAACAAGATAAAAGGAAAAGATCGATATGACAATCTCCACGGAGAAGCAGGAGTACCCGAGAAATGCTGAATATTGAAAAGAAACAGGAGGAAGAACAGCAGACTCGACTCACCGCAACCGATTTGACTGACGAGAACCGACCCGAGAAGGCAGAAGATCAAGTGATGGAAGCTGACCATTCTTGATCCTTGTGTGATTCGGTATGTGCTTATACGTGATGACTGAATAACGAGATGCAGATTTATAGTTTCAAAAATCAGCAGGGATTTGCCGGCCTAGTCTTAGTAGTGGACTCGGAGATATCCGAATCCATCAAGGCACGCGAATGAAAACAACAACAATAGAAAAGCGGCAAAGAACCACGTCTTGAATAAACATTGATCCTAGGTAGTCACCTTGTTTCTTTCATGTGGAGTTGTCAACGTCACTTCTGATGCTGTCGACAGACTGCACGAAGCTAGCAATATGCGTTTGTTTTAGCTTGATTGAGGGCGGACCGGCCGGATTTTGAAGCAAGAATGCCACATAATCACCTATCCGACAAACAGAGTCGGGTTTAATCTAATCCTAAGGTGTTCTTGGAGGCTCCTTTAGATTAAGCACGATATTTCCCTATGTCCGCCTCTTCGAATCTTTGACTTTCGGCCACATCCTAGGCTCCTTTAGAATAAGCACGATATTTCCCTATGTCCGCCTCTTCGAATCTTTGACTTTCGGCCACATCCTAATTTCATGTGCGGACAATTTACAAATGAAAACTTGTTGGTCGTATTGTAATCACTTAGGAGGATTGTGTGTTATCAGACAAAGTCTCTTCTCTATTCTAGTAAAGGAATGCATTGGAATAATAAGCTTCTAGTACTTCTACATAATTAGGAGAGCTTAGCATGCTGCAGTGCATTCATAAAACAACTTGAAAAGGAAATGAAATAGCTCCACCGAGAGAAGAAATATCTGGGATCTCCTGTTGCTGCGCTTCATTTATGATTCTCTGTTATCTGAAGTCGCCAAACCAAAGTAGGACAGCACACTGATTGGAGCGATAATCAGAAAAGAGCAGTCCAGCATATCTCGGCCAATCTCATGAAAGGCCTCCGTGCACGATCCATTTCTAATCTTCCTCACAATTTGAAAATTCGAACACCATGCTGATTGAAGCAATCTCGCTCATCATTTCCTTCAACCTATAGGAGTGGAAAATGACTTTTCTCTGTCATGCATGCGAGGTAAGAAGTGAAGAGGCCATAGTGAAGGACAAACTCCAGGAAATCTCACCACTTATGTCGTTAATTGCCCCTTCACGAAAAGATTTCTTCAACGTTCTAGTTTCTGTTATACTTTACTTCTTCAGACAGAACATCCCGTCTCTAAGCTCTAATTTCTCTTCAACAACCAGACTGGACAAGAAGCTTTGCAGTTGCTGAAGTGACTTATCATATGGAGGATCAGCCACACAGAACATCTGCAGCAATGATTTCAGAATCTGAAATAAGCATCCATCCAATGCAAACTATACAAGTATTGAGACAAAAAGCATAAAATAAACTGCTCTTACCTTTAATGTATTGTGAATTCGATCCAATGCCATGCTGCCAAAATTTGTGAGCATGCCCACAATGTATTTCTAAAGGGGAGAAGGGAAAAAAGGAGAAGGATTACCATACTTGAGATACACAGGACATGCACAATCAAACTAAACCTTTTGCTCAACTCACACACTCACTTTTCAGTTGCTGTTAACCCAATCTACCTCAATCTCCCCTCCTTCCCCCTCCTCTATCCCCCCCCCAAAAGAAAGATATCAATTGAAAGAAAAACAATGAGACCTTGCCACTTAAGGTAAAGCTAGGGAACTTTGCCATAAGAGGCAAGCTTTTTAATAGCACCTTAACCTTACGATAGAAAGAAATTAGAAATTCCTGAGATTCACTGCTAACCTCATAAACAGTCATTTCCTTGCGAAGCTGATCCTCTGAAGAGGCCACAGCATTCTCTCCTTCCTCATCACCAGCTAAAGGCTCCTCGAAGCACTCAGTGTTACCGCCATTTCTGCTAGTGTCAGCCCCGCTTTCCAACAATGAGAATATGCGGTCATCAGAGTCCGATCCAACTGATTCTGTAATAATTCCCTGGTGACAGAATGGTAGATGAATCATGAAGCTTATTATTCACCAACAGATCATTTAATCATTATTACAAGAGCAAAAGTAAGACCGGAGAAAAGGAAAAATCAGTTCTCTGTTGAGTGGTGCAGAAATGAAGGCCAATTCCATGAAACCGCAAGAGTGAAATGGACAGAAAATGGCAATGCCGATGATTTAACTATCATTGGAGAATGAAACTGTTCTGCTAAAGGCGAATCAAAGAAGAGGCTCAAAGACATGCAAGGCTGCCAAATGCAACCAGTCAGCCAGGGTATCTTGTAAAATACATGTCAACAAAAGATTTGCCCACACGGCCATCTGGTACAGGTAGATATTCAAACTATCAATCAATTTAAATCATGAATGTGCACACTTAGCCTGTACACCCTCAATTCACATGTTTCCTTCACGGGTCACTAAAGCATCCCAGCAACATAGTAAGAAAGTGAAGAATAATACCAAAGAAAGGTGATGAAAAGAGCTTGGCCAATGTACCTTGCTTATCCAAAAACTTATCCTCCGATTGAGTACATCCACAGGAACCCCCATTGCAATTGCAAGATTCTTTGAGGTCCAACTGATAGCCAAAAAGTTAGTACACCACTATATGATAGAAGTGCTACATAATTTCACACTGGTGATTACCTTTTCTGATCTTGAAATTGCATAATAATTGCAGCATGCAAAGGAGCCACAGTAAACTGCATCTCTCTATCTTCAAACTGCAGCTCCAACTGAAAATAGCAGAAAATAGATGAGGAATCATATGGTGTCAAGCTGCATTAACATAGAAACTTAAGCATGTGAATAAACTAACTTACAGATACACAATAAAAAAGGCCAAATAAAATCCATTTGCTGCCTATCCCTTAGGAACAAGCAACATGGTTTATTGACCAGAATGGAAAGACAATAACATGTAATCAGTGGCACGCATATCATTTTGAGCGATTGATAACCTTGACTGTTCCGATATTTTTCTTCCACAAAAGCTTACGAGGGGTCTTGATTTCGTTGTATCTTCTTGCATAATCAGAAAGCAACTGATCAACAGGTTCTGGCAGATTAAAGGTCTCCTCCTGCAATATCTTCCTTATCAGTTGACAGCAGCCAAAGTTACCCCTTAAACAAATGAACTCTCAACTTAGTTAACGAATTATTGTAGAGCTGGTTTTCTTTGACACAAGAAAGGAAGGGGCATGGTCATGTATTATGTAGCTCCAGTTGGCACAGTTTGCAAATAACCTACATGGCACTAAAAGTTATCTGTAAAGCCTTTAAGCAGCATTGACAGATGAATCTGTTTTCGGAATAACTTTAGGCAGCATAATTCACAGGCTTATAAATAGTACTTGGCAGTCAGTGATGTTAGCCCCGTCTAGTGTAATGTTTGTAAGATGTACTAGCTTCTTGCATTGAGATATTGACATGTAGATTGTGAGAAATGTCCAAATTATCACTTCAGAGCAACAACTTTTTAATAGCAAAAGCAGAAGTCACTGCCATACCTGGATGGGAGGCCAAAAATTAGAAGATATGATTGTAGAATCAAGATTATCCAAAGAAAACCCATTGTCTTCCAAATCAGCACCTGAGGATCATTTAGGAAAAAGTATGTTTAGGAGCCAAAGAATACCATTGTATTAGAGAAGGATTAATGACATCTCTGAGGAGAAAAGTAGAAACTCAACTGGTTTGAGAATTCTTGTTTATCGTTGCCTTTATATTGCCATTTGTCCTCTTGGAATCAATTAGATCATTAAGCATTATTTCACACTTCAGCATGCTACTCTCACCAAAATGTATCTAGAGAGTTAAAGGAAAAGGGTGATTACAAGAAAATAAAATAATGCGGCACAACCAACACAATACACAGGCCAAATAGCATTTCCGCCCAGAAAACCAGATTACTTGCCTTGAGGAGTTCTAAAGTGCGTATCTCTGAGTCAATGTCATAATCTGACTTGTTGAGAAGCTTTTCAGCCAGCATGACGCGGTATTCGTTAACCAGTTGATCTTTGGAACCTATAATTCCAACAATCATTCCTAATATATCCACCTTCCTCTGGTTCCTGCTACCCTTAAGGGGGTCAGCCTCTACTGGATCAGGCTCCCAGCTGAAGGTAAAAAATTAACCAAAATGAATAGTCAACTCAGATAAAGTCGGTAGATGAACAATATGGCTAGCAGAAGTCAACAGTATTCATATGACATTGACAAGATAAGAAATCTCAGCGACATTCATAGTCGCGACTGAATAAACCTACCTTGCAGCGTTTTCCCAGGCTTGTTTGTCATCAGAATTGAAACCATCCTCAAAAACACTGTTCTCCTGACTTTCTTCATCCCTATTCAATTCTTCGAGAAGGCTATCCCCAGCATTTCCTGTCCCATCTGGACTGCCACCAGACCCATCCGTAAGCATTGTAACAATGCATTTGATAGTATCTTTCCTGCCCCTTAAATACTCCCTTATTGGTTCACCAACCGCCTCAAGGAAAACGCCTGCTGGATCAATTGTTCGGAGTGCTTTAATAGTTGAAACATACTGATGCAATATATCATTGGTTGATGCGCCTGCAGTGAGCAATCGATATTGTAGTGCAGATATAAATGACTTGACCAGCTTAGAGTGTTGTCCTGTGTACTCAAGACATTGTTTCAAGTCTTCAATTGCAGGGGCACTGCAGAATTAAGAAATTTATTAAGAATCCTAAAACGAGTTATAAAATACTTGGATAATGATATGACCAAGATCCAGAAAGTGATTCATTGCAGCTTCTCTGAGAAGGAGACTAGTCCAACAATTTTGTTTTTCACTGAATAAAGGCAAGCTCAAACCTTTTTTGAATCACGAGGTTATGCATATTTAGGGATACGATTACAAATACAAGTTCCTCAAAATTACGAACAAAATTAAGCAACCTGAAAAGCATGTCATTAGTGGCATGAGAATGGAAGGAATTGCCCCCGCTATATAAGGCAGCAAAAAAGAATTAATTGAATGATTGCTCCAACAAGAAGATGATGTATAACACTTTGGAATTCTGTTGATGTATATATAGCAATTGACTCATTTTGTCTCGTCTCCATTGGTACCCAATTTCTCTAGCCAATAATAACATATCATGTTAATATAAGCCAATACTGTAAGATAACACCATTGCACAAGTGATAAAAGTACAATTTAGTGACGCATAAACACATTGCTAGTTCAAATTTTATGAGTGTTGAATATCATGGAAACATTTTGTTCATCTCATCACATAGCACTGTTCATAGTTGTTTCCTAGAAAAGGTAATAAACTAAAGCATCATCTCTGATTGAGGAATAAAAATTTGAAACAATCACAAGTATTGTATATCTTATTTGGCAAAATCAAATTTCATAATTCATGTCTGCAACCTTGAATGAGAGAAAGGGCAAAGATTAGCAAAGTACCTATCGGGGTAATCCACTATAATCTCAAAAAGTTTGGCAATTCTTAAATCTTGTAAGGTTTCATAAGCAAAATACTCTAGCCGTAACTGCCATCGAACCAATCCTTCTGAGGGAGCATCAATTCCAGGATAGCATGAAGATGGTCGTGAAGCCAAGGGTGATTTGAGACCAGATGATGGACTATCATAATCATAAGAATCGCCAAGATAGGAGAGAAGGGCTTTGAAAAATCGAAGAGGCACAGCCTGCAATCATTTGCATCTAACTTTCATCAATACAGCTGGGTATACTCAGTTATGAGAGGAAAAGAGAATGTAAGACTCATAGTGATTCAGGAACTTGCATGAATTCTAGCATGAGAACACAAGTCAAATTGTGTGCACAGGGAGAGGAGGATCCTTCTTTTTGGCTATTAATAAGTATACATATTACAGACCACTACTCCTAAAGAAGTCATTTATCTGGTCAAATAACAAAATCTCCTCAACCATGTGCAGCATTCAAGCATAAATTCATCTGAAAAGACGAACATGGTTGGCAAAAACATATAATATGTTGGAAAATCTCCTATAATCTCTCCCAAATCATTTGGGATATTATGTGATATTATTTGATTTGATTTAATTATGTGATATGATTTTGTTAACTATAAATTGGCTACCCACAGAGATTAGGTCTTCTATTCTTGATTTTCTCAGTTAATTTAGATCCTCTATTCCTGTATATATATGCCGTGTAATCACTCGATGATGATATGAGAAAATACAGATTTTTTCTACATAATACAAGAGACAAATCACTTGGCTTTCTTCTAAACCATGTATATGGGAAGGGAATTAGAACAATGAAGGTTTACTCACGTACAAACAAGACACCACCACTAAGCCTTACCCACTAAGTGGATTTGACTACACAAATGGCACAAAAAGAAAAAAAAAAAATCAATACTCACCTGAATCCAGCCTTTAACGGCCCCCAATATTGAACTCCTGAAATCATCACCAGCTAGATTATGTACTTTAGCCTGCATGCAAACAAGGCATGTGACTTGTATGGCAACATATGCATAAATCATGCATAGAAGAATGCCGCATTCTTTGTGTGCAAAGAGGATGAGCCATCTGTGTTAACTCTACCAAGACAGTGATAAACAAGTATTGCCAAAAGGGAGATAAAATGTCAATTGAAGGTCTACACTGGACAAAAGCTTACAATGCTGAAACATACATACAAACCTTTAAAAGCAAGAAAATGGCGGAAGCATAAGCATCTTCTGTCATCGATGTAAACCCAAGACCTCTAAGATCACGGACAACCTTCCCAATATTCTTTACCACTTCATCAAGAAACTTTCCCTGGTGATAACCTTCATCTATATCCATCTCTCCAGCTTTAATACACATGCTTTTATCATCTAAATCCATGTCATCTTTATCCGGAGAATCAATACCGTCATCCATCATTGTGCTTATCTCTTCCAACCTTCTCTTGAAATACCAGTGAAGTATCTCTAAGAACACCAATAAAGTCAGAACAAGATTCCTATTCTGTCAGGTGATATAAAAAATGATTTTTTAACAAACAGGGTAAAAAAACAGATTAAGCGAGAGGATGCTACAATATTAGGTGAAACTTTGATGCACAAGCATAATTTTTTCCGTGGTAATTTTAAGTGCCCTTTCTTTTTCTAAGGCTTCTTCTCATCTCATAAGTTCTGATGTCCTGTGATATGGGTGTGAATTTTAATGAAGTTGGCTTGTTGAGATACTTGAGATACAAAGAATGTCCAAACAAGGTTCATATCTAGTTGAGTCTATGAGCCCAGTGTAAGAATGGTTTCTATGACACCTTGTCATCATCTGTCTTATTCTGAATAAACATATTTGTTGTTCTGTTCTGAACCCTTGAGTATCAATTTTTTACGCCAGCTTTTACTGTAGCCAATTTGGCCTTCATTTGGGTTCTTTTTGCAGTCTTTTACATCTGTATCCCACTTGATGACTTTAGTCTCTAAACCAAAGGGCCAACAAAAGTATAACGTCTTAAGTGACAATAGCTTTCTGAAAAGAGAAATTTCAGACAGAAATTGAGAAAACATTATGCAAGTTCTCCATCACACCAACAAACATTTTGTGAAATTAGGTAATAATAAAATGTCACTAGACAACCTAAGCAGCAACGCTTAGATAAGTGGATAACACGATGAATATCAAAAATACACTATCACATTTCTTCAGTATTTAAGAAATTTCAGTAAACATCCTAGCAAATAATGTAATTGCAGCCAAGGACAAAATAGCCACTACGCATAAACAAAAACCATTGGTGAAGAATCTATAATTGTGCCTAGAATCACTAAGGTCCTGAACTTAATTCTCTAGGATATCTTAAGCCGTTTTCCAAAATCTCCAAATCCACCTTAAGTTTATAAATTGTTATGATATTTAATTAATAAACTATGCCTTCATATAACAGCTTAAGCTTTTTGAATAGTTGGTAGTGGTTTCACAAAATCCCATTTGGTATCAGAGCGTGGGTTGCTAACAAGTCTAGACCTATCAGTCATATGGGAGAGTTATAGATTGTTGCACATCCGACCCAAGCCTGATGTGAGGGAGAGATTGTTGAAGTTGTCTCACATCGTTTGTGAAACGGGTTAATGGTTGGTTTGTAAGCGTGAGATAAGGCGCTAGCTTTTGGGGTGAGAGAAGCCCAAGACCCCCCAATACTAATCTTATTGTTGAGATTATCTAACATTGATTGTGAAAGGTGCTGGTGGTCAATTTATAAATGTGAGGGATAATCTTACCTTTGAGCTAGCTTTTGGGGTTAGAGAGGGCCAAGACCACCCAATACTGGTATCGGAGATAGAGATCTTGAGTTTGACTCTTTTTGGGCCCCATTTACCTCCCTTATCAAATTTCCATGCAACCAAACTAAAGTGTGAGTGGAAATGTCATAATATTTAAGTAATATAAACTATGCCTTCATCTATTAGCTTAAGTTTTTAGAACAGTTAGCAGTGGTCTCACAAATCTCACACAAACCAAGTTCACTTCAAATTGGGAATGACTTCCTAAATCTAAGCATGATTACAAAGTCTAGTCTTCTAGTCTTCCTTCTCTTTATAGTAGTATTAGAGCAAGTTCTTGGGTTAGAGGTTGCTTGACTAGCAGATTTTCACATTTTTTTTCTGCTAAAATATTTGATAGCAAATATGCGACGCCCAAGAGATATTAGTACTTCTTGAACAAACTAAAGTTAACACAAGGACACAATATCTAAAAGATTTGCTTTACAGGTGTCAGCAGAAGCAGCCGACTGGACATACCTCATAGCTTTCTATTTCTTAAACAACAAACATTAACTTACATCGATACCCTCTACGAATTGTACGATCCATGTTATTGCTGAATTTTCAAACACAAACTGCTGATAACCTATACAGACCTGCTCTTTCAAATTTTCAAAGATTCAAGTGAGTCCCATGTCATTGAAGCATCTAGTGCAAACACAATTTAATATATTTTGGAGTGGCTTGCTGAGTATTACAAACCCACTAAGACCCCCAAAAGAGCAAGCACATGACTTCTAAATATTCAAATAATAGCATCAAACAGGAGAGACCTGACACAATGTCCATAGTTCCAGTGCAAGAAGAGTAAGAATTATCCTGCATTAATTATTCATTATCCATTACCATAATATAGCATAAGTCCTGATAGCAGAACAATAAGAAAAATTAAAATTGGTGAAGGATCCATAGCACATCATGTCAATTTGACTAGAACACACAACATCAGACACATTTACATGATGAAAACACACTTCTTGAAAGATGAGATTAGATTTCTTAGGTCATTCCTCATGTACATACCAGGAAAACATTGGGGAAGAGATGCCATAAGTATTGAAGAGACTGCTAATTGATACTTGGAAAAGAGAAAAATCCGATCTGCTTCTGCATCATGTTTTCCCTGCGACGTGTCTCCCTCAAACGACTGTAAAGCATGAACCAATATCGACAAGCATTTCTCCTGATAATGTTTTTCTGAAGAAATCTCCTCCAGTGCATTGCACAATACTCGCTGAACTTCATCATCATGAATCTGCTTATACGCATGATAAAAATAGTGGTTCAGTTCATGAATTAGATTTATAGTTCAGAGCCTTCGGTCAGGAATTCTTATTGATACAATATATTGGGTGGTGGGTGATGTGTTCATACAAGAGACTTGCTTTCGAGGAGTGAAAACTCGCTATAAGGTTCAAAATGCCGCCAAAACTTCAATGAGCCATTTCTTTCAAAACTTTCCTGCAATTAAACCAATGAGCGGCTGCATCAAACAACAGACAAAGCACCAGCAGCCTTTAAGGCATAACACAGAACATATGACTGACAGCTAATTCCAAAGTGCTCCTATACTTAAAGCATTATTTGGCTACCAGAGAAAACTCCATCTCTCACTTACTCTGCATTATACTCACAGACAAATTATAGACTTAACGGAGCTTCACTTAAAGGAAGTCAGTTGAGACAAAATACTGTAAATTTCCAATGTAATAATGAAGGAAGCGGTGTTTCTATCAGCTTCAGTTTCCACACACCATTCATGAATTCTTGCTCTGTTTGGTAAAAATTGAGGAGAGGAAATGGAAGGAACATTACAAATTTCCCTCCTCTCCACCTCACAAAAGTTTTGAGGTTTACCCCACGTTCCTCACCCACCCCTCATTTTCCTTTCCCTCTCTTCCTTCCTGAAAAAAGCATAAATGGTGGAGCTGTAAAGTCAATTCATTAAGTTGAATTAAAAGGTAAGTTTTGGCAGTGATTAATTGGAATCGGGGAGCAGTTCGAGCCTAGTCTTGAACTTTCAGGAGTGCATGATGATCATCAAGCAGGTCCTGCCGTGACAAAACAACCACCCCCCACCACCCCCTCCCCGCCATGGGGCCTTTGTAGGCCTGCCGCCTAGAGTAGCCATTAGCAGTTACCCCAAAAGGGTATAATTCCTCTCAATCCTTCCAATTTTCGTTTTTGTCTGTTAGAAAAATGCACTTTCTATACCTTATTAGCCGGTAAAGCAGCCCTATTCTATGGAACGAACCCAATAATCCTCTGCACCATTCTCCTCTTCTCCCATCTGTTCTATTGCTTACCTTGCAAAACGGAAGCTAAAAAACACAGAAACCACCGCAGAATCTGCAGATATCTCAAGCGAACCAGACGAAACCCCCAGCAAACACAATCAAACGATCGATCAACCTCATCTAGAAAGACAAGTTCCTCAATCAAACCGCCAACGTAGTTCCACAGAGAACCTCCATTTCGATTCTCGCTCATCTCCACATGACAAAGTACCTCAACAACTAGACCGGAAGTTACGTTCCAGAGAAAAAGGTCGCCGGAATACCTCGAGCGCGCGGAGGAAGTGGTCCCGGACGAGAGACAGGAGGCCGTGCTTGCAGAGGGAGCAGGCGTGGGCGACGAGGTCGGTGCCGGCGGAGAGGTCGCCGGAGCCGGAGAGGAGGGCGTCGGTGGCGGAGCAGAAGCCGGCGTGGCCGCGGACGATCTCGTCGACGGCGGCGTCGCGGAGGTCCGCCTCCGCCGGCGCCGGCGCTGGCTCGGCCATCGGCGAGAGCGGCGCGGAGTGATTTCCTTGTTTTGCCGCCACTGGCGAGCAGATTGAAAATTGCGGACTCGGAGGAGAACGAGGGAGGTCTGTAGTGCTGAGTAAGTGACGACAGCGAAGAAATGCTTACGTCAGCATTCGAATTTTGAGCAATTAAATATATTAAGAGTTCTAAAAAAATACAATCAATTTCTAAAATTTATGATATTTATATAGTTAAGTCTTTTCATTAATATTTTGCTACATGAAATTTGCTGATGTGATTTTTATTTTTTCTATTCTATATGATTAAAATATGAAGACTTAAGACTAGAGTGGCACTGTTTTGATCAAAATATGATTTTTTATTCTAAATTTTATTTAAATTAAACTAAATAAAAAAAAAAAGGAATAGGCAAGAAGCCATAAGACGACGAATATTGGGCCCTCGCTGCCGTCGCCCCACCATTGCCCTAATGGTCCGATTAGTGGTGGCAAGGCCTTACAATGCCTTGCCTCTATTTGAAAAGGGTTGTTGAACCTCATCTAGATCTGGTTGAGGGTCACCAATGGCAGCCGACCCTCACCAACGAAAGCACTCGGCCAAATCTTGGCAAGGACCGAAAGAATTATCTCTCTTTTTGGCTGCTTATTTTGATAATAACCAAAAAAAAAAAAAAATCATACTAGAAATGTCCATTCGATCTTTTCATCATTCATTCCTTGTAACCAAAGAAAGAAATGCAATTAAGGGCCATTGCGCAGGTGCAAAAGCATGGGTGCTTTGTATCCCTTGAGCCAAGATAGATTGCACTTTGCATAGACATCGCTTGGGATGGCTTAAAGTGCTCGTGGCATCATTCCGATCAATGCCGTGAAAGCCGAATCATTTCTTCCAATAGCGGCAACGGCGGAGATGGGATTCAAATAATAGAGAAGGCTATCTAATTCAAAACAGTTCCTCAACCAAATCCTAATAATTCTATCCGGTTTCGTTCTTAAATCCAATCCCATCATAGCACATCCTTTCATGTATAGGTAGAGTGGTATAAGCATGACTATGACAAAAAGATCTTCAAAGAGAACCTTTTCTCTCTTATTGAGATGCAACGGCAATGTCATTATGCTGTGAGGCTCCAAAAGCAAGCCAAGAACTCTTCACTTTGAACCACTTCAAACTCTAGTAGCCACCTCCTCCCATTCTGTACTGAGCTTCAGCTGCCTTCTCTTCTTTCATCTTCTGGATTATTTTGCGAATTTCGGGATTATGGAAACGATCCCAAACATACTTTCTCTCTTCTGCTTGTATCTCTTTGATAGCACTTGGGTAAGGATTAGGAGGAGGCCTCTTGCCTTGGAGCTTCGCAATCTTCTTCAGCTGAACATATGCCTGCTTCTTTGCCTTCTTCTCTAGTCGGTATTCCATCTAAAAATCCAGCAGTGATGCCGTCATTTAAGGATCAATAACAAGCAAAATGAAAGATGAATAATTGAATAAACAAAGGAAGGAAGATCAAATTATCTACTGTGAGGGCAGACTGTAACCCAAGAAGGCAACAACTTACATCTGCCACGGCCATAGCCTCTTCCTCACTAACTCCTGTTTCCTTCAACTCAAGGACTCGTTGACCGAAAACACGGGCTGGAGGGGGTCGAAACCACATATCCTATTTCGACAGAAGGTCTCAAAGGAGTTAACACTTCTACAGAATTAAATGTGAATAAACCATGTGCCTCAACAGCCATAAGAAACAGACATATAAAGCATTTGTTAGAAAGTGATGCATAAGTATCATTCTATTTTATTTACTGCCTTGTTTATACAATTTCTCTCAGTTCCAATGCCATAGTGCTTTATTTAGTGACATGCGATTTTAAAATCCTTTATATCACGGTCCTTATTTAGAGTTAAGATAGATATGAGTTTACTTTTCTTTGAATATGACTGAATAGACAATTTAGCCAAAAAACCATGCTAGTTACAGAGTAAATTACATGGAGAGACTCGTGAAGGCTCCTCAAGCTCAGAGGCGCAACATGAAGTTGTTATGTCTGGTTAGCTCAATGACAGAAAATATGTTCTTGTAGCTGAAAATGTGTGAGCTATCATTTATGTTGTGCAATATATTCTTGTAGTGGGAAACATGTGAGCTATCAATTTAGTTGTTAAAGTGCAAGTAGAACTGTAAAGCATTAACAAGATGAAAAAAGGTAGTCTGAATCAAATTACAGCCACAACAGGTCTCACAGCAGTAGCAGACATATCAACCAAACTGTTCTATAAGTATGTTGTACTGAATGGACAATTTATCGAAGAAACCATACAGTTGTGGAGTAAATCACTTGGAAAGACACGAAAATAAGGCTCCTCAAGCTCAGTAGCACAACATGAAGCCTTGATGTCTGATTGGCTCAATGATAGGCAAGATGTATTTGCAGCCAGAAATATGTGAGCTATCAGTTAAGTTGTCATTAAGGTGCAAATAGAACCCAAAATCTTAAAGCATTGACAAGATGAACAAAGTAGTCTGAGTCCAATTACAGACATCATAAGGTCTCACAGCTGTGGCAGACATATCACCAACCCTTCGGCTACATTGATGCTTTAATGCCGATACATTTTGTTATGTCAAAACGACACTAGAAAAGTAACCAATTTAGGCTATTGCTAAAACAACATATTCCTTTCCTCAAAATCTTTCAGCAACTTTAGTCGTGTCCATAAAAGTGAAAATGGTCTCTCGAGACTATCTATATAAAAATATGTATACACAAGAATAGCACATGGAAGGAAGAAGGATGATTGCAGAAAGCAAGGACCGCCATCACAAACGACACATGTTTACCATTCCAAGGCTCAATACACAATCTTATCATTCACCAAGCTCATGAAGGCAGGCCTAAAGTACTCAGTCAATTGGCTCTTCCTTAGACATGGCCAGTGCTACTTTCTCACATCCACAACATAACAAAGATAGAAATGGAAAAGGAAATGTCATACTTTAGCAACAAATTCAGAAAGAAAAATAAAAGCTATGGAAAAATACATAAAATAAGGAAAGAGATATACTTGATTGCATCCTCATGTTTTGAGTCCGGATATTTCTGGAAAAACTTTTTAACGTAAACATCCTCAGGGAGAGTGATCTTCTTGATTTCATCGGCACGAGGGAAAACTGCAGGTGGCGCCCTGCATAATGCCATAATCACCAAATAAGCGATGCCATTGGATTCTAAGGCACTTGACGGGTTCAAAAAACTCATAAATGTCTATGACTACTGCACAAAAAATCATTCGATAGCCAATGCTTTTGCAGTAGTCCAACAATGAGAAAGAGTATTGAGCAGTACAAGTGCGCTCATCATGGTACCATCACATTCCTAAACCAGGTTTTCCAAACTTCTCGACAGAAATTCTTGCGAAATCAAGCTACACCGGTTGACAAATTGGCAAAACAGGGATCCCCACCACGACATCACTCTTTGACTACACCGCCAAACAAGAACCTCCCACCATCTCCGCCGGCATAGCTAATCTCAATCCCAAGAAACAAAACGCAGAATCATCAATGCAACAGCAAAGTGCATCGAGTTCCAAAACTCTCCCACCAACCTAATCCAATCAATGGTGGCAAAGATTGAAACTTTCACAGAACAAGCAAGTACCCTCTACTCCAGCATTAAGTAGGCCATTACAGCACTACGAAAAGCACACGGCAAAGGGGCGAAAAAGAGATAAAAATTGACTAACTGCTGCATGGCCTTGAGCCAAACAGGCTCCGCCTTGGCCAATCCCTTGACGAGCTTCGTCGTTCTGGTGAGCAGATCTCCCTTCATGAACGACATCCTCTCGCCCTTCCGACCTTCTCTCCTGCTGCTGAATTCGGCTTCAACCTGACGGAACCGAACCGGCGAGACGGTGAAGCATTAAGCCGGAGAACGATTGCTCGCGAACATCGAATGAAGAGCGAAAAATCAACCAGACCTCACCGGCGGTGCCGAATCTGCGACGCCGGAGAGAGAGATAGAGAGAGAGCCGCCGCCGCCCGGAACTGAGCAATAGCTCGCTGCTGGTGATGGCGTCGGGAGGATTAAGCAAATGTAAAAACCCGAATTTTCAGCGTCGTTTCGATTCCTATAGCTTGGAATTTAACAAGCGCATTATATTTTCTTTTCGAAATCTGAAAATTAAAACCATCTTAAAAATTGCAAATATTTAAATAAGATTATATATCAATAGATACGTTACGGTGTAAATACATTGTTTTTTGTGTGTGGGGGGGGGCAAATATAAATTATTTTGTTCACATGTCCTTGAACTTTTCCAAAATCTCGAGTGAGCTCTCTCTCGAATTCTTTTTGGCACAAATTTTTGTAATGTAAATGCTGACACGAATCAACACATTGATGCTATATTATTCATCAAACGAACACATTCATGGTAACATGATTTTTTTTTTTGTCAACTTGATTAAATTATTATAAGTTAGAGAAAAGAAACTTGAAAACCTAACATAATTTAAAATACTTAGTCATAATTACAAAATTATTAGTTGGATATTTGATTTTGTGAGGTCATAACGAAAAATTTGATATTTGACTCAATAAATCTGCTTCGTTTATAATTTTGAAAAGTTAAGATGCACAATATAACTTAATTAATGGCCAATGGTATAAATATCAAATTGATATTTCTTTGAAGGGTGCCAATTTTATATTCGATAATACTTTTTAGTATCTTTATAAATTATCGAAATTTTCAATTGTCATTTCAAACACTAGCAAAAAGAATCCCATAAATATATAAATTGGAAAAATAAATTAGAAAAGATTAATATTGGATTATTTTTTAAATAAGATTAAATTAATTTACAAAATGAGAATATTTAATTTTCAATTAATAATATGTAAAAAATTATTATTATAAGAAAAATTCCAAATAAGTGTTTAAAGTGCTCTCAATTTTTCAAATAAGGGTCTAAAATAGATATTATTTCAAAAATGACTTAAAATAATTATATCAATCTCAAAAAAAAAAAAAATTAAAGTAATTATACTATTTTAAATAAGGGCCTAGGGCTCACCAACTAGCAAAATATTCTATCAAATCAAGGGATATCTTTGTATGAGCACAAGTTAAATTAGATTAAAATTAAAAATTAAAACTTAAAAGAAAGGAGAACACCGACGAGAGGGAACACCCCCTCGCTTGTGGTTGCCGCCCCGTCGGCGATGACGAAGGCCGACAAGGGTGGTGACGAAGGCCCCTAGGCAAGAGCTAGTGACCCTTGCCAACCATAGTAGGTCCTTGCTGGAAGTGGGAGGGTGGCAACCCTCTCCTAAATCTAGGCAAGGGTTGCTCCTCCTCACGAAGGCTTGGTGCCTTGACCCGGTTGACCTTTGTTGCCTCCCTACTAGCAATGGGGCGGCCCTGTGTTTTCTTTTTCTTTTTAAGTTTTTTTAATCGAAAACAGAAGAAAAAAATGAAAAATTAAAAAGACGAAATTGCCCTCCATAAGCGATGAGTTTAGGCCTTTTGGATATTGATACGATTACTTCCACTTCTTATTTGAAACAAAATATATTTTAGGATTTCTAGGGTGATCTTGTAATATATACATAATTGGAGATTGTTAAACCTGCTCTTTATTTAGTGAAGCGAACTCTCTGAAAGTCTGATCGGAATTACATGTTACAAAAAGAGGCTCTTTAAGTCATATCAATTTTTGGACAAAAAAAAAAAGTCATATCAATTCATCAAATTATTGGTGTGAGGATTAATGGTGTCCCTTGCAGGTAATACATGTTGCAAAATCGGATTCTCAACCACCAAACAACGATCTGCTTCTTGACATCCAGAGATTGAGGTGCCGTGCAATGTATAACGCACTTTGTTTCTCTCCCCCAATTGAGATCCTGGCAAAGGTGGGTATTGATGTATAACGCACTTCGTTTCGCTTTTTTGTTCTTTGAGAAGTTTTGATCTTCATGGATACCGATAAGTCTAATGTGCCGTAGAAAGTGATTAATAATTCGGGACGAAACTACATTAGAAAGCAGCATATGAGATCAACGAATAGTCATTTTGATCAGGTCAATAACGGGGCTGGATAAGCAGCCCCTAGATAAATATGAGCTGTAGATCCTGTTTTATTCTTATGTTAGATTAATGCATTTAAGAGGTCTCCTACGGGGCTTCCTGTTAAAATAGGTACTAAGCATGCATGGCAGTGAAACCACAGAAGCTGATGGAGCGGCTAAGGAGTCGTGATGGACGATATGTTGCTCTTCATCTTAGATATGAGAAAAACATGCTGTCTTTTACGGGCTGTACTTACGGCCTGACTGAAGCAGAATCAAAAGAGTTGACGATAATGAGGTGAGAGTTTCACAAGCTCTCATATACTTGTCTCTCTAGTACAGTTACATACACGTGAGATGTCAATTGGGCGAATGCCTGTGTTGCTAATGGCTTTCCACCTAATCCAATTCAATGAGCGATTTGTTCCTAGCTTTGCATTTTAATATCCTTATATGCTTCAATTTGTTTGTACAGGGAGAACACTATTCATTGGAAGGTAAAAAAGATTAACTCCACAGAACAGAGATTAGGATGGAATTGCCCTTTGACCGCAAAAGAGGTGGGGATTTTCCTCCGAGCTCTTGGTTATCCTCCCGCAACATTAATCTATATTGCTGCTGGAGAAATTTATGGTGGTAATGCTCGCTTGTCCATGCTCTCATGGCGCTTCCCTAATCTTGTTTTTAAGGTTTGTAATGATTATGCTACCTTTTCATATTCATAAATTAATCACTAGTGAACTTCAATCTGACAGGGAAAAAAAGAAGAAAAATCGTGAATTTATAACAATCTGTTTATCACATACAAAAGTGAACCGGTTCTGGTTCTATGACAGGAAACTCTTGGCACGAAGGAGGAATTGGAAGGGTTGTCTCTTATCTCGCGCCCTGCTAGCCCCCTCTTCTTTCTTTTGTTCTTTTTAAAAATTCAAATTTTAATTATTTTCTTTTTTCTCTTTTTTTTTTTCTTTTTTTTCTTCTTTCTAGGCCAATTGCTAGCCACAGGCAAGCACAACCCTTTGGCGAGGCTCGAGAACAGCAAGCTTTAGCTAGCCACTCGTCAAATCGGCAAGGCCTAAGGCTCGAGCCTTTTCAAGGTAGGTTAGCTTGAGCATGCCTTTGGTCAGTGATCAACCAACGAAGGAGAAGGAGAAACTGAAAAAATAATATGGTAAAAGTAAAATAAAAATAAAAATAATTAAAAATTTGATTTTAAAAAATAAAAAAAGTAAAAGAAATGAGTGCATAGAAGAAAATCGAATTGAATTTTTTATAACGAGCGGTGGAAAACTTTTCTAGTTCATTTTCATCTTTCAAATAAATATTAGAAAATATTGTCATTTTTCAGGAAAATGGTTTTGTAGAGAATATTTTCCAAAAAAGCTACATTTTCATGAAATAAAGAGTATACTCAATTTCCTTTGTTTTTAATCATGGATGAGCTAAGCGAATAGGACAAAGAGTTCCATGTCATGAACTTTGTGCTGCGTGCTTAATTTACACGCGCGCTAAAAGGCCATGCAGGAGAATGAATAAATAAAATATGAAAAGAAGAAGAAGATACTAACAAGAAATGAAAGGGATTGAATTCCAATTCGTACCATATCTCATATTCGTCTTTGCTTCTTGAGACTAGATTAGACCTTTTGCTTGGTCTTTCAACTAATTAATTGAACTTTTCATATATGTATGGAGTATTATCGAGAGGAGAGATAGCATGAAATGAAAAAAAAAAGAAATAAAAAAGAAATAAAAAAGAATAGAAAAGACGATCTAATTTGGATATTTTACGTATAGATATTTTTCATATTTTTTTTAGGAATTTTTTCAGTTTTAAAATAAAGGAATATAAATTCCAAATAGGTAGATGGATAAAGATGTATTGCCATCTTTACTGTTAATGAATATGTATGTCGATAGAAGAGATTAGTTAATTGAAAGCTGTGAGAAATTGGCACCGATTAATATTATTGAGTTAATGGGACACATTTGTTAATGTCGAGCATTCTTCACCTAAGAAGCACCGACTCTCTTTGAGAGTCTTTATGTCGTGTCCGACATTCGTTTAACGAGTATCGAAAAATTTGACATGTGGTCGATTCTCCCCAACACGCTCCAACATGCAAGTTTTGACACGCTTCAATGGTTTCAAACCTGCCAAACCAAAAATAGAAAATGAAAGGAACAACTCAAGGAAGGGGTTGCAGGAGAACAATGATGGGCTCCGAAATTGTAACTCGCGGCTCTAGGATCATGTCCCATTTCAATTCCAACAGCAAGCAAGCCAAAAAAACTTGAGCTTTAGTAAGGGAGCCAAACCTTGGAGGAAACCCTAGTGGGCCATTGGGGTGTTAGACCACGAAGGAAGCAAGGAGCATGAAGGGAATCCAATGCAAGAAAAGAAGGAATCAATGCAAGAAAAGGGGGCTTAGAGAATCGAGGGGAACCCAGTCAAAGGACAAGAAATAGAGAATCGCCCATCGAGGAGGAGGAGGAGGAGCAGCGATGACAGATCATTGCCTTGACTCTTTCCTAAACCAAAACCCGGGGGGGTGAGAGGAAAAGGGGCTCAAAACGTCCCATCAATAAAGTGAGGGCTTTTCGGACCTCCCCCATCCCCTTTCCATTCTTCCTTCCCCCTCACCTCCCATTTTTTCAATAAAGAAACCCTGCTCCCTAAGGGCCCCTCTCTGATAAGAAAGGAAAGGAAAGAATCTCATATTATGATAAATCCGATCTAATGGTTGTTCTCCACTAACCACAAGGATATAGGGACTCTATATCACATCTTCGGTGCCATTGTTGGACGATCTAGAGGAGGAAGAATATGGAAAGATGAAGAAGAAGGTAGTGGGCAGAGAGACCAGGGCAAAGGGAGGGTGGGGGCCCCACTAGATGGATGCACACACACGGAGATGATTGGATCGAGATTTGAGATAATATTAAGGGTGAGGGTCAAATTTGGGGAGAGAGAGGGGGGAGAGAAATTGAGGGGAAGGGAGATATAAAAAAAGTCATTATTGGAGTGAAAATCAGTTAATGTAGTTTAATCATTATTTCATTCATCACACCCCTCTTGTCCACACAAAGAGATAGAGACTAGTAGGAGTGATCGGGTCCAGGGTGAGTAGGGTCTAAACTTGGACCCTGTACCCGACTCTATTATAGCCGGTTCTCCTTTTTTTGACCTTGTACCCGACTCTGTTTGTATTAGACTTTGTACTCGATCCACTTTGTTTTTCCGATCCGGTTCCAAGATCAACCACGTTTCCACTAAAACCTATTTTGTAACCGCCCGATATTCTATATGGTTTCAAATTTTACATCAATACGAGAGAAAATAACGTAATCCTTATAATTTGTATTGAAACATTAAGCACTTATAATGAACAATTAAAGATCCACAAGGCTAATTATCATAAATAAAATCAAAATGCAAAGAAAAAATCATAACATTGCATAAACATTAGCAACAAACATGAGTTTAATATTAGTCTCATCCACATAATTATTACATGAAGCTGTTCATTTATCTAAAACAGTTAATAAATCTCTACTACAAGCATAACTCCTTCTCCAAAAAAGAAATTAGGTGAGCCAATCCACGTGGTATATAGGAATTTGGCGGCAATGGACGTTGTTTGTCTATTGGATGGTGCGAGAGGAAGCTAGTGAGGGAGGGAAGTGAGCAAGGAAGAGGAACGACGAGGGAGGAGTGTTGTGCATGTCTGAGAGAGCCAAGAAGAAAAATGATGTGCAATTGCGGGAATAAGAATAGAAATCAGGGAAAAAATAGGGTCTTGGACCTCTTCTTACAAAACCGGTTCGGGAACCGGTTTCAAGTAGGTAATCACTTGGACTTGATTCTGGACCGGTTCAAACCGGTTCAATTTGGGAACCGGTTCCCGGACTGGTTTCAATGGAAACCGGTTCCCGACCCTATTTTTCGGGTGAGCCGGTCCAGTTCCCGAGTATACCTGGTCTGGTTGCACACCCCTAAAGACTGGAAGGAAGCTGACGTGGATACGTAAGGTGTGCACTGCACATCCTCCCTCCTTTATTATTTCGCTAATAATAAAAATTATTAAAATGAAAAATAGTTAAATTTGTCAAATTAAGATAACAAATGATATTAATAAATAATAAATTAATATTTTAGTGTAAATTATTTTAACTTCTTTTATTATTATTTATTTATTTGTGAATTTAAATTAAATACATTTAATCGAAATAATCATAAAATGATAATTTATTATGTATATATAAAAATATATATTTAATATATAATGTGTTTCAACGTATCGGAATTCTCTATTTTTTAAGAAATAACATGTCGTCGTATCATGTCGTGTGTCACATATCTGTGTTAGTGCTACTTAATTCTTCACAAACTCAATCGGTTAATCCTTTGAAAGTGCGAACGAGGTCCAATCGCAATCCTTTCTTACCTCTTTGCACTTGCAATTGGAGTTTGATCTATCACATTAGACCAACCCCAAACTCTAACTAACATCTTTAAAAAGTGGAGTATGCTTCTCGCCTCTCTTTTGATCAGGAGATTTTCAGGTGCTCATGGTATGGATAAGCATTTCAAAGAGAAATTTCAAGAGGTCAAAGATGTTGAAATTTGATTCATAATCTGATTGCCGAATGAGCAAGTTGGGTTGGGTTGACTACCTACCGCGGCATTCGAATCTACTACCCTTTATTTAGGATATTCCAACTAATTAGGAGTGATTGGTTTCCGGTCCCACCTTAAAATTAGGAATTAGATTGGAGAAAGCAGTTCCCAAATTTCGAAATTGGGGTCTGGACGAAGGTCCTTAGAACCCAACCGGATTGGACAGTTTAGTGAAATTGATTATGTTCAAAGGAAAGAATGGAGGGGTGCATGTGGCATTTAAAAAATAATTAAAAAAACAATTAGGTTGAGCGGTTTTATTCTTCACTTGGAATTGGACCATTTGGATATTGATCCCACTTTTAGGAATCGAACCGGTTTTCTTAAAAATTTGACCGATCCTGACGATTTCTGATTTAATCGATCCATCTTACTCATCCCTACAACTAATCATATTACCAAAATAACATCTTTGTCACATCAAATATATTTTGTATATTTATTTACGTCTATCGAACGAAACATTACGAGAGAGTGAGAGAGAGGGCGCGTGACGCTTCGTGACATCCAATGAACGAAACGTATGAACGAGCGGTCGACTTCGAAATAGGAAAAGACAGAGAAACATTGGTGAAAACCAGAAACCGCGACACCGCCGTGGATTTGCCACCGATTAGGTTTCTCCCCACCTCATGCTTTTCCCGAAGTACCCCCGAAAAAGGTCAAAAACAAAGAAAAGTTAAAACTGAGCCACTCGAACTTGTTCAAACTGAGCCGCTCGAACTCCTCTCCTCTCCCGACCGAAAAGAGAGAAAAAAAAAGAACTCTCCTCTCCTCGATTCGGTGAGCTTCAGCGCCCAGACCCATTTCCTTGCATCTGCGCAAAGGACGCTTGAGGTTAGAGAGATCAGAGAAAACAAGCAGTTTCAGAATTCGGGTGGTGGGATATCGCTGAGGCTGAGATGGGGAGCACCAATGGTCTGGTCATTCTCTGCAAAGGTACGTTTTTTACGGTGATCGTCTTCGATTCTTGACATGAATTTGCGTCGGTTTTTTAATCTTTCTCGAGTTGATGATGATGTTGTCTCAGCCCCGTTTGGTTCAGCTTTACCCCCAAAGCCCCTTAAGGAATATATTTTGCACAAACATTTTTTAAAGTTAATTAAGCAAATGTCAATATTAGGAATACCGAAAGTTCAATGCAGTATTTGCTTTGAATATTCGACATTTGGGAAATGCAAATTTACTGTTCATCTGCGTCATTATTCATCTTCTTTCCCGTTCATCTTCGTCTTCCCCACTCGAGAGCCAGGCTTCTCTAGTAGCCACCACTGCCGCTTGGGGTCGTGCGTCCCTGGTGACCACTGCTTGGGGTGGCGCAACTCACGCCACAAGCGGTGTCGCCTGGCGCACACGAACAAGGCGACGCCGACGCCGCCTGACCACTGCCATCTTAGGCTGTCAGATCTGGCCTCAGCGACCGACGGCATTGCCTGAGGTCGCGATCTCAGATGGCCAAATCTGGTCGTTCAGCCGTCCCGCAGTTGGCCGGTGGTTAGCCGGCCGCAATTTGATTTTCAGACTAAATAAAAAATAAAAATAATAAAAGCTCATTACAAATGTAAATTTTGCCGAACGGTATTTATATTAATGCTACTTTTCAATACTATTTAAAATTACAATCTTTCAAACGGTGTAGCATTTTAAAAAAAATTCTTTACCTAAAAGATATTTGCATTTTTCCAACCTAAACCAAAAGGGTCCTCAGTCTTTTTACTGGATGAGAAAGCTCACGTGAACCACCACTTGGACAAACTATATATTGGGCCACCTCATAAATATTTTGAAATTTCTGTGTGAGATCCATAGACAATTAATATCAACCGACTCTTATGGGAAAATTAAACTAAATGCTCCATTTGAATATTCGGAGGAGTAATGATAGAGTTGGAGGGATAAAAAGGTCAAGACTTCTCACATTTTTAACTAATTTCTTTTACCAGACATGTTTATCTTAAGAGAGATGATATCAGGGAGAAATAATTAAAGAGAGTAACGGTTTGTTCTAACATTTTAAGTCGATGGATCTTGTAATGTTCAAATTTTTAAGAACTCATTATTTATTTTTTATTTGTGACTAATTTCCACACTCGGCTGTTATTATGCTTGAGAGAGTGCTCGCATATTAAATAAATTTATGGTACTAGTTTGTATGATGCGTGAGCAATTAAAAACAAACAGCAAAGCAATTTGTCCTTTAGTGTCAAGAAAAAAGAGAAAATATAAATGAGACTGATTAATTGGTTATTCTTTATGGACATTGTAAGAATTGATCTAAAAGAAAAAACTTTTTGTTGTTTGTTTATTTGAAGATTTCTAGGACTGATTAATTGGAATTCTCTATAAAAAGAATGTGAATTGATCTAAACAAAGGCTTTATGGTCTTTGTTTATTTCAAGATTTCAATTATGATAGTGGTCCGGTAATTAGGCTTTCATGAACCTCCATATGAATTAATCTAGAAAAAGACTTCTTAATCTTTGTTTACTCCAAAATTTCAAGTTCGGATAGCTGCCCTGTTGATCTAGGAAAAGACTTTTTGGTCTTGTTTATTCTAAGATTTCATGTTCCAACAATTGTCTCGTTGCTCTAGAAAAAAACATTATGGTCTTTATTTATTCCAAGTTCTGACTGTTGATCTAGAAAAATTTATGGTTGTGTTACTAAGCTTAAGTGAACCATCACCACAACAAACTATTTCTTGAGCCACTTTTGTTGAAAACTTTGTTTGAGATTCAAGGACAATTAAGAGACAAATATCTTTTTCTACTACCATCGGCCGTGGTGGCTCTGCTGGGTAGGCTTCAGTCCTTTGAGGGAAGGTCAGGAATTGAAACTCCTGCAACGCAAGTTGCGAGGGAGGTGTCGGGACTATTAGGTGATTGACGCGTGGCGCTGGGGTGGTGGTTTCCCGCTGAGTGTCACCTGGAGGTTTACGTGGCGGGCATCGGCCAGGCGGTTCCTCCAAAAAAAAAAAAAAAAATATATATATATATATATATATATATATATATATATATATCTTTTGTTACTATTAAAACTAGTAAAAGTGTACACACACAAGGTGTGTCTGGGAAAAGTTAACATTTAAAAGATTTCATAAAATCATCTTGGCATGAAACATTTAAATCATTAGTTAATAGAACCAACTTTTCAACATAATTGAAGCGATTACACACATATGTACTGAAAAAGGAAAATATGACTATATTTTTGTTAGGTTGTTTATGAGATTATAAAGATTCAATATTTAAAATTGAAATATTTTAGAGATGAGATAAAGTTGTTAATCAATGCATTTATCCATTGATGGATTTTTACAAAATAACTCATGAAAAATAAGAAGCCTTATTTGTTTTACATGGATAATTATTTTTGCTTCAAAAAACGTAATTGACTTGCCCACGGTGGAAATGATGCCACGTGAGTGCAGCAAATTGTCCATTCAATGTAATGTCGATGTCAGGGGCGTCTTGTCAATGTCTATCACGCTTTCGGTGTATTAATATGATGACAGAATTGACGTACTACCCGTCTGTCATAAAAGCTTAAACAATTTCTTTGTCATTCCAATATCCCAAGACATTAAAATCATCCTTTTTTTTTAAAAATAAAATGTTTGAATGGTGATGTTGGAAAAATTTATCCTTTGTTCCAAATATTCCTAAACATTAAAATCCGTGCATTTTTTTCTTTAGCTTAGAAAGTATCACTTAAGATATCAAGACTCTACAAAGGCAAAGGCAAGAGAAACATAAACCCATTCTACACGAGAAATGGCTTTAATTTCCAACGAAGAGCTCAACCAAACCGTAGCTCACGAGCCTCAGCAAGAAACATCCAAGGATGGCCAAATTGAGGTTGAGACCGACGAGGGTGAAAACCTCTGTGAAGATGAGTCGAGGCCGCCCGAGTCCGATTGGATCATCTCCATCAATAAGAACCTCGACAAAGCTGAGGAGGACCACATGGCATGCTCATGGAAAAAGCGCTCCATTTATCGGATCCCGCACTATCTCAAGGATGGCAAGGAGAAGGCCTGCGTCCCCCAGATTGTCTCCATCGGTCCGTTCCATCATGGTGACGAGCGCCTCTGCGAGAAGGACAAGGACAAGTGGCGCGGCCTCGTGTGCATGCTCAAGCGCAACAATCAGAGAATAGAGGAGTATCTAGACGCGGTGACAAAGGTCGAGGAGAAAGCCCGCGCTTGCTATGAGGCAACGATAGACATGTGCAACGAAAAGTTCATAGAGATGATGGTTCTCGATGGGTGCTTTGTGATCGAGTTGTTCTGGGGATTCTTTTACGGGTTTGATAAACTTGGCTACACTCACGATGACCCCGTCTTCTCCTCGTCGCGGAGTTCAATGGACATTATCCGGCGGGACATGATCTTGCTCGAGAATCAGATCCCGCTCTTCATTCTCGATCTGCTGTTTTGCCTCCAGCTCGGCCAACCTGACCGGATTGGGCTTTTGGCCAAGCTGGCGCTCCAGTTCTTCTACTCTCTGAAGCCGACAGACTGCCCCCTTTATTGCCTCAGCTGGACAAGGTTGGAGTTTGACCCGTTACCCCTTGAGGGCGAGCTCCATTGCCTCGAATTGTTTCGGCGGAGCCTCCTGTACCCACGCCCGAAGCCGGTAGCAACCCAGCAGTCGTCACAAACTGGGCTACAATTCATCCACTGCGTGACGGAGCTTCGGAAAAAAGGGATCAAGTTCAGAAACGGGGAAGTGGAGGGTTTCTGGAACATCCGGTTCAAGGACGGGATCCTTGAGATTCCCCGGCTTGTGATTGGGGATGAGACGCCGCCGCTTTTCCTCAACTTGATAGCCTTCGAGCAGTGTCACTTCAATTGCGGCAACGACATCACCTCGTACCTGATATTCATGGACAACTTGATTAACTCTGCCGAGGACGTGGGGCACCTCCACGATTGCGGGATCATGGAGCACTGGCTCGGGAGTGACACCGAGGTCGCTGACCTCTTCAACAAGCTATGCAAAGAGGTGGTATTGGTTGGCGGCCACAGTTATCTCTCTGGACTGTCTAAGGATGTGAACACTTACTCTGGCAACAAGTGTAATGGCTATATAGCCAGTCTCAAGCTTAAGTACTTCAGTAATCCCTGGTCAATCATTTCCTTAATTGCTGCTATCATTTTGCTTGTGCTTACTTTGGCACAGACCTTGTATGCAGTCTTTGGCTACTATAGGCCAGGTTTTTGATTTCTCATAGAGTGGAGATTATTTGATGAGCGTTTTATGAGTGATAAAGCTCTGGTGAAAATTTGGAATTAGGATTGTGGCTAATAGATTATAAAAGTGCGTTTGATAATTTTTCTGTTTCTATTAGAATACGTGGTGGTGTACGAATCATAAATTTTTTTGTGCCATAGAATTTTTTTAATATTCTAATAATTTGTTATATTTTTCTTTTCTTTTTCTCCTCCTCTAACCGCCGGCAGTGGCCGGTGATCGACATTTCACCAGGTAGGCCCTTAGCAACCAATTTGCAGATGAATGTGTTGGTCTCACCTCTATACAAATGGCACAAAAGACAAAAAATAATCAATATTCACCTGGACCAGCCTTTAACAGCCCCGATATTGAACTCCTGAAATCATCACTGGCTAGACTATGTACTTTAGCCTGCATGCAAATAAGGCATGTGACTTGTATAGCAACATATGCATAGAAGAAGGCCACATTCTTTATGTGCAAAGAGGATAAGCCATCTGTGTTATCTCTACCAAGACTGTGATAAACGAGTACTGCCAAAAGGGAGATAAAATGTCAATTGAAGGTCTACACTACGACCCAAAAAAAAAATAAAAAAATGAAGGTTTACACCGGACAAAAAAGCTTACATTGCTAAAACATATATACAAACCTTTAAAAGCAAGAAAATGGCGGAAGCATAAGCATCTTTTGTCATCAATGTAAACCCAAGACCTCTAAGATCACGGACAACCTTCCCAATATTATTTACCACTTCATCAAGAAACTTTCCCTGGTGATGACCTTCATCTATATCCATCTCTCCGGCTTTAACACAGGTGCTTTTATGATCTAAATCCATGTCATCTTTGTCCGGAGAATCAATACCGTCATCCATCATTGTGCTTATCTCTTCCAACTTTCTCTTGAAATTCCAGTGAAGTATATCTAAGAACACCAATAAAGTCAGAACAAGATCACTTATTCTGTCAGATGATATAAAAATAATTTTTTTAACAAACAAGGTGAAACAAACAGATCAAGCCAGAGGATGCTACAATATTAGGTGAAACTTTGATGCACAAGCATAACTTTTCCGTGGTAATTTTAAGTGCCCTTTCTTTTTCTCAGGCTTCTTTTCCATGTCATGAGTTCCGATGTCCCGTGATATGGATGTGAATTTTAATGAAGTTGGCTTGTTGAGATACAAAGAATGTCCAAACAAGGATTCATATCTAGTTGAGTCTATAAACCCAGTATACGAATGGTCTTTATGACACTTTATCATCATCCGTCTTACTCCGAATAAACATATCTATAGTTCTGAACCCTTGAGTATCAATTTTTTACTCCAGCTTTTACTGTAGCCGATTTGGCCTTCATTTTGGTTCTTTTTGCTGTCTTTTACATCTGTATCCTACTTGATGACCTTAGGCTCTAAGCTAAAGGGCCAACAAAAGTACAAAGCCTTAAGTGATAATAGGGACGCGTTTGGTAATGATTACTGTTCCTGAGGGCGATTCGACTAGAAATGATTATTTTTTATTCTATTCCTGGAACCGATTACGAGTTAAAAACGCGTTTGGTAACTGTCCAAAATTTTTGATTACGGAATAGAATTGCGTTTGATACCGTGCTAATTGATTGTGTTCCAAATTAATTTCTTTTGATTTTTAAATATTTTTTTCCCCTTTTTCCTATTCTTCTTCTTCTTCATATGGCCGGCGACGCTCATCGGAGCGTCGCCGGCCCTCGTCGGCCAAGCCTCGTTGGCGGTGGGCGAGGTCGGCTTGGCCACGGCGAGGCCGGGCCTCGCTAGATCTGGGCGAGGCCGAGCCTCGTCGGTGGCCGGGCTTGCCTGCGGCGAGCTCGCCGACCTCACCCCGGCTCGGCGAGCTCGCCGGGACCGGGGACCGCCGGCGGCGGCGGCGGGCGGCGACGGGCGTAGTGGGCGATGGTGGACGGCAATCGTGGGATGATGGAAAGGAAAAATGAGAGTTTCATTGTTTTGATTCTTTTTTTGATTCTCAGACGAAGAATCATATTTTTTTTTTATTCTCAATTCTCTTCCCAATCTATTCCCGGAAACAAAAATTTTACCAAACGAGATTCTCGTCCCAAACCGATTTTGGGAACAAAAATCAGAATTAGGCACTTGTTTGGCACGTTGCTAAACAGGCCCTAGCTTTTTGAAAAAGAAATTTCAGGAAGAAATTGAGAAAACATTATGCAAGTTCTCCGTCACACCAACAAACATATTGTGAAATTAGGTAATAACAAAATGTCACTAGACAACCTAAGCACCAATGCTCAGAAAAGTGGATGAAGGGATGAATATCAAAGATACGCTATCACATATCTTCAGTATTTAAGAGAAATTTCAGTAAACATCCTAGCAAATAATGTGATTGCAGCCAAGGACAAAATAGCCACTATGCATAAACAAAAACCATTGGTGAAGATTCTATAATTGTGCCTAGAATTACTAAGGTCCTGGATTTGATTCTCTAGGATACCTTAAGCCCTTTTCCAAAATCTCCAAGTCCACCTTAAGTTTACAAACCAAGTTCACTTCAAAAATGGGAATGACATCCTAAATCTCAGCATCCACGATCAGATAATCTGGTCCTCCAGTCTTCCTTCTCCTTACAGCAGTATCAGAGCACGTTCTTGGTTAGAGGTTACTTGACTAGCAGATATGCGATGCCCAGGAGATATTAGTACTTCTTGAACAAACTAAAGTTAACGTAAGTTCACGTATCTAAAAGATTTGCTTTACAGGTGTCAGCAGAAGCGGCCAACTGTACATATCTCATAGCTTTCTGTTTCTCAAACAACAAACATTGACGTACATCGATACCCTCTACGAATTGTACAATCCATGACATTACTGAAATTTCAAACACAAACTGCCAATAACCTACACAAACCCGCTCTTTCAAATTCTCAATATATTTCATTATTGCCAATGAAGTCCAGTTTAAGAAAGACTCAAATTAGTCCCATGTCATTGAAGCATCTAGTGCAAACGCAACGTGACATACTCTAGAGCTGCTTGCTGGGAATTACAAACCCACTAAGACCCCCAGAAGAACAAGCACATAACTTCCATATATTCAAATAATAGCATCAGACAGGAGAGACTTGACACAATGTCCATAGTGCAGTGCAAGAAGAGTAAGAATTATCCTGCATCAATTATTCATTATCTATTACCATAATATAGTATAAGTGCTGATAGCAGAACAGTAAGAAAAATTAAAATTGATGAAGGTTTCATAGAACATTATGTCAATTTGACTGGAACACACAACATCAGACACATTTACATGATGAACAGAAAACACACTTCTTGAAAGATAAGATTAGACTTGTATGGTTATTCCTTATGTACATACCGGGAAAACATTGGGGAAGAGATGCCATAAGTATTGAAGAGACCGTTGATTGACACTTAGAAAAGAGAAAAATCCGATCTGCTTCTACATCATGTTTTCCCTGCGACGTGTCTCCCTCAAACGACTGTAAAGCATGAACCAATATTGACAAGCATTTCTCCTGATAAAGTTTTTCTGAAGAAATGTCCTCCAGTGCATTGCACAATACTTGCTGAACTTCATCATCCTGAATCTGCTTTTATGCATGATAAATTTATAAGGTTTAGTTCATGGGTTAGATTTACAGTTAAGAGCTTTAGGTCAGGAATTCTTATTGATAAAATATATAGGGTGGTAGGTGATATGTACATACAAGAGACTTGCTTTCGAGGAGCGAAAAATCGCTATAAGGTTCAAAATGCTGCCAAAACTTCAACGAACCATTTCTTTCAAAACTTTCCTGCAATTAAACCAATGAGCGGCTGCATCAAACAATAGGCAAAGCACCAGCAGCCTTTAAGGCAGAACGCAGAACATATGACTTATAGCTAATTCCAAAGCGCTCCTATACTTAAAGCATTATTTTGCTACCAGAGAAAACTCCACCTCTTACTTTCTCTGCATTATGCACACAAACAAATTATAGACTTAACGGAGCTTCGCTAAAAGGAAGTCAATGAAACAATATACTGTAAATTTCCAAGGTAATGAAGGAAGTGGTCTTTCTATCAGCTTCAGTTTCCACATACCATTCATGAATTCTTGCTCTGTTTAGTAAACAAGAAGGAAAGGAAAATGGAAGGAACATTACAAATTTCCCTCCTCTCCTCCTCACAAAAGTTTTGAGATTTACCCCACACTCCTCACCCACCCCTCATTTTCCTTTCCCTCTCTTCCTTCCCAAACAAAGCATAAATGGTGGAGCTGTGAAGTCAATTCACTAAGTTGAATTAAAAGGTAAGTTTTGGCAGTGATTAATTGGAATCGGGAAGCAGTTTGAGCCTACTCTTGAAATTTTATGAGTGCTTGATGATCTTTCAGGAAGTCCTGCTGTGATGCCGCTACGTGACAAAACAGTAGCCATTAGCGGTTACCCCAAAAGGGCATAATTCCTCTCGTTTAGGTGAGCTACTTCGTTCCTCTCCATCCTTCCAACTTTCGTTTTTGTCTGTTAGAAAACTGCACTTTCTATACCTTATTAGCCGGTAAAAAAGATTAATATTGGTTATTTTAGAAAATAAGATTAAATTAATTTACAAAATGAAGAATATTTAATTTCCAATTAGTAATATGTAAGAAAATCATCATTATTATTATTATTAGGAAAAATTTCAAATAAGCATTCAAAGTGCTCTTATTTTCTTAAATAAGAGCCCATAGTGGATATTATTTTAAATAAAGATTTGAAGTAGTCATATCAATTTCAAAAAATGGTTTAAAGTAGTCATATTGTTTTAAATAAGGGCCTAGGCCTCACCAGCGAGTAAAATATTCTAACCATCGGAATATCTTCGTATAAGCACAAATTAAATTTAAATTAAATAAAAAATAAAAAAATAAAACTTAAGAAAAAAAGGAAAACATTGACGAGAGGGAGCACCCTCTTGCCTGTGGTTGTCGCCTCGTCGCAACAACGAAGGCCAGCGAGGGTGGCGACAAAGGCCAATAGGGTCATTGACGCCTAGACGAGGGCCAGCAACCTGCCCTTGCTAGAAGCTAGAGAAGGAGGCGACCCTCTCTTAAATCTGGGCAAGGGTTGCCGCACCTCGTGTAGGCTTGGTGCCTCAACCCAATCAACCTTTGCCGCCTCCTCACCAGCAATGGGGCGGCCCTGTGTTTTTTTTTTTTTTTTTTAATAGAAAAATAGAAAAAGGAAACAAATTTTAAATGATGAAATTGAGTTCAAGGCCTTTTTTGAAGAAAACTGATAGCATTCCATGTTCTTATTTGAAATAATATATATTTTAGGTTTTTATTTAAAAAATGAGTACTTTTTAAATTTTTATTTAAAATAATATTCACTTCATATCTCTATTTGAAAAAATGAGAATACCTTAACCTCTTATTTGGAGTTTTTCCTTGTTATCGTGCTGTTTAACCACATTCTTACGGGAAAAAGAACAGAGAGAGTAAAAAAAAGGACCGGAGGAAGAGCCGTGCATAGTTAGTTACAGAGCAGACGAACCGCATCGAAGAGCGCACGGAATCCCACCGCCGATGCCGATCGGAAACGGCGAAGGAGATCGATATCGCGCCGGCGGAGCGAGAGATCCGGTGAGCCGGCAGCTCTGAGAGAGAATGGCGAGGAGCAGAGGGGGGAGGAGGTTCCGGTTCCGGTTCCACCGGAGGAACCTCTGCGCCGCCGCCTAGTACGTCGCCGTCCTCCTCATCGCTGTCTCCTCCTTCTTCACGTTGATACACCTGTCGAGGAAGGAGGGCTTCGAGGACCGCCGGGAGCGCGTCTCGTCGGAGGAGGAGCATCCATCCGAGCCGGTGCGTGCGTCGCTCTGTTTCGAATCTTTCGCCTTAGGTAGCGGCGGTCGTCTCCGTGATTTGGCGTGGGGCTCCGCTTCCGTTCGTTTCGATTTTGAAGGTCTTGGTTGATTCTTACGCGTGCGGATGGTCGATGATGGTGTAGGTGCGACCGCGTTTGGGTCGGCTGAGCTGTTTTGCTGGATAGATGTTTGCGTGGTTGTTTTCGTTGTAGTTTCTGATGGTGGTCATGGGATCTAGCATTCGAATACTGATTAGAAATTAGCTCCTTTCGAGGTATCTGTGGACGAATTAGCTGTTGCTTGAGGCTTAAGGTTACTCTTGAATCTACTTGGGAGATACCGTTATGCGTGTTCGATTGTTCGTTGAGTAAGAATGAGATCTGAGCATGCTTTTGCGATGGATGTTGGTGATATACAGCGAGCGAGCGTCTATTTTCCTGGCTTAGCTTTTTAGGCATATATAATCAGTGGAACGTTGCACGTTTCGTGATTACATAGAGCACATGCGTATGGCTGGTCTCTCAGTGGAGGATAATTTTCTATTTGCAGATTCCAGACCGAGAACTTTGGGATGCTCCTTTCAGTTTCGGTTTACACACCTGCATCAAGCCCACTGCTAGATACAAAGGTCAGATAAACTCTGAATCCGTGTTTCTTTTCTGTCTTTCATTGTTTTTACGACTACAAGTTTTCCTGCATCTGCGAATGACTGATTCTATTTTTCTGTACTTCTCTTTCTTCGTTTTTTATTGATCTTCTCTCGTGTGCTTTGTGTGCTGGTCTAAAATGGATGGCACTCCAATATTGAAAATTAGTCATGGTAAAAGTATGAATAGATTTAGAGACCTACTGAAAAATGAAAAGAGAATATTATCGTCAATCTCCCTCTAAGAAAAAAAAAAAACCCACTTACATGAGTAAATCCTAGCCGTGAAACACCCTGTTGACCTCATGAATCAGATAGACTTGAGCTGAACCCTGTCGGATAGCTGAAATATGAGATTGCTTATACTAGGTGGTGTGAGGAATCGAGGCACGCACATGTCCGTGATCACTGTAGCTTCATGGGGTTTAATATCACTCTTGTTCAAGAGGTCTTGCTTTTTTTAGGACTTTGTTTTCAAATAAAATGCTTGGACGTCTCATATGTGACCAAATTCCACTTTGTGCACAACTACAGTAAATTTAAAATCTAAACTAGCATAATTTGAGTTTAAATATCTGACAAGATAAATTTTAGGATTTAATTTTAAACTCAATATGCGTAAAAACTCAAGTCATTTTGTATCAAGTCACCATCAGTACTCCAAAAATTAAAAGAGCTAAGTTTCCATGATGGCCATATAGACGCAAATGTTTTCATTAAATGCCTTCTTAAGAGTATTTTGCAATGCTAATGATGGTATTTGCCTTTCGTAAATGCCAGTCTGGTATCGGAGATTCTCTCTCTCTAAATCTGTATCTGCATATCTGCTATGTTAGGAGCACGAGAATCGGATCGATATATAACCGTGAGAAGCAATGGAGGATTAAATCAGATGCGGACTGGTGTAAGTTGATCACTCTGTTGTAAATTAGCTCTCTGGTCTTGACCAGAATTCAAGCTTTTGTAATATTGTTGAGAAATTTTGAAACTGAAATATTGTAGTGGCATTTTTTAGAACTCTGAATTATGAGCTCTTTCTTTCAGTTTTATATTATTTTTCTAAAATTGGAAGTACAGTAAATTGGAGCACACATAATGGCATCATTCCAGTCCCTAAGTTAGAACCAATTCCATTCTGCGATTTGTTTTCCTCTTTTGTTTTTGTTCAGTGATGAGTTAACGAGCTATGCTTTATAGTGGTGTTAATCAATTTCCTATGGTCTTATCCATAATTATGTTCATCACCCAGATTGCGGATATGGTAGCTGTGGCGCACATAATGAATGCCACTTTAGTTATTCCTCAACTGGATAGACGATCATTCTGGAAAGACACAAGGTATTCGTCGGCATTCCAACATTCTTTTGTAGGTGCACAATTGTTGTCTTACGCAATTATGCATTCTGACATTGCTGTCATATTCATAGTACCTTTTCAGATATATTCGATGAGACTCATTTTATAGAAGCCTTGAAAGGAGATATTAGAGTTGCCACGGAGCTCCGAAAGGAGTTGGAATCAGTTCCTCATGCTCGGAAGCACTTCAGTTCTTGGGCTAGCATGGGATACTTCAAAGAGTTGACAAGGTTATGGAATGAGTATCAGATCTGCATAAGTCATGCTATTTTTTTAATGAAGTCTATTCAATTTTGGGTAAATTCTCCATGTGAAAAATTTACTTGGATACCTTGTCAGTAGCTGTTGGACTCTAGCGATTAGAATATTGTGGATGTCCTTTGAATTCATATAGATTGAGATTGCTTATACTTAATAATTTCAACATTATAGATGTATTTTCTAATAAATAACTAACAATTTAATAAATTGAGATCACTCATAGTACATTAGAACTAGATTTTTCTTGCATCTAAGAGCTAAAGATTCTAACCTAAATGCTACTTCTGATATTATTGGAAATGCTTAATTAAGATGATGTCTGCAGTAATTATTGATAAGCATCATTAACGGAGCCATGAATTTCTAGCACAGAACGTAATCAGAAACTAAATAAGTTGTAATTGAATTTAAGGTAAGAAAACAAAAGAGTTTTTCATCATTAAAAAATTTGGAAGTGAGAGTCACTTGTCTCTACATTGCATTGAATAGCAATAACTTCCATAAGAGTGTATAAAAAATATGATTGCGTTCTTCAAATAGCAATAACTTTCAAGAGAGTTGACCATTATCATCTCCTTAGATATTGCATTGAAACTTGTTCCAATATACATAAATATCCACATGTTGAACTATCATAAAATAAATGCGGTGTCATTGCAATTTTTTGGATTTCTAGGGATGATCTTGTAATATATACGTAATTGGAGATTGTTAAACCTGTTCTTTATTTAATGAAGCAAACTCTCTGAAAGTTTGATTGGAATTACATGTTACAAAAAGAGGCTCTTTAAGTCATATCAATTCATCAAATTATTGGTGTGAGGATTAATGGTGTCCCTTGCAGGTAATTCATGTTGCAAAATCGGATTCTCGACCACCAAACAACGATCTGCCTCTTGACATCCAGAGATTGAGGTGCCGTGCAATGTATAACGCACTTCGTTTCTCTCCCCCAATTGAGATCCTAGCAAAGGTGGGTATTGATGTATAACGCACTTCGTTTCGCTTTTTTGTTCTTTTGGAAGTTTTGATCTTCATGGATACCGATAAGTCTAATGCGTCGTAGAAAGTGATTAAGAATTCGGGACGAAACTACATTAGAAAGCAGCATATGAGATCAACGAATAGTTATTTTGATCAGGTCAATAACGAGGCTGGATAAGCAGCCCCTAGATAAATATGAGCTGTAGATCCTGTTTTATTCTTATGTTAGATTAATGCATTTAAGAGGTCTCCTACGGGGCTTCCTGTTAAAATAGGTACTGAGCATGCGTGATGGTGAAACCACAGAAGCTGATGGAGCGGCTAAGGAGTCGTGATGGACGATATGTTGCTCTTCATCTTAGATATGAGAAAAACATGCTGTCTTTTACGGGCTGTACTTACGGCCTGACTGAAGCAGAATCAAAAGAGCTGACGATAATGAGGTGAGAGTTTCACAAGCTCTCATATACTTGTCTCTCTAGTACAGTTACATACACGTGAGATGTCAATAGGGCGAATGCCTGTGTTGCTAATGGCTTTCCACCTAATCCAATTCAATGAGCGATTTGTTCCTAGCTTTGCATTTTAATATCCTTATATGCTTCAATTTGTTTGTACAGGGAGAACACTATTCATTGGAAGGTAAACAAGATTAATTCCACAGAACAGAGATTAGGAGGGAATTGCCCTTTGACCGCAAAAGAAGTGGGGATTTTCCTCCGAGCTCTTGGTTATCCTCCCGCAACATTAATCTATATTGCTGCTGGAGAAATTTATGGTGGTAATGCTCGCTTGTCCACGCTCTCATGGCGCTTCCCTAATCTTGTTTTTAAGGTTTGTAATGATTATGCTACCTTTTCATATTCATAAATTAATCACTAGTGAACTTCAATCTGACAGGGAAAAAAAAAAATCTTGAATTTATAACAATCTGTTTATCACATACAAAAGTGAACCGGTTCTGGTTCTATGGCAGGAAACTCTTGGCACGAAGGAGGAATTGGAAGGGTTGTCTCTTATCTCACGCCCTGCTAGCCCCCTATTCTTTCTTTTGTTCTTTTTAAAATATTCAAATTTTAATTATTTTATTTTTAAATTTTTCTTTCTCTTTTTCTTTCTTTCTTTCCTCTTTTTATTTTCCTTCTTTCCGGGCCAATTGCCGGCCATTCGCAAGCACAAGCCTCTGGCGAGGCTCGAGAACAGCAAGCTTTAGCTAGCCACTCGTCAAATTGGCAAGGCTTAAGGCTCGAGCCTTTTCGAGGTAGGTTAGCTTGAGTATACCTTTGGCCGGTGATTGACCGAAGAAGGAGAAGGAGAAAACGAAAAATAATAAAGTAAAAGTAAAAGATAAAAAGTAGAAAAAATAAAAATAAAAATAATTAAAATTAAAATTTTGATTTTAAAAAATAAGAAAGTAAAAGAAATGAGTGCACATAAGAAAATCGAATTGAATTTTTATACTGAGCGTGGAAAATTTTTCTAGTTAATTTTCATATTTTAGATAAATATTGAAAAATATTGTCATTTTCTTGGAAAATGATTTCGTAGAGAATATTTTTCAAAAAAGCTACATTTTTCATGAAATAAAGAGTATACTCAATTTCCTTTGTTTTCATTCATGGATGAGCTAAGCGAATAGGACAAAGAGTTCCCCGTCATGAACTTTGTACTGCGCGCTTAATTTACACGCGCGCTAAAAGGCCATGTAGGAGAATGAATAAATAAAATATGAAAAGAAGAAGAAGAAACTAACGAGAAATGAAAGGGATCGAACCTTTTGCTTGGTCTTTCAACTAATTAATTGAACTTTTCATATATGTATGGAGTATTATCGAGAGGAGATATAGTATGAAATGAAAAACAGAAATAAAAAAGAATAGAAAAGCTGATCTAATTTGGATATTTTACGTATAGATATTTTTCATACCTTTTTTAGGAATTCTTTTCATTTATAAAATAAAGGAATATAATTCCAAATAGGTAGATGGATAAAGATGTATTGCCATCTATATTGTTAAGGAATATGTATATGGATAGAAAAGATTAGTTAATTGAAAGCTGTGAGAAATTTGCACTGATTAATATTATTGAGTTAATGGGACACATTTGTTGACGTGGGGTATTTTTCATCTAAGAAGTATCGACCCTCTTTCGAGAGCTTTTGTGTCGTGTTCGACATGCGGTCAACAAGTGTTGAAAAAAGAAAATGAAAGGAAAAACTCAAAGGAGGGGTTGCAGGAGAATAGTGATAGGCTCTGAAATCGTAACTTGCAGCACTAGGATCACATTCGATTTCAGTTCCAGCAAAGCAAGCCAAAAAACCTTGAGCTTTAGGAAGGAACTAAACCTTGGACGGAAACCCTAATGGCCCATTGGGGTGTTAGACCTAGAAGGAAGCAAGGAACATGGGGGAATCCATTGCAAAAGAAGGTTTAGAGAATCGAGGGGAACCTAGTCAAAGGACAAGAAGCGGAGAACCGCCTGTCGAGGGAGAGGAGGAGGAGGAGGAGGAGGAGGAGGAGGAGGAGAGACACCGGATCCAGAGGAGGAAGATGATGGAAGATGAAAAGATGAAGAAGAAGGTAGGGTGCGGGGAAAGTCTTTAGGAAAATGCAAAGACCTTTGACTTAAAAGTGCTTTAAAAAATGCAAACCGTGTTTGATAAATTGTAGTTTGAAAACCCTTTGTGAAGTACATTTGAGCAAAATGGTGTTTGGGGGACAAATGACTTTTGTGAAAAAAAAATATTAAAAAAATAAAAATAAATTTGACCAAAGAAGGGTAGGCAGCCACCGGCGACCTCCAGGCGACCCCGGATCTGGGCGGCGAGGTCGTGCGACGCCATCACGACTTCCTAAGGCAATCTCATATCTAGGGCGGCGAGGTCGCGCGACACCGTGGCAACTTCCGACGACCCGGATCTAGGGCGGCAAGGTTGTGTGACGCCCGACCTTCGGCAACCCCGAATGCAGGGTAGTGAGGTCGCACGACGCCGCCTCGACCTTTGGCGACCTAGATCCGGGCGTTGAGGTCGTAGGAGGACCTCACCGCCTTGGATTTGGGTCGCAATGCGACCGTTGCGACCTCGCCGCCCCATTTGGGGCGGCGAGGTTGCGGGAGGTCGTGCGATGCCACCGCGACCAAGATCCGGGCGGCAAGGTCCTCCCGCGACCCTCGCCGCCCCAAATGGGTTGCGGCGACCTGCACTCGTCGCGACCCAAATGGCGCGGCGGTCGCGCCACCCCCTAGCGTCGGTTGTGCCACCCCCCAACGACAGTCGTTTGGGCGGCGACTGCTTACCCTTCGCCGGCAACCACTCATGGAAGAAGAAAAAGAAGACGATGAATAGTGAAGGCAAAACCGGAAAAATGAAAAATCAATGAGGATAATTTGGGAAGAAAAAAAAATTAGCCCAAATTTGCTCAAAAAAATAAAATAAAAACTCAGCATAAGCTGAGAGCCCAAGCTCCCAACCTACCTTGGGCTTTCAGCCTTGTGAAGATAGCATTTGGGGAATGTAAACCTAAAAGTAAATATCAAACACACTTGCATTTGTCCAAGGGCCTTTAGAGGCCTGAAGGGATTTGTAAAGTGGTTTCCAAACATAGCCGTAGTGGGCAGAGATATTAAGGCAAAAGCGGGTGGGGGCCCCACTGGGTGGATACACTGCACACACGTGGAGGTGATTGGATTGAGACTTGATGTGATCTTAAGGGTGAAGGTCAAATTTGGCGGGAGAGAGAAAGAGAAAGAGAAATTGAGGGGAAGGGGATATATCGTTCGTCGTACCCCTCTTGTCCACACAGAGAGACAGGGAGGAAGTCGACATGGATACGTACGGTGCGCATTGCGCATCCTCCCTCCTTTATTATTTCCCTAATAATAAATTATTAAAATAAAATATAGTAGGATATGTCAAATTAAAATAACAAATGATATTAATAAATAATAAATTAATATTTTTAGTGTCAATAATTTTAAGTTCTTTTATTATATTTATTTATTTATGAATTTAAATTAAATAAATTTTAATTGAAATAATCATAAAATGATAATTTATTATGTATATATAAAAATATATATTTAATATGTAACGTGTTTCAATGTATTAGAATTCTCTATTTTTCAAGAGATGACATGTCGTAGTGTTGTGTTACGTGTTGCGTATCTATGTCGGTGTTACTTAATTCTTCACAAACACAATTGGTCAATCCTTCGAAAGCGCAAATGAGGTCCAATCGTGATCCTTTCTTACACCCCTTTGCACTCACAGTCGGAGTTTGATCTATCACACTAGACCAACCCCAAACTCTAACTAACATCTTAAAAAAAGTGGAGTATGCTTCTCACCCCTCTTTTGATTAGGAGATTTTTAGGTGCTCATGGTATGGATCAACATTTCAAAGCGAAATTTCAAGAGGTCAAAGATGTCGAAATTTGATTCATAATCTGACTGCCGAATGGGCAGGTCGGGTTGGGTTGACCGCCTACCATGGCATTTGAATCTACTACCCTTTACTTAGGATATTCCAACTAATTAGGAGTAATCGGTTTCCGGTCCCACCTCGAAACTAGGAATTAGATTGGAGAAAGCAGTTCCCAAATTCCGAAATTGGGGTTTGGATCGAAGGTCCTTAGAACCTAACTGGATTGGATAGTTTAGTGGAATCGATTATGTTCAAAGGAAAGATTATAGGAGTGCAAGGGGCATTTAAAAAAAAATTAAAATTGGTTTGAGTGGTTTTATTCTTCCCTTAGAATTGGACCGTTTGGATATTGATCCCACTTTTAGGAATCGGACCGGCTTTCTTAAAAATTTGACCGATCCTAACGATTTCCGATTCAATGGATCCGTCTTACACATCCTTACAACTAATCATATTACCAAAATAACATCTTTGTCAAATCAAATATATTTTGTATATTTATTTACGTCTATCGAATGAAACATCATGAGAGAGAGAGAGAGAGAGAGAGAGAGAGAGAGAGGGCGTGTGACGCTTCGTGACATCCAATGAACGAACGTGTGAACGAGCGGTCGACTTCGAAATAGGAAAGGACAGAGAAACATTGGTGAAAACCAGAAACCGCAACACCGCCGTGGATTTGCCACGCGAACTCCTTAAAACAAAGAAAAGTCAAAATTGATCCACTCGAACTCCTCTCCTTCTCTCCTCGATTCGGTGAGCTTTTGTATAAATACCAAACCACCGCACCCCCCAGGGGAGCGCCCCATTTCCTTGCATCTGCGCAAGGGACGGTCTTGAGGCCAGAGAGATAAGAGAGAACAAGCAATTCAGGTGGTGGGATATCGCTGAGGTTGAGATGGGGAGCACCAATGGTCAGGTCATTCGCTGCAAAGGTACCTTTTTTACGGTGATCGTCTTCGATTCTTGACATGGGTTTGCATCAGTTTTTTAATCATTCCCGAGTTGATGATGATGATGTTCCCTCTTAGTCCTTTTTATCGGATGAGAAAGCTCACGTAAACCACCACGTGGACAAACTATATATTGGGCCACCTCATAAATATTTTGAAATTTCTGTGTGAGATCCATGGACAATTAATCTCAACCGACTCTTATGGGAAAATCAAACTAAATGCTTCAATTGAATATTCAGAGGAGTAATAATAGAGTTAAAGGGATAATAAGGTTAAAACTTCTCACATGTTTAACTAATTTCTTTTGCCAGACATGTTTATCTTAAGAGAGATGATATTGGGGAGAAATAATTAAAGAGAGTAACGGTTGGTTCCAACATTTTAAGTCGATAGATCTTGTAATGTTCAAATTTTTAAAAACTCATTATTTATTTTTTATTTGTGACTAATTTCCACACTCGGCTGTTATTATGCTTGAGAGAGTGCTCGCATATTAAATAAATCTATGGTTGCTAGTTTGTATGATGGTTGAGCAATTAATAACAAACGGCAAAGCAATTTGTCCTTTAGTGTCAAGAAAAAAAGAGAAAATATAAATGAGACTGATTAATCGGTTATTCTTTATGGACATTGTAAGAATTGATCTTAAAAAAAAAAAAAAAAAATTTTGTTGATTGTTTATTCCAAGATTCCTAGGATTGATTAATTGGAATTCTTTATAAAAAGAATATGAATTGATCTACACAAAGGCTTTATGGTCTTTGTTTATTTCAAGATTTCAATTCGACGGCAGTCCGGTAATTAGGCTTTCATGAACCTCCGTATGAATTGATCTAGAAAAAGACTTCCTAGTCTTTGTTTACTCCAAAATTTCAAGTTCGGATAGCTGCCCCGTTGATCTAGGAAAAAACTTTTTGGTCTTTTTTATTCTAAGATTTCAAGTTCCGACGATTGTCACGTTGATCTAGAAAAAAACATTAGGGTCTTTACTTATTCCAAGTTTTGACTATTCATCTAAAAAACTTTATGGTCGTGTTACTAAGCTTAAGTGAATCATCACCACGACAAACTATTTCTTGAGCCACTTTAGTTGAAAACTTTGTTTGAGATTCAAAGACAATTAAGAGACAAATATCTTTTGTTACTATTATAACTAGCAAAAGTGTACACACACAAGGTGTGTCTTTGAAAAGTTGACTTTTAAAAGAATTTATAAAATCGTCTTGGCATGAAACATTTGAATCATTAGTTAATAGAACTGACTTTTCAACATAATTGAAGCGATTACACGTATGTATGGAAAAAGGAAAATATGACTATAGTTTTGTTAGGTCATTTATGAAATTACAAAGATTCAATATTTAAAATTGAAATACGCTAGAGATGAGATAAAGTTGTTAATCAATACATTTATGCATTGAAGGTTTTTTTACAAAATAACTCACGAAAATAAGAAGTCTCGTTTATTTTACATGAATAATTATTTTTTGCTTCAAAAGACGTAATTGACTTGCCCACATTGTAAACGATGCCACATGATTGCAGCAGATTGCCCATTCATTGTAATGGCGATGTTGGGGGCGTCTTGTCTATCACGCTTTTGGCTTATTAATATGACGACAAAATTGACCTAAAGTTATAAAGGCATAAACATTTTAAAGCTTGTTTTGAATCTCCATGTTGATCAATTTCTTCATCGTTCCAATATCCCTAGACATTAAAATCATCCTTTCTGTTTTTTTTAGTGTATAAATGGTGATGTTGGAAAAATTTATCCTTTGTTCCAAAAATCCCTAAACATTAAAATCCTTGCATTTTTTTCTTTAGCTTAGAAAGTATCAATTCAAATATCAAGGGTTTGCATGACAACGTTTCTGTTTCTTCCTATTTCTGTTCTTTTGTTCCCCGAAACAAAAAAAGAATAGAAATCCGTCTGGTAACGCCAATTTATTTTTCTATTCCCCAGAATAGAAAAGTAGCCGGGAATAGATTTGGAAAGAAAACAAGAAACAAAAAAAAAAAGTAACTTCATGTTCCCGAGAACAATTTCTAGAAATAAATCCATTTTTTCTTTTGTTCTTCTTCCTTGTTGGAGCCACCGCTGGCTCCCCTGCCAATCGCCAACCACCTCGGCTGTTGTCGCAATCATCGGCTGACCGCCGCCGCCGCTTGTCGACCACCAGCTACCGTTGTCGTTGCCACTGCTACACCAATCGCTGCCCAACTGCCGCCCACAGCCCATTAACTGCCAACCGCACGATAGCCGCACAATAGCCACACGACAACTGCCTGTCCGCCGCACGACAGCCGCTCGTCCGCAGCACGATAGCCGCACGACCGCCTCACGATTGCTACCCGACAACCGACCGCCGACCATTGTCGCCGACCGGCACCCACAACCCACCGACCGCCGTCATGTAATTTAAATACTTAATAGAATTATAAAAAGGTTGAAAGATTTTTTTCTCTTTTACATATGTCTATCGGTCCGATGTCAAAATCTTTTGCCAATTGGCTTATCCAATTGTAGAACGATGACAGCCGAAGGTTTACTTAATTTAGCTAGATGAGGATTTTTGGTTATTTACTCAGATCTGGCTCTGAGCTTGTCTTCTTGTCTATGATCATGCACATGCCGTGGGTTACCACCTTCCATGGAAAGCACGAATGAGGAAAAATCAGAAACCATAGGTAGTTCTGTTCTTGAATCCCCGGTTTCTCTCCACCTCCTGCTTTTTCCATGTTGCCCCCGTAAAAGGTAAAACAGAAAGCAAACAAAACAATGAGCCGCAGGAACTCCTCTCCCTCTCTCCTCGATACGGCGAGCTTAACGGGTATAAATACCACCCCGAGCCCGACCCACTTCCTCACATCTGCGCAAGAACGGTTCTTGAGGTCAGAGAGATCAGAGAAATCAAGCAGTTTGAGAATTCGGGTTGTGGGATATTGCTGAGGTTGAGATGGCGGGCAAAACTGGTCTGGTCATTCGCTGCGAAGGTACGTTTTTTTATCACGATCGTCCTCGATTCTTGACTTAGGTTTGCGTCGGTTTTGTTTTTCTTTCCTGAGTTGGTGATGATGGTGATGATCTCTCAGTCCTTTTTAACTTGATGAGTTTTTGACTATGCGTTACTGGGTATTCGTTGAGGAGACATATTTTCATATCTTGATCATGTTCACCTAACGAAAGGGCAAGTTTTCTTTTTGTTCTTTTTCCTTATTTGGACTTTGATGACGTCGAGCTGTTTAAATTTGGCTTGAGTGATGTTTTTGTAATTTGGGTTGCTAAATCTTTTCAATAGCTAAATATCTGTACTTTTTAAGCGTGGGATTCGACTTGCCTTTTTTAAGTGAAACACATTTGGGCCAATTGTAATTCATAACTAGGCCAACTTGAGTGCGATTTATGTGGACATATTTATTATGAAAATGCTTCTAATAAGCAAATCAAGAATACGCAAAAATTTAGATAACAACAAAGCATTTTTCCTTGAGTTTGACAACTTAGACTTGGTCAATGCTTTAAGGAGTCTAGATCAATTCCCTCGGGAAGCTCAGACTCTTATCATGAAATACAAGGATTTGTTACTTTCCTTCTTAAATATCTAGGTAGCCCATCGTTTTAGAGAGGCCAACTGAGTGGCGGATTGGGTTGCCAAAACCTATAGGAGAAACACTTTCCCTTTAAATAGGGCATTGTCTCCTCCCCAAGCCCTTTGGGAGGTTTTATGTACTAAAGCCCATTTATCAAGCCCTACTATAATTCCTTACTTTAATGAAATATTTAATTTTTTTTTAAAAATGCCTCCAAATAAATTAATCTTTATCTCATGTTTGCTACATGTTAAGGGCATACATGTTGTTGTTTTACAATTAGAGGCACCTCCCAATATATGCTCAATTTGACTAAGTTATAAAAATTTGTTATAATCATAACATAGATGAGTAGCAAGTGGATTCAATTTGGCATACCAAATAGATGGCTTGTTACTTGGATACTTTCCAAATTGGAATATTTAATTATTTGGCACGATAGTTGCACAATAGCCGCACGACAGCCGCCCATTCGCCACACGATAACCGCACGACTGCTACCTGATAGTTGACCGTTGACCATCGTTGCTGACTGCCGCCCACAACCCACCGACCGCCATCACGTAATTTAAACAATTAATAGAATTACAAAAAGGTTGAAAGATTTTTTTTTTCTCTTTTACATATGTCTATCAGTCCGACGTCACAATCTTTTGCTATATGGCTTATCCAGTTGTAGAACGATGACAGCTGAAGGTTTACTTGATTTAGCTAGATGAGGATTTTTGGTTATTTACTCAGATCTGGCTCTGAGTTTGTCTTCTTGTCTATGATCATGCACATGCCGTGGGTTGCCACCTTCCATGGAAAGCACGAATGAGTGAAAATCAGAAACCGTAGGTAGTTCTGTTCTTGAATCCTCGGTTTCTCTCCACCTCCTGTTTTTTCCATGTTGCCCTCGAAAAAGGTAAAACAGAAAGCAAACAAAACAATGAGCCGCAGGAACTCCTCTCCCTCTCTCCACGATACGACGAGCTTAACGGGTATAAATACCACCCCGAGCCCGACCCACTTCCTCACATCTGCGCAAGAACGGTTCTTGAGGTCAAAGAGATCAGAGAAATCAAGCAGTTTGAGAATTCGGGTTGTGGGATATTGCTGAGGTTGAGATGGCAGGCACAGCTGGTCTGGTCATTCGCTGCAAAGGTACGTTTTTTATGGCGATCGTCCTCGATTCTTGACTTGGGTTTGCGTTGGTTTTGTTTTTCTTTCTTGAGTTGGTGATGATGGTGATGATCTCTCAGTCCTTTTTAACTTGACGAGTTGACGAGTTTTTGACTATGCGTTACTGGGTGTTCGTTGAGGAGACATATTTGTCTATCTTGATCGTGTTCACCTAACGGAAGGGCAACTTTTCTTTTCATTCTTTTTCCTTATTTGGACTTTGATGACATCAGGCTGTTTAAATTTGACTTGAGTGATGTCATTTGTAATTTGGGTTGCGAAATCTTTTCCATAGCTAAAGATCTGTACTTTTTTAGCGTGGGATTCGACTTGCCTCTCTTGAAGTGAAACACATTTGGGCCAATTGTAATTCATAACTTGACCAACTTGAGTGCGATTTATGTGGACATATTTATTATGAAAATGCTCCAATTGTTCTGGCGGAGCCTTCTCTACCCAGGCTTGAAGCTGGCAACAACCTAGCAGTCGTCACAAACTTGTCTATAGTTCCTCTACTGCGTGACGGAGCTTCGGAAAAAAGGCATCAAGTTCAGAAAGAGGGAGGTTGAGAGTTTCCAGAACATCTAGTTCAAGGACGGGACCCTCGAGATTCCCCAACTTACGATCCTGTATACAGCGAGGTCACGTTTCCTCAACTTTGTAGCCTTCGAGGAATGTCACTTCAATTGCAGCAACGACATCACCACGTACCTGTTCTTCATGGACGACTTGATTGACTCCGCCGAGGACGTGAGGCACCTCCTCAATTGCGGGATCATGAGGCACGGACGCGGAAGCGAAACCGAGGTCGCTGACCTTGTCAAGCAGATTTGCAAGGAGGTGGTATCGTCGACAGCCGCGGTTATCTCTCTGATCTGTCTATGGATGTGGACACTTACTCCAGCAATAAGTGGAATGCTTGGATAGTCATTCTCGAGCTTAAGTACTTCAGTAATCCCTGATCAATCATTTCCTTAATTGCTGCTTTCATTTTGCCTCTGCTTACTTTGACACAGGACCTTATACGGAGTCTTTGGCTACTACAGGCCAGGCTCTTGATTTCTCATAAAGTGGAGATTATCTTATGAGCATTTGGTGTACCAATCATATATGCCACTTGCCGCCACCAATTGCCGCACGACAGCCGCACGACCGCCGCACGATCACCGCATGACATTCGCACAACCGCCGCACGACAGCTGCTCGATCTTGCTCGAGAATCGATCCCGCTCTTCATTCTCAACCGTGCCAACAAGCGACACAAGATCCTCCTCCACAACAAGAACAAGAAGAAGTTATTGAAGATGTTAAACCTATAAGGACTCAAAACCCCAATTTATCTACAGACTGTATTCTAACTTGAAGAGGGGTGGTTCTACCATGAATTTGATCGATGAGTTCTTAAAAGCGCACGGTTACAAAAATGAGACTTTTTTCTTGAACACTATGGAAAGAATAGGAGTTGTGCCTCAGGGTTTGGCCTCGATGGTCGTTTGAGAATTTTCCTAGTGATTCGAGTGTCGGTCAACCAGAGGAGAAAGACGACGATGAAAAGATGTTTATTCATTTTTAGCCCACGATGGGCGTTGCTGCAAAGGTTCGTGGTGAATGAACGAATTTATTTCGATCCAATGACCATAAGAAGACTTACTCGAGTTTACTGAAAAAAAAAGGGTTATGAATCCTAGGAGCGTGGATTTCGACTTTCTTGATTCTTTAAAGATTAATTTGAGAGAAAAGCTTGGTTTGCTTCAACTTGAACGTTTTTGCACCGAGACGACTGTCACATATCCCGAACTCACTGCCTACTTTTATTTAAATCTGTCATTTATAGATGCAAATAAATTTAGTTTTACTGTGAGGGATAAAGAGTTTGTAGTTGATGTAGACACTTTGGCTTACATAATTGGTGTGGAAAGAGGAAGATTCCAACCAATTGGTGTGTTTTATGCCCATGCTACCTTGTCCATAGTGAATGGCAGAATGGTCGAAGGCAAGATTTCTTATTTAAGGATGAATGCCCCCAATATCCTTCTTCACAAGGTGATGATTAACTGCATCAAGCCGAAGTCTACCTCAAAGGCAGACGTTTCTCGTTCTGAAGCGAAACTAATGTACACGATCAACATTGGTTGTAAGTTCTCTCTGCCTCACACAATTCTTATGCACATGTATAGAACTGTGGTGAAAGACAAGGGACAACTCCCTTACTCTGCGCTTATCTCACAACTATTCAAGCATTTCAAGATCAAACTCGCTGCTCCTCTTTGTGTTAGAACCATTCCTCCAATGGTTATTGGTCTCAAAATGGTTTCTAAGAGGCTGAAGGAACTGAGCAAAAAACTGGAGCGCTTTAAGGAGAAGTCCCCTTTGAAGGCGAAGCAAGACTCTGCTGCAAAGAAAAGGAAGGGAAAGGAGCCTATGACAGAAGCTGTGAAGAAAAGGAGATCTCTCATCTTAGAAGACGAAGAAGAAGATGATGATGATCTCACTATCTCAACTCTTGCGCTGTGGAATCTACAGAGTTACGTAAGCCATACAAGAAACAAAGATCGAGAAGAAACAGAGGAAAGAGAAGAAGAAAGAAGAAAAGAAGAAGAAGGAGGAGGAGAAAGAGAAGAACAAGAAGGAAGAAGACGTGAAGAAGGAAGGAGTCGCGATGACTCCTTTGAACCAACACTGGCTGCAACCGATGATTCGGAGAAGACAAGGAGTGAGAAGACTAGAGAACAACATCATTAGAAGACAAGACTAGTGAGAAGATAGTCACACGACTGCCACATGACAGTCGCATGACCGCCGCACGACAGCTTCTCGATCTTGCTCGAGAATCAGATCCCGCTCTTTATTCTCAACTCCGCTATTCGCCTTCAAGACGACCGACCCGACCACCAGCACGGGGTCTTGGCCAAGCTGGTGCTCCGGTTGTTCTCCTCTCTGAGGCCGACAAACTGCCCCTTTAATTGCCTTGGAAGGATAAGGATGGAGTTTAACCCATTCCCCTTTGAGGGCGAGCTCCATTGCCTCCAATTGTTCCGATGGAGCCTCCTGTACCTACGCCCGAAGCCGGCAGCAACCTAGCAGTCGTCGCAAACTAGGCTACAGTTCCTCCACTGCGTGACGGAGCATCGGAAAAAGGCATCAAGTTCAGAAAGAGGGAGGTTGAGAGTTTCCAGAACATCTAGTTCAAAGATGGGACCCTCAAGATTCCCCAACTTGTGATCCTGGATACAGCGAGGTCACTTTTCCTCAACTTGATAGTCTTCGAGGAGTGTGACTTCAAATGCAGCAACGACATCACCACGTACCTGTTGTTTATGGACGACTTGATTGTCTCCCTCGAAGACGTGAGGAACCTCCTCGATTGCTTGATCATGAGGCACAAGCTTGGAGGCGATGTCGAGGTCGTTGACCTTCTCAAGCAGATTTGCAAGGAGGTGGTATTAGTCGGTAGCCGCTGTTATCTCCCTGATCTATCTAAGGATATGGACACTTACTCTAGCAACAAGTGGATTGCTTGGACGGCCATTCTCGAGCTTAAGTGCTTCAGTAATCCCTGGTCAATCATTTCCTTAATTGATGCTTTCATTTTGCTTCTGCTTACTTTGACACAGACCTTGTATGCAACCTTTGGCTTCTACAGGCTAAGCTCTTGATTTCTCGTGGAGTGGAGATTATCTTATGAGCATTTGGTGTACGAATCATATATTCTGCTTGCCGCCACCGACCGCCGCACGACAGCTGCTCAATCTTGCTCGAGAATCAAATCCCGCTCTTCATTCTCGACATACTATTCTCCCTTTAGCACGGCCGACCCGACTAGCACAAGGTCCTGGCCAAGCTAGCGCTCCGGTTCTTCTCCTCTTTGACGCTGATAGACTGCCCCCTTAAATGCCTTGACAGGTTGAGGTTGGAGTTTAACCCGTTACCCCTTGAAATCGAGCTCCATTGCCTCCAATTGTTCCGGCAGAGCCTCCTGTACCCAGGCCCAAAGCCGGCAGCAACCCAGCAGTCGTCAAAAATTTGGCTACACTTCCTCCACTACGTGACGGAGCTTCGAAAAAAAGGCATCAAGTTCAGAAAGAGGGAGGTTGAGTGTTTCCAAAACATCCAGTTCAAGGAAGAGACCCTTGAGATTCCCCCGCTTGTGATCCTGGATACGACGATGTCACTTTCCTCAACTTGGTAGCCTTCGAGGAGTGTCACTTCAATTGCGGCAACGACATCACCACGTACCTATTCTAGATGGACGACTTGATTGACTCTGCTGAGGATGTGAGGCACCTCCTCGATTGCGGGATCATGAGGCATGGGCTTGGAAGCAATGCCGAGGTCGCTGACCTTGTTAAGCAGATTTGCAAGGAGGTGGTATTAGTCGGCAACCGTGGTTATCTCTCTGATCTGTCTTAGGATGTGGACACTTACTCTGGCAACAAGTGGAATGCTTGGATAACCATTCTCGAGTTTAAGTACTTCAGTAATCCCTGGTCAATTATTTCCTTAATTGCTACTTTCATTTTGCTTTTGTGTACTTTGACACAGACCTTGTACTTGAGTCTTTGACTACTATAGGCCAGACTCTTGATTTCTCATAAAGTGGAGATTGTCTTATGAGCGTTTGGTGTACGAATCATATGTTTCGCTTGTCGAACCCGACAGTCGCCCGACCGCCGCACGACCGTCGCACGACCGTCGCACGTCAGCTGCTCAATCTTGCTCGTGAATCAAATCCCGCTCTTCTTTCTCAACCTACTATTCTACCTTCAGCGCGGCCGACCCGACCAGCACGGTGTCTTGGCCAAGCTAGCGCTTCGGTTCTTCTCCTCTCTAACGTTGACAAACTGCCCCTTAATTGCCTCGGCAGGACAAGGCTGGAGTTTAACCCATTACCCTTTGAAGGCGAGCTTCATTGCCTCCAATTGTTTCGGTGGAGCCTCCCGTACCTAGGCCCGAACCCGGCAACAACCCAATAGTCGTCACAAACTTGGCTACAGTTCCTGCATTGCGTGACGGAGCTTCGGAAAAATGGCATCAAGTTCAAAAATAGGGAGTTTGAGAGTTTCCAAAACATCCAATTCAAGGACAGGACCCTCGAGATTCCCCAGCTTGTGATCCTGGATACGGCGAGGTCACTTTTCCTCAACTTGGTAGCCTTAGAGGAGTGTCACTTCAACTGCGGCAATGACATCACCACGTACTTGTTCTTCATGGACGACTTGATCGAATTTGCCGAGGACGTGAGGCACCTACTCAACTGCGGGACATGAGGCACAGGCTCGGAAGTGATGCCGAGGTTGCTGACCTTGTCAAGCATATTTGCAAGGAGGTGGTATCTATTGGCAGCCGCGGTTATCACTCTGATCTGTCTAGGGATGTGGACACTTACTTCGGCAACAAGTGGATTGCTTGTATGGCCATTCTCAAGCTTAAGTACTCCAGTAATCCCTGGTCAATCATTTCCTTAATTGCTGTTTTCATTTTGCTTTTGCTTACTTTGACACAAACCTTGTATGGAGTGTTTGGCTACTACAGGCCAGGCTCTTGATTTCTCGTGGAGTGGAGATTATCTTATTAGCGTTTGGTGTACGAATCATATATTCCGCTTGCCGCCGCCAACTGCCGCCCGACCGTCGCACGACAGCCACACGACAGCCGCACGACTGTCGCACGATAGTTGCTCGATCTTGCTCAAGAATCAGATCTCACTCTTCATTCTCAACCTGCTATTCTGCCTTCAGCGCGGCTGACCCGACCACCACGGGCTCTTGGCCAAGTTGGCATTCCGGTTCTTCTCCTCTCTGAGGCCAACAGACTACCCCCTTAATTGCCTTGGCAGGACAAGACTGGAGTTTAACCCGTTACCCCTTGAGGGCGAGCTCCATTGCCTCCAATTGTTCCAGCGGAACCTCCTGTATCCAGGCCTAAAGCCGGTAGCAACCCAACAGTTGTCAGAAACTTGGCTACAGTTCCTCCACTACATGACGGAGCTTCGAAAAAAAGGCATCAAGTTCAGAAAGAGGGAGGTTGAGTGTTTCCAAAACATCCAGTTCAAGGACGGGACCCTCGAGATTCCCCCGCTTGTGATCCTGGATACGACGATGTCACTTTCCTCAACTTGGTAGCCTTCGGGGAGTGTCACTTCAATTGCGGCAACGACATCACCACGTACCTGTTCTAGATGGACGACTTGATTGACTCTGCTGAGGACATGAGGCACCTCCTCGATTGCGGGATCATGAGGCATGGGCTTGGAAGCGATGCCGAGGTTGCTAACCTTGTCAAGCAGATTTGCAAGGAGGTGGTATTAGTCGGCAACTGCGATTATCTCTCTGATCTGTCTTAGGATATGGACACTTACTCCGGCAACAAGTGGAATGATTGGATAGCCATTCTCAAGCTTAAGTACTTCAGTAATCCCTGGTCAATTATTTCCTTAATTGCTCATTTTGCTTCTGTATACTTTGACATAGACCGTGTACTGAGTCTTTGGCTACTATAGGCCAGACTCTTGATTTCTCATAGAGTAGAGATTATCTTATGAGCGTTTGGTGTACGAATCATATGTTCCGCTTGCCGGCACCAAAAGCCGCTCAACCGTCGCACGACAGCCGCACAACCATCGAACGACCGTCGCACAACAGCTGCTCGATCTTGCTCGTGAATCAAATCCCGCTCTTCTTTCTCAACCTACTATTCTGCCTTCAGCGCGGCCGACCCGACCAGCACGGTGTCTTGACCAAGCTAGCGCTACAGTTCTTCTCCTCTCTGATGTTGATAGATTGCCCCCTTAATTGCCTCGGCAGGACAAGTCTAGAGTTTAACCCATTAACCTTTGAGGGCGAGCTTCATTGCCTCCAATTGTTCCGGTGGAGCCTCCTGTACCTAGGCCCGAACCGAGCAGCAACCCAATAATCATCACAAACTTGGCTACAGTTCATGCATTGCGTGACGGAGCTTCGGAAAAATGGCATCAAGTTTAGAAAGAGGGAGTTTGAGAGTTTCCAGAACATCCAATTCAAGGACGGGACCCTTGAGATTCCCCAGCTTGTGATCCTGGATACGGCGAGGTCACTTTTCCTCAACTTGGTAGCCTTAGAGGAGTGTCACTTCAACCGTGGCAATGACATCACCACGTACTGTTCTTCATAGACGACTTGATCAACTCTGCCGAGGACGTGAGGCACCTACTCAACTGCGGATCATGAGGCACGGGCTCGGAAGTGATGTCGAGGTCGCCCTGCCGGCGGCGGCCCTTGGCTCGCCGGCCGAGGGCCGCCGACCCTCGCCGGATCCGGGCGAGGGCCACAACCCTCCCTGTCTGTGGCCAATGGCGAGGGCTCGCGGCCCGGCAGCGGCGCCCTTGGCCCGACCGGGCGAGGGCCGCCGACCCTTGCTGGATCTGGGTGAGGGCTCGCGAGCCCTCACCGCTGGTTGGCCGAGGTCGTCGGCCCCGGCCGGGGCCCGGTGACCCCGGTCGACCCTCCCCCGCCGTTGTTGGCCCTTCCTAGCACGGCGGCGGGCGGCGCGGTAGCGGGCGAGGGCCGATCCTCAATCGCCTCTCCTTCTTTCCTTTTTTTTTTTTTTTAAATTTTTAAAATTTTAAATTATTGATTTTTTTAATATTTCAACTAAAAATAATTTTAAAATTATTATTTTAAAATATTTTAACTAAATTTAATTTTAAAATTATTATTTTTAAATACTTTAACTAAATTTATTTTTAAATTTAATTTAATTAATTTTTTATTTTATTTTTTTACCATATTAGCCCAAAATGACGCCGTTTTTGCATTATTTAGCCACGTCGGCGTGCAAAACGGCATCATTTTGGGCTAAGTTCGCCAGAAAAATGCCACGTCGACGTTTTGGCCGGACTTTGGCCGGATTGGCACTCAAGTGATCTATTTTACTCCGATTTTGGCACTGAAGTGTACTTTTCATAAGTTATGGCACTTAAGTGTCCCTTTGGGCAAAGTTAAGGCACTTCAGAGGTCCGCATGTCGAGTAATAATATTCGGAGGAGTAATAATAGAGTTGGGGGCGTCTTGTCTATCACGCTTTTGGCTCATTAATATGACGACAAAATTGACCTAAAGTTATAAAGGCTTAAACATTTTAACGCTTGTTTTGAATCTCCATGTTGATAAATTTCTTCGTCGTTCCAATATTCCTAGACATTAAAATCATCATTTCTGTTTTTTTTAGAGTATGAATGGTGATGTTGGAAAAATTTATCCTTTATTCCAAAAATCCCTAAACATTAAAATCCCTGCATTTTTTTCTTTAGCTTAGAAAGCATCAATTAAGATATCAAGCGTCTGCAAGGCAACGTTTCTATTTCTCTCTATTTTTGTTCTTTTGTTCCCGAAACGAAAAAAAGAATAGAAATCAGTCCGTAACGCTAATTTATTTTTCTATTCCCCGGAATAGAAAAGTAGTCGAGGAATAGATTTGGAACAAAAACAATAAACAAAAAAAAAGTAACTTCTTGTTCATGAGTACAATTTCTAGAAATAAATCCATATTTTCTTTTCCTTTTTCTTTTGTTCTTCTTCCTTGCTTTGGAGCCACCGCTAGCTCCCCGCCACGCCGACCACCTTCGGCTGCTCGCCGCCATCGTTGGCTGACCACCGGCTGCTGCCGCCTAACCATCGGCTGCCATTGTTGTTGCCCTCAGTCCACCGATCGCCGCCCGACCACTGCCCAAAGCCCATTAACCGTCGGCCGCCGACCGCACGACAACCGCACAATAGCCGCACGACAGCTACCCGTTCGCCGCACGATAGTCGCACGATCGCTGCACGATTGCCGCTCGACAGCCAACCGCCGACCGCCGTCGCCAACCGTCGCCCACAACCCATTGACCGCCGTCACGTAATTTAAACAATTAATAGAATTACAAAAAGGTTGAAGGATTTTTTTTTTTCTCTTTTACATATGTCTATCGGTCCGATGTCACAATCTTTTGCCTTTTGGCTTATCCAGTTGTAGAACGATGACAGCTGAAGGTTTACTTGATTTGGCTAGAGGAGGATTTTTGGTTATTTACTCGGATCTGGCTTTGAGTTTGTCTTCTTGTCTATGATCATGCACATGCCGTGGGTTGCCACCTTCCATGAAAACACGAATGAGGAAAAATCAGAAACCGTAGGTAGAGAAGCCAACTGAGTGGCGGATTGGGTTGCCAAAACCTATAGGAGAAACACTTTACCTCTAAATAGGACATTGTCTCCTCCCCAAGCCCTTTGGGAGGTTTTATGTACTAAAGCCCATTTATCAGGACCTACTATAATTCCTTACCTTAATGAAATATTTAATTTAAGAAAAAAATGCCTCCAAATAAATTAATCTTTATCTTATGTTTGCTATATGTTAAGGGCACACATGTTGTTTTACAATTAGAGACACCTCCCAATATATGCTCAATTTGACTTAAGTTATGGAAATTTGTTATAATCATAACATAGATGAGTAGCAAGTGGATTAAATTTGGCATACCAATATTGAATTATTTGGTTTGCGACCAACTTGATGATTAAATAGTTTCCAAGTCAGAATCTTGGTGAATAGATATTCTGCATGTGCCATTACCACATGGACCATGTTTTATAGCATACTTGTGATTGCCTTTTGGAACAATGTCTTGTAAACAGGTACAATACACATTGGATTGTAAGAGGTCACGAGGAAGTTTAGTCAACAAAAGCCTATAGAACGCAATATCATTTAGACGAGGAACCTCAAGCCTTTAAAACTGTTGTTTTTACGAGGTATTTTCCGGCTTTAATGATGACGTTGATTTTAGACCTCTAGGACAACCAATCACCTCCTTTATACAAATCTTAACCCAAGCTCACCACCTAATTTTGATTTTGTTGAGTGGTCTTGGCCCTTTCTCACTCTAAAAGCTAATTCAAAGGTTGAGATTTTCTCTCATACTTATAAACCAATCATTAGTCCATTCCAAAATTGATGTGAGATAACTCTAACAATTTTTCCCTCACACATCGGGGCCTAGCTTGAAGTAGAAACAACCTGTATCTAGGCGAAGTGGTTGTTCGGTTCATAAAATCATCTTGGCATGAAACATTTAATCATTAGTTAATAGAACCAACTTTTCAACATAATTGAAGCGATTACACACATATGTACCGAAAAAAAGAAAATATGACTATATTTTTGTTAGGTTGTTTATGAGATTACAAGAATTCACTATTTTAAATCGAACGGAAAAGCCAAAGGGTAAAACCTTTCTTCTCTTTTTGTGTGTTGAATTAATTTGACCTAGCAATCGAGAGAAAAACCTTCTTGTACGGCCGTATATTCAACGTGTGGCCTTCCCATTCTTTCGTGAAAGTTCTTCCTTTTAAATGCAAGACCACATGAGGTTCCCAAGAAGAGAAGATGATCTGCTTTCTAATTCTAGATGCATTGAAATGTATTCTTTTTATTCTTTCCTTTCAGGACTTGCACCTTCAACCATGCAAATATATTTATTTCCCTTCTTTCCCTACGAACACGAGAATCGGCCACTGCAAGTGCTCTTATTGAAATATTCCACCGATTTCCTGCTTCCTTCTTTCTTTTTTTTTTTTTTTTACGATTAACAGAATCAGCCATGGCTTATTTACTCCTTTTAAGCATACACACAAGTACCTTGAGAATCATACCGATTGTTTGCTAGGTGACCAAAAGATTTCTTGATATCACTATCCTAGTTTGCCTCAATATTTCCTAAGATCACGCTTAATTAGCGATTTTCCACCTTGGCATTAAGACAGACCCATTTAAAGAATAATGAGCTTGGCCAAATTCTCCCACCATGGACTTCCAACTTCTTAAATTAAAACTCAGAACCATCGATTCAAATCCATCCCGGTCCAATGCAAATACAATAATAAAAAATGCTCCTAAAACTATATGATATGCAATTTAATTCTATTTCTTTTAGGGGTTAAAAATTAATCCCTAATTTTTTAATGCAATAAATAAATGCCAAAATTTAGGTGTCAACAATGAGAATCTCAACCGAGCTGAGTAGGACAACAACGCACGCTCATGGGCAAAGCCATCTACCGGATCCCGCACTATCTCAAGGACGGCAAGGAGAAGCCTGCATCCCCCAGATTGTCTCCCTCAATCCATACCATCACGGTGACGAGCGCCTTCGCAAGAAGGACAAGGATAAGTGGCACAGCCTCGTGTGCATGCTCAGGTGCAACAATCAGAACATAGATGACTATCTAGATGCGGTGAAGTAGGTTGAGGAGAGAGCCCATGCTTGCTATGAAGGGGCAATAACCATGAGCAACGAGGAGTTCATTCTGATGATGGGTCGACCACCGACCGCCAACCGCGCCGCCGACCGGCGCCATAGCCCACCAACGTCCATCCACTCCCGCGGGCGCGGCAAGCGGCAGTCGTGCGGTGGTTAGGCGGCTGTCGTGCGGCGGTCGTGCGGCTGTCGTGCGGCTGTCGTGCGGCGGTCGTACGGCTATCGTGCGGCGGTCGGCAGTGGTCGGCAGTCGTGCGACGGTTGTGAGACTGTCGTCTGGTGGTCGTGCGGCTATCGTGCGGTTGTCATGCGGCGGTCGGGTGGTGATCGGTCGATTTTGTTTATCCTTATGGCGATCGTCCTCGATTCTTGACTTGGGTTTGCGTCGGTTTTGTTTTTCTTTCTTGAGTTGGTGATGATGGTGATGATCTCTCGGTTCTTTTTGACTTGACGAGTTGACGAGTTTTTGACTATGCGTTACTAGGTGTTCGTTGGGGAGACATATTTGTCTATCTTGATCGTGTTCACCTAACAGAAGCGCAAGTTTTCTTTTTGTTCTATTTCCTTATTTGGACTTTGATGACGTCGGGCTCTTTAAATTTGGCTTGAGTGATGTCGTTTGTAATTTGGGTTGCGAAATCTTTTCCATAGCTAAAGATCTGTACTTTTTAAGCGTGGGATTCGACTTGCCTCTCTTGAAGTGAAACACATTTGGGCCAATTGCAATTCATAACTGGACCAACTTGAGTGCGATTTATGTGGACATATTTATTATGAAAATGCTCTTAATATGCAAATCAAGAATACGCAAAATTTAGATACCAACGTAGCATTTTTACTCGAGTTTGACAACTTAAACTTGGTCAATGCTTTAAGGTGTCTAGATCAGTTCCCTCGGGAAGCTCAGACTCTTATCATGAAATACAAGGATTTTTTACTTTCCTTCTTAAATATCTATGTAGCCCATCGTTTTAGAGAAGCCAACTGAGTGGCGGATTGGGTTGCCAAAACCTATAGGAGAAACACTTTACCTCTAAATAGGGCCTTGTCTCCTCCCCAAGCCCTTTGGGAGGTTTTATGTACTAAAGCCCATTTATCAGGGCCTACTATAATTCCTTACCTTAAAGAAATATTTAAATTTTTTTAAAATGCCTCCAAATAAATTAATCTTTTATCTTATGTTTGCTATATGTTAAGGGCACACATGTTGTTTTACAATTAGAGACACCTCCCAATATATGCTCAATTTGACTAAGTTATAGAAATTTGTTATAATCATAACATAGATGAGTAGCAAGTGGATTAAATTTGGCATACCGATATTGAATTATTTGGTTTGCGACCAACTCGATGATTAAATAGTTTCCAAGTCAAAATCTTGGTGAATAGATATTCTGCATGTGCCATTACCACACGGACCATGTTTTATAGCATACGTTTGATTTCCTTTTGGAACAATATCTTGTAAATGGGTACAATACACATTGGATTGTCCTAACGAGAGGTCACGAGGAAGTTCAATCAACAAAAGCCTATAGAACACAATATCCTTTAGACGAGGAACCTCAAGCCTTTAAAACTGTTGTTTTTACGAGGTATTTTCCAGCTTTAATGATGACATTGATTTTAGACCTCTAGGACAACCAATCACCTCCTTTATACAAATCTTAACCCAAGCTCACCACCTAATTTTGATTTTGTTGAGTGGTCTTGGCCCTTTCTCACTCAAAAAGCTAATTCAAAGGTTGAGATTTTCTCTCATACTTATAAACCGACCATTAGTCCATTCCAAAATTGACGTGAGATAACTCTAACAATTTTTCCCTCACACATCGGGCCCTAGCTTGAAGTAGAAACAACCTATATCTAGGCGAAGTGGTTTTTCGGTTCATAAAATCATCTTGGCATGAAACATTTAAATCATTAGTTAATAGAACCAACTTTTCAACATAATTGAAGCGATTACACACATATGTACCGAAAAAAGAAAATATGACTATATTTCTGTTAGGTTGTTTATGAGATTACAAGAATTCACTATTTTAAATCGAATGGAAAAGCCAAAGGGTAAAACCTTTCTTCTCTTTTTGTGTGTTGAATTTTTTTAACCTAGCAATCGAGAGAAAAGCCTTCTTGTACGGCCATAAATTCATCGTGTGGCCTTCCCATTCTTTCGTGAAAGTTCTTCCTTTTAAATGCAAGACCACGTAAGGTTCCCAAGAAGAGAAGATGATCTGCTTTCTAATTATAGATGTACTGAAATATATTCTTTTTATTCTTTCCTTTCAGGACTTGTACCTTCAACCATGCAATTATATTTATTTCCCTTCTTTCCTGCGAACATGAGAATCGGCCACCGCAAGTGCTCTTATTGAAATATTCCACCGATTTCCTGTTTCGTTCTTTCTTTCTTTTTTTACGATTAACAAAATCAGCCGTGGCTTATTTACTCCTTTTAAGCACACACGCAAATACCTTGAGAATCATACCGATTGCTTGCTAGGTGACCAAAAGATTTCTTGATATCACTATCTTAGTTTGCCTCAATATTTCCTAAGATCACGCTTAATTAGCGATTTTCCACCTTCGCATTAAGACGGACCCATTTAAAGAATAATGAGCTTGGCCAAATTCTCCCACCATGGACTTCCAACTCGTTAAATTAAAGCTCAGAACCATCGATTCAAATCCATCCCGGTCCAATGCAAATACAATAATAAAAAAATGCTCCTAAAACTATATGTTATGCAATTTAATTCTATTTCTTTTAGGGGTTAAAAATTAATCCCTAATTTTTTTATGCAATAAATAAATGCCAAAATTTAGGTGTCAAAAATGAGAATCTCGACCGAGCTGAGTAGGACAACATCGCACGCTCATGGGCAAAGCGCTCCATTTACCGGATCCCACACTATCTCAAGGATGGCAAGGAGAAGGCCTGCATCCCCCAGATTGTCTCCCTCGGTTCATACCATCACGGTGATGAGTGCCTCCGCGAGAAGGACAAGGATAAGTGGCACGGCCTCGTGTGCATGCTCAGGCGCAACAATCAAAACATCGATGACTATCTAGACGCAGTGAAGCAGGTTGAGGAGAGAGCCCATGCCTGCTATGAGGGGGCAATAACCATGAGCAACGAGGAGTTCGTTTTGATGATGGGTCGACCACTGACCGCCAACCGTCATCGCCGACCGGCACCCATAGCCCACCAATTGTCGTCCCCTCCCGCAGTCGGCGACGGCAGGCGGCGGTCGTGCGCCTGTCGTGCGATGGTCATGTGGCTGTCGTGCGGTGGTTGTGCGGCTGTCGTGTGGCTGTCGTGCGACGGTCGGGCGGTGGTCAGCAATCATGCGGCGGTCGTGCGGCTGTCGTGCGGCTGTCGTGCGACGGTCGTGCGACGGTCGTGCGGTTGTCATGCAGCGGTCGAGAGGTGGTCGATCGGTTTTGTTTTTCTTTATGGCAATCGTCCTCGATTCTTGACTTGGGTTTGCGTCGGTTTTGTTTTTCTTTCTTGAGTTGGTGATGATGGTGATGATCTCTCAGTCCTTTTTAACTTGACGAGTTGACGAGTTTTTGACTATGCATTACTAGTGTTCGTTAGGGAGACATATTTGTCTATCTTGATCATGTTCACCTAACAGAAGCGCAAGTTTTCTTTTCGTTCTTTTCCCTTATTTGGACTTTGATGACGTCAGGCTATTTAAATTTGGCTTGAGTGATGCCGTTTGTAATTTGGGTTGCGAAATCTTTTCCATAGCTAAAGATATGTACTTTTTAAGCGTGGGATTCGACTTGCCTCTCTTGAAGTGAAACACATTTGGGCCAATTGTAATTCATAACTGGACCAACTTGCGTGCGATTTATGTTGACATATTTATTACGAAAATGCTCCTAATATGAAAATCAAGAATATGCAAAAATTTAGATATCAACAAAGCATTTTTACTCGAGTTTGACAACTTAGACTTGGTCAATGCTTTAAGGAGTCTAGATCAGTTCCCTCGGGAAGCTCAGACTCTTATCATGAAATACAAGGATTTGTTACTTTCCTTCTTAAATATCTAGGTAGCCCATCGTTTTAGAGAGGCCAACTGAGTGGCGGATTGGGTTGCCAAAACCTATAGGAGAAACACTTTACCTCTAAATAGGGCCTTGTCTCCTCCCCACGCCCTTTGGGAGGTTTTATGTACTAAAGCTCATTTATGAGGCCCTACTATAATTCCTTACCTTAAAGAAATATTTAATTTTTTTTAAAATGCCTCCATATAAATTAATCTTTTATCTTATGTTTGCTATATGTTAAGGGCACACATGTTGTTTTACAATTAGAGGCACCTCCCAATATATGCTCAATTTGACTAAGTTATAGAAATTTGTTATAATCATAACATAGATGAGTAGCAAGTGGATTAAATTTGGCATACCAAATAGATGGCTTGTTACTTGAATACTTTCCAAATTGGAATGTTGAATTATTTGGTTTGCGACCAACTCGATGATTAAATAGTTTCCAAGTCAGAATCTTGGTGAATAGATATTCTGCATGTGCCATTACCACATGGACCATGTTTTATAGCATACTTTTGATTGCCTTTTGGAACAATGTCTTGTAAATGGGTACAATACACATTGGATTGTCCTAACGAGAGGTCACGAGGAAGTTCAGTTAACAAAAGCCTATAGAACACAATATCCTTTAGACGAGGAACCTCAAGCCTTTAAAACTATTGTTTTTACGAGGTATTTTCCGGCTTTAATGATGACGTTTTAGACCTCTAGGACAACCAATCACCTCCTTTATACAAATCTTAACCCAAGCTCACCACCTAATTTTGATTTTGTTGAGTGGTCTTGGCCCTTTCTCACTCAAAAAGCTAATTCAAAGGTTGAGATTTTCTCTCATACTTATAAACTGACCATTAGTCCATTCCAAAATTGATGTGAGATAACTCTAACAATTTTTCCCTCACACATTGGGCCCTAGCTTGAAGTAGAAACAACCTATATCCAGGCAAAGTGGTTATTCGGTTCATAAAATCATCTTGGCATGAAACATTTAAATCATTAGTTAATAGAACCAACTTTTCAACATAATTGAAGCGATTACACACATAGGTACCGAAAAAAAGAAAAAATATGACTATATTTTTGTTAGGTTGTTTATGAGATTACAAGAATTCACTATTTTAAATTGAAATACGTTAGAGATGAGATAAAGTTGTTAATCAATACATTTATCCATTGATGGATTTTTTACAAAATAACTCATAAAAATGAGAAGTCTTATTTATTTTACATGAATAATTATTTTTTGCTTCAAAAGACGTAATTGACTTGCCTACGGTGTAAACGATGCCACATGATTGCAGCAGATTGTCCATTCATTGTAATGGAGATGTTGGGGGCGTCTTGTCTATCATGCTTCTGGCTTATAAATATGATGAAAAAATTGGCGTACCGTCATAAAGGCTTAAACATTTTAAAGCTCGTTTTGAATCTCCATGTCGATAAATTTCTTCATCTTTCCAGTATCCCTAGACATTAAAATCATCCTCTTTTTTTTTCTTTTTATAATGTATGAATGGCGATGTTGGAAAAATTTATCCTTTGTTCCAAATATCCCTAAACATAAAAATCCCTGCATTTTTTTCTTTAGCTTAGAAAGCATCAATTCATATATCAAGACTCTACAAAGGCAAAGGCAGAGAAACACAAACCCAATCTACAAGAGAAATGGCTTTAATTCCCAACGGAGAGCTCAGCCAACCTGTGGCTCACGAGCCACAGCAAGAAACATCCGAGGAGCACTGAATCGTGGTTGAGACCGACGGGGTTGAAAACCTCCGTGAAGATGAGCCGAGGCTACCCAAGTCCCGGTGGATGATCTCCATCAATGAGAATCTTGACTGAGCTGAGTAGGACAACAGCGCACGCTCATGGGCAAAGCACTCCATTTACCGAATCCCACATTATCTCAGGGATGGCAAGGAGAAGGCCTGCATCCCCAAATTGTCTCTCTTGGTCCATACCATCATGGTGACAAGCGCCTTCGCAAGAAAGACAAGGATAAGTGGCGCGGCCTCGTGTGCATGCTCAGGCGCAACAATCAGAACATCGATGACTATTGAGGAGAAAGCATGTGCCTGCGATGAGGGGGCAATAACCATGAGCAACGAGGAGTTCGTTCTGATGATGGGTCGACCGCTGATCGCCAACCGTCGTCGCCGACCGACGCCCATAGCCCACCAACTACCATCCCCTCTTGCGGCCGGCGGCAGTAGGCGGCGGTCTTGCGATGGCAACGAGGAGTTTATTCTGATGATGGGTTGACCGCTAACCGCCAACCGTCGTCGCCAACCAGCACCCATAGCCCACCAACCGTCGTCCCCTCCCACGGCCGGCGGCGGCAGGCAACGGTCGTGCGACTATCGTGCGGCGGTCATGCGGTTGTCGTGTGGTTGTCGTGCGACGGTCGGGTAGTGGTTAGCAATCGTGCGACGGTCGGGCAACTGTCATGCGGCAGTCGTGCAGCTGTCGTGCAGTAGTCGTGCGGCTGTCATGCGGCGGTCGTGCGACTGTCGTGCGGTTGTCATGCGGCAATCGAGTGGTGGTCGGTCGGTTTTGTTTTTCTTTATGGCGATCATCCTCGATTCTTGACTTGGGTTTGCGTCGGTTTCGTTTTTCTTTCTTGAGTTGGTGATGATGGTGATGATCTCTCAGTCCTTTTTAACTTGACGAGTTGACGAGTTTTTGACTATGCATTATTGAGTGTTCGTTGGGGAGACATATTTGTCTATCTTGATCGTGTTCACCTAACAGAAGCGCAAGTTTTCTTTTCGTTCTTTTTCCTTATTTGGACTTTGATGACGTCGGGCTATTTAAATTTGGCTTGAGCGATGCCGTTTGTAATTTGGGTTGCGAAATCTTTTCCATAGCTAAAGATCTATACTTTTTAAGCGTGGGATTCGACTTGCCTTTAGTGAAACACATTTGGGCCAATTGTAATTCATAATTGGACCAACTTGAGTGCGATTTATGTTGACATATTTATTATGAAAATGCTCCTAATATGCAAATCAAGAATACGCAAAAATTTAGATATCAACAAAGCATTTTTACTCGAGTTTGACAACTTAGACTTGGTCAATGCTTTAAGGAGTCTAGATCAGTTCCCTCAGTAAGCTCAGACTCTTATAATGAAATACAAGGATTTGTTATTTTCCTTCTTAAATATCTAGGTAGCCCATCGTTTTAGAGAGGCCAACTGAGTGGCGGATTGGGTTGCCAAAACCTGTAGGAGAAACATTTTACCTCTAAATAGGGTCTTGTCTCCTCCCCAAGCCCTTTGGGAGGCTTTATGTACTAAAGCTCATTTATCAGGCCCTACTATAATTCCTTACCTTAAAGAAATATTTAATTTTTTTTTAAAATGCCTCCAAATAAATTAATCTTTTATCTTATGTTTGCTATATGTTAAGGGCACACATGTTGTTGTTTTACAATTAGAGGCACCTCCCAATATAAGCTCAATTTGACTAAGTTATAGAAATTTGTTATAATCATAACATAGATGAGTAGCAAGTGGATTAAATTTGGCATACCAAATAGATGGCTTGTTACTTGAATACTTTCCAAATTGGAATGTTGAATTATTTGGTTTGCGATCAACTCGATGATTAAATGGTTTCCAAGTCAAAATCTTGGTGAATAGATATTCTGCATGTGCCATTACCACATGAACCATGTTTTATAGCATACTTTTGATTTCCTTTTGGAACAATGTCTTGTAAACGGGTACAATACACATTGGATTGTCCTAACGAGAGGTCACAAGGAAGTTCAGTCAACAAAAGCCTATATCTTGTAAACGGGTACAATACACATTGGATTGTCCTAACGAGAGGTCACAAGGAAGTCCAGTCAACAAAAGCCTATAGAACGCAATATCCTTTAGACGAGGAACCTCAAGCCTTTAAAACTATTGTTTTTACGAGGTATTTTCCAGCTTTAATGATGACGTTGATTTTAGACCTCTAGGACAACCAATCACCTCTTTATACAAAGTCGCTAGGCAAGAACTACTCAAGCAGAAAGGTTGCGTGATATGGATCATCGGGCTCAGCGGTTCACGTTCGCTACGATTTGCTCATCAAATGGTTTAACTGGGTTGAATTTCCTTCTCACCTGACACCTACCCCACTTTACAATCGCATCTCTTGCATACCAAGACAGAAGCAATCTTTTCATCGTGGGTTTGCGGAAAAAATTCATCGTAGCCTCTCTGAGAAGGAGACTAGTCCAACAATTCTGTTTTCCACTGAATAATGAAGGCAAGCTCAACGATCACGAGGCATGCATATTTAGGGACACGATTACAGATACAAGTTCCCCAAAATACAAACGAAATCAAGCAACCTGGAAAGCATGTCATCAGTGGCATGAAAATGGAAGGAATTGCCCCCACTATATAAGGCAGCAAAAAAGAACTATTTTAATGAGTGCTCCAACAAGAAGATGATGTATAACACTCTGGAATTCTGTTGATGTATAAATAGCAATTGACTCATTTAGTCTCGTCTCCAGTGGTACGCAATTTCTATAGCCAACAATATCATATCATGTTAATATAAGCCGTTACTATACGACAACACCATTGCGCAGGTGATAAAAGTACATGTTAGAGACACATAAAGACATTGCTAGTTTACAATTTACGAGTGTTCAATATCAAGGAAACATTTTGTTCATCTCATCACATAGCACTGTTCAGCTGTTTCCTAGAAAAGGCAATAAACTAAAGTATCATCTCCGAATTCAGGAAAAAAAAATTGAAACAATCACAAGTATCGTAAATCTTTTCTGGCAAAATAAATTTCATAATTCATGTCTGCAACCTTAGATGAGAAAAAAAGCAAAAGATTAGCAGAGTACCTATCCGGGTAAATCCACTATAATCTCAGAAAGTTTGGCAATTCTTAAACCTTGTAAGGTTTCATAAGAAAAATACTCTAGCCATAACTGCCATCGAACCAATCCTTCTGAGGGAGCATCAATTCCAGGATAGCATGAAGATGGCCGTGAAGCCAAGGGTGATTTGAGACCAGATGATGGACAATCATAATCATGAGAATCGCCAAGATAGGAGAGAAGGGCTTTGAAAATTGAAGAGGCACAGCCTGCAATCATTTGCATCTAACTTTCATTGATACGGCTGGGCTTAGTCAGTTATGAGAGGAAAAGAGAATGTAAGACTCTGACATAGTGATAACTTGCATGAATTCTAGCACGAGAAGACAAGTCAAATCATATGCACAGAGAGAGGAGGATCCTTCTTTTTGGCTATTAATAAGTATAGGTATTACGAATTGCTACTCCTAAAGAAGTCATTTATCTGGTCAAATAACAAAATCTCCTGAACCATGTGCAGCATTCACGCATACTCATCTGAAAGAATCAACATGGTTGGCAAAAATATATAATGCAGGAGACAAATCTCTTAGCTTTCTTCTAAACCATGTATGAGGGAAGGGTATTAAAACAATGAAGGTTTACTCTCGTACAAAGAACAAGACCCCATCACCACCATTAAGCCTTACCCACAAAGTGGAGTCGACTACACAAATGGCACAAAAAGACAAAAAAAATAATCAATATTCACCTGGACCAGCCTTTAACAGCCCCCAATATTGAACTCCTGAAATCATCACTGGCTAGATTATGTACTTTAGCCTGCATGCAAACAAGGCATGTGACTTGTATAGCAACACATGCATAAAACATGCATTGAAGAAGGCCGCATTCTTTATGTGCAAATACGATAAGCCATCTGTGTTATCTCTACCAAGACAGTGATAAACGAGTACTGCCAAAAGGGAGATAAAATGTCAATTGAAGGTCTACACTACGACCAAAAAAAAAGAAAAATGAAGGTCTACACCGGACAAAAAAGCTTACATTGCTGAAACATATACACAAACCTTTAAAAGCAAGAAAATTGCGGAAGCATAAGCATCTTTTGTCATCGATGTAAACCCACGACCTCTAAGATCACGGACAACCTTCCCAATATTCTTTACCACTTCATCAAGAAACTTTCCCTGGTGATGACCTTCATCTATATCCATCTCTCCAGCTTTAACACAGGTGCTTCTATCATCTAAATCCATGTCATCTTTATCCGGAGAATCATCCATCATTGTGCTTATCTCTTCCAACTTTCTCTTGAAAAACCAGTAAAGTATATCTAAGAACACCAATCAAGTCAGAACAAGATCACTAATTCTGTCAGATGATATAAAAATAATTTTTAAACAAACAAGGTGAAAAAAAAAACAGATCAAGCCAGAGGATGATACAATATTAGGTGAAACTTTGATGCACAAGCATAATTTTTCCGTGGTAATTTTAAGTGCCCTTTCTTTTTCTCAGGCTTCTTTTTCATGTCATAAGTTCCGATTTCCCGTGATATGGATGTGAATTTTAATGAAGTTGGCTTGTTGAGATACAAAGAATGTCCAAACAAGGATTCATATCTAGTTGAGTCTATAAACCCAGTATATGAATGGTCTCTATGACACTTTATCATCATCCGTCTTATTCCGAATAAACATATTGTTGTTCTAAACCCTTGAATATCAATTTTTTACTCCGGCTTTTACTGTAGCCAATTTGGCCTTCATTTTGGTTCTTTTTGCTGTCTTTTACATCTCTATCCCACTTGATGACCTTAGGCTCTAAACCAAAGGGCCAACAAAAGTATAAAGTCTTAAGTGACAATAGCTTTCTGAAAAAAAGAAATTTCAGAAAGAAATTGAGAAAACATTACGCAAGTTCTCAGTCACACCAACAAACATTTTGTGAAATTAGGTAACAATGAAATGTCACTAGACAACCTAAACACCAACGCTCAGATAAGTGGCTAATGGGATGAATATCAAAGATACGCTATCACATATCTTCAGTATTTAAGAGAGACTTCAGTAAACATCCTAGCAAATAATGTAATTGCAGCCAAGGACAAAATAGCCACTATGCATAAACAAAAACCATTGGTGAAGAATCTATAATTTTGCCTAGAATTACTAAGGTCCTGGATTCGATTCTCTAAGATACCTTAAGCCCTTTTCCAAAATCTCCAAATCCACCTTAAGTTTATAAACCAAGTTCACTTCTAAAATGGGAATAACTTCCTAAATCTAAGCATCGACGATCAGATAATCTGGTCTTCCAGTCTTCCTTCTCTTTACGGTAGTATCAGAGCACGTTCTTGGGTTTGAGGTTGCTTGACTAGCAGCAACGCAACACCCAAGAGTTATCCGTGCTTGACTAGCAGATATGCAATGCCCGAGAGATATCAGTGCTTGACTAGCAGATATGCAATGCCCAAGAGATATTAGCACTTCTTGAAAAACTAAAGTTAGCACAAGGACACAGTATCAAAAAGATTTGCTTTACAGGTGTCAGCGGAAGTGGCCAACTGTACATACCTTATAGCTTTCTGTTTCTCAAACAACAACATCAACATGCATCGATACCCTCCACAAATTGTACAATCCATGTTATTACCGAAATACTGCCAATAACCTATACAGACCCGCTCTTTCAAATTCTCAATATATTTCATTATTGCCAATGAAGTCCAGTTTAAGAAAGAGTCAAATTAGTCCTGTGTCATTGAAGCATCTAATGCAAACGCAATGTAACATATCTCAGAGCTGCTTGCTGGGTATTACAAACCCACTAAGACCCCCAAAAGAACAGGCACGTGACTTCTATATATTCAAATAATAGCATCAAACAGGAGAGATTTGACACAATGTCCATAGTTAAGTGCAAGAAGAGTAAGAATCATCCTGCATTAATTATTCATTATCCATTACCATAATATAGCATGAGTCCTGATAGCAGAACAATAAGAAAAAATAAAATTGACAAAAGGTTTCATAGCACATCATGTCAATTTGACTAGAACACACGACATCAGACACATTTACATGATGAACAGAAAACACACTCCGTGTAAGATGAGATTAGACTTCTATTGTTATTCCTCATGTACATACCGGGAAAACATTGGGGAAGAGATGCCATAACTATTGAAGAGACCGTTAATTGATACCTAGAAAAGAGAAAAATCCGATCTGCTTCTGCATCATGTTTTCCCTGCGATGTCTCCCTCAAATGACTGCAAAGCATGAACCTATATCGACAAGCATTTCCCCTGATAATGTTTTTCTGAAGAAATCTCCTCCAGTGTGTTGCACAATACTTGCTGAACTTCATCATCGTGAATCTGCTTTTATGCACAATAAATATATAAGGTTTAGTTCATGGCTAGACTTACAGTCAAGAGCCTTTGGTCAGGAATTCTTATTGACACAATATATCGGATGGTGTACATACAAGAGATGTGCTATCGAGGAGCAAAACATTGATATAAGGCTCAAAATGCCGCCAAAATTTCAACGATCCATTTCTTTCAAAACTTTCCTGCAATTAAACCAATGAGCGGCTGCATCAAACAACAGGCAAAGCATCAGCAGCCTTTAAGGCAGAACGCAGAACATATGACTGAAAGCCAATTCCAAAGGGCTCCTATTCTTAAAGCATTATTTTGCTAACCAGAGAAAAGTCCCTCCCTTATTTTCTCTGCATTATACACATCAACAAATTATAGACTTAACGGAGCTTCACTTAAAGGAAGTCAACTGAAACAAAATATTGTAAATTTCCAAGGTAATGAAGGAAGTGGTCTTTCTATCAGCTTCAGTTTCCACATACCATTCATGAATTCTTGCTCTATTTCGTAAACATGGAGGAGAGGAAAATGCAAGGAACATTACAAATTTCCCCCCTCTCCTCCTCACAAAAGTTGAGATTTTTACCCCACTATCCTCACCCACCCCTCATCTCCTGTCCCTCTCTTCCTTCCCAAACAAAGCATAAATGGTGGAGCTGTGAAGTCGATACATTAAGTTGAATTAAAAGGTAAGTTTTGGCAGCGATTAATGGGAATCAGGGAGCAGTTCAAGCCTACTCTTGAACTTTTAGGAGTGCGTGATGATCATTAAGGAAGTCCCTGCCGTGATGCTGCTACATCATGACAAAATACACAACCCCCCCGCCCCCTAGGGCAGGCACGGCCTTCCTTGGTAGGCCTGCCCCATGGAGTAGCCATTAGCAGTTACCCCAAAAGGGTATAATTCCTCTGCTTTTAGGTAAGTTACTTCGTTCCGCTCAATCCTTCCAATTTTTAATTTTTTCTGTTAGAAAAATGCACTTCCTATGCCTTATTAGCCGGTACAGGAGCCCTATACTATGGAACTAACCGAATATCCTGTGCACCATTCTCCTTGTCTTATGTCTGTTCTTTTTGCTTACCTTGCAATACAGGAGCTAACAAAGACAGAAACCACCACAGAATCAGCAGATATCTCAAGTGAACAAGACAAAAAAATCAGCAAACACAATCAAACGATTGATCAACCTCATCTAGCAAGAAAAGTTCCTCAATCAAACTGCCAACTTAATTCCAAAGAGGACCTCCATTTCGATTTTCTTGCTCATTTCCACATGACAAGTTCCTTCAAAAAAAGACTTACATCAGAGCTATTTTACAGAGAAAAAGGCACAAGATGTCCAGGAATACCTCGAGCGCACAGACGAAGCATCCCTTGAGCCAAGATAGATTGCACTTGTACAGACATCGGTTGCAATGCCCTAAAGCGCTCGTGGTATCATTCCGATCAATACCGTGAAAGCCGAATCATTTCTTCAAATAGTGAAATCGGCGAAGATGGGATTCAAGCATAAAGAAGGCTATCTAATTCAAAACAGTTCCTCTACCAAATCCTAATAATTCTATCTGGTCTTGTTCTTAAATCCAATCCCATCATGGCACATGCTTTCATATATAATAAAGTGGTGTAAGCTTGACTAAGACAAACAGATCTTCAAAGACAACGTTTTCTCTCTTATTGAAAAGGAGTGACAATGTCATTATGATGTGAGGCTCCAAAAGCAAGCCAAGAACTTTTCAATTTGAGCTACTTCAAACTCTATAGCCACCTCCTCCCATTCTGTACGGAGCTTCAGCTGCCTTCTCTTCTTTCATCTTCTAGATTATTTTGCGGATTACGGGATTATGGCAACAATCTCAAACATGCTTTCTCTCTTCTGCTTGTATCTCTTTGATAGCACTGGGGTAAGGATTAGGAGGAGGTCTCCTGCCTTGAAACTTCGCAACCTGCTTCAGTCAAGCATATGCTTGCTGCTTTGCCTTCTTCTCTAGTCGGTATTCCATCTAAAAATCCAGCAGTGATGCCAACATTTAAGGATCAAGAACAAGCGAAATGCAAGATAGATAATTGAATAAACAAAGGAAAGAAGATCAAAGATTCTTCTGTGAGGGCAGACTGTAACCCAAGAAGGCAAAAACTTACATCTGCTACAGCCATAGCCTCTTCCACACTAACTCCACTTTCCTTCAACTCAAGGACTCCTTGACCGAAAACAAAGGCTGAAGGGGGGTCAAAACCACATATTCTATTTCAACAGAAGGCCTCAACAGCAATAAGAAACAATCATATAAAGCATTTGTTAGAAAGTGGTGCATAAGTATCTATCTATTTTATTTACCGCTTTGGTTATACGATTTCTCTCAGTTCCAATGCCACAGTGCTTTATTTAGTGACATGCAATGGTCCTCATTTAGAATTAAGATAGAAATTAGTTTACTTTTCTTTGAATATGACTGATAGACAATTTAGCCAAAAAAACCATGCTAGTTACAGAGTAAATTACATGGAAAGACTCGTGAAGGCTCCTCAAGCTCAGAGGTGTAACATGAAGCTGTTATGTCTTGTTAACTCAATGACAGGCAATATGTTCTTGTAGCTGAAAAAATGTGAGCTATCAGTTAAGTTGTGCAACATATTCTTATAGCTGAAAAAATGTGAGCTGTCAGTTAAGTCGTAATAGTGCAAGTGGAACCCCAAAACATAAAGCATTAACAAGATAAAAAAGGGTAGTCTGAATCACATTACAGCCACAAGAGGTCTCACAGCAGTTGCAGACACATCAACCAAACTGTTCTTTAAGTATGCTGTACTGAATGTACAATTTATCCACAAAAGCATGCTAATTGCAGAGTAAATCACATGCTAACACACGAGAATAAGGCTCCTCAAGCTCAGGAGCACAACATGGAGCCTTCATGTCTGGTTAGCTCAATGACAGTCAAGATGTTCTTGTAGCTGGAAATTTGCAAGCTATCGGTTAAGTTGTTATCAAGGTGCAAGTAGAACCCAATGTATTAAAGCAACAACAAGATGAACAAAGTAGTCTGAGTCCAATTACAGACATCATAAGGTCTCACAGCCTTAGCAGACATATCAACCGATCCTTATCCTACTGATTGAACTTGGCTACATGGATGCTTTAAAGCCAATGCAATTTGTTATGTCAAAAAGACATTAGAAAAGTAAGCAATTTTATGTTATCACTAAAACAACTAATTCCATTCCACAAAATCTTGCAGCAACTTTAGTTGTGTCTATAAAAGTGAAAATGGTCTCTTGAGACTATCTATATAAAAACATGTATACACAAGAATAGCACCCGGAAGCAAGAAGAATGATCGCAGAATGCAAGGTCTGTCATCACAAACGACACGTTTACAATTCCAGGCTCAATACAAAATCTTATTACTCACCAAGCTAATGAAAGCAGCCATGAAGTACTCAGTCAATTGGCTCTTTCTTATACACGAAGAGTGCTATTTTCATCACATCCACAACATTACAAATACAGGAAAAGAAAAGGAAATATATTACGTTGTGACAAATTTAGAAAGCAAAACAGAAGCTATGGCGAAATACATTACTAAGGAAAGAAATTTACTTGATCGCATCCTCATGCTTTGAGTCCAGATATTTCTGGAAAAACTTTTTAACATAGACATCCTCAGGGAGAGCGATCTGCTTGATTTCATCGGCACGAGGGAAAAGTGCAGGTGGTGCCCTGCATGATGCCATAACCACCAAATAAGTGATGCCATTGGATTCTAAAGCGCTCGACGGGTATTTAAGAATGTCACAATTCAAAAGATTCATACATTGTCTCGTGACTACTGCACAAAAAATCATTTGATAGCCAATGCTTTTGCAGTGACCCAACAATGAGAAAGAGCACTGAACAGCACAAGGGGACTCCTCATGGTACCATCACATTCCTAAAACAGTTTTCTGAACTTCTCGACAGAAATTCATGCGAAATCACTCTACACCGATTGACAAAGCAGAAAAACAGGGATCCCCACGATGAAATTGCTCTTCGACTACACCGCCAAACAAGAACCTCCCACCACACCCGCCAGCGCAGCTAATCTAAATCCCAAGAAACAAAACGCAAAATCATCAATGGAACAGCAAAGTGCACCGAATTCCAAAACTCTCTCACCACCCCTAATCCAATGAATGAACACAAACGAACCTGAAGCAACCCGATTGGCAAAGATTGAGGCTTTCACAGAACAAGCAAGTACCCTCTACTTCCAGCATCAAGGAGGCCATTACAGCATTATGAAAAGTACATGGTAAAGGGGCAAACAACAGATAAAAATTGACTGACTGCTGCATGGCCTTGAGCCAAACAGGCTCCGCCTTGGCCAATCCCTTCATGGACGACATCCTCTCGCCCTTCCGTGCTACCCTTCTGCTACTGAATTCGGCTTCAACCTGACGGAAACGAACCGGCGATGCGGTGAAGCACTAAACCAGAGAACGATTGCTCGCGAACATCGAATGAAGAGCGAAAATCAACCAGACCTCACCGGCGGTGCCTAATCTGCGACGCCGGAGAGAGAGATAGAGAGAGAGCCGCCGCCGCCGTTCGGAACTGAGCATTATATTTTCTTTTCGAAATCTGAAAATTAAAACCATCTTAAAAATTGCAAATATTTAAATAAGATTATATATCAATAGATACCTTACGGTGTAAATAAATTGTTTTTTGGGGGGCCAAATATAAATTATTTTGTTCCCATGTCCTTGAACTTTTCCAAATTCTCAAGTGAGCTCTGTTGAGAATTTTTTTGGCATAATTTTTTGTAATGTAAATGCTGACACGAATCGACACATCGATGCTATATGTCAGCTATTAAACGGACACATTCATGGTAATATGATTTATTTATTTTTGGCGTCGACTTGATTAAATTATTAGAATTTAGAGGGAAAAAAACTCAAAAACCCTACCATGATTTAACATATTTAGTCGTAATTACAAAATTATTGGTTGGACATTTAATTTTGTGAGGTCATAACGAAAAATTTGATATTTGACTCAATAGATCTATTTAGTTTAGAATTTTGAAAAGTTAAGATGCACGATATAACTTAACAAATGGCCAACGGTATAAATATCAAATTGATATTTCTATGAAAGGGTGCCAATTTTATATTTGGTAATACTTTTTAGTATCTTTATAAATTATTGAAATTTTCAATTGTCATTCCACAAGCTCGCAAAAAGAATCCCATAAATATATAAATTGAAAAAAAGAAATTAGAAAAGATTAATATTGGATTATTTTAGAAAATAAGATATAAATTAATTTACAAAATGAAGCATTTTTAATTTTCAATTAATAATCTGTAAAAAATCATTATTATTATTTTTATTAGAGAAAATTTTAAATACTCTCATTTTCTTAAATAAGAGTTTGAAGTGAACATTAATTCAAATAAGGATTTGAAATAGTCATATCAATTTCCAAAAATGGTTTAAAGTAGTTATACTGTTTTGAATAAGGGCCTAGGTCCCATTGGCCAATAATATATTATAGCTAATCAAGAATATCTTCGTATAAGCACAAATTAAATTTAAATTAAATTAGATTAACAATTAAAAAATAAAAATTAAGAAAAAAAGGAAGACATCAACAAGAGGGAGCACCCACTTGCCTGTGGTTGCCACCTCGTCGGTGACAACAAAGGCCGGCGAGGGTGGCAACGAAGGCCGACGAGTCATCGGCGCCTAGGTGAGGGCAGGCGACTCGCCCTTACTAGAAGCCAAAGAAGGAGGCAACCTCTCCTAAATATGGGCAAGGGTCGCAACGCCTCGTGTAGGCTTGGTGCCTCGACCCGATCGACCTTTGCTGCCTCCCCACTAGCAATGGGGCGGCCTTGTGTTTTTTTTTCTTTTTTGAGTTTTTTTTTTTGTTTTTATAGAAAAATATAAAAAGAAAGAAAAAGGAAAAATTTAAAATTTAAAAGAAGAAATTGCGAAATCAAGCCATTTTTTGAATATTGATAACATTTCAAGTTGTTATTTGAAACAAGATATATTTTAGGTCTTTATTTAAAAAAAATGAGTACACTTGGAGTTTTTATTTAAAATAATATCGACTCCATGTCTCTATTGGAAAAAATGAGGGTACCGTAGCCTCTTGCTCGGAATTTTTCCTTGTTATCGTGCTGTTTAACCTGATTCTTACGGGAAAAAGAACGGAGAGAGGGTATAAAAAAGAGGACCGCAGGAAGAGCCGCGCAGAGTTAGTTACAGAGCGGACGAACCGCATCGAAGAGCGCACGGAATCCCACCGCCGATGCCGATCGGGAACGGCGAAGGAGATCGAGATCGCGCCGGCGGAGCGAGAGATCCGGTGAGCCGGCAGCAGCTCTGAGAGAGAATGGCGAGGAGCAGAGGGGGAGGAGGTTCCGGTTCCGGTTCCGGTTCCACCGGAGGAACCTCTGCGCCGCCGCCGCGTACGCCGCCGTCCTCCTCATCGCCGTCTCCTCCTTCTTCACGTTGATCTCCCTGTCGAGGAAGGACGGCTTCGAGGACCGCCGGGAGCGCGTCTCGTCGGAGGAGGAGCATCGATCCGAGCCGGTGCGTGCGTCTGCTCTGTTTCGAATCGCTCGCCTTAGGTAGCGGCGGTCGTCTCCGTGATTTGGCGTGGGGTTCCGCTTCCGTTCGTTTCGATTTTGGAAGGTCTCGGTTGATTCTTACGCATGCGGATGGTTGATGATGGCGTAGGTGCGATTGCGTTGGGGTCAGCTGAGCTGTTTTGCTGGATAGATGTTTGCGTAGTTGTTTTCGTTGTAGCTTCTGACGGTGGTCATGGGATCTAGCATTCGACTACTGATTAGAAATTAGCTCCTTTTGTGTGTCTGAGGACGAATTAGCTGTTGCTTGAGGCTTAAGGTTGCTCTTGAATCTACTTGGGAGATCCTGCTATGCATGTTCGATTGTTCGTTGAGTAAGAATGAGATCTGAGCATGCTTTTTGTGATATATGGCGAGCGTCTATTTTCCTAACTTAGCTTTTTAGGTCGACAGGAATTGTGTAGGGGCATATAATCAGTGGAACGTCGTGCGTTTCGTGATTACATAGAGCACATGCATAGGGATGGTCTCTCAGTGAAGAGGATAATTTTCTATTTGCGTCGAGCCCGCTGCAAGATACAAAGGTCAGATAAACTCTGAATCCGTGTTTCTTTTCTGTCTTTCGTTATTTGTATGACTACAAGTTTTCCTGCATCTGCCAATGACTGATTTTTTTTTTTTTTTTTTCAGTACTTTTTCTTCATCTTTTTTAAAAAAAATAATATTTTTAATTTTTAATTTTATTTTTATCGATCTTCTCTCATGTGCTTTTTGTACTGGTCTAAAATGGACAGCACTCCAATATTGAAAATTAGTCATGGTAAAAATATGAATAGATTTAGAGACCTACGGAAAAATGAAAAGAGAATATTATTGTCTTTTTTTTTTTTTGGTAAGTAAGAGAATATTATTGTCAATCTCCCTCTATGAGAAAAAAACCCCACTTACATGAGTAAATCCTAGCCGTGAAACACCCCGTTGACCTCATGAATCAGATTAAACTTGAGCTGACCCCTGTCGGATAGCTGAAATATGAGATTGCTTATACTAGGTGGTGTGAGGAATCGAGACACACACATGTCCGTGATCACTGCAGCCTCATGGGGTTTAGTATCACTCTTGTTCTAAATGTTTGCAAGGGGTCTTGCTTTTTCTAGGACTTTGTTTTCAAATGAAATGCTTGGACGTCTCATATGTGACCAAATTCCACTTTGTGCACAACTACAGCAAATTTAAAATTTAAACTAGCATAATTTGAGTTTAAATATCTGACGAGATAAATTTTAGGATTTAATTTTAAACTCAATATGCGTAAATACTCAAATCATTTTGTATCAAGTCACCATCAGTACTCCGAAAATTAAAAGAGCTAAGTTTCCATGATGGCCATATAGACGCAAATGTTTTCATTAAATGCCTTCTTAAGAGTATTTTGCAATGCTAATGATGGTATTTGCCTTTTGTAAATGCCAGTCTGGTATGTGGGATTCTCTCTCTCTCTCTCTCTCTCTCTCTCTCTCTCTCTCTCTCTCTAAATCTGTATTTGCATCTCTGCTATGTTAGGTGCACAAGAATCAGCTCGATATATAACCGTGAGGAGCAATGGAGGATTAAATCAGATGCGGACTGGTGTAAGTTGATCACTCTGTTGTAAATTAGCTCTCTGGTCTTGACCAGAATTCAAGCTTTTGTAATATTGTTGAGAAATTTTGAAACTGAAATATTGTAGTGGCATTTTTTTAGAACTCTAAATTATGAGCTCTTTCTTTCAGTTTTATATTAATTTTTCTAAAATTGGAAGTACAGTAAAATGGAGCACACATAATGGCATCATTCCAGTCCCTAAGTTAGAACCAATTCCATTCTGCGATTTGTTTTCCTCTTTTGTTTTTGTTCAGTGATGAGTTAACGAGCTATGCTTTATAGTGGTGTTAATCAATTTCCTATGGTCTTATCCATAATTATGTTCACCAACCAGATTGCAGATATGGTAGCTGTGGCGCACATAATGAATGCCACTTTAGTTATTCCTCAACTGGATAGACGATCATTCTGGAAAGACACAAGGTATTCGTCGGCATTTCAACATTCTTTTGTAGGTGCACAATTGTTGTTTTACGCAATTATGCATTCTGACATTGCTGTCATATTCATAGTACCTTTTCAGATATATTCGATGAGACTCATTTTATAGAAGCCTTGAATGGAGATATTAGAGTTGCCACGGAGCTCCGAAAGGAGTTGGAATCAGTTCCTCATGCTCGGAAGCACTTCAGTTCTTGGGCTAGCATGGGATACTACGAAGAGTTGACAGGGTTATGGAATGAGTATCAGATCTGCATAAGTCATGCTAGTTTTTTAAGTGAAGTCTATTCAATTTTGGGTAAATTCTCTATTTGAAAAATTTACTTGGACACCTTGTCAGTAGCCTTTGGACTCTAGCGATTAGAATATTGTGGATGTCCTTTGAATTCAATTAGATTGAGATTGCTTATACTTAATAATTTCAACATTATAGGTGCATTTTCTAATAAATAACTAACAATTTAAGTAAATTTGAGATCACTCATGGCACATTAGAACTACATTTTTTTTGCATCTAAGAGCTAAAGATTCTAAGCTAAATGCTACTTCTGATATTATTGGAAATGCTTGTTTGCACTGTAGAGTCCCCGTCATGGATAATGCTAGACGAACATAGTTCACGAGCAAATCACGATCACGCCTAATACCAACTCCAAAAGGGCCACAGAATATCGTAAACTCCCTAAATCATGATTGACTACAAAATCGGCACCATACAACTTCCCTGCAAAATCTTCATCAAAGAGAGCTCTCACATCCAAGTTTCTTCCCGTTTTATCTTTAAAAAAATAAAGCAAAACAAATAAAAGATGCACTCCGAGAACGAGATAGCCTAATTTACATACATTTCCTATTTGCGGAATACCCTCCATTAGCTTAATTATCCTTTGAGTCTGATCCATTGTTTCGGCACCTTTTCCATCTTATGCGAGGAAGATATGCCGAATTTTGTGTTGACAATCAAAACATAAATTTTCAATTTAGTACCCCAACACCTTCGAAGATCTTGTCACATTAAAAATAAATTATAATGATATGAGCACCTAGCATAACGATAATATTAGATCATGTAAGTAACCAATCATGCCAAGTGAAAAGATTTCGACGAGTTTAAAAGTTATTATTTTTATCATGATGAAGATTTCTAGTAATCCTAAAAAGCTTACTAGTTTTGTCATAAGAAATTCCTAATTGTTGATAGCTCACTAAGTCTCTTTATTGGCAAATGAAATTTGACTTGCAAAATGGAGCACGTCATCAGATAAGTACTTCGTCGCGAAATTGACCTGGGATGGGCTAGGTTGAGATGAATTGCCTTTGGGCTTCAATGGCTTCGGCGGCTGCATTCTGTATAGAATCTTTTATCTCTGAGGTTTGCATTTCCATTATAGGGATACGCTCTTCAAAGATCTGCTCGTCAGCCGTGGTAATGGTAAAAAGTACCTTTCTTCGCTTGCTTTTATAACTTTAACTTCAAGAGACTGATTCCTACACCGGAGTACTAACATTGTTTTGCAGGTTAGCATGTCTCTTCCGGCAAGCAATCAAAAGGTGCGGAAGCTAAATCAGATGCATAACCTGGCTCTGATACCAAGAAAGAAAGCAAGAAACCGAAGACAAGGAGAAGAGAATTTGTGGGAGAATTTTTTGTATTTTCGAATCTGGTGTTGACTCAATGTACATGCTCCATATTATAGTACAAAGTGTGTCTAAGAAAAGGAAATAATGTATCCTATAAATTAGATCCGATATTAAATTGATCTTGATTGATTAAATGTATTGATCTCAATCCAAATAATATAGGAAGATTCATGCATATCTTCCAACATGAAAGGATCCCGCAGCCATGACATCGAGATGAAAGTCAAGCTTCCATGGTCGCCGCAAGCTCACATCGAGCGGCCATGAGCTTGAGTAGCCATGGCATCAGAAAGCTTGAGCTTAAATATCCAAAGTGGTCGTGATCTTAGAGCTTGAGCTATATGGCCATCCTAATGGACTCATCTCTCTCTCTATGCTTTTTTTTTTTTTGGTTGCTTGACATGGCTCCAATGTAGTATGTTAGTGTAAATTGAGTGAGTCATAGCACAGTATCCTTTAATTATGTTCGTGTCACTAATTGAATAACTTGTGTTAGCAAAAATTGACCATCGAAAGAAAAATGATAACCTAAGTAACGCTTGACATTTTTAAAAAAAAAAAATAGAGAAATGCTTTTGAGAGAAAAACGGTGGAATGACAGTTTTATTCTCGGATAAACATAGAAAAATCAATCATGATGTTACCTATTTCTTTATTTATTCATTTATTTTTTTACCAGTGCTAGCTTTTACTGGCTGGCCCCACCCTTCAAGTCTAAGAGGTAGGGATCGAACACAACACCTATCCCATCCAAATAGGATGGTAGCTAATTAGGCGGAGCTTAAATCAACCGATAATCTCATCTTAGATCCACTTTTGCTGTGAAAATATTCTTTTCATAAAAAGTATCATTGATTTCATCACACTAAGTGAAGTATGTAAAGCAAAGTTCTATTTCTGACATATTCTAACTGAATTCACGAGACACACTACGATGGTGTAAAAAAGAAAAATGCATTGCAATGGAGAACCAGGACGAGAAAGGTACATGACATTGCCAGCCTCATTCCCGTCCCAGCATTGCTAAAACCAGCCTACTAAATTCACCAAAATCAATGCTCTGATAAAAGCTATTACGACTTATAGCCATGAAGAGGGTATGGGTAGGTTGAATAACAGTTTCCTTCTTGAGCTTCGAGCCACACTGAAAAACCCTAGCAAATCCCACGAATTTGCGAACCTCCCACACCATCTCTGGGAACCGCAGCCGCACAAATACCGCCCTCTCCCTTTCCTTTCTTTCTCCCTCTCTTTTTCTTTTTTGTTCTTCTTTTTCTCGGCTTTTGATGGAGAACCGCGGGACGATAAGGTGTAAACGGCGCGCAAGCGTTGGGGAGGTTTGGGTCGGTTGGATCTGTTAATTCTTTAATACTTTTCTATTTTTCCAGAAATTAGAAAGATAAACAGAAACAATTTCCAATATTTTTCCAGAAATTAGAAGAGGATCGACACCAGTGCATTTCGGCCATGATTTGTCGCATTGAGCGGTGGTGGGTTTTTGCCTTTAGGGGGGCCAGCTGTTCCTCCCCCTATCTATTGGGCCTAGCACCACCACCCTCCTCTCCCCTACTCGTCCCCTCCATCATTGTATTTGTCTGCCGTCACTACTAAATAATTGTTCGTATTCATTTATATTTATTTAATCAAATTTAATAAACAAAATTTAAATTACTAACACACTTGCGATACACATCATAGAAATTAATCTCTCCGTTAAACATTACTGTATTTTCAAATCGGAGATTGTGTTGAAAGTTTTTGAGCGAGAGGAGTTGCTGTTATTTATAATTTCGGTTCTCTTGATTATCTTAATTTTTTGTGGGCAAAATCCATGATGTGAACACTCGGCCTCGAAATATAAGCTAAGCTGACCACAAATCACTCCATTAGATTGAACTCGTGTGTCAAAATTACTGGGCCAAAATGAAATTTGCAAGAGAAATCCCAATACCGCTTATGTATTGATATACTATTTATTAAGATAAAAGATATGAGCAAAATAAGAGACTCCCCAAATAGAGAAAGGAAAAAATATGGTTGCATTGTAAAATAAAGAAAAAACCCGAGAGCAAAGCAATGCCATAGAGTGAACTGGGTGGAAGGCCCAACTTGCAGATGGACAGGGCTCAGCAAGAGGTGTTTGTTCAAAGAAGGCATAAGAAGAAATAAAATTCATGGTAATTGGTTTTCACTCGTTAAAAGAGCATGGCTGAAGATGTTTCTAAAAGTCTATTGTTTTGAAGGCCAAGGCTTAGCATAACATTACGCTATGGAGGTCGTTGAATTCTGCTGACCTTCCGCTATTCATATATTCTGCTAACCTTCCGCTATTCATATAATTTCGTTTGTTGACGAGACCCACCACTCATACAAATGTCCCAAGTTGATTTAATGAAACATAACATTAAGTACGTTCCACTCAAAGATTTACTCCTTGAATAGAAAAAAATAGTTGATCATATATACGGTTTTAGGGTGTTGATCCTTCAAGCCATAATTCTTCGGCATATTAATTAATTAACTGACTTTGACTGAATGGGTGAAAGGTAGTCTTCAATCCTCATTCTTCATGGACACATAAAATAATGCACATGGGAAGATGGGAAAGATATCTTTAGAGATTAATGGCACTTGGTTCATTTTCTGCTTTTGTATTTTACTTCTTCTTTATCTAAAGCTGCGTGCTTTACATAATATTATTCATCTTCTAAATTCAACCGATATGAAATTGCACCAAGAAATATGGAGAAAGGACATTACAAACGAGCCTTCATAAGGAAAATTAAATTTCAAGCTGTCCCGGTGACATCTTTTTTAACTAAATTTACATTGCAAGTTTACAAAGATAGATTCCTCAAACAATTTCATTGTCCATGAAATTTGATGGCCCTTCACTTTGACTTCTCTATCTACTCGGCTACTCTACTCTCCAACATCCTCACACCTTGCATGAGCCATTTGGGCCTTCCTATTTCAAATGATATGTATGCTATCGAAATCCCAATTACAATTCCCGATGCATAGCCAATCCACACTATTTTTTGTTTGAACCACTTCTCATGCCCTTCGTGGTCGAAAGTTAATATGGATGATGGTGGAGGAGGTTGAGTATCGCCAGGGCATGCTTTTGGCAATGGAGTTCCACATAAGCCCGGATTCCCACTAAATGAGTCGCTTGAAAATGTGCTCAATTGCTTGTCTTGTGGAATTCGACCGATGAGTTGGTTCTTTGAGAGGTTTAAGTACCCAAGGGATGCCAAATCTCCCAATTTTCGAGGAATCAACCCACTAAACTTGTTCAAAGAAAGATCAAGCCATCCAAGATTAGTCAAGTCTCCTAGAGTTGCTGGTATGGAACCTGTCAGATGGTTATAAGAAAGGTTGAGCCCTATGAGAGAGTGAAGTTGCCCAATAACTTCAGGGATATTCCCTTGGAAAGAGTTGCATGACAAGTCAATAATTTTGAGGAAGGTCAAGATCCTCGCTAGCTCAACCTCTAGCCCTTTCATCATCACGGCCACTGAATTTTCGTACGTCTCCCGTCTAAAATATCGTGTCATATACAATGATGTGTCTTGCACATTTTTGCCATTCACCATGCCTATAAGGTTCATCATCAAGTTGACTGGCAAAGGACCGCTAAAGCTATTGTTGGAGAGGTCCAAAATGTGTAACTTGGGAAAGAGGTGAGCTCCCTTGGGAATATCCAAAAGATCCTTGAAATTGTTGGACCTCAAAACGAGAATTTTCAGTTCTGGGAGTTCTCCCAACCATATTGGAAATGTGTCATCTATCTGATTGTGACTGAGGTCTAGAACTTCCAGATATTTACATTTGACAAGCGACCGGGGCAATTTTCCTTCAAATTGATTTCGACTCAAGTCAAGAGTCATCAAGCCACTTCTCGAAGAAAAAAATTGAGGAATTGTGCCCTCGAGGTGATTCATTCGCAAGTTCAAAACTGATAGATCGGTACTAAAATTTGTTAAGCACCAAGGCAAGCTACCTGTTAAGCTGTTGTTGGACAAGTCAATGATCTCGAGTTGGGTGGCATTGCATATCAAGGAGGGGATCTTTTCGGTTATCTTATTACTCGCAATGGAATAATAAATTGTGACAGGAGATGGAAGTGGAATTGGCCCTCTAAACTTATTGTTGGACAAATCTATAAAAGCTAATGAGGTGTTTGAGAAAAACTCTGTGGGCCACCACCCAGTGAAATTGTTGTTGGAAATAACTAAAGTTGTAAGAGCAAGGAAGGACAGTCCAAAAGCAGTGAGGTTGATCCTACCATGAAATTTGTTTGATTGCAAATTAAGGTAATTTAGTTGTGGTGCTTCCAGCCAATGTGGGAAGATATCATCAAACCTATTGTGACTGAGATCTAGTATTGACAAGTTCACGCAATTGACTAGGGAGTGCGGTAATGGTCCTTGTAATTTATTTTGGCTCAAGTCTAGAAAAATGAGATTGGTTATATTGCCAAAACATGATGGCATATTCCCAGAGAAATTATTATAAGCCAAATCTAACTCTTGGAGTGAACTAAACTGGCAAATCAAGGAGGGTAGTTGTCCGGTAAAACCCCTTTGTTGAAGGAATGAGTTGCTCGAAAGGTCAATCATTGACAATTTCTTCCAGTGCGATAGTTGTATACCTCCCTCCAAATAGTTATTAGAAAGATCTAAGGTGTCCAATGTATCATTACTTATCCCCCAAAACCACATCGGGATCTCCCCACTAATCCTATTTGAAGAGAGGTCTAAGTATGTCAATCTTTTCAATGAATTCAAGAAATAAGGAAACTCAGTCAAGTTGCAAGAGTACAACCTCAACTTTTCAAGCTTCGGGAATGTATACTTGAGTGTATTGTAGATTAGATTTACTTCTTGAGAAACAAAAAGATTTTGGAGATTTTTAAGCTTTGCAAATATTTCAAACTCTACCATCCCACTAAAGCTATTCCCATTAATCCATAAAACTTGGAGTTGGTTGAGATTCCCAATCGACGAGGGAATATGTTTTGTGAATTTGCAATAGCTAAGATCTAAAAATGTTAAATTCTTCATGTTACCAATTGAATCGGGTATTTCTCCTGAAAAGTTCGTGTTGTGGATAGATAAAGACTCAAGGGGACTGGTCCAATTGAATTTGGGAAGAAAACCCGACAAATTATAATTGTCACTTATATCAAGAGTGGTGAGGCATGACAATCGAAAAACAGAAACTGGAAATATACCCCTTAAGAAACAAGACTCAATGCTTAGATATGTCAAAGAAGAAGACAAATTCGCAAAGGACTTCGGTGAAACCACTGACATGTCTACTTCATCAAGAACTAGCTTTCTCAATACGGTTAGATTTTGGACAAGCAATGTGAAGACCGAATTTTCTAACCTGAGTGGAATGGCCAAGTATGTGTCGAGTATATAATTGTAGGACAGGTCAAGTGATACCAACTCGGAGAGGCAAGAGATTTCATTGGGAATGATACCCGAAAAGTATGACTTAGAGAGATTTAGATGAGTTAATGTTGCAAAAGCACTCAGATTAGGCAAAATTTGTGAGCCAACAAAGTTATTACCAGAAAGGTTGAGACTTCGAAGATGACGAAGGAGAAGAAGGGAGCTATTGGACTGGAGAGTACCATGAAGCCAACTGCAAGTAAGATCGAGACCGATGACATTGCCGATGACACCATCACAAGCAACACCGTCCCACAAGCAACAATCCACGCTCTTGTTCCATGAGTTTGTCTTTGGATAAGATAGGACATGGTCATGCCAATCACAAGAGTGCGACGCCTCCTTATCAAGCACGAAGGAATTCTTAAAATGTAGCAAGGCATCGCGTTGGTTAGGAGGGCAAAGGGATGAAGCAAATCGAAGGGAGGAATGTAAGAAAAAGTTGAAACAGAGGAGGTGGAGGATCTGATGCCTCTTCATTTTGCAATTTAGTATGCTAGTGAGTTTATTGGTGGTGGATGAGAGTGCTTCCGCTTATATAGCCCTTCTGTAGTGGGAAGTGATCATGCAAGTCTTCTCTTAAAGGTGAAAGTCAAAGTCTTTAATGATCATCTCCATAGGAAAGAGACTTGGTGGGATCAGTTGAGTGTGGAAAATTATTAGTGCCATAGAATTTTCAATAGAAAGCTTCTCCTGGAAATTAATCTCTTCATTACTTGCTAGGATTAATTTAAAAGAAATGCTTCTCAATTATTTTACTGCTACAATTATGAGAAAAGGGAAAGAAAAGATGCAGTCCGGTAGAAATCAAAGTCCTCATGGAACGGCATTACTAGGGTCACATATTTGGTATTCTTTTTTTATATTCTTGGCCAGGTTAGTTGGACGTCAAAAAACTAGTGCCATAAAATTTCCTACGAAAAGTGCTCTCGAAATGTCCTCTTGCGCGCAATATCATAGCACGTGTACAAACTCTATGTCACAGCACTAACAACTCTATTTGACAATTGAGGAATCCGACCTTCCTATATTCTTTAATCGCAATTTTTTATGGTAGTTGGAAATGAGCTAAAGAACCACAAAAACGTATTCTTGATTTGCTAGTAGAGAGAATTAAGGTGATTGTAATGTCGATTCATCCATTAAAAACACAGATAAAAATTCGTAACTTGGCTATCGAAAATTAATAATTCTCTATGACAAAGCTCTTAAGCTATACATGGGATTATTAGGAAACTTTCATCATGACAAATCGAAATCTTTTCACTTCTTCAGGTGACTGGTTTTTTACATGAATTATGGTGCGTTTGATTAAGGTTTCTTAAAGAGCTTTTGGCCTTCAAAGTCTCTTAGGAAAATGCTGGGGTGTTTGGCAAGTCTTTCGAAGTAACATTTGCGGAATGCTAAAACTATGGTTAAATATTTTTTTTTCCAAAGTTATCCTCACAAATTCTTAAGTTTTTCAATTTTCCCCTCATTGTTATTGTTCATCTTCTTTATGAGGGCGGTTTGTGAGGTTGCGTGACCCACGAGATGGCCGCCTGAGGTTGAGCAACTGCCCTTTCTCAAATAGTTTTGGCTTTTAGCATTTGCATTGTACCCAAAATCCATTTCTAAAGTCAAACCAAACTCACACTTAATATGCTCCTTATACTAGGTAGTTGGATTATTGTAAATTGTTTTTAATGTGTAACAAAAAGTCTCAGGAGATGTCAAGGCACCAAATTCAACATTTACTTTCTGGTTAGGTAAACATAATATTCAACACATTTTCCCCATCAGTGATGGAAAATATGTTGGTCTTTGGATATGACACGACATGATCATTCTAATCACAAGAGTGTGATGTCATGATGCCATGCTATCAAGCACAAAGAAATTTTTTAGATGAAGCAAGACATCGCGTTGGTTAGGAAGGGGCGATGGAAAGCAAAGGGGGAATGAAAGAACAAGTGGAAATAAAGGAGGAGAAGGAATCGATGCCTTTCCATTTTGCAGTTTAGCATTTTCACTTATGATAAAGCCCCTTTTGTATCGTGAAGTAATCAACACGGGTCTTCTCTATAAGGTCAAAGTCAAATTCTTCTTAAAATGGCATTATTGGGACATAGAATTTCCATGACGATGGTATCTTACGTGTGAAAATTTTTAGTGCAATGGAGATTTTCCAAGGAAAAATATTCTTAAAGCATCTGGTGCACGCGATGTCTTTACACGTGTACTACAACCAATTTCATGGCACTCACAATCGATGAATTTGACCGTTTAAATTCTTTAATTGCATTTTTTGCCTATATTTGTAAATGAGCTAAAAATAATATACTTTGTTAAGAAAGTATTATCTAATGATAGTGCTCCATTTTACAAGTCGAATCTCATTTATTAGTAAAGAGACTTAGGAAAGTTTTAAATAAATAATTAATAATTCCTTCTAATGACAAAGCCAGTAAGCCCCTTTATAGGATTACTAAGAAAAAATCTTCATTATAAGGAAATTATAACTTTCAAAACCCGTCAAAATCTTTTCACGTCTTCACATGATTAGCTACTCGCATGACCTAATATGCCAATTATACAATGTGTTCAAATTCTTTAAATTGTTTAAATGTGTACATAACAAGATCTTAGAGGGTGTTGGGACCTAATTGAACATTTATGTTTTGATTATGTAAACACAAAATTCGGCATATTTTCCTTGTATGTGATGGAAAAGGTCCTGAAACAATGGATCGACTCAAAGAACAATTAAGTGAATGGGGCGTATCTCGTAGATTAGGAATTTATGTAAATTGGTCTATCTTGTTATCTAAGTACATCTTTTATTTGTTTTTCTTTTTTTTTTAGATGATAAAATGGGAAGAAGCTCGGACCCAAGAGCTCTCTTTGACAAAAATTTGCCGAGAAGTGGTTTGGTGCCGAATTTGCTGTCAATCATGATTTAGGGATTTTACGATATTCTCCTATCCTCGTCAACTTGGAAATAGGCATAATCCTCACTCATTTTAAAGGCTAGAGACACGATGATTGCCTACGAACTATGTTCGTATGGCTCACAATGGCAAAAGATCCCTTTCATGTCGGACTCTTGCCCACTTCGTTGAAAAAAATGAGCTCCGGTTAATCAAATTTAGAGTTGAAGACATTTGTTAGGAAAGCTATATAAATTTAATGACTTGATTAGACAATTTAGAGGTCCAAGGGCTTTGCATGACCCTTATAGGCAAGGCACACCATTTCTATTATTTTTTTTTGGATGATCGAGGTGCTACTTGACAAAACATCGAATTACATTACCTCAATTCCACCCTTTTCACTTTTCAAAATTTCTAATGAATTTACTTCACACGCATCAGAACGGGCTGAAAAAGTACCATTAGAATGTGTAAAATACCATCGGTCGCTCTAGTTTTGCCTTAAAAACAAACATCCATCTACTTAAGAACCTTAAAAAAGTAAAGGGAAGATATTAATTTTTTAGTAAAAGCACCAATGGTGACATTTTTTTTTTTTTTTGCCCTATACGGGCCAGCTCCATCCTCAAGCCTCATAGGGCTCCATCCAAAACTAATGTGTAACCAATAAAGCCAAGCTTGACCGACCTGATATGAACCTATCTCAAATCCAAATCCGTTTCATAAAAATATCATCGATCTTGTTGGACAAGTGAAATATGTAATGTAAGCTAACTATCTTTACATATTCCTAATAAATTCAAGAGATCACGGATAATTGTGCAAAAGAAAATGTATTCCGTCGGAAAATAAAAGAAAAATAAATCAATTCCAATATGGGAAAAATAAGTGATCCAGTGCATTTCTGCCACGACTCGGCTACTCGAGTGGTGGTTTTGCTTTGAGGGCCAACTGTACCTCCGATTGGCCCAGCACCGTCCTCGCCTTCGTTATCCTCCCTCCATCATAGTCTCCGATCTGAAAAAATTGGTTCATTTTTGTCTTATTAAGCATTTTTTAATCAATAATTTTTAAAATACTGACAAACTAGTGATGCGTATTATGAAAAAAAAAAAGTCCCTCTCTTAGATATTACTGTATTTTCACATCCAATTACTTAATAACAGGCTAGTCCATTTAAAATTCAACGGCGAAAGTAAAAATGTCCAAAGTTAAAATATTGTTCTAACTTTAAAAAAATTTAGCAGATTATATATAAATCCACGTGTCAATAATCTGTATGTTGTGAAACTTCTATTGACATCAATGAATTGTACACCTTTGACTACAAATATAACCTCGCACATTGATGTGATTGACTGATCGTACATACGTCGTAGGTTAATTTAATAAAACATAAAATTAAAGACAGTTCTATCCAAAATATCATTTTAAGAACTTTGACTACAAATATAACTATCGTCTAGCTTTATCCATGACCGGGACTCTATAAGTAAGCTCTGTGTTCGATCATTTTGCTTAGATGATGCTTTTAGAGCAAGAAATAATCATTCTACGCGATGTTGTTGACTTTAATAGGGGAAATATATTCAATACTCTAATTTCACGCTAAAAGAAGATAATGCAGTAACAATCGTCTTTGTGTGAGAAGTTCTCACAAGTATTAATTTCACCGGAGCTGATTTGTCCATTGAAGTTGGCAAGAGTCCAACGTGGAAGGCTTAGGCTTAACGATTGTATTGAAATTTTTTGTTAAAAGATTTTTTTCATGTCGGATTCTTGCCCACTTCGTTGAACCCAGGAGCTCCAAATAACCAAATTTAGATTCAGAAAGATATAACTAGAAAGGGCATATAAATTAATGACTTGATTAGACAAATTGAAGGTCCAAGGGCTTTGCATGGCCCTTATAGGCAAGGCACACTATTTCTATTTTTTTTTTTTTTTGGGTCATCGAAGTGCAATACTTGACAATACATCAAATTACAAAATCTCAATTCCACTATTTTCACTTTTCAAATTGGGTAAATTTCTAATGGGTTCCAATAAAAAAAAAAAATCTAATGGATTTACTTTATACACACCAAAACGGGCTGAAAAATTGCCATCATAACATGTAAAATACGGTCAGCCTCTCTAGTTTTGCCCCCAAAAATAAAACCCTCCATCTACTTTTGAACCTTAAAAAAAGGCTGAGAGAAGATTTTTGATTTTCGAGTAAAAGTACCAACTGGTGACATTCTCCTTTTGTTTTTTTTCCCATGCGGTGCCGACTCCCCCTCAAACATCGGAGGTAGGGACCGAACTCCCTACATTTTATTTTTATTTTTGGGATCACCGAGGGACACCATTTGACAAATTTACTTTTACGCATTAAAACAGGCTAAAAAAGTGCTATTAAAACGTGTAAAATACTATCGGTCCCTCTAGAATGCGGGTGTGGACTATCAGTCCCTCTCCTCAGAATTTACGGGGAGAGTAGTATGGGATAATTGGTGGGGAAGAAACCCTTTAAGGGTTAGGGTCCCACCTCGGATCCCCGTGATTCCTGGTAAGCACGGTTCTGAAGAGCCCTGACCAGCGTGAGTGTATTGATGGGGAAGGGTGCTTTCACTTATAAAGCACATCTGTATTGCGAAGTGGTCAACACGAGTCTTCCGTAGAACGTCAAAGTCAAAGTCATCTGGAATGACATTAGTAGGATACAAAATTATTGTGGTGGGGTCACTTGGGTGTGGAAAATTCTTATTGCCATAAAAATTTCCATGGATTTCTTCGAACATATTATGTACACTACGTCTTATCACATGTACAACACCCTTTTATTATGGCACTCGCGACTATCTTTTATAATTGGCGAATATCACAATCGTACATTCTTTAATTGCATTTCTGTTGGTATTTGTAAATGAGATAAAAATATTATGCTTCGTCGATGCCTCACGACAAAATATTTACTTGATGACGATGCTCCATTTTGCAAGTCAAATCTCATTTGCCAGTAAAGAGACTTAGTGAGCTATCAACAATTAGGAATTTCTTATGAAAGCCAATAAGCTTTTTATAGGATTATTAGGAATCTTCATTACTGTTACAATATTTAAATATTAAATTATGTATTTGTCTAACAATTTAAGCTTTTATAATAATTGACAGTAATTTCATGAAACCAAACATAGTACTAGAGTATGAACTTCCGAGTTCAAATCTTTTCAAGCATTTACTTAATACTAGACAAAAAAAAAAATTGGATTAAGTGTGATGGGGAGTGTTAGAATATTTCAATATTCTCTCACCCACTTCATTGAACGGATGAGCTCCAATTAACCAAATTTAGAGTCGGAAAGATATAACTAGAAAAGCCAAATTAATTAATGACCTAATTAGTTTAATTAAAGGTTTGAGGGCTTTACGCGGTCCTTAAAGGCAAGGCACACTATTTCAATTTTTTTTTTTTTTTTGGGATCATTGAGATGCGTTATCTAATAATACATCGAATATGATCTTGATTCTACTGTTTTCACTTTTTCAAATTGTGTAAATTTCTGATGGGTTTACTTTACACGCATCAAAACGGGCTATAAAGTGCCACTAAAATGTGTTAAATACTGTCGGTCCCTCTAGTTTTGTCCGGAAAACAAAACCCTCCGTCTACTCTTGAGCCTAAAAAAAGTAGAGAGAAGATATCTATTTTTGAGTAAAAGCACCAATGGTGACATTCTCCTTTTATTTTTTCATTTTTTTGCCATGCGGACCGGCATCACCCTCAAACCTCAGAGGTAGGCACGGAACTCCTTACCTCCGTCCAAATTGAATGGCTAATCAATAAGGTCAAGCTTAATCAGCATGATATGAACTTATCTAATATTGAAATCCGTTTCATAAAAGCACCATTGATTCCATTGGACAAGTGAAATATATAAAGTAAGCTAACCATGTCCACATATTCCAAATTAATTTGCAAGATCAAGTACAATTGCGCAAAAGATTATGGATTTCATCTGAAAATAAAAGATAAATAAATCAGTTCTAATATGGGGAAGAGAAGGGATGCAGTGCATTTCGACTGTGATTTGTCGCCTCAATTGGTGGCTTTGCTTTGAGGGCCAGCTGTCCCTCGATTGGCCCACCCCCGCCCTCCCCCTCCTTATCGACTCTCCATCATTGTCTCCTATCTGAAAAAAATCGGTTCGTTTTCGTTTTATTAAGCATTTATAATCAATCATTATTTAATTACTAATAAACTGGAGCAAGGCATTGCGTTAGTGAGGAGGGCAGTGGGGCGAGGCGAAGCGAAGAGAGGAATGTAAAAGAAACAGCGGAAACATAGGAGGCGAACAATATGATGCCACCCCCATTCTGCTATTTTGCATGACAGTGGGTTCATTGGTGGTGGAGGCGAAGCCCTTCTTTATTGTGAGATGATCAACACACGTCTGGTGCTTCCACTCATAAAGCCCTTCTTTACTGTGAAGTGATCAACATGGGTCTTTTCTGGAAGGTCCAAGTCAAAGTCTTCTTAAAATGACATTATTGGGACACTGTGAAGTGATCAACACGGGTCTTCTTTAGAAGGTCCAAGTCAAAGTCTTCTTAAAATGACATTATTGGGACACTGTGAACTGATCAACACGGGTCTTCTTTAGAAGGTCCAAGTCAAAGTCTTCTTAAAATGACATTTTTGGGACACTGTGAAGTGAAGTGATCAACACGTGTCTTCTTTAGAAGGTCCAAGTCAAAGTCTTCTTAAAAGGACATTATTGGGACACTGTGAAGTGATCAACACGGGTCTTCTTTAGAAGGTCCAAGTCAAAGTCTTCTTAAAATGACATTTTTGGGACACTGTGAAGTGAAGTGATCAACACGGGTCTTCTTTAGAAGGTCCAAGTCAAAGTCTTCTTAAAATGACATTATTGGGACACATAATTTCCATGGTAGAGTCACTTGGATGTAGAAAATCTTTAAACCCGTTTGTTTTGTGGAAATTATTTCCTTGCAAATGATTTATTTATGTTGTTTACAATAATAAATGAAAGAAAAATAGTTACATTGTTTGCAAATTTTTTTGACATGAATTGTTGTTAATATTATGGACTGATTATTTCAAACTATATAGAGGATCATTTTTGGGAAAATTGTTAGTCTTTTAAGTGTAGCAATCTATTGCTTCACCTTTACTATTTCTTCCATCGAGTGCCACACAAATTTTAATGGAATAATCTTCTTGAAACGTCTTGCCGTGCTAACAACTCTATTTGACAATTGGCGAATTTATTGTCCTAAAAATTCTTTAATTGCATTTTCCATTAGTATTTGTAAATGAGCTAAAAAGAATACTCTTCGTCAATGCCTCGCACGAAGTACTTACGTGGTACTCCATTTTGCAGGTCAAATTTCATTTGTCAGTAAAGAGACTTAGTGAGCTATCAACAATTAGGAATTTCTTATGACAAAGCTAGTAAGCTTTTTATAGGATTACAAGGAATCTTCATTATGATAAAAATAATAACTTTTAAACTTATCAAAATCTTTTCACTTGTTTGCATGATTAGTTAGCTACATGAACTGATATGCTCGTTATGCTAAGTGCTTGGATCACTATAAATTATTTTTAACTTGACAAGATCTTAAGAGGTGTTGGGGCGTTAAATTGAACATTTATGTTTTGATCGTGTAAACACAAAATTCAGCATATTTTCCGTGCCTGTGATGGAAAAGGAAGCGAAACAATGGATCGACTCAAGGATAATTAAGCTAATGGGGGGTATTCCGCAGTTGGGGAATGTTTGTAAATTGGGCTATCTCGTTATCAAAGTACATCTTTTATTTGTTTTGTTTCATTTTTTCTAATGATAAAATGGGAAGAAGCTTGGATGTGAAAGCTCTCTTTGATAAAGATTTTGCAAGGGAAGTTGTTTGATGCCGATTTTGTAGTCAATCATGATTTAGGGATTTTACAATATTCTGTGGCCCTTTTTGAGTTGGTATTAGGCGTGATCGTGATTTGCACGTGAACTATGCTCGTCTAGCTTTATCCATGACGGGGACTCCATAATTAAGCTTTTAGACCAAGAAATCATCCTTCTACGTGATGCTGTTAACTTTAATAGGGGAAATACACTAAGTTCTCACAAGTACTAATTTCACCAGAGCTGATATGTCCATTGAAGCGGGGAAGAGTGATGTGGAAAACTTGGGCACAATGATCGTAGTGAAAAATTTCGTTGGTCATGGTCTACTTGTAGTCTTTGATCAATTAATGGTTCAACAGCAAAAGATCTTTTTTGTGTCTGGCCCTTGCCCACTCCGTTGAACACATGACCTCCGGTAAATTAAATTTGGAGCCGAAAAAATTTAATTAGGAAAGCTATATAAATTTAATGACACGATTAGACAAGTTAAAGGTCTAAGGACTTTGTGTAACATCCTTGATTCTGATCATGTAAGGATTGGCCATAAGGTCTTAAAAGGATCAATCATGTGCCATTGGCCATGGATCGATCGGCTCGATCCGTAAAGAATCACGGATCGGTCATGGACCAACCGACCGACCGACCGGTCACAAACAGGTCGAGGTGTCGGCCGTGAATTTCTACCAACCATACCAATGGGATTAGATTATCAGCTCATAAGATAATTTTTGGATCATGAGAACTGGCTACATGGGATGATTTTGTATCGGTGGATGGTCACAACCGGTCATAATGCCTGGCCGCGGGTGATTCTACCTAGCTATGCACCGATACACGGTGATCTAACTTGGTCAAATGCAATTTTCTTTTGATAAAAAATACATCATTCCCTATTTAATTTTTAGTGATTAGAAAGGAATATTGAATTGGTGATGTCCGATCGTGGATCGGTAATGCACCAACCACGAACCATACCAATGGATCGGGTTCCGACTAAAATGAGCTCAGGGATAGATCTGGCTATTCCGCCACTAATTTTAAGGTCCATTAGTACCTTGGCTTAGTGCTAGGCTATGGGTAGCCTTACGATTGGCCTTGAACCGACCGAAGGACCAAAGACAGAAAATAAAGGAAATCGGTCGCAACAAGTTCAACGAGAGGCCAGGGACTTGACCCGAGGGCTAGTCCTGGACCTAGACTGACGTAGCCGTGCCGAACAAGGGGCTAGCCAAGGTGCCGACCAATGCCAACCCCCTATGTTGACCGACCCTCCAAGGGGACGGTTTGGGTGAATATGGGGCGTGATGGCCGAACCTCAAGTGTACGTTATTCGGTTTTTTGATGTTTATTTAATGATCCTTTCTCGGCCCTAGAACCAACTTAGTCAACGGAATTCTCTAGATCACATTCTTGATGAAGAAAATAACAAAATAGAAGAAAACTCTAGAACACCTTCATTAATGAAGGGGGTGATGTGTCTTTTGACTTTTCAAAAGTAATGATGGAGTTGTAGACATTCTAGATGGGCAAGAAAATGGTGGCGTACACATGGACCAATCGGAGAACAAAACCCGTACCCCTCAATTAATGCCTTATAAATCTAGATGTCGAGTTGGCAACCTAGATGCCATAATCATTAATCTTCATTAAATGCTCATTAAATGCGGGATGTAGGTAGACCAATAAGAATAGAATTGGTGGAATATTCTAGAAGATCAAAACTTAGAAAGCAAGTTCTTGAATTTAGGCATATGCTAAATATCCAAACCCCATGATTAACTAAGTCTAGGCATTTAATGAGAATGGTGAGTCATCGGCTTTAGTGTCCGTGAAAGATATGATCATCATTACCATAAGATTTTCCTTAGATAAAAAGTAGGCCAAGTTATGATGGCATTGTATAAATGGTCCAATAAGAATGAAATATGTAAGCCTCCAATCATTACGTTAGGCCATTAGGTGTGCCACCTTTTAAAATAGGCATGACACCTTGCAAGTTAGGCTTGCCACCTAAGTATTCTAGGTGGGCCACTTGGAGAATTTGGAATGGATCGCTTGGCTCGATAATGATGACACCGAGTAGTATAAGTAGGAGGAGCCCTTCCTCATTTTCCTCACCTTGTCATCCATTTCCTCCTCCCCTTCTCTTTTCTCTTGGCCTCGTATCTTCAACCCATGAAGATATCTAGGTTGGTTCTTAAGTTTGCCGAGGTAAGTAAGGTTCCTTTTTCTCCCCTTGGAAGGTAGATTTTGTTGTTGAGGCTAGGTAAGTGTGGCGCCCCCCGACGGCCCCCAATCCATTAGGGTTGCCACACCTCTTTCCTTATTCTAGGTGTCCTTTATTTTGATAACAATGGATTTTGGCAAATCCGCAAGTTTCGAGGTCTATTACATTTTTCATTGGTCCATGTGCAATATCATCATCGGAAGCGAATCCATCTACTCCCTTCCTTAGACTTTGAAATGATGCACACTAGATATACATATCAACCAGGCACTTTTTATTTACATATATTTGATAGATGTCGCATGTTGGTACATCAAAAGCCAACGTTTTCTATATTGGCTATATAAAAAAAAAAACCGACTTTACATTAGTCATTTACAACGTCATCTGTCTTCAAGTGCCGGCATCCCAAAATTTTGCTGCTATCCTCTCATCCCCCTCTACTCTACTCCACTCGATCCTCCATCATCGTCCTCTAGCGGTGGCGGCAGCAGCCCCATGGTGTGTCCATCCCTCTTGACATATAGGACCACAAATTCCTGGTACACGGGACCCGAGGGAAGGCCAACATCGATCGTTAGAATCACCTGCACTCAAATGAAAGTCAGTCCTAGCATATCCGGATTGGGATGCTCCGATTATTCCCACCGCAGATCGACGGGAATGCCGTAGAAGGTACCGGGGATGGGGGCAGTAGCGGCATCTTTCTTACTCTGAAATATGTTAGCCCCTCGAGAGGTGAGTACGACTACTCAACAGTTAAAATTCTACTAAACTATATTTCGGAGCCTATTGCTACTCGATTCTACGCAATCCGAATCAGCACATATAGTAATGGTAATAAACATGCATCAATTTGGAAGGTTTCAATAATGGAACATCATATCAAAACAATGGGAATTCAGAAATTCATTTTATCTCGATCCACTAACACCATCTTCCGGAGGACCAGTGTTTGCATCCCTCTAGGCATATCGCACCCTACCTAGCATCACGAAGGCCTTTGGTTCCATATTTCAATCACCGGGCATCCGGAGCATGTTATGTTATATCTCCAGGCATCTCGCACCCCACCTGGTATCATGAGGAACCTTCGGAGCTCACCATGTTAATGATGTCCCCAGCCCTCCAGAATGTGTTTCGTCACACTTCTAGGCATCCCGACACCTGGGGAACCTCCAGGGCTCACCAATCCCTAGACTTCCAGAGGCATCGCCACTATGATCCTCCAAGCAACCTGACGCCTAGGGCATCATCGTCCCGAGGGTCCGACGACATCAATAACACATCAACCATGGTGTAGCAGCCTCAAGATTTAAGATCAATGTATTCTAACATCAATAATACATTAGCTGCTTTGATTTCTAAATCTCAAACTCGAAATTTAAGCTAAAAGCCTTTCATGTGGGTGACGCACAAGAAACACATTGCTTTCCAAAATTCTCGAATCATGAGGCAAACTTTAATGTAAACAAATCCTTGAAATATGTCCAGCTCACATCATTGAAAATAATTTATAAAATCAAGAGTTTTGTACCAAATCCATCAAGATTTAATTTTCATGGTTTAACCGCAGAGAAGTTGGGGTCTAGACCCAATTATTTTCATTGGGGACCCGTAGGTAGTTGGTTCGGTCAGTGCTTCCCCTTCGCCTTTGGCTTGTTTGGTAGCCGGCTGTCCATGCCGTGCTTCTCTTTTGACTTTGGGTTGTAGTATGTGCACTGCCGCGCTTAGCGGCTTTTACATCTCGTCACCCTTCCACTCCTTTTATTTCTTACATTTGGAGTGTAAGTTTTTGGTGACGTGATCTTTTGTACATTTGGCCCTTCCTCAATATATTTATTACATTTTACCAAAAAAAAAAAAAAAACTTAGTATATATATTCCCGTAAACAGCTCGTAAATATACATGTACATAAAACTTCAAGTAATTTCAGCAATATCAAGTCAGCAAATTTGCGGTTCATAATCCCAAAAATCTGGTCCAAAGGTTTTGAAATCGTTTATAAAATCACACCTTATAAATTTACCGCCACCCATGGCAATGCATGTGCGAGTCCCATAGACGTTCCTTGAAATAGTGAAATCGACACATTGGCAAACCAGCAAATTCCAGTACAATTCTCCGAAATTTAAAATATAGTTTACGAGAAAACTTTCAGGCTTTGCAACCATGAAAAGTCGACACATACCTAGGTGTCAAAATTGCCCTTAACTAAAACAATATTTCACACTCTCAACTACATAACCCAAAGTCCATTCACGATTCTGAATTCACCATTTGGCGAAATAATCCCGAGTAGTGCTAATCTACGGACGCATTTCATCAGGCAGCGACTGGATTACATGATATAGGTTAGTAGATATCAACTTGCCATTGATTTTGCGACGTCGACGACGAGAGAAACCTTGAGCTACGGGCTGCGGTACGGTCAAGATGAACCGGACGGTGACGAGAAGGCTGGTGGCGTCGGGGTTGGCTGTGGTCGGCTGTGGGTGACCCGACAACGATGAGGAAGGCTCGGGGCGCGGCGAGGAGGCCGATGATGTGGCAGTCGGCGGCAGCAAGGCACGCGCTCGAGGGGCAAAGCCGGCGGTGGTGGAGAGAAGGTTATTATTTCTCTCTCTCTCTCTACTTGCCCTTCTTCGTGAAGTCCGCCTCGGCTTCACGAAGGACTGGCTGCGAGAAGGAACCAGCTGGAAGAACGTGGCTTTCACCGGCTTCATTGGCTGCCACCTCTCCTACACGTCGATGCGTGGGGGGGCTTCGTTTGGTTGACCACTCAAGTCAACCAAACGAAGTCACGTCGGCAGCGACGGAAGGGCAACGCCGGGCGTGCGTGTCCTTATTTCTGCATGGGAGAAGGTCGCTTCGTGAGGGCTGCATGGGTTAATAATACCCCTTCCTTGGTCGATCGGCATGAAAGAGAAACAGAGGACGCGGGTACATGGCCATTCAATGAAGCTGCGGCAGTCGGCAATCCTTGGCTGAGGTGAGTTAAGAATCGACGCGAAGTGTTTAGGGGAGTCTCCGACATTTGTTGTCATCAATTTTCATGTACGCATGGGGTCGAAAATGTATTGTACGAAGGATTCGTTTAGTAGGGTACCATTTGCTAGTGGATGTTGGTCCCATTGGTGGCATTGCGTAAGGAAAGTTTCGATGAGACTTTAGGTTTCAAAGTGAGCGGATCATTATAAAATGCGATGTTTCGGTCTGGCAATGATCATAACGAAACAGCGGCCGCAAGTGGCGCCAACGACACAATCCGACAACAATTTCATCGATCCCTCATAGATTGTCACGTATTTGAAGTCCAGCGAAAATCCGGATATCACAATTCTTACTTCCTTAAAGAATTTCATCCTCAAAATTGTACATCACTTACGTCTCATTGAAAAGGTGGGGGTACCTTTGCCTCATTTCCTTTTCACTTTCCCATGTAGCTTCTTCCGTGTCGTGGTGTCGCCACAAAACTTTTACTAGTGGAATTTTCTTTGTTCGAAGGGTTTGCTCCTTCTGATCCAGTATCCGGATCGGCTTTTCTAGGTACCTCACTTTCTCATCCACTTTGATAGCTTCAAGATCGAGTATATGACCAAGATTAGGCTGATACTTCCTTACCATTGACACATGAAAAACATAATGTAAATTTGCTAGCTTGGGAGGCAATGCCAGCCTATAAGCTACATCCCCTATCCTCTCAAGGATCTTAAAGGGTCCAACAAATCTGGGGCTCAACTTTCCCTTCATCTCGAATCGTGATATTGCTTTCATCGAGGATACTTTTAGAAATACGTGATCTCCCACGTTAAACTCCAAGGGTCTTCTACGCTTATCCGCGTAGCTTTTCTTTCAACTCTAGGATGTTTTGAGCCTTTTCTTGAGAATCTCTATCGTGTCCATCGTAGTTTGTATCAATTTAGGTCCTGTCAGTTTTCTTTCTCCTACTTTATTCCGGCAGATAGGAGTCCTACATCTCCTCCCATATAGTGCTTCATAGGGAGCCATACCTATACTTTGTTGAAAGCTATTGTTATACACAAACTCCACTAGGTGTAATATTTCATCCCAGTTTCCTTTAAATTCAATCATGCAGGCTCTCAACATATCCTCCAATATCTGAATCACCCTTTCTGTTTGTTCGTTCATTTGTGGATGAAAGGCAGTACTGAACTGGAGCTTGATCCCTAAGGCGGTTTGAAGACTTTGCCAAAAATTTGAAGTAAACCTTGAATCTCGATCGGACATAATGGTTACAGGAACACCATGTAAGCGCACTACTTGGCTAACATATATTTCAGCATATTTATCTATCGGATAATCTACGCGAACTGCTAGGAAATGGGCAAATTAGTCAGGCAATCTACTATCACCCAAATAGAGTCGTGACCACTCGATGTCCTTGGTAATCCCTGCACGAAATCTATCGTCACATGCTCCCATTTCCACTCTGGTATGTCCAACGGTCTCAACAGTCCTGCGGGCTTGGGGTGTTCCGCTTTCACTTGTTGGCAAGTCAAACACTGAGAGACGTGCTTAGCTATATCCGCTTTCATGCCATTCCACCAATACTGTTGGCGTAAATTCCAATACATCTTTGTACTCCTAGGGTGAATACTATAGTTACTTCTATGTGCTTCCGACAAGATTTCCCTTCTTATTTCCTCATTGTCGGGAACACACAGTCATCCCTGATATCTTACGATTCCATCTTTAAAGACTTGGAACCCTGGTCTTTTTCCTAAAGACACTTCGTTTCGAAATTTCAAAATTTCCGGGTTGGATTCTTGCAAAGTTCAAATTTTCTGGATAATTTCTGGTTCAATTCTTAATGCGGTAAGCATACCGGTGAGATGGTCTATCTCCAATTTAAATTCTGAATTCACTATTGTCTCCATCAAATTCCATTTTGTTACTCTTACACAGGCCATGTCTATAGCCAACTTATGATTGAGAGCATCTGCCACCTTATTTGCCCCTCCTGGATGTTACCGTATTTCACAATCATAATCCTTTAATAGCTCCATCCATCTTCTCTATCTCATATTCAGTTCCTTTTGTGAAAATAAATATTTTAAACTCTTATGATCTGTATAGATTTCAAATTTCTCTCCATGCAGATAATGCCTCCATATTTTCAATGCAAAGATTATGGATGCCAATTCTAAATCATTAGTTGGGTAGTTCAATTAATAGGGTTTCAACTGTCTCGATGCTTAGGCTATGACCTTGCCATGTTGCATCAAAATGCATCCCGGTTCTTTGTGAGACGCATCACTATACACCATGAATCCACTAGATCCAAATGGAATAGTTAGGATTGGAGCCGTAGTCAGTCTCCTTTTGAGTTCCTGGAATCTCCTTTCACACTCTCCATTCCATGCGAATTTTACGTTCTTCTAAGTCAATTTCATCAATGGACCTGCAAGTCGTGAGAATCCTTCAATAAATCTTCTATAATAATCCGCTAGTCCTAAGAAACTCCGTATCTTAGTCAGCGTTGTTGGTCTCAGTCAATTTACTTCCATCTTGACTTTTGCTAGGTCTACCGAAATTCCTTTTCCTGACACCACGTGTCCTAGGAATATTATTCGGTCCAGCCAAAATTCACACTTACTGGATTTGGCATATAATTTATGGTTCTTAAGGGTTTACAACACTAAGATGTTGCGCATGTTCTTCGAGTCCTTTGGAGTATATTAGAATATCATCAATGGAGACAATCACAAATTGATCCAAGTAGGGCTTGAATATCCTATTCATTAGATCCATGAATGCAACTAGCGCATTAGTCAATCCAAATGGCATTACTAGGAACTCGTAGTGTCCATAGCAAGTCATAAAAGTAGTCTTAGGAATGTCTTACTTCTTAATCCTTAACTGATGATATCATGACCTCATGTCAATTTTATAAAAGACCGAACTTCCTTGCAGTTGGTCAAATAGGTCATCAATTCTAGGTAATTGGTACTTATTCTTAATGGTCACCTGATTCAGTTGTTTGTAGTCGATGCATAGGCGCATCAATTTGTCTTTCTTTTTTTCACAAATAGTACCGGTCCACCCTAAGGAGATGCACTTGGCCTAATAAATCCTTTATTGAGCAACTCTTGTAGTTGCACTTCAATTCTTTCAGCTCCATTAAGGCCATCCAATACGGGGCTTACGATATCGGTTTTGTTCCAGGCATTAGTTCGATCTTGAACTCGAATTCTCATTCCGTCGGTAACCCGGCAGTTCCTCAGGAAATACATCCTGGAATTCCCGAACCACTCGAATTTCATCAAGTTTATTCTCCTCCTTCGTATAATCTTTTACTACTGCTAGGTATCCTTGACATCCTTCGTCAAGAAGTGCATGGGCTTCCACTACTGAAATGAGAGCTATGGAGGGGCTTATCTGACCTCCGAAAAATTCAAAACTAGACCGGTTAGGTGAATTAAATTGAATCACCCTTCTATAACAATCCATCTTAGCCCCTTGCTCATGAAGCCAATCCATTCCTATGATGACGTCAAAGTCATACATAACCATTACACCTAGGTCTATTTCCATGTCTTGTCCTCCTATGGTAATTATTGATAAGCATCATTGCCCGTGCCATGAATTTCTAGCACATAACATAATCGGAAACTAAATAAGTTGTAATTGAATTTAAGGTGAGAAACCAAAATAGTTTTTCATCATTCCCAAATTTGGATGTGAGAGTCACTTGTCTCTACATTGCATTGAATATCAATAACTTCCATAAGAGTGTATAAAAAATATGATCGCGTTCTTCAAAATAGCAATAACTTTCAAGAGAGTTGACCATCATCATCTCCTTAGATATTGGATCGAAGTTTGTTCCATTATACGTAAATATCCACATGTTGAACTATCATAAAATAAATGCGGTGTCATTGCAATTTTTTGGATTTCTAGGGGTGATCTTGTAATATATACATAATTGGAGATTGTTAAACCTGTTCTTTATTTAATGAAGCAAACTCTCTGAAAGTCTGATCGGAATTACATGTTACAAAAAGAGGCTCTTTAAGTCATATCAATTCATCAAATTATTGGTGGGAGGATTAATGGTGTCCCTTGCAGGTAATACATGTTGTAAAATCGGATTCTCAACCACCAAACAACGATCTGCCCCTTGACATCCAGAGATTGAGGTGCCGTGCAATGTATAACGCACTTCGTTTCTCTCCCCCAATTGAGATCCTGGCAAAGGTGGGTATTGATGTATAACGCACTTCGTTTCGCTTTTTTGTTCTTTTGGAAGTTTTGATCTTCATGGATACCGATAAGTCTAATGTGCCGTAGAAAGTGATTAATAATTCGGGACGAAACTATATTAGAAAGCAGCATATGAGATCAACGAATAGTTATTTTGATCAGGTCAATAACGAGGCTGGATAAGCAGCCCCTAGATAAATATGAGCTGTAGATCCTGTTTTATTCTTAATGTTAGATTAATGCATTTAAGAGGTCTCCTACGGGGCTTCCTGTTAAAATAGGTACTGAGCATGCATGACGGTGAAACCACAGAAGCTGATAGAGCGGCTAAGGAGTCGTGAGGGACGATACATTGCTCTTCATCTTAGATATGAGAAAGACATGCTGTCTTTTACGGGTTGCACTTATGGCCTGACTGAAGCAGAATCAAAAGAGCTGACAATAATGAGGTGAGAGTTTCACAAGCTCGCAAATACATCTGTCTAGTACAGTTACATACATGTGAGATGTCAATAGGTTGAATGCCTGTGTAGCTAATGGCTTTCCATGTCATCCATTCAAATGAGTGAGTTGTTCCCAGCTTTGCATTTTAATATCTTTATGTTGTTCAATTTGTTTGTACAGGGAGAACACTAATCATTGGAAGGTAAAGAAGATTAATTCCACAGAACAGAGACTAGGAGGGAATTGCCCTTTGACCCCCAAGGAGGTGGGGATTTTCCTCCGAGCTCTTGGTTATCCTCCATCAACATTAATCTATATTGCTGCTGGAGAAATTTATGGTGGTAATGCTCGCTTGTCCACGCTCTCATCGCGCTTCCCTAATCTTGTTTTTAAGGTTTGTAATGATTATGCTACCTTTTCATATTCACAAATTAGTCACTAGTGAACTTCTATCTGATCAAAAAAAAAAAAAAAATAGTGAACTTATAACAATCTGTTTATCACATACAAAAGCGAGCTGGTTCTGTTTCTATGGCAGGAAACTCTTGCCACGAAGGAAGAATTGGAAGGGTTCACTAACCATGCATCTCAGAGTGCTGCTATTGACTACATTATCTCAGTGGAGAGTGATGTGTTTGTTTCTTCTTATTCTGGTAACATGGCCAGAGCTGTTGAAGGACATCGGAGGTTCTTAGGCCACCGCAGGACAATCACCGCAGATAGGTATAGGGTGCGTTTGGGAAGACTTTTGGGGAAAGTCTTTAGGAAAATGCAAAGACCTTTGAGTTAAAGGTATTTTCCAAAATGCAAACTGTGTTTGGTAAATTGTAATTTGAAAGCTCTTTGTGAAGTACCTTTGAGCAAAATGGTGTTTGGGGGACAAAGGGCTTTTATGATAAAAGAAAATTACCAAAAGAAAAATAAAAAAATTTGACTGTGTGGGTCATAAATACAGACATTATGTACTTAAAATTTTAGTTAAATTCACATCAAAATAGTTTATAACTTATAACCTAAAATAAAATCCAAGTTTAGACTCTTTTTTAATGAAATTCCAGTAAAAATCAAAGTCTTCTTTTGGTCATTTTCCCAAGTGCCGCACGATGCCCAGCTCCTTCTTCTGCGCAGCTCCTTCTTCAACCTAGACCCTCGCCGGTGATCCCCAACCTCACCGCCCCCATGCCGCCGGCGCCGCCGCCGGCCTCCGAGCTCCTGTGGCAAGCGGCCGCCGCCGCCTGCGTCAAGCTCCTCCTGGTCCCCTCCTACCGAAGCACCGACTTCGAGGTCCACCGCCACTTGGCTCGCCCTGACCCACTCCCTCCCCGTCGCCCGCTGGTACTCCGACGAGACCAGCCCCTGGACCCTCGACTACCCTCCCTTCTTCGCCTTCCTCGAGCTCCTCCTCTCCTTCCCCGCCCGCGCCGTCGACCCCGTCATCGTCCACCTCCACCACAGCCTCGGCTACGGCGCCGCCTCGACCTCCGACAGTCGCGCGACCCCGATCGGCCGTCGCCGAGGCTACGCAACCTCGCCTGAGGTCGCGCGACCTCGGCGAGGGTCGCGCGACCTCGGCGAGGGTCGCGCGACCCCGATCGGCCGTCGCCGACTCAGATCTGAGCCGTGAGGACCCAGATCTGGGCCGCTGCGACTCGCCGAGGCGGTCCCTCGCCATGGTCGTTGAGTCACCGCGACTCGCGGAGGTCGCCCAACTCTCCGACGACGATCGCCTAGGTTGTCGCGATCACGCCGGCGTCCCTCTAGCCGTCACCGGCCCCTCGCAGCAGTCAGGAAGAACAGGTGGTGAAGATGAACAGTATTCTCGAAAGGGCAAAAGACGGCAAAACAAAAAGTTCGTAAGGATAATTTCGGAAAAAAAAAAGTATGAACAGTACCCGCGTGGGCATGCCGAAAAAGCCGAAAGCCCAAGGCAGGGGACTCGCCTTGGGCTTTCAGCCTTCACAAGGCTGGCATTTGGAGAATGGAGGTGCAAAATTTTTTGCCAAACGCCCTCTACTTGGCCCAAGGGGCTTTGGACTCCCAAGGGGCTTTGGGAAGTGGTTCCCAAACGCACCCATAGTCCTGTCAAGAAGACAGCTAACTGGAAAGTTGTTATCTTACTTTTCTGTAAGATGATTTAGTTGCAATGGAACCAGCATAAACAGGTTCACAATGTATAATGTACAGAAACCATAAAAAAATGGCCTATAGTGAGAGGTGTAAATTTTTCAGGCATCTCTGTGATTTGATTTATTGCAAAGAGTCCACTATTATTATTTTTTTTTCAAATATTTTATCTTGGAATCCTTGGTTTAAACTCCAAATTGCGGAGCTGCTATGATTTTAAATATGCACATCATATGCAGGAAATGACTTGAAGTTTTTGATAGACTGGAATCAGGAGACCTGAGAGAAGATTCATTGCTATTAGAACTTGTGCGGCAGATGCACCATAACAGGTAGCTTAATATTATGCAATCACAACGTGCCTTATAAGTTCCTGTGCTGTGGAGGGATATTCCACCAACCCCTCCTGCGGTGGTCGAGTGGCGGTCGGGCAATGGTCGATGGCAGTGGTCGACCGGCGGGGGTGGCCAGTGGACTATGGGTGGCGGCGATAACGGTCGCCGGCAATCAGGGGCTGTGGTGACAGCGGTTGGGCCGCGACAACGATGACGGTCTCCGGCAGTTAGGCGACGACAAGGAAGAAGAACAAAAGAAAAAGAAAAAAAAATGGACCTATTTTTACAAATTATTCTCGGGAACAAGAAGCTACTTTTTTTTTTTTTTTTTTCTTTTTTTTTTTGTTTTAAGTATATTCTCCGGCTACTTTTTTATTTCGGGGAATAGAAAAATAAGTTGGCGTTACTAAACGAATTTTTGTTATTTTTTTGTTCCGGAAAACAAAAGAACAAAAATTAGGAGAAACAGAAACATTGCCATGCAAGCTCTTAGCTGCTAGCGAAACAAGTAGTTGCATGGTCTATGATATTGCCCGCCTAAGTGGCATTAGTCTCCAAATTCTCAAATATAGGCTCCATTCGTTTTTGCTGGAAACAACTTGTAGAAAAATGTTTTTCAAATTTTTCGGTATTCATTTCATGGAAAATGAACTGGTTCGGAAAGAAATTTTCATCCATGGAAAAAAATCTTTTGAAATAGAGGAAAAAATTTTCGGCTTTTCAAGTAGGGGATATATTTTCCTCATTTACATTCTCTTATCCTTATCTCATACCAGTCCCCTTCTTCTTCTTTGAAAAAAATCAAAATTAATTGTTTTCGCTTCTTCTTCTTCTTTTTTTCTGTTTTTTCTTTCCATGCCTGTGGCCGAACACGGGCGAGTGTGAGCCTCTTACAAGGCCCAAGGCCAGCAAATTTGAGCTAGCCACTCGCCAAATCAGTGAGGCTTGAGGCCGGCAAGCCTTTTCGAGGCCAGTGAGCTCAAATTCGATTTTAGCCAGTCTTTGTGGTCAGCAATTGACTGAAGAAAAGGGAGGAGAAAACGAAAAAAAAAAAAAAAAAGTAAAAAATAAAATAAAATAAAAATAATTTAAATTTTCAATTAAAAAAGGAAAACGTAAAAAATGAATGCACGGAAGAAAATCAAATCGAATTTTTCATACAAATGATGGAAAATATATTATAATTTATTTTCAAGTTTCAAACGAATGCAAAAAAAATATTGCCATTTTACTAAAAATAGCTTCGTAGAGAATATTTACGGAAAAGTCACATTTTTAGCCAAATAAATAGACCTTTAGGGTATTATGTTCTTTTTTTCTTTTCTTTTTCTTTTTTCTTATCGTGGATGAGCTAAGCGAATAGGACAAAGAATTCAACATCATGAAAGTTCAACATCATGAACTTCGTACCGTGCACTTAACAGGCGCTCTAAAAGGTCGGAATGCATAAATAGAATATGAAAAGAAGAAGAAGAAAATAACAAGACATGAAAAGGTATCGAATTCCTTCTCATCCTGTATACCTCATATTCGTCTTTGCTGCTTGAGACTAGATTAGACCTTTTGCTTGGTCTCTCAACCAACTAATTGAACTTGAGCCACTCGAACTCCTCTCCTTCTCTCCTCGATTCGGTGAGCTTTTGTATAAATACCAAACCACCACACCCCCCGAGAAGCGCCCAGACCCATTTCCTTCCGTCTGCGCAAGGGACGGTTCTTGAGGTTAGAGAGATAAGAGAAAACAAGCAATTCGGGTGGTGGGATATCGCCGAGGCTGAGATGGGGAGCACCAATGGTCAGGTCATTCGCTGCAAAGGTACCTTTTTTACGGTGATCGTCTTCGATTCTTGGCATGGGTTTGCGTCGGTTATTTAATCTTTCTCGAGTTGATGATGATGATATTCTCTCAATCCTTTTTACTGGACGAGAAAGCTCACGTGAACCACCACGTGGACAAACTATATATTGGGCCACCTCATAAATATTTTGAAATTTCTGTGTGAGATCCATGGACAATTAATATCAACCGACTCTTATGGGAAAATCAAACTAAATGCTCCAATTGAATATTCGGAGGAGTAATAATAGAGTTGGAGGGATAAAAAGGTTAAGACTTCTCACATTTTTAACTAATTTCTTTTGCCAGACATGTTTATCTTAAGAGAGATGACATCAGGGAGCAATAATTGAAGAGAGTAACGGTTTGTTCCAACATTTTAAGTTGATGGATCTTGTAACGTTCAAATTTTTAAGAACTCATTATTTATTTTTTATTTGTGACTAATTTCCACACTGGGCTGTTATTATGCTTGAGAGAAGGCTCGCATATTAAATAAATTTATGGTTGCTAGTTTGTATGATGGGTGAGCAATTAATAACAAAGCAAAGCAATTTGTCCTTTAGTGTCAAGAAAAAAGAAAAAACATAAATGAGACTGATTAATTGGAATTTTTTTATAAAAAGAATATGAATTGATCTGCACAAAGGCTTTATGGTCTTTGTTTATTTCAAGATTTCAATTCTGACAACGGTCCGGTAATTAGGCTTTCATGAACCTCCATATGAATTAATCTAGAAAAAGACTTCCTAGTCTTTGTTTACTCCAAAATTTCAAGTTCGGATAGCTGCCCCGATGATCTAGGAAAAGACTTTTTGGTCTTGTTTATTCTAAGATTTCAAGTTCCGACAATTGTCTCGTTGATCTAGAAAAAAACATTATGGTCTTCATTTATTCCAAGTTTTGACTGTTGATCTAGAAAAATTTATGGTCTCACCACAACAAACTATTTCTTGAGACACTTTTGTTGAAAACTTTGTTTGAGATTCAAGGACAATTAAGAGACAAATATCTTTTGTTACTATTATAACTAGCAAAAGTGTACACACACAAGGCGTGTCTGCGAAAAGTTAACATTTAAAAGATTTCATAAAATGATCTTGGCATGAAACATTTAAATCATTAGTTAATAGAACCAACTTTTCAACATAATTGAAGCAATTACACACATATGTACCGAAAAAGGAAAATATGACTATATTTTTGTTAGGTTGTTTACGAGACTATAAAGATTCAATATTTAAAATTGAAATACTTTAGAGATGAGATAAAGTTGTTAATCAATATATTTATCCATTGATGGATTTTTTACAAAATAACTCATGAAAAATAAGAAGTCTTATTTATTTTACAATAATTATTTTTTGCTTCAAAAGACGTAATTGACTTGCCTCCGGTGTAAACGATGCCACGTGATTGCAGCAGATTGTCCATTCATTACAATGGCGATGTTGGGGGCGTCTTGTCTCTCACGCTTCTAGCTTATTAATATGATGACCTGTCATAAAGGCTTAAACATTTTAAAGCACGTTTTGAATCTCGATGTTGATAAATTTCTTTGTCGTTCCAATATCCCTAGACATAAAAATCATCCTTTTTTTTTTAATGTATGAATGGCGATGTTGGAAAAATTTATCCTTTGTTCCAATTATCCCTAATCATTAGAATCCCTGCATTTTTTTTTTCTTTAGCTTAGAAAGCATCAATTCATATATCAAGACTCTAGAAAGGCAAAGGCAGATAAACATAAACCCATTCTACAGGAGTAATGGCTTTAAATCCCAACATAGAGCTCAGCCGAACCGTTCCTCACGAGCCACAGCAAGAAACATCCGAGGATCGCCAAATCGAGATTGAGACCGATGGGGGTGAAAACCAACGCAAAGGTAAGCCGAGGCCGCTCGAGTCCCAGTGGATGATCTCCATCAATGACATCCTCGCCGGAGCTAAGCTAGACAACGGGGCATGCTCATGGGCAAAGCGCTCCATCTATCGGATCCCGCACTATCTCAAGGATGGCCAGACGAAGGCCTGCGTCCCCCAGATTGTCTCCCTCGGTCCGTACTATCACGGTGACGAGCGCCTTCGTGAGAAGGACAAGGACAAGTGGCGCGGCCTCGTGTGCATGCTCGAGCGCAAAAATCAGAAGATAGAGGAGTATCTAGACGCGGTGAAGCAAGTCGAGGAGAGAGCCCGCGCTTGCTATGAGGGGGTGATAACCATGAGCAGTGAGGAGTTCGTAATGATGATGGTTCTCGATGGGTGCTTTGTGATCGAGTTGTTTTGGGGATGGTCCAACGGGTTTGATAAACTTGGCTACACTCAAGATGACCCCGTTTTCTCCGAGTTGCGGAGTTTGATGCACTTGATCCAGCGGGACATGATCTTGCTCGAGAATCAGATTCCGCTCTTCATACTTGATCTGCTGTTTAACCTCCAGTGCGGCCAACCCAACCACGATGAGCTCTTGGCCAAGTTGGCGCTTAAGTTCTTACACCCTCTAAGGCCGACAGAGTGCCCCTTTCATTGCGTTGGGTCGAAAAGGCTGGAGTCTAACCCATTAGCCAATGAGGATGAGCTCCAGGAGTGGGCAGTCCATTGCCTTGTATCGTTCCAGCCGAGCCTCTCGCGCTCGAGCACGAAGCGGGCAGTCCATTGCCTCGAATTGTTCAGGCGGAGCCTCCTGTGCCTAGGCCCGAGGTGGGCAGCGACCTTGGAGTTGTCACAAATTGGGCAACCGGTCATCAACTGCGTGACCGAGCTTCGGAAAAAAGGGATCAAGTTCAAAAAGGGGGAAGTGGGGGCTTTTTGGAACATCCAATTCAAGGACGGGACCCTCGAGTTTCCCTGGCTTAAGATCGAGGAAACGACATTGTCGCTTTTCCTCAACTTGATAGCCTTTGAGCAGTGTCACTTTGATTGCGACAACGACGTCACCTCGTACCTTTTCTTCATGGACAAATTGATTAACTCCGCCAAGGACGTGGAGCACCTCCACGATTGCGGGATCATGGACCACTGGCTCGGGAGCGACGCCGAGGCTGCTAACCTTTTCAACCAGCTTTGCAAGGAGGTGGTATTAGTTGAAGATGTCAGTTATCTCTCTAAACTGTCTAAGGATGTGAACACTTACTCCGGCAACAAGTGGAATTGCTGGATAGCCAGTCTCAAGCTGAAGTACTTCAGTAATCCCTGGTCTATCATTTCCTTAATTGCTGCTTTCATTTTGCTTATGCTTACTTTAGCACAGACCTTCTATGGAGTCTATGGCTACTACATGCCACGTTCTTAATTTCTCGTAGAGTACCTTCGATGGAGTCTATGGCTACCACAGGCCACGTTCTTGATTTCTTGTAGAGAGGAGATTATCTGATGAGTATTTTACGAGTAATAAAAGTTCTAGTGAAAATATGGGAACTAGGATTGTGGCTGATAGATTATAATTGAATGCTTGCTCCAACAAGAGGATGATGTATAACACTCTGGAATCCTGTTGATGCATATGTAGCAGTTGACTCATTTTCTCTTGTCTCCATTGGTACCCAATTTATGTTAGCCAATAATGACATATCATGTTAATATAAGCCGTTACCGTAAGACAACACCATTGCACAAGTGCTAAGAGTACATTTTAGTAGGGGTGTCAAAAACCGAACTGAACCGAACCAAAAAATTCGGTTTTTTTCGGTTCAATTCTTATTTGGTTTGATTCTCATTAAAAAACCGAAACCTTTTAACCGGTTCGGTTAATGAACCAAACCGATAAAATCTAAAAAATTTCCTTTTTTATTTTTTTATTTTTTTAAATCATTTTTTATCCTTTCCTTTTTCTTTTTTCTTTTTCTTTTTCTTCTTGGGCCGGCGACTGGCCAATGAAGAAGAAGAAGAAAAAGAAAGAAAATATAAAAAAAAAATAAAAAAAAATAAAAAAAGAAAGAAAAGGAAAAAAATAAAATTTAAAAATAATTAAAAAATCGATTTTAAAAGTAAAAAATTTATAGAAAGTGGTGTATGTAGGGAGAAATACAAACACAAAAGTAAAAATCAAAAAACCGAACCGAACCGGTTCGGTTCGGATCAATTTCAATTCGGTTTAATAAATTCCTTATTGGTTTGATTCGGTTTTTTTTAAAAATCAAATCGAACCGAACCATTGACTCTCCTACATTTTAGCAATGAGACATTGCCAGTTTACATTTCACGGGCGTTCTATATAAAGGAAACATTTTGTTCATTTTATCACATGGCACTGTTTATAGCTGTTTCCTAGAAAAGGCAATAAACTAAAGCGTCATCTCTGAATTCAGGAGGGAAAAAAAAAGGAAACTGAAACAATCACTAGTATATCCTTTGTGGCAAAATAAACTTTTCATAATTCATGCCTGCAACCCTGAATGAGAGAAAGGGCAGAGCACCTATCCGGGTAATCCACTATAATCTAAAAAAATATGGCAATTCTTAAATCTCGTAAGGCTTCATAAGCAAAATACTCTAGCCGTAACTGCCATCGAACCAATCCTTCTGAGGGAGCATCAATTCCAGGATAGCATGAAGATGGTCGTGAAGCCAAGGGTGATTTGAGAACAGATGATGGACTGTCATAATCATAAGAATCGCCAGGATAGGAGAGAAGCGCTTTGAAAAATCGAAGAGGCACAGCCTGCAATGATTTGCATCTAACTTTCATCGATACAGCTGGGCATGGTCAGTTATGAGAGGAAAAGAGAATGTTAAGACTGACATAGGCTGCATTTGGGACCAGCATTGGCAAGTAGTTTTGGGTGTTCAAAGCCCATTTGGTTAAATATTGAGTGTTTAGGAAAATTTTTGAAACCTACCTTGAAGAAATGCTGGCCTTTCAAAGGCTAACCTAACCACTGGGGGTAGTGGCCACCATTCCAACTTGGAAGAGGGAGGTGAGGAGATCAAATCCCCATATTCTTAGGGGGATTGGGGTGGGGACGATTTCATTTCAGGAGTGAGTTTTGACTCCTACGCCCTGCAAGGAGGCAGCGCAAAAGTCTGAGAGTGAGTGTTAGAGTAGGATTAGAGTAGGACCGACCAAAAAAAAAAAAAGGCTGACTTACCTTAAGCTTTTAGCATTTTCGGAAGGCCTAATGCACTGTTCATCTTCTTCTTCGTTAGATTCTTAGATGTTGACCGACAAGGTTGCGATGGGTCGACGAGGGGCTGGAGAGAGGTTGGCGAGGTCGTAGCTACCCCGGCGACCATCACTGGCTAGTCTCGCAACCTAGATCTGAGTGGCACGACCTCGCTGCGACCTTCGACGACCCACGACCTCGCCGTGACCTGGATTTGGGTCATGAAGGTCGCTTGGGTCATGACGAGGTGGGTTGCTACGACCTCCGACAACCCACGACCTCACCGCGACCGCCATGAAGGGCCGCCTGAGGTCGCGCGACCAAGCAGCACTCATCGAGGGTCGCTGGGGTCGCCCGACCCGAGGCGACCCTCGCTGATGGTGTTTGGCGGCCACCTAAGGTCTTGCAACTTGAGACGTCGGCCGTGGCTATGCCAACAGCCGCCTACCTTTTGTCGGCCGACTATTTTTTTTCCTTTTATTTTTAAATCACAAAAGTGCTTTTTAAATGTAAATTTCTCCAATCAATATTTTGTTCAAAAATATTTCACAATACATTTTTAGATTACAATTTACCAAATACAATTTGTATTTTGCAAAACTCCTTTAATTTAAAGTCTTTTGCATTTTCCCAATGGCTTCCCAAAAAAATCTAACCAAATACACCCATAGTGATTCAGGAACTTGCACGAATTCTAGCATGAGAAGGCAAGTCAAATTGTATGCACAGAGAGCGGAGCATCCTCTTTTTTGCTTTTTTTCTTTTTTTGGGTTGGCTAAGATCACTTATCCTGTCAGATGATATAAAACAAATTTTTGAACAAACAAGGTGAACAAAAACAGATCAAGCCACAGGATGATACAATATTAGGTGAAACTTTGATACACAAGCATAATTTTTCGTGGTAATTTTAAGTGCCCTTTCTTTTTCTCAGGCTTCTTTTTCATGTCATAAGTTCCAATGTCCCGTGATATGGATGTGAATTTTAATGAAGTTGGCTCGTTGAGATACAAAGAATGTCCAAACAAGGATTCATATCTAGTTGAGTCTATAAACCCAGTATATGAATGGTCTCTATGACACTTTGTTGTTCTGAATCTGAACCCTTGAATATCAATTTTTTACTCCAGCTTTTACTGTAGCCAATTTGGCCTTCATTTTGGTTCTTTTTGCTGTCTTTTACATCTATATCCCACTTGATGACCTTAGGCTCTAAACTAAAGGGCCAACAAAAGTATAAAGTCTTAAGTGACAATAGCTTTCTGAAAAAAGAAATTTCAGAAAGAAATTGAGAAAACATTACGCAAGTTCTCCATCACACCAACAAACATTTTGTGAAATTAGGTAATAATGAAATGTCACTAGACAACCTAAACACCAATGCTCAGATAAGTGGATAATGGGATGAATATCAAAGATACGCAATCACATATCCTCAGTATTTAAGAGAAATTTCAGTAAACATCCTAGCAAATAATGTAATTGCAGCCAAGGACAAAATAGCCACTATGCATAAACAAAAACCATTGGTGAAGAATCTATAATTGTGCCTAGAATTACTAAGGTCCTGGATTTGATTCTCTAAGATACCTTACCTTTTCCAAAATCTCCAAATGCACCTTTAAGTTTATAAACCAAGTTCACTTCAAAGATGGGAATAACTTCCTAAATTTAAGTATCGACGATCAAATAATCTGGTCTTCCAGTCTTCCTTCTCTTTACAGTAGTATCAGAGCACGTTCTTGGGTTTGAGGTTGCTTGACTAGCAGATATGCAATGCCCAACAGATATTAGCACTTCTTGAACAAACTAAGGTTAACACAAGGACACAGTATCTAAAAGATTTGCTTTGCAGGTGTCAGCGGAAGTGGCCACTGTACATACCTTATAGCTTTCTGTTTCTCAAACAACAACATCAACATGCATCGATACCCTCCACAAATTCTACAATCCATGTCATTACCAAAATACTGCTAATAACCAATACAGACCCGCTCTTTCAAATTCTCAATATATTTCATTATTGCCAGTCCAGTTTAAGAAAGACTCAAATTAGTCTCATGTCATTGAAGCATCCATTGCAAACGCAATGTGACATATCTTAGAGCTGCTTGCTGGGTATTACAAACCCACCAAGACCACCAAAAGAACAGGCACGTGACTTCTATATATTCAACTAATAGCATCAAACAGGACAGACTTGACACAATGTCCATAGTTAAGTGCAAGAAGAGCAAGAATTATTCTGCATTAATTATTCATTATTCATTACCATAATATAGCACGAGTCCTGATAGCAGAACAATAAGAAAAAATAAAATTGATGAAGGTTTCATAGCACAGCATGTCAATTTGACTAGAACACACAACATCAGACACATTTACATGATGAACAGAAAACACACTCCTTGAAAGATGAGATTAGGCTTGTATGGTTATTCCTCATGTACATACCGGGAAAACATTGGGGAAGGGATGCCATAACCATTGAAGAGACCGTTAATTGATACCTAGAAAAGAGAAAACTCCAATCTGCTTCTGCATCATGTTTTCCCTGCGACATGTCTCCCTCAAATGACTGTAAAGCATGAACCAGTATTGACAAGCATTTCTCCTGATAATGTTTTTCTGAAGAAAGCTCCTCCAGTGCGTTGCACAATACTTGCTGAACTTCATCATCATAAATCTGCTTTTATGCACGATAAATATATTAGGTTCAGTTCATGGCTAGATTTACAGTTAAGAGCCTTTGGTCAGGAATACTTATTGACACAATATATTGGATGGTACGTGACATGTAGATCCAAGAGACATGCTTTTGAGAAGCGAAAGATTGCTATAAGGTTCAAAATGCCGCCAAAATTTCAACGATCCATTTCTTTCAAAACTTTCCTGCAATTAAACCAATGAGCGGCTGCATCAAACAACAGGCAAAGCACCAGCAGCCTTTAAGGCAGAACGCAGAACATGACTGATAGCTAATTCCAAAGCGCTCGTATACTTAAAGCATTATATTGCTACCAGAAAAAAACTCCATCTCTTACTTTCTCTGCATTATACACACAAACAAATTATAGACTTAACGGAGCTTAACATCTAAAGGAAGTCGACCGAAACAAAATACTGTAAATTTCCAAGGTAACGAAGGAAGTGGTCTTTCCATCAGCTTCAGTTTCCACATACCATTCATGAATTCTTGCTCTGTTTGGTAAACATGGAAGGAACATTACAATTTTCCCTCCTCTCCTCCTCACAAAAGTTTTGAGATTTTTACCCCACTATCCTCACCCACCCCTCATCTCCTGTCCCTCTCTTCCTTTCCAAACAAAGCATAATGGTGGAGCTGTGAAGTTGATACATTAAGTTGAATTAAAAGGTAAGTTTTGCCAGTGATCAATGGGAATCAGGGAGCAGTTCAAGCCTACTCTTGAACTTTTAGGAGTGCATGATGATCATTAAGAAAGTCCTCCGTGATGCTGCTACATCGTGACAAAAACACAACCCCCAGCCCCAGCCCCACCCCCAGCCCCACCCCCACCCCCCGCGCGGGGTGGGCGTGGCCTTCCTTGGTAGGCCTGCCCCATGGAGTAGCCATTAGCAGTTACCCCAAAAGGGTATAATTCCTCTGCTTTTAGGCGAGCTACTTCATTCCGCTCAATCCTTCCAATTTTCAATTTTATCTGTTAGAAAACTGCACTTCCTATACCTTATTAGCCGGTACAGGAGCCCTATACTATGGAACTAACCCAATATCCTGTGCACCATTCTCTTGTCTTATGCCTGTTCTTTTTGCTTATCTTGCAAAACGAGACCTTAAAAAGACAGAAACCACTGCGGAGTTGGCAGACATCCCAAGCGAACAAGACAGACATCCCAAGCGAACAAGACGAAAGAACCAGCAAACACAATCAAACAATTGATCAACCTCATCTAGCAAGACAAGTTCCTCAATCAAACTGCCAACTTAATTCCAGAGAGGACCTCCATTTCGATTTTCTTGCTCATTTCCACACAAGTTCCTTGAACAAAAAGACTTTAAATCAGAGGCTATTTTACAGAGAAAAAGGCACAAGACGTCCGGGAATACCCCGAGTGCAGAGGAAGTATCCCTTGAGCCAAGATAGATTGCAATTGTATAGACATCTCTTGGGATGCCCTAAAGCGCTCGTTGTATCATTCCGATCAATACCGTGAAAGCCGAATCATTTCTTCAAATAGTGGAATCGGCGAAGATGGGATTCAAAGCATAGAGAAGGCTATCTAATTCAAAACAGTTCCTCTACCAAATTCTAATAATTCTATCTGGTTTCGTTCTTAATCCAATCCCATCATAGCACATGCTTTCACATATAGTAAAGTGGTGTAAGCTTGACTAAGACAAACAGATCTTCAAAGAGAACCTTTTCTCTCTTATCGAAAAGTAGTGGCAATGTCATTATGATGTGAGGCTCCAAAAGCAAGCCAATAACTTTTCACTTTGAGCTACTTCAAACTCTAGTAGCCACCTCCTCCCGTTCTGTACTGAGCTTCAGCCGCCTTCTCTTCTTTCATCTTCTCGATAATTTTGCAGATTTTGGGATTATGGAAACGATCCCGAACATACTTTCTCTCTTCTGCTTGTATCTCTTTGATAGCACTTGGGTAAGGATTAGGAGGAGGTCTTTTGCCTTGAAACTTCGCAATCTGCTTCAGTCAAGCATATGCCTGCTTGTTTGCCTTCTTCTCTAGGCGGTCCATCTAAAAATCCAGCAGTGATGCCAACATTTAAGGATCAATAACAAGCGAAATGCAAGATAGATAATTGAATAAATGAAGGAAGGAAGATCAAAGAATCTTGTGTGAGGGCAGACTGTAACCCAAGAAGGCAATAACTTACATCTGCTACACCCATAGCCTCTTCCTCACTAACTCCACTTTCCTTCAACTCAAGGACTCGTTGACTGAAAAAATGGGCTGAAGGGGGGTCAAAACCAAATATTCAATTTCAACAGAAGGTCTCAAAGAAGTTAATGCTTTTACAGAATTAAATGTGAATAAACCACATGCGTCAACAGCAATAAGAAACAAACATATAAAGCATTTGTTAGAAAGTGATGCATAAGTATCTTTCTATTTTATTTACCGTTTTGGTTATACAATTTCTTTCAGTTCCAATGCCACAGCGCTTTATTTAGTGACATGCAATTTTAAAATCCTTATATCATGGTCCTCAGTTAGAATTAAGATAGATATTAGTTTACTTTTCTTTGAATATGAATGATAGACAATTTAGCCAAAAAAATCATGCTAGTTACAGAGTAAATTACATGGAAAGACTCGTGAAGGCTCCTCAAGCTCAGAGGTGCAACATGAAGTTGTCATGTCTTGTTAGCTCAATGACAGGCAATATGTTCTCATAGCTGAAAATATGTGAGCTATCATTTAAATTGTGCAACATATTCTTGTAGCTGAAAAAATGTGAGCTAGCAGTTAAGTTGTGTGACATATTCTTGTAGCTGAAAAAATGTGAGCTATCAGTTAAGTCATAATAGTGCAAGTGGAACCCCAAAACGTAAAGCATTAACAAGATAAAAAAAGGTAGTCGGAATCACATTACAGCCACAAGAGGTCTCACAGCAGTTGCAGACACATCAACCGAACTGTTCTTTAAGTATGCTGTACTGAATGTACAATTTATCCACAAAAGCATGCTAATTGCAGAGTAAATCACATGCTAACACACGAGAATAAGGCTCCTCAAGCTCAGGAGCACAACATGGAGCCTTCATGTCTGGTTAGCTCAATGACAGTCAAGATGTTCTTGTAGCTGGAAATTTGCAAGCTATCGGTTAAGTTGTTATCAAGGTGCAAGTAGAACCCAATGTATTAAAGCAACAACAAGATGAACAAAGTAGCCTGAGTCCAATTACAGACATCATAAGGTCTCACAGCCTTAGCAGACATATCAACCGATCCTTATCCTATTGATTGAACTTGGCTACATGGATGCTTTAAAGCCGATGCAATTTGTTATGTCAAAAAGACATTAGAAAAGTAAGCAATTTTATGTTATCACTAAAACAACTAATTCCATTCCTCAAAATCTTGCAGCAACTTTAGTTGTGTCTATAAAAGTGAAAATGGTCTCTTGAGACTATCTATATAAAAACATGTATACACAAGAATAGCACCCGGAAGCAAGAAGAATGATCGCAGAATGCAAGGTCTGTCATCACAAACGACACACGTTTACAATTCCAGGCTCAATACAAAATCTTATTACTCACCAAGCTAATGAAAGCAGGCATGAAGTACTCAGTCAATTGGCTCTTTCTTATACACGAAGAGTGCTATTTTCATCACATCCACAATATTACAAATACAGGAAAAGAAAAGGAAATATATTACGTTGTGACAAATTTAGAAAGCAAAACAGAAGCTATGGCGAAATACATTACTAAGGAAAGAAATTTACTTGATCGCATCCTCATGCTTTGAGTCCAGATATTTCTGGAAAAACTTTTAACATAGACATCCTCAGGGAGAGCGATCTGCTTGATTTCATCGGCACGAGGGAAAAGTGCAGGTGGTGCCCTGCATGATGCCATAACCACCAAATAAGTGATGCCATTGGATTCTAAAGCGCTCGACGGGTATTTAAGAATGTCACAATTCAAAAGATTCATACATTGTCTCATGACTACTGCACAAAAAATCATTCGATAGCCAATGTTTTTGCAGTTGCCCAACAATGAGAAAGAGCACTGAACAGCACAAGGGGGCTCCTCATGGTACCATCACATTCCTAAAACAGTTTTCTGAACTTCTCGACAGAAATTCATGCGAAATCACTCTACACCGATTGACAAAGCAGCAAAACAGGGATCTCCACGACGAAATTGCTCTTCGACTACACCGCCAAACAAGAACCTCCCACCACACCCGCCAGCGCAGCTAATCTAAATCCCAAGAAACAAAACGCAAAATCATCAATGGAACAGCAAAGTGCACCGAATTCCAAAACTCTCTCACCACCCCTAATCCAATGAATGAACACAAACGAACCTGAAGCAACCCGATTGGCAAAGATTGAGGCTTTCACAGAACAAGCAAGTACCCTCTACTTCCAGCATCAAGGAGGCCATTACAGCATTATGAAAAGTACATGGTAAAGGGGCAAACAACAGATAAAAATTGACTGACTACTGCATGGTCTTGAGCCAAACAGGCTCCGCCTTGGCCAATCCCTTCGTGAACGACATCCTCTCGCCCTTCCGTGCTACCCTTCTGCCGCTGAATTCGGCTTCAACCTGACGGAAACGAACCGGCGATGCGGTGAAGCACTAAACCAGAGAACGATTGCTCGCGAACATCGAATGAAGAGCGAAAATCAACCAGACCTCACCGGCGGTGCCTAATCTGCGACGCCGGAGAGAGAGATAGAGAGAGAGACGCCGCCGCGTCCGGAACTGAGCATTATATTTTCTTTTCGAAATCTGAAAATTAAAACCATCTTAAAAATTGCAAATATTTAAATAAGATTATATATCAATAGATACGTTACGGTGTAAATAAATTGTTTTTTGGGGGGCCAAATATAAATTATTTTGTTCACATGTCCTTGAACTTTTCCAAATTCTCAAGTGAGCTCTGTTGAGAATTTTTTTGGCATAATTTTTTGTAATGTAAATGCTGACACGAATCGACACATAGATGCTATATGTCAGCTATTAAACGGACACATTCATGGTAATATGATTTTTTTTTTTGGCGTCGACTTGATTAAATTATTAGAATTTAGAGAGAAAAGAACTCAAAAACCCTACCATGATTTAACATATTTAGTCATAATTACAAAATTATTGGTTGGACATTTAATTTTGTGAGGTCATAACGAAAAATTTGATATTTGACTCAATAGATCTATTTAGTTTAGAATTTTGAAAAGTTAAAATGCACGATATAACTTAACAAATGGCCAACGTTATAAATATCAAATTGATATTTCTATGAAGGGTGCCAATTTTATATTTGGTATACTTTTTAGTATCTTTAGGGCGCGCATGTAACAACCATTTTATTTCGAAATAGTTTAATGGAAAAATAGATTTTTCATTTCTATTTCTAAAGAGTTTCTAAAAAAAATAACCGTTTGATAACGACACAAAATTTTTACTCTAAAAATATAAATTCGTTTAATAACGACACAAAATTTCTTCCTTTCGGATGGCGATGGCGTCGGCCGATGACCTTTAATATAAAAAAATAAAAATAAAAATGATTTAGTAACAAAAAAATAAATAGTAAAATAAAATAAATCATAAAAATAAAAATATCATTTTATTTTTTAAAAATATCCTTAAAATAAATTTATTTTATTTATTCTATTTTGTTTTATTTTACTAATAAATTTATTTTAAAATGAATAAAAATAAAAAATAAAAATAAATTTATTTGGCAAAACACTCAAGGCAAATAAAACTAAATTTATTAAATTTATCATAAATAAATTATTTTTAATAAATTTAATAAACTTATTTTTAATAAACTAAAAATAAAATGATAAATAAAAATAATTTATTTATTTTAAATAAATTTATTTTTATTTTTAAATGAATAAAATGAATATATTTATTTTTATTTTTAATAAAATGAGGAGAGGCGGAGGAGGAGGAGGAAGAGGAGGAGGAGGAGGCAGAGACATAGAGGAGATGAGGGAGGACTCACTGAAATTAGGGTTTAGTGGGAGAAATTGTTTCGATTTCCCTTTCGAAATCGAAAAATAAATTTTCTAATTTTAATTTCTCTTCCAAATCAATTTCGTAATAGAAATCTATTTCGAAATAAAAAACTGGAAATCAAACGGGTTTTATTCCGAAACAGTGCAGAATAGAAAAATTATTTAAAACAAAAATTTTAGTTATCATGCACCCCTTTATAAATTATTGAAATTTTCAATTGTCATTCCACAAGCTCGCAAAAAGAATCCCATAAATATATAAATTGAAAAAAGAAATTAGAAAAGATTAATAATGGATTATTTTAGAAAATAAGATATAAATTAATTTACAAAATGAAGCATTTTTAATTTTCAATTAATAATCTGTAAAAAAATCATTATTATTATTTTTATTAGAGAAAATTTTAAATACTCTCATTTTCTTAAATAAGAGTTTGAAGTAAACATTAATTCAAATAAGGATTTGAAATAGTCATATCAATTTTCAAAAATGGTTTAAAGTAGTTATATTGTTTTGAATAAGGGCCTAGGTCCCATTGGCCAATAATATATTATAGCTAATCAAGAATATCTTCGTATAAGCACAAATTAAATTTAAATTAAATTAGATTAACAATTAAAAAAATAAAAATTAAGAAATAAAGGAAGACATCAACAAGAGGGAGCACCCACTTGCCTGTGGTTGCCACCTCGTTGATGACAACAAAGGTCGGCGAGGGTGGCAACGAAGGCCGACGGGTCATCAGCGCTTAGATAAGAGTAGGCAACTCGCCCTTACTAGAAGCCAAAGAAGGAGGCAACCCTCTCCTAAATATGGGCAAGGGTCACAGCGCCTCGTGTAGGCTTGGTGCCTCGACCTGATCGACCTTTGCTGCCTCCCCACTAGCAATGGGGTGGTCTTGTGTTTTTTTTTTTTTTAAGTTTTTTTTGTTTTTATAAAAAAATATAAAAAGAAAGAAAAAGGAAAATTTTAAAATTTAAAAGAAGAAATTGCGAGTTCAAGCCATTTTTGAAGATTGATAACATTTTAAGTTCTTATTTGAAATAAGATATATTTTAGGTCTTTATTTAAAAAAATAGGGTACCTTAACCTCTCGCTTGGAATTTTTCCTTGTTATCGTGCTGTTTAACCAGATTATTACGGGAAAAAGAACAGAGAGAGAGAGAGAGTTAAAAAAGAGGGCCGTAGGAAGAGCCGCGCAGAGTTAGTTACGGAGCAGACGAACCGCATCGAAGAGCGCACGGAATCCCACCGCCGATGCCGATCGGGAACGCCGAAGGAGATCGAGGTCCCGCCGGCGGAGCGAGAGATCCGGTGAGCCGGCAGCTCTGAGAGAGAATGGCGAGGAGCAGAGGGGGGAGGAGGTTCCGGTTCCGGTTCCGGTTCCACCGGAGGAACCTCTGCGCCGCCGCCGCGTACGCCGCCGTCCTCCTCATCGCCGTCTCCTCCTTCTTCACGTTGATCTCCCTGTCGAGGAAGGACGGCTTCGAGGACCGCCGGGAGCGCGTCTCGTCGGAGGAGGAGCATCCATCCGAGCCGGTGCGTGCGTCCGCTCTGTTTCGAATCGCTCGCCTTAGGTAGCGGCGGTCGTCTCCGTGATTTGGCGTGGGGTTCCGCTTCCGTTCGTTTCGATTTTGGAAGGTCTTGGTTGATTCTTACGCGTGCGGATGGTTGATGATGGTGTAGGTGCGATTGCGTTGGGGTCGGCTGAGCTGTTTTCCTGGATAGATGTTTGCGTAGTTGTTTTCGTTGTAGCTTCTGATGGTGGTCATGGGATCTAGCATTCGACTAATGATTAGAAATTAGCTCCTTTCGAGGTATCTGTGGACGAATTAGCTGTTGCTTGAGGCTTAAGGTTGCTCTTGAATCTATTTGGGAGATCCCGTTATGCATGTTCGATTGTTCGTTGAGTAAGAATTAGATCTGAGCATGCTTTTGCGATGGATGTTGGTGATATACGGCGAGGCGAGCGAACGTCTATTTTCCTGGCTTAGCTTTTTAGGCGCATATAATTGGTGGAATGTTGTGCGTTTCGTGATTACATAGAGCACATTCGTATGGATGGTCTCTCAGTGACGAGGATAATTTTCTATTTGCAGATTCCAGACCGAGAACTTTGGGATGCTCCTTTCAGTTTCAGTTTACACACCTGTGTCAAGCCCACTGCTAAATACAAAGGTCAGATGAACTCTGAATCCGTGTTTCTTTTCTGTCTTTCATTATTTTTACTGCTACAAGTTTTCCTGCATCTGCCAATGACTGATTCTTTTTTTCGGTACTTCTCTTTCTTCGTTTTTAATTGATCTTCACTTGTGTGCTTTTTGTGCTGGTCTGAAATGGATGGCACTCTAATATTGAAAATTATTCATGGTAAAAATATGGATAGATTTAGATGCCTACCGAAAAATGAAAAGAGAATGTTATTGTCAAACTCCCTCTAAGAAAAAAAACCCCACTTGCGTGAGTAAATCCTAGTCGTGCGACACCCTGTTGACCTCATGAATCAGATAAAACTTGAGCTGAACCTGTCCGATAGCTAAAATATGGGATTGCTTATACTAGGTGGTGTGAGGAATCAAGACACACATGTGTCCGTGATCACTGCAGCCTCATGGGGTTTAATATTACTCTTGTTTTAAATGTTTGCAAGAGATCTTGCTTTTTCTAGGACTTCTTTTTCAAATGAGATGCTTGGACATCTCATATGTGACCAAATTCCACTTTGTGCACAACTAAAGTAAATTTAAAATCTAAACTAGCATAATATCAGTTTAAATATCAGTCATTTTGTATCAAGTCATCATCAGTACTCTGAAAATTAAAGAGCTAAGTTTCCATGATAGCCATATAGACACAAATGTTTTCATTAAATACCATCTTAAGAAGATTTTATGATGCTAATGATGGTATTTGCCTTTTGTAAACACCAGTCTGGTATCTGACTCTCTCTCTCTCTCTCTCTCTCTCTCTCTTTCTCTCTAAATCTGTTTCTGCCTCTCAGCTATGTTAGGTGCACGAGAATCAGATCGATATATAACTGTGAGGAGCAATGGAGGATTAAATCAGATGCGGACTGGTGTAAGTTGATCACTTTGTTGTAAATTGGCTCTCTGGTCTTGACCAGAATTCAAGCTTTTGAAATATCGTTGAGAAATTTCGAAATTGAAATATTGTAGTTGCATTTTTTTAGAACTCTAAATTATAAGCTCTTTCTTTCAGTATATATTAATTTTTCTTACATTGGAAGTACAGTAAACTGGAGCACACATAATGGCATCCTTACAGTTCCTAAGTAGAACCAATTCCGTTTTGTGATTTGTTTTCCTCTTTTGTTTTTGTTCAGTGATGAGTTAACTAGCTATGCTTTGTAGTGGTATTAATCAATTTCCTGTGGTCTTATCCATAATTATGTTCTCCGACCAGATTGCAGATATGGTAGCTGTGGCACACATAATGAATGCCACTTTAGTTATTCCTGAACTGGATAGACGATCATTCTGGAAAGACACAAGGTATTCATTGGCATTGCAACATTCTTTTGTAGGTGTGTGATTGTTGTCTTACGCAATTATGGATTCTGACATTGCTGTCATATTCACAGTACCTTTTCAGATATATTCGATGAGACTCATTTTATAGAAGCCTTGAAAGGTGATATTAGAGTTGCCAGGGAGCTCCCAAAGGAGTTGGAATCAATTCCTCGTGCTCGGAAGCACTTCAGTTCCTGGGCTAGCATGGGTTACTACGAAGAGATGAGAAGGTTATGGAATGAGTTTCAGGTCTGCATAAGTCATGCTAGTTTTTTAAGTGAAGTCTATTCAATTTTGGGTAAATTCTCTATTTGAAAAATTGACTTGGATACCATGTCAGTAGCTGTTGGACCCGAGTGATTAGAATATCGTGGATGTCCTTTGAATTCAATTAGATTGAGATTGCTTGTACTTGATAATTTCAACAGCATAGATGCATTATCTAATAAATAACTAACCATTTAAATAAACTGTGAGCACTTAGAACTACATTTTTCTTGCATCTAAGAGCTAAAGAGTCTAACCTAAATGCTAGTTCTGATATTATTGGAAATGCTTAATTAAGATGATGTTTGCAGTAATTGTTGATTAGCATCATTGCCTGTGCCATGAAATTTCTAGCACAGAACATAATCAGAAGATAAATAAGTTGTAATTCAATTTAAGGTGAGAAAACAAAATAGTTTTTCATCATTCCAAAATTTGGAAGTGAGACTCACTTGTCTATACATTGCATTGAATAGCAATACTTCCATAAAAGTGTATAAAAAATATGATGGCGTTCTTCAAAGTAGCAATAACCTTAAAGAGAGTTGACCATCATCATCTCCTTAGATATTGGATCAAGTTTGTACTGATATACATAAATATCCACATGTTGAATAATCATAAAATACATGCAGTGTCATTGCAATTTTTTGGATTTCTAGGGGTGGTCTTGTAATGTATACATAGCTGGAGATTGTTAAACCTGTTTTATTTAATGAAGCGAACTCTCTGAAAGTCTGATTGGAATTCCGTGTTACACAAAGAGGCTCTTTAAGTCATGTCAATTTATCAGATTATTGCTGTGGGGGTTAATTGATTCCCTTGCAGGTGATCCATGTTGCAAAATCGGATTCTCGACTAGCAAACAATGATCTGCCTCTTGACATCCAAAGATTGAGGTGTCGTGCAATGTATAACGCACTTCGTTTCTCTCCCCCAATTGAGATCCTGGCAAAGGTGGGGTACTGATGTATAACGCACTTTGTTTTTCCTTTTTGTTCTTTTTATGTGGACTAGAACTTTTGAACTTCATGGATGTTGATAAGTCTAACGTGCCAGAGAAAGTGATTAATAATTTTGGACGAAACTACATTAGAAAGCAGCATATGAGATCAACAAATAGTTATTTTGATCAGGTCAATAATGAGGCCGGATAAGCAGCCCCTAGATAAATATGAGCTGCAGATCCCATTTTATTCTTATGTTAGATTAATGCATTTAAGAGGTCTCCTACGGGGCTTCCTGTTAAAATAGGTACTGAGCATGCATGACGGTGAAACCACAGAAGCTGATAGAGCGGCTAAGGAGTCGTGAGGGACGATACATTGCTCTTCATCTTAGATATGAGAAAGACATGCTGTCTTTTACGGGTTGCACTTACGGCCTGACTGAAGCTGAATCAAAAGAGCTGACAATAATGAGGTGAGAGTTTCACAAGCTTGCAAATACATCTGTCTAGTACAGTTACATACACGTGAGATGTCAATAGGTTGAATGCCTGTGTAGCTAATGGCTTTCCATGTCATCCATTCAAATGAGTGAGTCGTTCCCAGCTTTGCATTTTAATATCTTTATGTTCAATTTGTTTATACAGGGAGAACACTAGTCATTGGAAGGTAAAAAAGATTAATTCCACAGAACAGAGACTAGGAGGGAATTGCCCTTTGACCCCCAAGGAGGTGGGGATTTTCCTCCGAGCTCTTGGTTATCCTCCATCAACATTAATCTATATTGCTGCTGGAGAAATTTATGGTGGTAATGCTCGCTTGTCCACGCTCTCATCGCGCTTCCCTAATCTTGTTTTTAAGGTTTGTAATGATTATGCTACCTTTTCATTTTCACAAATTAGTCACTAGTGAACTTCTATCTGACCCAAAAAAAAAAAATTTAGTGAACTTATAACAATCTGTTTATCACATACAAAAGCGAACTGGTTCTGTTTCTATGGCAGGAAACTCTTGCCACAAAGGAAGAATTGGAAGGGTTCACTAACCATGCATCTCAGAGTGCTGCTATTGACTACATTATCTCAGTGGAGAGTGATGTGTTTGTTTCTTCTTATTCTGGTAACATGGCCAGAGCTGTTGAAGGACATCGGAGGTTCTTAGGCCACCGCAGGACAATCACCCCAGACAGGTATAGTCCTGTCAAGAAGACAGCTAACTGGAAAGTTGTTATCTTACTTTTCTGTAAGATGATTTAGTTGCAATGGAACCAGTATAAACAGGTTCACAATGTATAATGTACAGAAACCATAAAAAATGGCCTATAGTGAGAAGTGTAAATTTTTCAGGCATCTCCGTGATTTGATTTATTGCAAAGAGTCCACTATTATTTTTTTTTTTTTCAAATATTTTATCTTGGAATCCTTGGTTTAAACTCCAAATTGCGGAGCTGCTATGATTTTAAATATCCACATCATATGCAGGAAAGGACTTGTTGAAGTTTTTGATAGACTGGAATCAGGAGACCTGAGAGAAGATTCCTTGCTATTAGAACTTGTGCGGCAGATGCACCATAACAGGTAGCTTAATATTATGCAATCACAACGTGCCTTATAAGTTCCTGTGCTGTGGAAGGATATTCCGTGTCTGATAATATTCAATTACATTCTTTTACTTGACATATAATCACTGTGAAACCATCCTAATGTGAATTAGTGAAATTTTTAAGAAACTTAAAATGACCAATCTCTAAAAGTAACAGATCTGCTAGTAAATCAGTACTCCCCGATTCATTTTTCACTGATTATATGGTTAACTCTCTCTATGGGTGTGTGTGTGTGTCCCTTCTTGAAATGTGCTTAACCATCTTATCATAAAAACAGACAAGGAGCTCCCAGGAAAAGAAAAGGTCCATTGCCAGGACTTAAAGGCAAAGCACGTTCCCGGACTGAGGAATCCTTTTACGAAAATCCGTATCCTGAGTGCATATGTGGTCCAAAGAGTCATTCTAAAACGATGTAATTGTCTCAGCACGCAAGCAAATGAATGGCACCACGCTGGCCAATACCAAGAGAAAGCCTAAAATGCCTTTGACGGGCTTACCTGCTTTGCTCTTGTACACTTAAGGTGGGAAAAACGGCACCGTCCAGCGTTTCCAACTTTGCTCATTGCTTGATTGTTCTTTTCATAGAAAAAGAAAAGATTATTCATTTATTTTTTTCCTCTTTTACATATGTCTATCGGTTCCGATGTCACAATCTTTTGCCAATTCTGACTGTAGGCTTATCCAGTTGTAGAACGGTGACAACCGAAGGTTTACTTGATTTAGCTAGAGGAGGATTTTGGGATTTTTACCCAGATCTGGCTCTGAGTTTGTCTTCTTGTCTATGATCATGCACATGCTTCTTTAGGTAACGCTCCGAACGAAATAGAAGCTTGCACATTGCGGAAACCGGGCCTCCTTTTGGTGTCGAATATATTCTTTCCTCGATAAATATAGTACTGCCAAGATTCTCAGTGACCCTCAATGTCCCATTCCTTCTCATCTGTGCAAGTGCTTTGTGCAAAATCTATGACATTACCAAACTGGAGCCTCATGGCTTGATGAGGTCGCAACTCTCATTAAATCCCCACGCCAAGCGAGTCACATCTTTGCCGTTGGTTGATGTGACATCTCCTTCCTATTCAGATTTGCAGTTTCATTCTTAGATCAATTATCTTACCGCCTTTTATTTATTATTTACTATTTTTCGCTTCTATAGCTTATTTTATTTCCATTTTTTAATTAATCCCCATTTATATTCGTTCCTTTTTTTTTAAACCCCACTCGTTTGCTTAGGTATAACCTTTCTTTATTCCATTAACTTTCCCTTTATGACTCAGTTTCCCACAAAAAGAAATGGTCCCAATCCTTGTCCTGTTGAAAGGGAGATGCTTAGCTGCTAGTGAAACAGGTAGCTGCATGGTCTATAATATTGCTCACCTAAGTGGCATTAGTCTCCAAAATTCTTGGGCTTCGTTCGTTTCGCAGAAAACAACTTGTAGGAAAATGTTTTTTAAATTTTTTGACGTTTGTTTCATGAAAAATGATTTGATCGGGAAAAAAAAATTTCATCCACAAGAAAAAAGTCTTTTGAAATAAAGGAAAATGTTTTCGGCTTTTCAAGTGGGGGATACATTTTCCTCACTTACACTCTCTTATACTTATCTCATAGTAGTTCCTTCTTCTTTTAAAAGAAAAAAAAAAAAACGAAATTTAATTTTTTCCTTTTTCTTTTTTTTTTTATTTTTTCTTCTTCTTCTTCTTCTTCTTTTCCTTCCATTTTTCTTTCCATGTTAGTGGCCAGACATGGGCAAGTGCGAGCCTCTTACAAGGCCCAAGGCTAGCAAGCTTGAGCTAGCCACTTGCCAAATCAGCGAGACTTGAGGCTGGCAAGCCTCTTTTAGGCCAGTGAGCTTGAACTTGCCTTTAGCCGGTTGCCATGGTCGGTAGCGATTGATCGAAGAAAAAGGAGGAGGAAACGAAAAAAAATAAAACAAAGTGAAAATAAAATAAAATTAAAATTCAATTAAAAAAAGCAAAAAAAGCAAAAAAAAAAAAAAAGTGAAAGAAAGGAATGCACGGAAGAAAATCAAATTGCATTTTCATACCGAATAGTGAAAAATATTTTCTAGTTCATTTTCAAATTTCAGATGAATACCAACAAAATATTGTCATTTTTCTTAAAAAATAGCTTCGTAGAGAATATTTTCTAAAAAGTTACATTTTAGTGAAACAAACGGATTTTTTGAGGATATTTTTTTTTTTCTTTTAAATCATGGATGAGCTAAGTGAATAGGACAAAGAGTTCAACATCATGAAAGTTCAACATCGTGAACCTCGTACCGCGCACTTAACAGGCGCTCTAAAAGGTCAGAATGCATAAATAGAATATGAAGAGAAGAAGAATAAAATAACAAGACATGAAAAGGGATCAAATTCCTTCTCGTACCATATACCTCATATTCGTCTTTGCTGCTTGAGACTAGATTAGACCTTTTGCTTGGTCTCTCAACCAACTAATCGAACTCTTCATATATGTATGGAGTATTGAACGAGAGGAGACATAATATGAAATGAACAAAAGAAATAAAAAAGAAGAGAAAAGATTATCTAATATGGATATTTTATGTATAGATACTTGTCATACTCTTTCTAGGATTTTTTTTTCCAACTATAAAATTAAGGAATATAATTCTATAATTCAAAATATGTAGATGGATAAAGATATATTGCGATCTATACTATTAATGAATGTGTATATCGATAGAAAAGAATAGTTAATCGAAAGTTATAAGAAATTCGCGTCGATTAATATTGTTAACATGACACATTTTCGATGTCAGGTGTTCTTCACAAACTCAATTGGTTGATCTTTCAAAGCGCAAACGAGGATCAATCGTGATCCTTTCTCGCTCCTCTTTGCACTTGCGGTTGGAGTTTGATCTATCAATTGGACCAACCCCAAACACTAACATTTAAAAAAAAAAAGCAATGTTTGCTCTCATCTCTCTTTCAATTCGATTCAGATGTTAATGGTACGGATCGGCATTTCAAAGTGAAATTTCAAAAGGTTAGAGATGTCGAAGTTCAATTTGTGATCCAATTGCCGAATTAAAGAACAATCGATATATCCAATTTGAATGAGTAGGTCGAGTTGGGCTGATGCCCGCCGTGGCATCCCAAATCTACTATCATTTCCCTAGGATATTCCCACTAATTAGGGATGATTGGTTTTCGATCCCACTTTGAAACCATGAACTAGATTGGAGAAATTAGTTCTCAAATGACTAGATTGAAAGTTTTTGGAACCAAACCGAACTGAGGTGTTCAGACAGTTCACTAGAATCGATTGAGTTTAAAGAAAAAACTAAAGATGTAAGGAGAACAATTAATTCGGACAGTCTTATCACACTGGTCTGGTCAATTTTCAGTTAAGTCGATCCGTCTTAATCACTCTTATAACTAATCATATTACCTAAGTAATGTCTTTATCACATCAAAAATATTTTGTATATTTAATCACGTCCACCCGACCAAGCATCAAGAGAGAGAGCGCGTGCCTCTTGTCACGGAGCGCCACGCGGAGTGACATCCAATGACCGGTCCGATCCTCGTAGTCAACATCAAAATAGGTAAAAACTAGAGAAACAGTGGGAAAAACCAGAAACCACGACACCGCCGTGGATTGCCACCTTCCATGGAAAGCGCGAATGATGAAAAATCAGAAACTGTAGGTAGTTCCGTTCTAGAGAGTCCCTGGTTTCTCTCCATCTCCTGCTTTCCCGAAGTTTCCCCCGAAAAAGGTAAAACAGAAAAGCAAACAAAACAATGAGCCGCTTGAACTCCTCGATTCGGCGAGCTTAACGGGTATAAATACCACCCCCGAGCCCAACCCACTTCCTCACATCTGCGCAAGAACGGTTCTTGAGGTCAAAGAGATCAGAGAAATCAGGCAGTTTCAGAATTCGGGTAGTGGGATATTGCTGAGGGTTGAGATGGCGGGCACCGCTGGTCAGGTCATTCGCTGCAAAGGTACGTTTTTTATGGCGATCGTCCTCGGTTCCTGACGTGGGTTTGCGTCGGTTTTGTCTTTCTTTCTCGAGCCGGTGATGATGGTGATGATCTCTCAGTCCTTTTTGACTATGCGTTACTGGGTGTTCGTTGCGGACACATATTTGTCTATTTTGATCGTGTTCACCTGACAGAAGGGCAAGCTTTCTTTTTGTTCTTTTTCCTTATATGAATTTTGATGACATCGGGCTGTTTAGATTTGGCTTGAGTGATGTCAAATGTAATTTGGGTTGCGAAATCTTTTCCATAGCCAAAGATCTGTACTTTTTAAGCGTGCGATTCGAGTTGCCTCTCATGGTGTGATCATGTCGAACATGCGATGCAGCTGCGGTGTCGTGGGAAGCTGGAAAGCCGCTTGTGATGGAAGAAGTGGAGGTGGCTCCTCCGCAGGCGATGGAGGTCCGGATCAAGATCCTCTTCACCTCCCTTTGCCACACCGATGTTTATTTCTGGGAAGCCAAGGTGAGTACATTTGCATTTTTTTTAACATGGTTTTTCGATATATGTTGGCTAAATCGGCCGATCATTATCAATCGTGACGGTTAATGGGGACTAATGAAATCGTATTGCAGGGACAAACCCCAGTGTTTCCCCGCATTTTTGGTCATGAAGCATCAGGGTATGGACCTTTATGTGAAAAAGTTCATCGTCTTTTATTGGCTGAACTTGCATTTGGGTCGATTGCTGATATTGGTAAATATTTATCGACTGTATTGGGAAATCATGTTCCTTTTCTTCTTCCATTTGGCAATCTAGGATTGTGGAAAGTGTCGGTGAAGGCGTGACAGAACTTCAACCTGGTGATCATGTCCTTCCTGTGTTCACTGGAGAATGCAAGGAGTGCCCGCATTGTAAATCCGAGGAGAGCAATATGTGTGACCTGCTCAGGATAAACACGGATCGGGGAGTTATGCTTAATGATAACAAGTCGAGGTTCTCGATCAACGGGAAGCCCATTTACCATTTTGTTGGCACTTCGACCTTCAGTGAGTACACCGTGGTTCACGTTGGCTGTGTTGCCAAGATCAACCCTGCAGCCCCGCTTGACAAAGTCTGTGTGCTCAGCTGCGGTATCTCCACAGGTCGGTCATATGTTTTGCAAAATTTATGTGATTCATGCTGCTAGATTTGTCATTGGCTTTTTATCAGCATTAACTGATGTCCTGTTTCCCTTATTGGAAGGTCTTGGTGCCACCCTGAATGTTGCGAAGCCAAAGAAGGGGCAATCGGTAGCCATTTTTGGACTTGGAGCTGTCGGCCTTGCTGTGAGTTTTCATTTATTCTCCTGTCTTTCATACAAAAATGGGATAAACTTTTTTAAGTGCAATTGGAAATGAAGATTTAAAATGTTGGATATTCTGATTTATCAGGCAGCTGAAGGGGCTAGAATGTCGGGAGCTTCAAGGATTATTGGAGTTGATCTGAACCCAAACAGATTCGATGAAGGTAATTGATTCAAACCTCGTTGCATCTTTGATATGTCTCATAAGTCTCTGAGCATCGCCTTTACAGTCAGCTAAAATTGGCATCTTGCTTTGGCTTTTAAGAAAGAGAGCATGTTTTCTTTTGCGTATGTGATGCACTCTGAAGGCCCTCTCTTTTCCTGTGAGCAGCCAAGAAATTTGGAGTCACCGAGTTTGTGAATCCCAAGGACCACAGCAAACCTGTTCAAGAGGTTTGATAGCATCCTTACTCAGCTATACCCTTCCTGCGATCCGATTGATATAATACCTTATCCTTTTGAACTGAAATTTGTTAACTTCGACTCAGGTGATTGCTGAAATGACCAATGGTGGTGTTGATCGAAGTGTTGAGTGCACTGGAAATATCAATGCCATGATCTCTGCATTCGAATGTGTTCATGATGTAAGTACTTGCAGACAAAGCTGCTAGATCAATGAAATGCTCTGTCGATCCGTTTCTCTCATCATTAACGGGTTGGGAATTGATCTGCAGGGATGGGGGGTTGCTGTTCTCGTCGGCGTCCCTAACAAAGATGATGCATTCAAGACCCATCCGATGAATCTCTTGAATGAGAGGACTCTCAAGGGCACTTTCTTTGGCAACTTCAAGCCAAGGACTGACCTTCCCTCTGTTGTAGAGAAGTACATGAATAAGGTATAACCCCAACTCATGATGCTTCTTCACGGCACATGCACATACCCTGTCATCCATGCATAAATTACCATCTTACCCGGTTCCAAAGCTTTGCATACAATTTACGCATTTGTTCTCTTTTTCTCTTACTCGTCTGCATCATGTACGGAGTTTTTGACTGAAGTGATGTTCGTATTCGAACAGGAACTTGAGCTGGAGAAGTTCATTACACACGAGGTTCCTTTCTCGGAGATCAACAAGGCCTTCGACTACATGCTTCAAGGCGCCGGCCTTCGCTGCCTAATCCGCATGGGCGAGTAGAATCACTGAGGGTACGGAGCATGGTCGCTTCGCTTCGGGGAGAGAGGCCAACTTTTCTTGCATTTGAGGTTTCTTGCTGCATCGTTTTTATCTGCCCGTGTCTTGAGGCAGAAGAGTGATTTCATAAATGAGTCTTTGCTGCTGTAAATGGTTTATTAGTAACTAATGAGTGGATTATTTTGTGTTCTATCGTCAGAAAGATATGGAGATTCATATGGTTCTTTGTTACGGCATATTGTCTGCATGTTGGGACGATGAGTGCTCATCTTTGGAGCAGGAATTTTCGTTCCTGCTTATCTCTAGAATCATGAAATGAACTAATATGTGAAAACTTCGACAAGAGGGAAAACAATGAGCTCGGTTCGGAGCCGGATCGGTTCGAAACGATCTGAGCCCGTCCATGCCTGTACAGGCGATGGTTTCTAACAGGGCGACGCGATAACATGATTCGAACAAAACGAGAATTTACTTTGAATTCGTGTTCCTCCCAATATAATATTCTAGTGTGGAATCTGCTTCTACGCCACTGGAGAAATTGATTTTCTTCCTGTCAACTTGGCAACAAGTCGATGATATGTGCTTGTCTGATCTCTCTGCTGGGCATGACTGTCTGGACTCCCATTTGAGTCTCCTCAATTAACTTAAGAAAAATCTATATTAAAAATCTTAAAATTTGTCCTTGACGGTTTGCAATTTAGTTTTAAAATTTTCAAAAGGTATAATAAAATGTCAAAAGTGTAATTAACTTCAAAAAATTTTAAAAATATAACTTGTACAATTAATTCTTAAAATTTTGTATTATTCATAAGTTGGACGGAATCAATTGAAGGATTCAATTGAATTAATTTGAAAATTCAATTGCACATTTACAAATTCAATTTCGTAAGCATGAACAACATTGGATTATGGTTGAAGTTTGATCATCACATTAGATGGAACAACTGTCCCAAACACAAAGGCATAAAACTCTTCGAGAAACCATGCCTCTTCTCAGCAGGAAATTTGCCGATGATAATGGTACGGCCGCATTCCATAGTGGAAATTTGACCTTTAGATTAAGACAAAACTCTCCAAGAAGCTGAAAAGTCTTTTCTTCTCTCTTCTCTTTTCATTGTCTTGTTCAACCTTCAACCATAGCGAGGGTCCTCCATTTGTTTTGATTTTCTTCAAGTATTTGTTTTGTACTTTTCCTCTTTGTCTTTCTCAATTTAGTTCTAAATTTAAAAGTTTGAACTCTTCAAATTTAGTTTTAGACTTAGAAGTTCTTCTCTCCCAATTTAGATTCGGGAGTTTCATAATTTTTTTGAGGATTCGATATCCACGTGCTCTATCCGTATATAGGTTCTTTGCCTCTAGTTTCATTGATAATTGCAGGAGTTTGGGCGTTTCGCTAAATTATGAAGATTTGCTCTTCCAAAGTTTAAATTTGTATTTGTTCAATCTATTTTGGTTGTCTCCGTATGGCAATGGTGTAGAAGAAGCCGAACCTAGGCGTGCACCTTCATGTGGCAACACTGTAATTAGCATGTGCTAATTAATGACGATGATATGAGATTTAGTGATTGACCGCCAATTATTTTATATGACAAATCTATCCTTTTGGAATGAGTGTATGTTTAACCCTGTTGGTGTTTTGTTGATCCTCCTTATTTTCTGGATTTGGCTTTGTTTTGTAATATTTTAGCCTTTGCTTTGCTTCAACTTGCTTTATCATGAAAGTTTACCATGAAAATTTATGTACTTTTTGTGTATCCTTTTGAGTCATGAACAATTTTTTCGACAAGAAAAAAAGTGGAAATTTGATCCATGATCTGATTGCCAAATCGAATAACAAACCAATATTCTTTGAATGAGCAAGTCAACCGAGCACCCCAAATCCATCACCCTTATTTGAGATATAGCAATCCATCATATTTATCGAAATGTCATTATTTTTGTCGTAATATTAACACGGAAACAATAGGGTCTTGCAAATTAAGTCAATACGAAAATATCATAAAAGTAAACAAGGAATAATAAGGACATTAGAGATTAATGTGGTTCGGTTCGAATATTGGAATCTACATTCACAAAATGAGCCAATAACAAATAATACACTAATAATCGGAGAATTTAAGTTATAATCATTCATACTCTCGAGTGTTTTTGACACATAAATTTAAACTCAAACCAAAGGTTGCATTTGACAATCATGATAAGATTTAGGTTAGGATAAATTTATCTTATCTTGCGTTAAATACCTAAAATCGGATATAAGAGTGATGTAGGTTGAATAAAACTATCTCATGGGAAAGGTAGGACAAATATGAATAAGATTTTCTAATATCCATAGGAAAATTATTTTCCCAACTAAAAACTTCTTAAATTAACAAATTTATAATTATATTAAATATAAATAATATTTGAATTCTAATATGTAAAATTCAAAATAACAAAAAAAATAGTTTTTAAATTTAACCTTATTTTTATTTATATATTCGAATTTAATTGTATCTTATAATATAAATTTAATATATGCATATAAATTTATATTTATTACATATTTTTAGGTGTTTTAGAATTTTAAGTATACCGATACAATTTTCTATTTAATGAAATTTTATTTGAGAACAATGGAAGGGGAAGAAAGAAATAAAAATGAAATTAATTAAAAAAAGAGAGAAAATTAAATAAAAATAAAGTAGACAAGAGTGTAGTGAGAGATTTTTACTATCTTCATATGTAAAATTGTTAATCCATTTATATTGATATGCCATTTATACCAAATAAGATGCATAATATGTTATGAATATTAAGTAGTGGATATGATATAGTAAAAATTTTGAATTTTAAATTCAATCATATTTAGTTATATCTTAATTAGAAATTTAAACAACCAAATGTAGCTAAGTTGTTTACAAATAAACAATTCGATTGGATCTGACATTCGTAGTATAAATTGCCGAGCATTCAAGTCCAAACAAAACGCTCCTGCACGATTCCCTAGAACGTCTGTACGTTCTATATTTTGTTCGTGCAGCACCCGTGTGGCTCGTGTCTCAGCGAAAGGAGAAAATAAATAATAAAATAAGAGAAACCCTGACCAATTGTCCTTTTGTTGAAATTACCTTTTTAACCCCTAAAGTAAACATATGCGTGACGCCCCCTTCTTTTGTCTTGTGGTGCAAAACTTTTCAGACCAAACTGGGAATCATATACGCATGCGCTCCCGGATGATTACGGAAAACCAGCGTTCAAGAATAAGAACACAAGTTTGATTCGAATAGTGGGGTATCAGATTTTGAATAAATCGAAATCTTTTGACAAATCGGATTTCATAAATGGTTCAAACTCGAGATATTAATTTAATACTTTTTATATTAAAAAAAGTCAATTATATCACTAATCCATATTATGGGTGATGACAACTTGTCAAATTTGGTGTCCACCTCCTAAATTACTATGAATTTACACTTTCCCATCATAAGTTATCTCGACCCTATAAAACAAATTTTTTGTCTATATAATATTTTGATATTTAATTACATGTACACGATGTAGACCTATTAAAATGGATTATAACCACAATCCTTAACTCATATTTGATAATATGAGTTCTCATATGATTTAGTTATATTTAGCAATTTGATAATAAATTGATTTAGAATGGCAAAATCCAAAATAATATCAACGTTAAACGGTTTCCAATTCATTTCAACTTGGCTCACTTCACTCTCTCTCCCCCTCAATCAATCTCGTGATCACTTACTTTGCGTGCTCACTCAAGTTTGTATATGAATTTTCCTAAAGTTCGTTAAATACATAAATGTTTTAATAATATATCCCGAGCATTTGTTAGGTATGGATCACTGGACTTATATTATGTGAAAATAAGTCAAAGCAAGTTAAATGAGTCAATTTGAATTGCACCATTTTTCAACCTGACTCGACCTGCCCGAAAGCATCACACGAGAGTAGGGGTGAGCATATTAGACTACCCGAACTAGGAATTGTCCCGGATCGATAAGTTCCTGAGGGCATCGGTTTAGTTCCCATTTCCATAAAAATGAAACTGATGATTCTTGGTCCGGTTCCCGCTTCCAAAGGAAACTAGACTAATGGATCGGACCAATTATTTACTTTTTTAATTTTTTTTAATTTCTAAAAAAGAACAATAAATCCTAAATTTGTAATAACTCTAGTATTTATATATATAACATATATTGCTAAGTGGTCACTTTCATGTCGAATTTTTGGTCCGAGGATTGTCCAGTTGGATTCTCAATCCCAAAAAATGCAAACCGACCCTCCAGTTTTCGATTTCTAGGCAAAATCGAACTGGATCGGGAACTGACCAACCTACACGAAAGAGAGCCTCATGCGTGGAGGGCCACGTCCTGCATCCAATGAACGTCGGAGCCGTCCCCGAGCCAAACCGGCAACCGCGGAAAGCGCCGTGGGATTCCTTCCCTAGCCTCGCTGTTCCCCTACCCCTCCAAGAGCAGAGTTGGTGGGAAGACCAGAATTCCGTCCAAAGTTTTCGCCAGTCCCTGGTTTCTCTCCGAGCAAGAACAAGCAATTTGAACTCCTCCTCCTCTCCTCGACTCGGCGAGCTGCGCTTGTATAAAAGCCACCGCCGTGCCCGACCCACTTCCTCACATCCGCACTAGAACCGGTTCTTGAGGGCGAAGAGATCAGTGGAAACAGAGTAGTTTCGGAATTCGGGTGGTAGGATATCGCTGAGGTCGAGATGGCGAGCACCGCTGGTCAGGTCATTCGCTGCAAGGGTATGTCTTTTTTCTTTTTCTTTTATAGAGATGGTCTTCGATTCTTGACTTGGGTTTGCGTCGGTTTTTGGCTTTCTCGAGTCTTCTTACGTGACGAGTTCTTGGACTTGCGTTCCTGGGTTTTTAGATCGTTTCGTTTTCTTAGAGGACGTATGCTGTGGCGGCTCGTTTAGCTGGGTGGTGCTGATCTTACTGTGGGGGATGTGAACTATATAAGTTCTTATGCTTAATTTGCTTTAGTTCGTAACTATTATTTTGATCATGACCGCGTGGGTATCTAATGCCATCTCCTAGAAAGCAGGGCAAGTTTCCTTTTTGTTCTATTTCGCGTTCATATTTTGATGACGTTTGGCTGTTTAAATTTTGCCTGAGTATTGTCAAATAGAATTTGGGCTTTGAATCCTTTTCCGTAGCTAAAGATCTGTATTTATGAGCGTGGATTCGACTTGCCTCATGGTGTGATTATGTCGAACATGTGATGCAGCGGCGGTGGCATGGGAAGCTGGAAAGCCACTTGTAATGGAAGAAGTGGAGGTGGCTCCTCCGCAGACGATGGAGGTTCGTATCAAGATCCTCTTCACCTCCCTTTGCCACACTGACGTTTTCTTCTGGGAAGCCAAGGTGACGACATTTGCATTTTCTATATGGTTTTGGATATATGTTGGCTAAATCGACCGATCATTATGTATCGTGATGATTAATGGGACTTACAAAATTGAATTGCAGGGACAAACCCCGTTGTTTCCTCGCATCTTTGGTCATGAAGCATCAGGGTATGGACCTTTACGTGAAAGCGTTCATCTCCTTTTATTGGCTGAACTTACATTTAGGTCAATTGCCAATATTGGTAATATTTATCGACTGTCTTGTAAAATCATGTTCCCTTCTTCCATTTTGCAATTTAGGATTGTCGAAAGTGTCGGTGAAGGTGTCACAGAACTTGAACCCGGTGATCATGTCCTTCCTGTATTCACCGGAGAATGCAAGGAATGCCGGCATTGTAAATCAGTGGAGAGCAATATGTGTGACCTGCTCAGGATAAACACGGATCGAGGGGTTATGCTTAATGATAATGCGTCGAGGTTCTCCATCAATGGGAAGCCCATTTACCATTTTGTTGGCACTTCGACTTTCAGTGAGTACACCGTGGTTCATGTCGGTTGTGTCGCCAAGATCAACCCTGCAGCCCCAATGGACAAAGTCTGTGTTCTCAGCTGCGGTATCTCTACAGGTCAGTCATATGCTTCATAAAATATGTTGTTGTACTCTAGATTTCTCATTGGCTTATGTCAGCATTAACTGATGTCCTGTTTTCCTTATTGGAAGGTCTCGGTGCCACCTTGAATGTCGCGAAGCCGAAGAAGGGGCAATCGGTAGCCATTTTTGGACTCGGAGCTGTGGGCCTTGCTGTGAGTTTCATTTCTTTTCCTGTCTTTCACAACAAAATCGGATGAATTTGTTCAAGTGCAGTTGCAAATGAAGACTTAAATTGTTCATCAGGCAGCTGAAGGGGCTCGAATGGCAGGGGCTTCAAGGATTATTGGAGTGGATCTGAATCCAAACAGATTCGCTGAAGGTAATTGATTTAAATCTCATTGCATGTTTGAGACGTAAACGAGCTCATATGCATCTAAGCATCCCCATTACAGTCAGCTAAAAATTAGCATCTTGATTTGGTCTTTAGAAAAAAAGAGCATGTTGTAGTCTGCCCATGTGATTGCACTCTGAAGGCCCTCTTTTTTTTTTCTTTTGTGAGCAGCCAAGAAATTTGGAGTCACTGAGTTTGTGAATCCCAAGGACCACAACAAACCTGTTCAAGAGGTTTGATACCATCCTCACTTGATGACATTTTCCTGTGATCTGATACTGTATAATACCTTGTCCTTTCAAACTGAAATCTGTGAACTTTGACTCAGGTGATTGCTGAAATGACTGACGGGGGTGTTGATCGAAGCCTTGAGTGCACTGGAAATATCAACGCCATGATCTCTGCATTTGAATGTGTTCATGATGTAAGTACTTTTAAAGACTTCACTCCTAGAAAGCTGCTAGATCAATGAAATGCTCTGTCAATCTGTTTCTCTCGTCATTAACGGGTTGAAAATCGAATCTGCAGGGATGGGGGGTTGCTGTTCTTGTCGGCGTCCCTAGCAAAGATGATGCATTCAAGACCCATCCGATGAATCTCTTGAACGAGAGAACTCTCAAGGGCACTTTCTTTGGCAACTACAAGCCAAGGACTGACCTTCCCTCTGTTGTGGAGAAGTACATGAATAAGGTATAACACTGGGTCGTCATGTTTCTTCCGAGCACAATGCCTGCGCTTTCCTATATTTCAAAATGAATCCACATCTGTTAGGCCACATTTCTAGTAGCGCTTGGCCTCCACCGGTGCACATAATGTCATTTATGCATAAATTTCACCTTACCAGTTCATTTCAGTTGAGCGCTTCTTGACCTACAAAGCTTCACATATATTCTATGCAATCATTCTCTTTTTCTCTTACTTGTGCCGAATCTATCTACTTGTAAGGAAGTTTTGACCGAAGTGGTGTTCATATATGAGCAGGAACTTGATGTGGAGAAGTTCATTACTCATGAGGTTCCTTTCTCGGAGATCAATAAGGCATTCGACTACATGCTTCAAGGCGCTAGCCTTCGCTGTATTATCCGCATGGGTGCCTAGAATCGCTGAAAAACTGCAGACCATTTTGCTTCAGGAGGAAGACAAACTTTGCCGAGCTTTTGAAGTTATTGCTGCGCCGTTGTTATATGCCCGTGTCTTGAGGCGTAAGAGTGATGAATAAATGACCCCTTTGCTGCTGTAAATGGTTTGTTAGCAATTAATGGATGTTCATGCTCGAATTCTCGTGATAATGTCAACTTTATTTGTAAGATGATGAGATGAAATCTTGCATTATCAGCTGCTTTGCTTCATAATAGAACGAGAGCGAAAAAGAAACCACAAATCCAATACGTGCAAACTTCAACTGTATTAGATAGTGAGCTTGGTTTTTGAGCCGGAACGGACAACCAGCCGTCCCAGTCATGGCCCGATCTTGTGTTAAGAGGTGATAAGTTTCTGACAGGATTACGTGATAACATGACTCAAACGAAACCGGGATTTACTTACAGGAACTCATATGAGATCAACTTCACACACGTGGACTCGTGTTCTCGCAAGTGTCACCATGTTATCCTAGCGCAGAATCTTCTCCACACTACTAGGGGACCTCACAATGACAGCAAGTGTACTTCATTATCTTCCTTTCGACTTGGCAACAAGTTGACCAAATGTGCCTGTCTGATCTCTAGCTGGACCTGAGTTGGACCTATGTGAGGCTCATTGTCTCTGATCTTGGACACCAACAGTAGGTCAGAGCCGCTGCTCTATTTTTCTAGATTCTGTCTCCACTCGACTTGAGCCTCTCTTCATTGAACTTTACGAAGTACGACAATTCAGAAACGACACAATTTGCACCGAGCGGTGTGAGAGCCGTTCTTTCAATTGTGACCCGTGAACAGATTCTTGGCATCTATCCAAGAGCCAAACCAGCATGGTCTGGTCGCTGCCCCCAGCTCGCCACGACAAGTCCTTGCAATGAACACAGAACATGGCACCAAGATGCACATTCATAGCTATGCATTTTCTTGTCTCAAGATTATGTTCAATATCCGAATTCCACTTCCATTTTGAACAAAAGGGCGGTGCTCAAGCTCGGCACAAGTTTGATTGTTCATGTAACCGAGTGCAAATGATTCTATATTCAAGCAGCTTGCCCCGGGTTTCAGCTCGCATCTCACCTGATTCACAAGATTAGTGAGGCTTTCGTCCGTCATTGAGTATGCCTAATTCAAAGTAGGTTTGCTGAGACGGGTTTCTTCACATGAGACTGGCACTTGATTAGACTAATAAAATACATACCTACATCAGATGGAGGGACCGCACGATCATGGCGGAACCGAAGAAGCACAGGGACCAAAACTGAAAATTCGAGAAAGTACACTTCCCAAAGTGTAATTCCTAAGTTTGTCACTCGAGTATAAAATGCATTTCAAACCCAAGCATGTCAAACCCAAGTCAAAGCCAACGTGCACCTCTCTCTCTCTAGAAGATGGGTCTGCAAATTTCCGCCTCCTCCTGCCTCCTCATCCTCGCCGTCGCCGCCGCCGCCTCCGCCGCCGCCGCCGTCGCCCCTCCAGCGAAGCCCGACACCGCGCTGATCCAGAAGGTGTGCAGGGCCACCAAGTACTACGGCCTCTGCCTCTCCACCCTCAAGTCCGACCCCTCCAGCTCCCGCGCCGACCCCAGGGGCCTCGCCTCCATCTCCCTCGCCGCCGCCCTCGCCAACGCCACCTCCGCCTCCTCCTTCCTCTCCTCCCTCGCTCTCGGCGCCTCCTGCGGCGGCTCCTGCGGCGACCCAGCGCTGTCCCGGCTCCTCCTGGACTGTGCCGACAAGTACGGCCTCGCCGGCGACGCGCTCCGGGCGTCGGCGCTTGACGTGGCGGCGGAGGCCTACGACTACGCCTACGTGCACGCGATGGCGGCGGAGGACTACCCGAGCGCGTGCCGCGACGCGTTCCGGAGGTCGCCGGCGGGGACGGCCTACCCGCCGGAGCTCGCGCGGCGGGAGGACGGGCTCAAGCGCATCTGCGACGTCGTGCTGGGGATCATTGAATTTCTCGGCTCGTGACGAAAAATAATTTATTTTTTTATTCCATTTTGCTAATCTAGTTAATGTCAATTTCAGATTTATTTTTATCAAAATATTTCACGTCGCTCCATTAATTATTAAAATTTTCACATAATTAAGGGGCGAAATTCCTATGCAAATCCCGTGATTGTTGGCTTATTAGTATGCAAAGTTCATCACCTCGTTGGTTCCAAAATTGTTGACTTTAGCTATTACGAATCTTTGGATTATGTTTGACGGTTGCTCATAATTTCTTTGTATGACCAACATATTATTTTATAAGTGACAATTTATAAAGAGAATGACAAGATCAAAATGTGTTTGTTGGAGGGAGAAATGCAATCGTAGAAAAAAAGCTACTGTAGAACATAATTTATTGAAAAGAGTGAAGAGGTTAGACTAGAGAGAGCCTTCAGTCATCGGGGAGTGATAACTCCATATTGACATTATTCATATTTATATTTAGTTAAATTTGTGTGTAAGTGATGTGCATAATTTATAGTTGCCGATAAGAAAAATGATAATATATATAATATGCAAGTAACATTCAGTAGGAGGGGTGCCTAGGTTGAGCAATTTTTAGGTAGGTAGATTTCATACTTGGAATCTGAAATGTCAATGCCGTGATCTCATGATGTAAGTGCTTGCAGACAAAGTTGCTAGATCAATGAAATGCTCTGTCGATCTGTTTCTCTCATCATTAACGGGTTGGGAATTGATCTGCAGGGATGGGGGGTTGCTGTTCTTGTCGGCGTCCCTAACAAAGATGATGCATTCAAGACCCATCCCGTGAATCTCTTGAATGAGAGGACTCTCAAGGGCACTTTCTTTGGCAACTTCAAGCCAAGGACTGACCTTCCCTCTGTTGTAGAGAAGTACATGAATAAGGTATAACCCCAACTCATGATGCTTCTTCACGGCACATGCACATACCCTGTCATCCATGCATAAATTGCCATCTTACCCGGTTCCAAAGCTTTGCATACAATTTACGCATTTGGTCTCTTTTTCTCTTACTCGTCTGCATCATGTACGGAGTTTTTGACTGAAGTGATGCTCGTATACGAACAGGAACTTGAGCTGGAGAAATTCATTACGCACGAGGTTCCTTTCTCGGAGATCGACAAGGCCTTCGACTACATGCTTCAAAGGCGCCGGCCTACGCTGCATTATCCGCCATGGGCGAGTAGAATCACTGAGGGTATAGAGCATGGTCAGGCAAACTTTTCTTGCATTTGAGGTTATTGCTGCGTCGTTGTTATATGCCTGTGTTGTGAAGCAGGAGAGTGATTTAATAAATGACTTTTTGCTGCTGTATATGCTTTTATTAGTAACTGGTGAATAAATTATTCCGTGTTCTCGCTCTGATTAATTTCATCAGAAACATATGGAGATCCATACGGTTGTTTGTCACAGTATATCGTCTGCATGATGGGACGATGTATGTTCATTTTTGGAGCAGGAATTTCCATCCTACTTATCTATAAAATTATGAAATGAACTGATATGTGCAAACTTCAACAGAGTGGAAAGTAATGAGCTCGATTCTGAGCCGAACCGGTTTGAAACGTCGAACGGGACGCCTGTTGAGGTGATGGTTTCTAACAGCGCTACGCGATGACATGATTCGAACAAAACAAGAATTTACTAATGGGATCAGCATCACACTTCGAATTCGTGTTCCTCCCAGATCTCCCTAGAACATTCGAATGGGTAGAATTTCTTCTCCACTGTTGGGGGGCTCGAATTTCTTCCTTTCAACTTGGCAACAAGTCGACGAAATGTGCTTGTCTGATCTCTCTGCCGAAGCTTGAGTTCGGACCCATGGGAATCGTCTCTGATCTTGGATACCAGTAGTGGGTCAGAGCGCAGAGCAGCTGCTCTGTTTTTCTGGACTGTCTCCCTTCAATTTGAGTCCCTTCATTAATTTTAAGAATAAGTACAAAAGAACTAACATTCATTATGAAAGCACAATGGAGTTCCGAAAGTGTAATTACTAGAGCAATCGAGTACTTCAAGTAGTTCTATCCAACTTGACAAACAGAAAATGTTAACAATTTATAGGATTTGATTGTACTTTTTAAAATTATTCCTCAATTGTATTTTTACGACGAGATTTGGAACTTTTAATATATTTATTTTTAAAAGAACAAGTGGGTCGACCCAACACCCCAAGTTCACTACCCTCATTTATGGAAGATGTATACATAAAAGAACCATTTATCAAAGTAATCATACTACTTGTCCATACTAGAGGTAACAACAACTCGTCAAATTTGGTGTCCGCCTCCTAAATTACTATGTATGAACTTACACTTTTTCACCATAAATTATCGCAACCTTGTAAGTAATTTTTTATCATAATATAATATTTTGATATTTAAGATGCGTTTGTTTTAGTGAAAGTGTTCCCCGAGAATTAGTTTTTTGGACTTTCTCTTGCTTAGTTCATCGAAAATGACTAGTCAGCTAAAAACATTTTCCGATCAACAAAAACATCCATGTGTAAACTTAGGAAAGTGAATTCCTAAATTTAAAGAGATAAAAAAACTTTTCATACAATTGCTACTCTCGAATTTTTTATTATTTTATTTTATTTTCTTCTCTTTTGTTCTTTTCTTACTTTTATTTTTTTCATCTTCCTTTGCTAGTTGTTGGGCCTCAGCAACGATTGGCAACTATCCACAAATGTGGGCTGGCGAGCTTGAGCCTCACCATTTCTAATGACCTCAAGCCTTGCACGAGATTGGGGAGGCTCAAGCTCATTAGATCCCAATGAACTTGAGCTATTGCGAGGCCGACAAGCTCAAGCCTTGCCAATTCCGGTGAACTTGAGCCTTTGCTCAAGGTCGGCGAGGCTTAACCTTGCTGGCCCACTCTTAAGGCCGGTTACCAATGCCCAGTAGCCAATGGAAATATAAGTTAAAAGAAAAAAAGAAGAAAGGAAAAAAAATTCAAAAATTCAAAATTTTATGGCCCTAGATAAAGTCGTAGATTGAAATCATTTTGAAATGAAATCCAAACACCAAAAACATTTTTGATCACATATCACCAAACAAAGAAAAACTAATAATTTTCTTAAAAAATGATTTCCCAAAAAACATTTTTCTTTATCATGAAATTTTTCTCCAAACAAACTTACCCTAGTTACTTTTGTAAGGCGTAAATCTGTTAAAATAGGCCGTAAACCCATAATTAATGGACTTAGTTGCTATATGAGTTATTTATATTCAGTAAATTGATCATATATTGGTTCAAAATAATTAAGCCTAAGGTGTCAAACAAGTATTCAATCCACCTCTCTTTTCGTTATCTCTCACCCTAATTGCGATCACTCACTTCGCGCTCTCACCTGAGTTTGTGTATGAATTTGCCTAAATCGAATTAAATACAACATGAGCCGGATATTTATCAATATGCGTTGGGTCCGGCATAAGTCAAGATTTATATACCATGGAAATGGGTTAAAAAAATATTAAACAAGCCGATTTAGATTTGATCATAAATTTTTAACCTGACCCTGCCGACCTCACCCTGCCGACCTTGAAAAGTTGCAGGGTAATAATGGTGCTCGCCTGGCGCGTGGAGGGCCAGGTCCTGCATCCAATGAACGTTAAAGTCGTGCCAGATCATACCAGCAACCGCAGAAGCGACGTGGATTCCCACTCTCGCTTTTCCTACCGACCCTCCAAGAGCTAGAGTTCGGGAATCAGCACGGGCAATTTGAACTTCTTCTCTCATCGATTCGGCGAGTCTCGCTCGTATAAAAGCCACCGCCGAGCCCGACCCACTTCCTCACATCTGCAGAAGAACCCATTCTTGAAGAAGACAGAGATCAGAGAAGACAAGCAGTTTCAGAATTCGTGTGGTAGGATATCGCTGAGGTCGAGATGGCGAGCACCGCTGGTCAGGTCATTCGCTGCAAAGGTATGTTTGTTTCATGGCGATCGTCTTCCATTCTTGACTTGGGTTTGCGTTCGTTTCTTTGGTAGCTTGCTTTGCTGATGGGTGATCTTGCTGTGGGGGAATGTGAACTATAAATGCTCCTTTGCTTAATTTGCTTTAGTACATATCTAATATTTTGATCATGACCACGTGGCTATCTAATGCTGTCTCCTAGAAAACAGGGGCATGTTTCCTTTTTGTTCTATTTCGCGTTCATATTTCGATGACTGTCTGACTGTTTAAATTTTGCTTGAGTATTGTCAAATAAAATTTGGTTTTAAACTCTTTTCCATAGTTAAAGATCTGTACTTTTTAAGTGTGGATTCGACTTGCCTCTCATGGTGTGATTGTTCTGTACATGAGATGCAGCTGCGGTGGCGTGGGAAGCTGGAAAGCCACTTGTGATAGAAGAGGTGGAGGTGGCTCCTCCGCAGGCGATGGAGGTTCGTATCAAGATCCTCTTCACCTCCTTTGCCACACCGATGTTTTCTTCTGGGAAGCCAAGGTGACTACATTTGCATTTTCTATATGGTTTTGGATATATGTTGGCTAAATCGACTGATCATTATGTATCGTGATGATTAATGGGACTTATAAATTTGACATTGCAGGGACAAACCCCGTTGTTTCCTCGCATCTTTGGTCATGAAGCATCAGGGTATGGACCTTTACGTGAAAGCGTTCATCTCCTTTTATTGGCTGAACTTACATTTAGGTCAATTGCCAATATTGGGAATATTTATCGACCGTCTTGTGAAATCATGTTCCCTTCTTCCATTTTGCAATTTAGGATTGTGGAAAGTGTTGGTGAAGGTGTCACAGAACTTGAACCCGGTGATCATGTCCTTCCTGTATTCACCGGAGAATGCAAGGAGTGCCAGCATTGTAAATCTGAGGAGAGCAATATGTGTGGCCTGCTCAGGATAAACACGGATCGAGGGGTTATGCTTAATGATAATGAATCGAGGTTCTCCATCAATGGGAAGCCCATTTACCATTTTGTTGGCACTTCGACTTTCAGTGAGTACACTGTGGTTCATGTCGGTTGTGTTGCCAAGATCAACCCTGCAGCCCCAATGGACAAAGTCTGTGTTCTCAGCTGTGGTATCTCTACAGGTCAGTCATATGCTTCATAAAATATGTTGTTGTACTCTAGATTTTTCATTGGCTTATGTCAGCATTAACTGATGTCCTGTTTTCCTTATTGGAAGGTCTCGGTGCCACCTTGAATGTCGCGAAGCCAAAGAAGGGGCAATCGGTAGCCATTTTTGGACTCGGAACTGTGGGCCTTGCTGTGAGTTTCATTTCTTTTCCTGTCTTTCACACAAAAATCGGATGAATTTGTTCAAGTGCAGTTGCAAATGAAGACTTAAATTGTTCATTAGGCAGCCGAAGGGGCTCGAATGGCTGGGGCTTCGAGGATTATTGGAGTGGATCGGAATCCAAACAGATTCGCCGAAGGTAATTGATTTAAATCTCATTGCATGTTTGATACATAAACAAGCTCATATGCATCTAAGCATCCCCATTGGAGTCAGCTAAAAATTAGCATCTTGATTTGATCTTTAGAAAAAAGAGCATGTTGTAGTCTGCCTATGTAATTGCACTCTGAAGGCCCTCTCTTTTTTATGTGAGCAGCCAAGAAATTTGGAGTCAATGAATTTGTGAATCCCAAGGACCACAACAAACCTGTTCAAGAGGTTTGATACCATCCTCACTTGATGACACTTTCCTGCGATCTGATACTGTATAATACCTTGTCCTTTCAAACTGAAATACGTTAACTTCAACTCAGGTGATCGCTGAAATGACTGATGGGGGTGTTGATCGAAGCCTTGAGTGCACTGGAAATATCGACGCCATGATCTCTGCATTTGAATGTGTTCATGATGTAAGTACTTACAGACTTTACTCCTAGAAAGTTGCTGGATTAATGAAATGCTCTGTTGATCTGTTTCTCTCATCATTAACGGGTTGGAAATCGAATCTGCAGGGATGGGGGGTTGCTGTTCTTGTTGGCGTCCCTAGCAAAGATGATGTATTCAAGACCCATCCAATGAATCTCTTGAACGAGAGAACTCTCAAGGGCACTTTCTTTGGCAACTACAAGCCAAGGACTGACCTTCCCTCTGTTGTAGAGAAGTACATGAATAAGGTATGACAGTGGGTCGTCATATTTCTTCCAAATGCCTGTGCTTTCCTATATTTCAAAATGAATCCCCATCTCTTAGGCCACATTTCTAATAGCGCTTGGCCTCCACCAGTGCATATAATGTCATTTATGCGTAAATTTCACCTTACCAGTTATTTTCAGTTGACCGTTTCTTGACCTACAAAGCTTCACATATATTCTATGCAATCGGTCTCTTTTTCTCTTACTTGTGCCGAATTTACCTACTTGTAAGTGTTCATATATGAGCAGGAACTTGATGTGGAGAAGTTCATTACGCATGAGGTTCCTTTCTCGGAGATCAATAAGGCATTCGACTACATGCTTCAAGGCACTAGCCTTCGCTGTATAATCCGCATGGGTGCCTAGAATTGCTGACGCTGCAGACCATCTTGCTTCAGGAGGAAGACAAACTTTGCCGAGCTTTTGAAGTTATTGCTGTGCCGTTGTTATATGCCTGTGTCTTGAGGCGTAAGAGTGATGAATAAATGACCCTCTTGCTGCTGTAAATGGTTTGTTAGCAATTAATGAATGTTCATGTTCGAAATCTTGTGATAATGTCAACTTTATTTGTAAGATGATGAGATGAAATATTGCATTATCAGCTGCTTTGCCTCATAATAGAACGAGAGCGAAAAGAAACCACAAATCCAATACGTGCAAACTTCAACTGTATTAGATAATGAACTTGGTTTTGAGCCGGACCGGACAACCAGCCGTCCCAGTCATGGCCCGATCTTGTGTAGAGGTGATAAGTTTCTGACAGGATGACGTGATAACATGACTCAAACGAAACCGGGATTTACTTTTAGGAACTCACACGAGATCAACTTCACACACTCGAACTTGTGTTCTGGCAATTGTCCCCATGTTATCCTAGTGCAGAATCTCCTCCACACTACTAGAGCACCTCACAATGACAGCAAGTGGACTCTTTATCTTCCTGTCAACTTGGCAACAAGTTTGATGGAAATGTCCTTGTCTGATCTCTAGCTTAACTTTAGTTGGACCTATGTGAGGCTCTTTGTCTCTGATCTTGAACACCAGCAGCAGGTCAGAGCAGCTGCTCTGTATTTCTAGATTCTGTCTCCATTCGTTTCGAGTTTCTTCCCATTAAATTTTACGAAACGAGAAAATTCAGAAACGACACAAATTGCACCGAGAGGTGTGAGAGCCGTTCTTTCAATTGTGACCCGTGAACAGATTCCTGGCATCAACCCAAGAGCCAAACCAGCATGGTCTGCTCGCTGCCCCCAGCTTGCCACGACCAGTCCTTCCATTGAACACTGAACATGGCACCAAAATGCACATTCATAGCTATGCATTTTCTTGTCACTCAAGATTATGTTCGATATCTGAATGCCACTTCATTTTGAAGAAAAGGGTGGTGCTAAACCTCGGCACAAGTTGGATTGTCCATGCAACCGAGTGCAAATGATTGTATATTCAAGTAACTCACCTCAGATTTCAGTTCACATGTCACTTAATTCATAAGATTAGTGAGAATTTTCGTCGATTATCGAATACACCTAATCAAAGTAGGTTCGCTGATTACTAAAAACAGCAATGCTCGAGATACTAGAAGACAGCATACGCGACGAGTTACTTTACCCGAGACCGGCACATGATTAAACTAATGGCTAAGATCATGGAAGAACCGAAGAAGCACAGGGACCAAAATTGGAAATTCGAAAAAGTACACTTCCCAAAGTGTAATTTCCAAGTTTGTCACTCGACTATAGAATGCATGTCAAACCCAAGTCAAAGCCTACGTGCACTCTCCCTCCCCCTCTCTCTCTCTCTCTCTCTCTCTCTAGAAGATGGGTCTGCAAATCTCCGCCTCCTCCTCCTTCCTCCTCATCCTCGCCGTCGCCGCCGCCGCCGTCGCCCCTCCGGCGAAGCCCCACGCCGCGCTGATCCCGAAGGTGTGCAGGGCCACCAAGTACTACGGCCTCTGCCTCTCCACCCTCAAGTCCGACCCCTCCAGCTCCCGCGCCGACCCCAAGGGCCTCGCCTCCATTGCCCTCGCCGCCGCCCTCGCCAACGCCACCTCCGCCTCCTCCTTCCTCTCCTCCCTCGCCCTCGGCTCCTCCTCCGGCGGCGCCGCCGGCGACCCCGCCCTGTCCCGGCTCCTCCTGGACTGTGCCGACAAGTACGGCCTCGCCGGCGACGCGCTCCGGGCGTCGGCGCTTGACGTGGCGGCGGAGGCCTACGACTACGCCTACGTGCACGCGATGGCGGCGGAGGACTACCCGAGTGCGTGCCGCGACGCGTTCCGGAGGTCGCCGGCGGGAACGGCCTACCCGCCGGAGCTCGCGGGGCGGGAGGACGGGCTCAAGCGCATCTGCGACGTCGTCTTGGGGATCATTGATTTTCTCGGCTCGTGACGAAAATTAAAAAAAAAAAAAAAAAAAGGTGTACGTTGAATTAAAAAAAAAAATTGTTGTTTTTCCATTTTGCTAAATTTACTTAATCTCAATTTTAGATTTCACGTCGCTTCATATTTGTTAAATTTTTTACATAATTATGTGATGAAATTCTCATGCAAATCTCATGATTGTCGGCTTATTAGTATGTAAACTTCATCACGTCGTTGGTTCCAAAATTGTATAAAAAAGAGAATGGCAAGATCAAAATTTCTCTGTATGACAAACATATTATTTTATAAGTGACAATTTATAAAGAGAATGGCAAGATCAAAATATGTTTGTTGGAGGGAGAAATGCAATCGTATAAAAAAAGTTACTGTAGAACATAATTAATTGTAAAGAGCGAAGAGGTTAGACTAGTTTGTTCAAAAAAAAAAAAAAAAAGAGGTTAGACTAGAGAGAGCCTTCAATCATTGGCGAGTGACAACTCCATATTGACATTATTCATATTTATATTTAGTTAAATTTGTGTGTAAGTGATGTGAATAATTTATACTCGTGGATAAGAAAAATGATAAATATATATATGTACATATATAATGCAAGTAACAATTTAGTAGGAGGGGTGCCTAGGTTGAGCAATTTTTAGGTAGGTAGATTTTCATACTTGAAATCTATAACCTACTTAGTTTAGATAAGTTCCTAAGGGATAAATGTTGTAAAATTCCTAAAACTTGTCACAAAAATACAATTGAGTCTTAAAATTTGCAAAAAATGCAATCAAATCTTAAAACTTGTCAATTTGTTTTAATCGAATCCTAAAGTTAACCGACTTTTATGATGCTTTTTAAATAATTTTTCTTTTTTTAGATGGCTTTTTAATTATTTTTAATTCGTCTTTAAAAAAATAGATTTAAAAACTAAAAAGAAAAGAAATTTATTTTTAAAATTTATTTTTTTTAAAAGAAGAAGATAAAGCAGCTCCACTTGGGCGAGTCGTTGCCGGCCCTCTCTCGAGGCCAATGGGCGTTGCCTAGGGTGGGCGACAACTCGCCCAAGCCGAGTGACGGCCCCCGACCCCCGCGAGGGCCGATGTGCCCAGATCTGGGCACCCTCGCCCAAGCTTGGCAAGGATCACCGGTCCTCGCCTGGGGCCAGCGAGGCCTCACCTAGCCGGGCGAGGGCGGCCACCCTCGCCTAGGGCCGCCCCTCCGGCAACGGTTGTCGGCCCCTCCTGAGGTTGCCATTTTTTTTTTTTTTTTTTGAATTTTTTCTTTTTAAATAAATTTTCACTTTTCTTTTTTTAATTTTTAAATCTAATTTAAATAAAAATTTTTAAAAAAAAAACCACATGAAAATTTTTTTAAATGCCATGTTAGCATTTTCTGTTAAAAAAGTCAATTATGTTAACTTTAAGACTCGATTGAAACAATTTGATAAGTTTTAAAATTTATGTAATACTTATCCCAGTTCTTAATGTTAATAACCCGACCTGCCCTATAGACCACGGAACCAACCTTGTTGATCCAATTCGATTCCAAGTTTGATCTGATTCCTCAATTCGACTTGATTCCACACCCATAATTGAAAACTAAACTGATAATAGCCAGCTCCAAAACTTTAGAAACTAGAATCGCACTGAAATCGATTGGATAGGGTTGTACGACTCGATTCCAGAGTTTAAATGAGATTAGCAGTGCTCAACCCTAGGGTGCCCCCACTCACTTTCTACCTATTAGGTGCCATATTTATTCTCACAAATAACTGAGATAAATTGTTTTGAGAATTAACATCGAGGGGTGACGAATTATTATGTTGAAAAACATTTGCATTGAAATGATTTCTCAAATTCACAATCCAAAAAACATTTGGCATGAAAATTATGCAACTGAGAGATATATGCACATCTTTTATTATTTAAAAAAGGGGTGACATTGAAAATTTCAATAATTGTAGTGAATTTTCAACTCTAATAACCACTATTTACTACAATTCACTAATCACAATTCATATTTAAATATACAAATATTATAAAATATTAACAAAGTAGAAGTCTTAGTTGTGAATATCGTCGAAAATAGAAATTCAAGTTAGTAGTTTTGGAGTACACACTCATTATTGAATTTCATGAAATATATCATGCAAAGATATAAAATAAGGAAAACATAAGGCCTTGTTCGAGGTTCCAAATTCCTAATTTCACATGGAATCTAGAACTTACCATACATATCCTATAACCTACGATTGGACCGGTTCTCAAGTTTCTAATTCTACTATGGAATCATGTTCACCTTTAGTTGAAATGAAAAGTAGTTAAGTGATTAAGGTGATCAAAACGGACGGCATAAAATTAAATAGGCAATTGAGTAATTAAGGTGATCATCACACCTTCTCCTCCCTCCATCTCTCGACTGTTTCATGCGAGCTCAATTCAGGTTGGATGGGATTACCGTAAGACCCGCATAAAGATTAGACCGGCTAAATTCTTGGATTAGGTACCCTTTTGTTGTTGAGCTTTTCGATCCAGCTTCCTCTATGGATCTTAGGTCCCTCCTTTTTGGACCAATCCGATGGGGTCGTGTCTCATTTGACAATCCAATCTGGTTCATCTTCCAGTGCAATCTTCGAAAGCACTCACGTGTCTCTACCAACGAAGTTCTAGATCTAAGATCAACGGGCTTGGAGCTCTACTTGCCTGACATTACGAAAATCTTGGTCTAGGCGGATCGACTGAGGCACGGCAAATCTTGGCCCCAGCAGAGTAGTGGAAGGCCAACGCGTCACGTTTTCCTATTCTTTCCATGGTGGCTCGTGACCTGTTTACACTAGTACCTATAATATTATCATTGGTGAGCATTGATGAATGGTTCCAACTAATTTGATGACGATAGCCGATTATACCCAATTTGAGTAATAACCAAGAATGAGAGACGTAAGATAATTTCTCAATGTTAGAAAACACGATGTAATTTATAAATATTGTAGAAAGGGTTTTCATTATAATCCATAGGTTGGGTCGGGATGAGACACTTGTCGTTACACAAGTGGCATGGTTGCCACCAAAAGGCAGGTGTCCCATATTTCAGTGGGAGGGGAGTGTGAGTAGAGCCGGCCTGCTTGATTGAGTATAGGAATGGAACACCAAATTTCACTTTTACTTTTTAGTGAAGGTATGTGTCTAATGATGGTCTGTCTTCAATATTTTAAAATCTAAAAACCCATTGATTTCGTGTAATTCAAACTTACAATTAAGCTCCGTTTATTTAGTGAAAAATAAATAACATAAAAAATATTTTCCCAAAAACGAATTATTTTGTCTCATAAAAATTGGACAGATCAAAAACATTTTCATCATCTACGAAAATATCAATAGATAATTTTTATTAATAATGAGAATAATTATTGTTGACTAATTATTTTTACTAATATAACCAATTGTTTTCACCAAAAAAAAATTCAAGACATTCATTTTGCATGAAACAAATCAAGCCATAAAGTTCATGTGAACTTTCATTTATTATATTTTTGTATTTTAATTTATTAAAAAATATGCCGACACATTGCATCATAGTCCAAGACCGCACAGAGGACAAACAAAATGATCGTTTGTCAAAAGCTCAAGTCAAACTCCTGTCTGTACTGCGGTCAACACTTCAATCCCAGCTGGACAACACAAATCTACTGTAGCCTCAATTGACCTGTTTTCACCATTCCTTTGCAGAACAAAAAAACCACCCAATTGCTGTACCAAAAAACTCCTGATTGAATATCAGACATGAACACAGAACGCAAATATACATACATATACATACATACATATATATAATATATATACATACATATAATATATATGGAAGTTACTTGAGATGAAAAGCACAGCAGACAAACGAGACCCCCGCCTCTATCTTCTCAAATCCTTTCATGTACATCGCCTGATATATCATTATTCATCGAATGTAAAAATGTAGTATATTGCAATGGCTCTTGAATAATTAACAACAGACCTGTTTAAACTAAAGAACAATAATAAAAAAAAAAAAAAGGGGGGGGGCAAGATGGCGAATCGAAGTTAAGCGAGAACCTACAGTCACATCATGAAAACCCGCAAAAAGGCGAATTAGTATGAGAGAGAGAGAATCGGGTAATCTTTAAAAACTACATGACGAAAAGACTGGAGAAGCAACGATAAAATAATTTTGTTGCATTGCACAGAACAAGAGAAACGATGCACAAGTTTGTTCCATGTCCTCCACTCATGGCGCCTTCCGAGCCTTTTCCTTTTCCTTTTCCTTTTCCTTTTCCTTTTCCACATATGCCTGCACCGGAACATACAATGAGAAGATGTAAGCGAAAGAAAAATTCCCAGTTCAATAATATCTTCCCAAATTGTGCCAATCAGTACAGCAAAGTAGACATCGCATTTTCCTTATAAAAGGTGAGTTGGTAATTTCCTAATCCTCCTTCTGTGGCAATAAGGAATACCTCGAGCCTCACTTTGCATTCTTGTTCAGCTTATTCAATTAATTAAGAATGTCAACTCTCAAAACGACAGATTGACACTTCTCCATAGCTGGCACTGTTACTAGTAAATGATACAAGGAACATAAAAAGAAGTTTCCACAATGTGGCATAGGTGAGATCAGTCTTCCCCTGGTAAAATTCGAGGTAGCTCTAGATGGTACTTCATCAAACTCCAGCATCATGACCATAATAGACTACCAACACCAGGTTAACTTGTTCAATGAATAAACAGAGCTAAGCCAAAGTAATGCCAAAGGCTAACAATGACAACCAGTCATGACATGCCAGGACATGCCCAATCTAGCAACTAACTCTCTTTAGTTGTGCATAGTGCTAAAAGTGATCATCAGCGTATGAACAGGTTGTCTGTTTGTGTCCACATGTTTTTACATCCTAAGACAAAAGAACTAAGAAACACCACAGTAATATTGTCATTACATTTGAAGAAACACAAGGCTACTGACAAGAGATCTAGGACCAGACGTAAAAGATAGGAGTCATCGCAATTACTAGAATGCTTAATTCACACAAGATAACTGTAAAAGTGAAAAATCACAACAAACAAGCTGAAAGAAGCTGAGCTAAAACAAATAGCTACTGTTTAACTCCTCCAAATACCAGGTAATAAGAGAAGAAAATTTGATCCATGAGAGCATACAGGTACCATTCACACATTCCATACTGATAAAGTAACATTTGAATCTGACATTCCACATAAGAAAATCAAATAAAATGAAAGAAGTGTTGATAGAGTTTAAATAATAGTATATTTTAAAAGAATTCAGACATAAATCAACAAATGACAGACTACACATACATATACAACTGAACCGAAGAAGTTTACAAGAGATGAATTTAAATAAATAAATAAAAAGAAAGAGCTGACCTGTACAAGTTTGGTAAGCTTTGGTTGAGCAAAAGACAGGTAATGATCGATTTTTTCCTGAGATTGGGGAATACTTGCCCCTTGCATGGTACTGGTGACCTTGTCAACCGCTTTCTTGACAATAGTTTTGTAAGCTTCTTTGCCAATTTGGCCATCCTTCCAAGTTGGCTTCAGAAGCTCCTTCACATGTTCCACTAAAGCAAATTTAAAAGCACGTAGACCTTTTGGTTCTTTACTCTTTTTATTCTCACCATCCTTAGTACCCCCTTCCCTGTTTTCCAAATGCTCATCCTCATGTGGGTCCTTGCCCTTTCCTTTCTTGCTTTCATCACTCACCTTTTCTTTTTCTCCATCCTCCCTCAGCTTAGAGCTATCCTTCACCTTCGAGCTCTCAGCAGGCTCCAGCAGACTTGTCTGATGACTTTCATGAAATCCTCCTGAACTGCTGGCATTGTGTAGGACAGTACCATTGGGCACAACAGCAACAGATGGTGGAGGTAAGCTACTAGAAGTTACTTTTGTACTGTCATCTGCAACAACATCGGACAGATGGACTTGCTTCTCGTTGCTGTCAGGTTTCTTTGGCTCAATGCTATCAGATATCGGATCATAGTGTTTCTGAGATCCAACGGATAAACTAGAAAGAAAAGGCGTAGCTTGATCACCTAGACTTGCCAAACTCTGCACAGAAGTCATATCCACTCCCTGATGGGTGTTGAAAGCAGTAAAAATTTGTGGAAGCTGTTTCCCAGCTTCAAAAATCTGAGCCAAAGAAGCAGAAAGGTCGTTAAGTTGTCTAAGATGCTCTCCACTCACCATGGCTGTAACTGGAGGATTAGCAGAGGTTACTTGCAATGTATTTGCATCAGTAACAGGAGGGTGATTCGCTGGTTTCCCCTCCTCAGAGAGAGGCTTCATTAGAGAACTTATGATATTTGCGGCCTTCCTGGGGTCACTTGGAAACCCCAACTGATTCTGCCCAACACTTGACATTTGAGGTACCATTGCACATGGTTTATGGTTATTCTGGCCAATAGTCTGCTTCTGCACTGTGTCAGGATGAATATATGAATCAGTAAGTAAACCCACAGTTTTATTGATATTGTCGTTATTATTGTATAACAATCCATTTTCCCTGAAGTTGTCAATACGAAGACAAGATTCATCAGTTCCTGGTCGTTGTGTAGCGGACAACTGGTACATTTGCACCGAAGCATTCAAACTTTGATCTAGCTGACGACTTGCGACTAGAGGTTCATTATGAATTAGAGATGGTGCAGCATAAGTCTCTTTACTCCTATCATCTGTCACCTGATTTGAAGACTGAGCCTGATAATTCCAGTCAGGAGACATGTTAGTGTTACCTATGAATATTTCACTAGCTCTTGGTTCACGCATGCCCAATTTAACAGATGATTCCAATGGAGGCAACTGCTTCTGGTCAATACTAAGCAGATTATGTTTAGTTTGGTCATCCCATAATTTCCTCTCTTCACCAGACTTATGCTCCCATCTATTGTTGAGGGACCAGTCTGTGATCCTTGGATCAGATGGCACCGTTCTCCTGTGAGATTCACCCTCACCAACTAGTTCAAGGGACAAGTCTCTCTTTCTCTGGTCATTTTCTCCTGTTGCAGCCGCTTCCTTGGGATACACCTTACCAGGAACATCAGAATGAATGTACCTGCATGAAGCCCCCCACCGACAAGTTCCTCTCTGAAAATTGTTACATATCTCAGAAGATCTGTTTCTCTCTGAATATTCCCTGGTGCTGCCAATTTTCTTGTGCCTACTTTCCCAATTATCATTGTACTGCTGATCACCCTGATGTAAAAACCGACAATCAGTGCCTCTCCTGCACCTACCAACAGCAAATTCCTTGCATAGCTGCGATGAAACACCAGTTCGGCTCCTGGTCTTGTCATATATACCAGAGTCCTTTCTAGATCCATGGACTGGGCTTCTGCTCCTACTCATGCTAATCCTCCAATTTCTACTCCTACTCCTGTAATAGATGAAAAGGTAAAGCAAGACCATTCAAAGTTGAGAAAAAATGTCATATTTCTGCCATCACCTGATTTCACAGGACTAATCCTGGTAGAAGCAAACCGAAAAAAAAGAATAGCAACATTGGTGTAAATCAATATGAGATTTATTGGCTTGTAGCAATTATTTTGAAAAAATAAAAACCGAACCAGCCATTGTTTTGAAGAAAGTTCACGAGCTAGGGTTCCAAGTATAGAATCTTACCCGGGTGATCTATCTGACTTATTTCTGGGGGAGCGACTGCGATTCCTCTTCCTCCATTCATCCAGACCAGGAGACATCCTCGTGCTATAACTTCCATCTCGATCCCACGGCACAGGATCCAACTTTCTACCACCATCTGCGCTACCAATGCCATCTCTGGGTAAGCTTCTATTTGCAAGCATGAACTCCCGTGACGAAGATTCCAAATCATGTCTCTTCGGCACATTCTTGTCCTCCACACTAGACCATCTCTGACCATTGATATGACTGGCATCTGCAGACCCTCGCCTTGGCTGTATTCTACTATCATAAGTTGGCATATCAGCTCTCCCAGACCAAGCCCTATAATCCATCTTTTTCGGGGAAACCGGAGGCTCTTCTTTCAAATCCCACTTAGAATTGTGTCTTCTTCGCTTTCCACTCATTGTAAATTCTCTTAATCAACACACTGTAATCTGAAACCAACAACAAACTTGATGTTAAACTCATCTTAATTTGTGTCCTTGACATTTTAGAGTGGAGCACAATTTCATCTTGTGTGAAAATCACAGAGAGGAAAAGAAAACCAACAACAACAGCCACCACCATGACAACAAGAAAAGAAATATTATCGCCATCATCCCATTTAACCAGGGAAAAATGGTAAGATACAATAAAAGAGATGGCAAAGTGAATATGACAATCCAAAAGAAGTACATGTTGGGAGAGATAGTGCCTTTTATATCCCTTCAAGAGTAATTTGAGTTGCCTACCAAATATTTTGAGGCGAACAGCGTCTGGCGATGAACAACATTACAGTTGGGTGCATTACTTATCATTTTGGCCTATCTACCTCACAATCATCTATTGCATTATTTGAGTTCCAGAGATACTAAATAGTTTTGAGGGGCGATTGTTCATTACTGAACTATCTGTTTAATCAATCAGGTCCTATTCCTCAATCCAAAATACACAGATAGAGCTCTGAGAAAATGCAGCCCCACAATGAGGCAATCTCTTATAAAATAGGGAGCAACATATGGTCCACACTTGTCCCTTCATTATAATCTTCACATTCTTTTTGCCTTCAACCACCAAAAACATGCTCTCCACTCATTACATGTCTTCTCTGCAAATAACTTTGTCATCTTGTTATACGTTATTCTAACTTAACCACCCTCGTTTGATGCCCTTATCACTCATCATTGTCTTCCAATCATCATATTTAGCCTGCCCAACAAATGATTCTTTTCAAGCTTAGCATCTTCAGAAATTCATCTTTTCAATCAAGCTCTTCAATTTACATTCCTCACCTCACATAAGAATTTCTTTCCTTTCGAGGCTTTTAGACCCACTGAAAATCCTCACTACAACCTAATTTCTCAAGAAACAAGCCATCAAGACATGTGCTAGGATGCACATGAATCTATTCCCTCAATCTGAAAAAGAAAATAGGTAGGTTGATTACCATGCACAGAAATAAATAGCTGATGCCAAGTTCAATGTATGCATGGATCCAAGGTGTCATGAGAAGAGAACTATGACAGAGGAGCTCACTCATTCAGTAGTGAGAGAAGGCAACAACTTGCCAAAATGGATGTGAAAAGGCCACATGCTGGGGCTACAGATCACTCCCTCTACATCATATAAAAGATAAAACTTTACAGTATAACAAATTCAGACGTACCGCCATTCTAAGTATCAACCTAACCAGCCACTAAACTGATGACTAGGGCAAATTGCAGGAGCACCCCGTGCACTTTCCATAATAAAGCACATCAACACCCCATATCGCCAAAACACGCTATTCCCAGTCAGCACACGTCAGAATGGAGATAGACATATAAAGCGCCATACTTCGGCCGCATCACTTAAACTGCCCAGTCGACCTATACCAGCAAACCCTCCGACTAGCCAAATAGAGGTCCGAAGTATCTCCAAGTTACCGACTTTCACCTACCTCCTTGCTCATAACACAACATCAAAACCTGGGTCCGCAAAATTTCCACCATCAGTTTGCAGTCACCCGACTGGAAACCAAACAAATCAATCGCATACCCACATAACCACCAAAATAGACATAAAAAAGACAGTTCGATTCATCAACAGAAGCAAAGCAGCGAAATTTACATTCCCACTGACTTCCCACCTCCACCCACTTCCGAACTAAAACCCGCCGCCCCTGCCGCCCCCGCCGCGGATTACAAACTCAACACAGCAAATTTTGCCTCGCGCGCGCGCGCGAGCGCAAAACCCATGGAAAAGCAATCATTACCGGGGAGCGGGATTACCCGAAAAGCAAGCGCGGAATCGCGCGGAATCAACGGACCGAGCTCACCGCCGCGGCGGGGGGAAGGTCGGCGGCCGTCTCGCCGGCGGCGGGTGGGGAAGTCGCCTCGACCGGAGCAGTGACGCCTTCCGAGGCGACGCGGGCGCAGTCGGGAGAGGGCGGGCCGCGCGTTCCGCCCATCAATTCGAGAGCACCATCGCGAGAGAGCAGGAGCTTGAGCTTCGATTGAAGACGGGAGAGGTGACAGTGATTTAGGGTTTTTTTTTACCAGCTTCAATTCGGAGCGAAGAAGGGAGGGAGAGGAAAGAGATGAACTTTTTTGCTTTTTTTCCTTCTTTTTTTTTTGGTTGGATTGAGGAGCTGTGAAACGGGTCGGGTTCGGGTCCTGTCGGGTGGTTTCTAAGTTGGGTTGGTCCTGTCTCCTTGCCCCCTTATGATGGGCATTGATGACGTGGCATGTGAATGCCACGTCAGTGCCCCCCGGTCGGTCGCTCGTGACTAGAAAATATCCCGTGCAACAAGTACATGACACGTTCCTCAGGAGCATGGTGTATTATTTGCTATTAAGCACGGAGTCGATCGAATAAGGGGTAAAGATTTATCGAGAAATTGCAACTTGAAATTTTAAATTTGTGCAATCAAGTCTGAAAACGTGTCTAATTAGTATGATCAATGACGTTAGTTAATTTGATCTGATTTGAATAATAGAAAAGGTTGACTTGACATTTTTCTTTAAAGATGCATGGGAGAGATGCCGTATAAAATAATCGATCTTGTAATTTATAATTTTCTTATGGGTTGTTCTTTCTATCACCCATTCCTTCCAATCAATCCTCTGATCATGGATCGCAAATATGATTATCACCCGCGTATAAATTTAATTAAAAACTATATAAATGATATCGAAGTTTGTGACCTATATCGATTAAAAAATTAGGTGCCAAAAGTGATACAATTTGGGTCAACAGAAGATGGAGGAGGAGACTTATAAATTGACAAGGTAGGACAAAAAAAAAAGGAAAATGGAGAAAAAAAGTTAAAGATTGGAAAGTTTTAAAACTTCATTTGTTTATAATAAGAAAATGAACGATTTGTAATATATTTCTCTAAAAAACAATCACTCGTATCGCTCATAAAAATAAATAAATAAATAATATTTTATGTATTCACGAAAATATTTACTGAAAATATTTAGATAAAATTGTTATCTATAAATAAAACATTTTTCAATTTTGACTCATTATTTCAAGTGATATAAGCGATCATTTTTAATAAAATATTTTTCGAATGATTTTATTTTCTGCAAAACAAATAAAGCCTAAAAGGAGGTGCGAAAATCTCGCATTTTTTCCATCGATTTCCATACTCTAATCTACTTATCTCTAAAATCCCTCTTCTAAACTCTTTACTATTCTAAAAGGACCGATAATGTCTCCAAATCTCTCATACAAAATAATTTGCATTGTAGAAGAGAATTCCCACAAAATTAAACAAAAGCACCAACCTTTCACAAATAGTCGAACATTTGAAAGACAAGAAAAATGTTATTTGCATTCACATCCATAAAATCAAGTGAGAATTGAGTTCACAAACCTCTTAGATCTAAAAGATCCCTTGTCCAATCCATGGTGCTCTCTTTTTTCTCAGCAAGGCTTGAGATTTTCTATGTAGACAACTCCTTTTCTCCCTTTCTTGCTAGTGATTGTAAGACACAAAACTCAAATCTTGGAAGAGAAAATTAGGATCTACCTAGAGCAAACGAGAGGATTGAATTGGATTGAATCAGATTGAAAGGAACACAAATTGACACAAAAGTGGCCCTTTATGGCCAAATGACAAGCATGGAGAGGAATGTTCACGATTGACACACGTGGACGGCTCAACGCAACTGAGAATGCAAATGAGGAAAATCGAATCACTTCATCCGTGTATAATATAGGAAGAGATTTATTAGAGAAATGGACTAAATCTTGAACTATACATACTAGAATAACAATAAATGAGGCATATTCCGTTGATTTGCCATTTTCGCTGTTAATTCCGAATTTTCGCCTATATATTTTTAGAATATGTATGTCATTTCATTGCCATTTTCACCTATATATCGTGGATTTAGTGTATGTAGTTGTTTATCCATGTGTGCCAATCTCGAATATTTACTCCATGCACGCCATTTGGCCAGAAAGTGCTGCTTTTATTGCTAATTTTATTGCTCTCATTGCACATGAATTGAAAATTTGGCTATCCAGACCTAAATCCCTAAAAATTTCGCCAATTTTAACTCGAGTCCTTATATTGATGCAAACCTTTCTTTTTTTCTCATAGGGAAGTATCAAATTTCAGCTGTTACACAAATTCGGCCACTGTCGATTTTTGATAGCATAATTAAATATTGAATAATGCATTTGTCTAACAGCTTAACCTTTTAAAACAATTGATAGTAGCCCTAAAAATTCTCACGTGATATCAGAGCTAAGGCACCTAAGTTCGAATATTTATAATTCACAATTACCTCCCCAATTAAATATGTCCACACTTAATACTAAGCAAAAAGACTTAACTAAACGTGAGTAGGAGTGATGGAATAATTAAATATTGGATCACACATTCCTCTAACTGCTTAAGATTTTAGAATAGTTAGCAATAGACTTACGAAATCTCACGTGATATCATAGTAGGAGTTCTTGAATTTAAATTTTTCTAGACCCTAATTAAATATATCCACGGACCAAACTAAGGTGCTTGAAGTGACTTCATTTCTGCCAAAATGCAAACCTCACAATTTTCCATCCAATGATTGCCTTAAAGTTATGACCTGTTATTCCACGGCACATTACTTTTGTGGCTCTTGTTGACATGGAATTAAAGTGCTTGAAGTGACTTCATTTCGACCAAAATGTAAACCTTACAATTTTCCATCTAGTGATGACCTCAAAGTTATGAAGTGTTATTCCACAACATTATTTTCATGGCGCCTCTTGAGATGGAACTAAGGTGCCTGAAGTGACTTCATTTCGACCACACCACAAACCTAGCTCTCACTCAAACAACGTTGCTTGAAAATTAGGGCGAAAAATTAGGATACCCAAGATACATGAGCCCTGAGCTGCAAATTTAGGGTCGATGGAAGGAAAAAAAATTGGTTCAATACGAATGAATCAAGCCTTAAGAAAAATGAGAGATTTTCAAATAAGGACTTGAAATGTAGCCATTTCTAAAAATGGTTCAAAATGATCTTATTTCAAATAAAAATCCAAAATGGTTATTTAAGGTGCGAATGATAATAATTCTACTTCAAAAATTAATTTTTGGGCAAAAATAGATTTTTTTTTCTATTTCCATTCTCCAGATGAGATTTTAAGTAAAAATAAGCCTTTAATAATGATATAAAATTTATGTTCTCAGAATAAAAATTCATTTGATAACGATACAAAATTTTTGTTCTTAAAATAGAAATTTGTTTGATAATGACACAAAAAATTTTCCCTCTCGAGTGGCGGTAGGAAGTGGTTGTTGACTAGAGGCGATCAACGAGTAGACGGCGGTTGTGATAGGTAGGTAGTCGTTAGTACCGAGAGTGAGTAATGAAAATAATTTTTATTTATCACTTTTGTTCTAGAAATAAAAAAGCAAAGGGAGCGCATGTTTTCATTTCATTTCCTTTTCTATTCCGGAACGAGAAATAAAAAAAAAAAAAAGTGTTTGTTCGGAGAACAGTTTTTGAACAAAAGAACGCGTTTGGTAACGTTTGTTCTGGGAATAAAAAATGAATAGAAACACGTTTGGTAAATTTTATTCTTTTTTTGTTTCTTTTAATTTTTAATATTTTTATTTTTATTTTCTTTTTTTTTTTTTTTCGGCCGGCGGCCTCGCCTCGCCTTGGGCCGGCGAGCTCGGGCTCGCCCAAATCCGGCGAGGTCGCCGACCCTTAACGTGTCACCGGCCCTCGACGGCGGTCGTCGCCCATGGCCAAGGCCGGCGACCGGCGAAAGAAAAAAGAAGAAAAAAGAAGAAGAGAAGAAGAAGAGAGAGAGAGAAACATTTCTTCATTTTTGTTTCTGAAACAAGAAGTAAAAATTTTTTGTTTCTTTTTTTGTTCCTATTTTGTTCTAGGAACAAAAAAAAAAAAAAGTGTTCAAGAACAGAAATAAAAACAAAAACATGCAGGCCCAAAATATTTTTACTTATAATTTCTCTTCCAAGTCTATTTCAAGAGTAAAAATTTATTCCAGAAAATAGAAAAATTAAATTGGATTTTTAAATAGAATTATATTCTAAACCTATTTCTGGAGTAAAAAAATTTGTGACTTTTTATTTTATTTTTTTCTTTTCTCTTACTCTTTCTTCTTTGTTCTTTTTGTTTTCTTTATTACACTCTCTCTTGTTTTCACTTCCTTCTACTTCTTCAGGCCTCTCTCCTCATACGAATCAAGGCGGTCGCGAACCAAGGTGCTGGAGTTGATTTTGCCATCAAACGAATAGCGACGCTAATTTAGGCTCCATTTATTTTGTGAAAAATAATTTTTAGGAAAACGTTTTCAGATTTTTCGGCGTTTGTTTCACGGAAAAATGAATTCCTTAGGGAAAATATTTTCCATCAAAGAAAAAAGTTTTCTAAAGTAGGGAAAATGTTTTCCACTTTTGAAAAGTGAAAAGATTTTCCTCACTTGATCTCTCTTATCTCACACCTCTACAAATCTTCACTTCCTCCTCCTCTTTCTTCTTCTTCTTTTCTTTTTTTATTCAAATTATTTTCAAAAATTTATTTTTCGTTTTTTTAATTCGAATTATTTTTAATTTCCTTTTTTTTTTTTTTTTTCTTTTTTCCTTTTTCTTTTCTTTGTTTCTCATCTTCTCCTTTAGTTGTCGAATCAGGTGAACCTTAAGCTTGTCAATCTCAAACTCGCGCACTCATAGATCTAGCGAGCCTTGAGCTTGATGCTCACGCTCGCCAATTTGGAGAGCGGAAAATATTTTCCTTATTGAATATCGGAAAATATTTTTCGAAATTTAGCCAAACACCAGAAATATTGTCATTTTCTTGGAAAATGACTTATGGGAAAATATTTTCCGAAAATGACCTATTTTCTGCAAACGAACGGACCCTTAGTTCATTCTTTTTTTCTTTCCTTTGTTTTTCTTTTCTTTTCCTCTTCTTTGCAAGCCTTCGATTCCTTGGCTTTTCGGATTGGGAACAAAAAGCTTGTAACACCCAACCAACAGGTCAAAATTGCATCCATGTATGGGCAAATCGAGTACATGAAGAACCGCTTTCCCATCTTGTGCTAGTAATTTACGTACGCCCACCCAAATTGATCTGTCAAGTTCACCGTAGGGCTCGGTGTAGCTCGACCTGACCACCTATATCTCCTCCGTCGTCATCGCAAGAAACCACACTAGTAAGCTCCATGGTCCCTTCATCAATATCATTAGGGACTAATGATGAAGTGTTATTCCACAACATTATTTTCATGGCGCCTGTTGACATGGAACTAAGGTGCCTAAAGTGACTTCATTTCGACCATAATGCAAACCTAGCTCTCACTCAAACAACGTTGCTTGAACAATTAGGGCAAAAAATTAGGATACCCAAGATACATAAGCCCTGAGTTGCAAATTTAGGGTCGAGGGAAGGAAGAAAGTTGGTTCAATAAGATCGAATCAAGCTACAGCAAAAGGTCAAAGGGGCCTAGAGCTAATAGGAAAACAAAGCCTTAATAAAAATGAGAGAATGTCAAATAAGGGCTAGAAATGCAGCCATTTTTAAAAATGATTCAAAATGATGTTATTTCAAATAAAGATCCAAAATGGTCATTTAAGGCGCAAATAATAATAATTCTATTTCAAAATTTAATTTTTGCCCAAAAATAGATTTTTTTTTTTTTTTATTTCTATTCTCCATATGAGTTTTTAAGGAAAAAAATGAGTGTTTGATATTGATATAAAATTTCTATTCTCAGAATAAAAATTCATTTGATAATGATACAAAATTTTTGTTCTCAAAATAGAAATTCATTTGATAACGACTCAAAAATTTCTCTCTTCCGAGTGATGGTAGGAAGTGGTTGTCGATTGGTGGCGATCAACGAGTGGATGACGGTTGGTGATAGGTGGGCAATTGGTTAGTACCAAGAGCAAGTAATGAAAATAGTTTTTATTTATCACTTTTGTTCTAGAAATAAAAAAGCAAAATATTTTTACTTATGATTTTTGTTCGAAGTCTATAAAAATTTGTTCTAGGAAATAGAAAAATGAAATTGGATTTCTAAATAGAATTATGTTCTAAATCTATTCTCATGAACAGAAAAATAGAAAATAAATAAATATAATAATTATCATGTACACTTTTAGTCTTAAATAAAATCCCCAACTTGCCAGTAGATCAATTTGAGACGAGTCCGAACTCACTAGTAGACTGAATCGTCACCGATTGGTGATTAAGGCAGGGGTTTACTCTTTCTTCTTTCTTCTTTTTGTTTTCTTTATTACATTCTCTCTTATTTCCCCTCTCTTCTACTTCTTCAGGCCTCTACCTCCTGGGTAGGAGGTTAAACTACCCCGGGATGGGCTCTGTTAAAAAGTCAAGTCTAAAGGGGATCCCTGGTTAACCCCTCGCGACTTTAAAACGGATCCAGGGTATTAGGTTCTACCCACCAAGAAAAATATGAGGTAGACGAAAGATTTTGAAGGCCCTATCCTCTTGGGCATGAGGTTAAACTACCCCAAGATGGGCTCCATTAAAAAATAGCCAAGTCTAAAGGGGGATCTTTGGTTGACCCCTCACGACTTTAAAACGGATCTAGGGTATTGGGTTCTACCCACCAAGAAAAATATGAGGTAGACGAAATGGTGAAAGGCCACGGACCTGAGCAGGTCCTTAAACTGCTCATGGAGGTAAAGGCGGGAGATCCACATTGGGGTGGGAGACCCCGTACTTGCCTCCACGTCGGCAGGAAAACATCGACATGGAATTAGGGGGTGCTTGGGCAGTGAAGGTAAACACTGCATCAAGTAAGCTTGTTTACTTGGCTAATGCATAGGTAGGCTTGGGGTAACTCCTCAAACGAATCAAGGCGGTTGGGAACCAAGGTGTTGGAGTTGATTTTGCCATCAAACGAATAGCGACCCCAATTTTGTTCATTCTTCTTCTTCTCTCTTTTTTTTTTTTTCCTCTTCTTTGCAAGCCTTTGATTCCTTGGCTTTTCGGATAGGGAACAAAAAGCTTGTAACACCCAACCAACCAGTCAAAATTGTACCAACCGGTCAAAATTGCATCCACGTATGGGCAAATCTAGGACACGAGGAACCGCTTTCCCATCTTGTGCTAGTAGTTTGACGTACGCCCACCCAAATGCATCTGTCGAGTTCACTGCCAGGCTCAATGTAGCTCAACATGACCACCTATACTATAGCCCCTCCGTCATCATTGCAAGAAACCACACTAGTAGGCTCCACGGTCCCTTCATCAATATCACTAGGTACTAAGGATGAATGTCAAGAAAATGATGTTAGGGTCCCTTAACTTTTATAGAACACGCGCCTTAAAATCAAAACTTTTCAAGCGATTACTTTAGCGCCACCTTTGTTGAAAAATGATTTTTTAAGTCGATTTTTTTATTTTTCGCTAAAACATTAAGTCAATTTAAGAGGTTAGAAATTTGGTGTATCTTTATTTTAATATTTCTTTATCTGATGTGATATGTCATTAAAGTGAATCAGTTTTTATTGCCTTAAAAGACGTAGTATAGCAGATTTTGCCCCCATATTAAATAGTTGGGAGACAAATTCGCTTCTTCTTCAAAACCTAAGTTGAGAACCAATGTATTTTTAATAAAAATAGTTAGCTCAAACTTGCAATGCAGAGCAGAACATTATTATAGGACATATCACCTGCATCACAATGCTCTTTCTCTCTCTGCAAAGAGAAAAAGAAAAAGAAAGGGGAAGTTGGAGCAAGGGTGGTGGTGGGGATTATCTATAGATAGGGGTCGTTTTGTTATGGGGGCCACTTCATTGTCTGTATTGAACTTTCTTTTTATAATAAAGCCACGTGAAAAATGACATTTCACTAAAAAGGCCTCGTGAAATTATTTGCCGGAATTTGTTGCTCAAGGTGCTTAATTGATCTTTTTTCCTTTAATATAATACTAAAGTGATTCTTTAAAAAGTTTTAGCGCTAAAGTGAGTTCCATACAAAAAATATGGCACTTTTAGTGGCATCCTCTAGTGGATGTTAGCATGCCCTTAGTGATGGCACTCGTGTGGTCCATCTTCTTTGACATTAGTCACGGGATGGCATTTACACCAATCATGCAATCACTGGCCTAAGTAAGGAAGTAGTCAATGTGCTCAATCTATGGCTTGGATCGATCTCCATCTAATAATGAAGGTGGAGTTGCTGTTGAGGGCAATGGTGGATGAGTCTAAGGCGTCAATAGTGAGGTCAGTGGCGAGAGAGAGAGGGGGGGGAAGGGGGGACATTGGAGGAGAAGATATGCAAAAATGGAGGCCTAGAGAAGATAAATAGAGGAAGAAAAGAAACAAAAGGAAATTAGAAAAAAAGAAAATCAAAGAAAAATTGCCATGGATGAAATTGCCCATGGTTTAGTTGCCAATCGATGAGTTCAGACCTTTTTTTTAAATAAAGTGGTCATTACGGACCCTTAATTAAATTAATATCCACTTCAGATCCTTTTTTGAAAATAAATAAGCGCATTACAAGCCATCATTTGAATTTTTTTCCGAAAAATGATGAGTGGGGAATTTTAAGTAATCCATTCCCATCGTATGAATGTCAAGAATATATTGGTTTATTATCTTTTACTTCCTCGATAAAGGATAAATTAGAAAAACATTCTAAAACAGCCAAGCAAAATTAGCTCACAAGCTCAATGGACAGAGTCGAAGTACATATAGAGATTCTAAGGCACGCCCAAAAAAAGAGAGGTCTAGTCGGCCTCGCCTTCCTCGAAACTAGACACGTCGTATCCACCACTTCTTGATTCGAGAATCTTAAAAGTGACAACGAGAGAAATCTGGACCCCTGGAATAAGTGTGAACAATGAATCTTCCCAGGGGGTGGCATCAGACAACTAGACATGGGCTCTGGCCATAGATACTTCCTCGTCAAAATTTGGTAATACTTTTAGCTCTGAAAGCCTTGATTTCCAAAAGGGTACATAAAACCGGTCAAATTGACTGGGAATTGAATGTTGCTCCTCCAATTTTGGTTACCCAGAAAACAGAACTTCGCTTTTAGCATAAGGGGAAGAGAGAAACAAACCATAAATATTTTATTCTAATAGCTATGCATCCGATATACATAAGTTGGATCTTTCTCTTCTCTATCTAAATCGAAATACAAAAAGCAACATTGGGAGTCCCATCCCTGGAAAGTTATTCCTCTTATTTTTTTCTCTTTTGAACCTTTTAAGGATCAGCTAAGGTTCATGTGCAAAAAACCAGTTATCAATGTGAAAAGCTCTAATCTTTCCTTAATCTCTCTAGAAGAAGAAGGAAGGTGTGCTCCATTGATGAAATGAGTAGGGACATTTTCGAGTCACAAAACTTTAAAAATATGGATCCCATAATAATTTATAATTATTAATTATTTAACTTTATGATTCAGAATAAATTATTATCCTAACATTAAATTAAAAACATCATAGAAAATTATTTCGTCCATTGCAACTTCTCTTCTATTTTTTTTCTTCTCTTTACTCTTCCTTCTTTCTTCTTTTTGTTTTCTTTCTTACATTTGTTTCCCTTTCTTCTTCTTGCCTCTCCCCTCAAGTGAATCAAGTGCGGTGGCAAACGAAGGTGTTGGAGTTGATTTTGCCATCAAACGAATAGCAACACCGATTTAGTTCATTCTCTTTTTGGTTCTTTGCAAGCCTTTGTTTTCTTGGCTTTTCGGATTGGGAACTGAAAGCTTGAACGCCCAACCAACCGGTCAAAATTGCACCCGCATATGGGCAAATCTAGTTCACGGAGAACTGCTTACACGGGGTGTGTCGAGTTCACCACCGGGCTCGGTGTCGCCCGACCCGACCACCGACAGCCCCTCCATCACCATCACTAGAAACCACGCCAAGACGCTCCTCAGTCCCTTCATCAATATTATTAGGAACTATCGGTGAATGTTAAGGAGATATTAGGGATCTTACTGCTCACCTTAAAGTCAAAACTTTTTCAAGAATCACTTTCGCATCACTTCATAGAAAAATGATCATTTTAAGTGCTATCATCGATTTAAAATGCCGGAATTTTGATGTCTTTATTTTAGTATTTCTTTGTTTGATGTGACAACTTTAATTGCCTTACACAACATGATATAGTAGACTTTTCCCCAAATTAAATGGTTGGGGGGCAAATTCGCTTCTTCTTCAAAACTTAAATTGAGAACCAATGCTATTTTGCAATAAAATTAGTAGCTCAAACTTGCAATGCAGAGCAGAGCATCATTATAGTACATCTTTACCTGCATCACAATGCAATCTCTCTCTCTCTCTCTCTCTCTCTCTGAAAAGAGAAAAAGAAAGAGGAAACTGGAGCAACGATGGTGGTGACTTGTGAGGGATTATCTATAGAAAGGGCCCAAAGGGCCGTTTTGTCGTGGGGGGCCGCCACATTGAACTTTCTTTTGTTATAATAAAGTCGTGTAAGAATTAACGTTTCATTAAAAAAATCAGGAGTAAAAGTCTTCCTGAGATTTACCGAGAAACCGCAATCTGAAACTTTTGAATTTTGCAATCAGTCTAATCAGTACGATCACTGATGTAAGTTCACTTCATCCAATTTGAATGATAGACAAGGTTGACTTGACTTTTTCTTTGAAGACGCGTGGTGCTATGATGACTTAGAGGCATGGTTGGTGGGGTGCGGTATAAAATAATCCGTCTTATAATTTGTAATTTTCTTTGGGGCTGTTCTTTCTATCATTTATTATGTTCAATCAAACCTCTGATCGGTGGATTGCGAATATGAATATCACCCATGTACAAATTTAATTAAAAACGATATAAATGATATTGGCGTTTGTAACCTATATTGATCATAAAATTAGGTGCAAAAAGCAATACAAATTGGTTCAATGTGTACCAGAGGAGGAGACTTATAAATTGACGAGGAGGAAAAGAAAAAAGGAAAAAAAAAAGTTATAGATCAGAACACTCTAAGGCTCTGTTTGCCTTAGAGAAAATAAACGATTTAGAAAATATTTTCGTAAAAACAATTACTTGTATCGCTTATAAAATAAATGGAAAATTCCAAAAATAGACCCGAAGTGGATTTTGTTTTAAATAAGAACATAAAGTGCAATCACTTTTTCAAATAAGGATCTAAAATAGATATTATTTCAAATAAGGACCTGAAGTGATTATATTTGTTTCAAATAAAGGCATGAAGTGGCTATGTTCGTTTCAAATAAAAACCTGACTTTCTGGCAATCAAGGATATTTTCGTCATTTGTCATTTTTCCCTTTTTTTTCTTCCTTTTTTTTTTTTTTTGTTCTTCTTCTTCCTCTTCGTCGATGGCCAGCCAACCTCGTGGATGGCTCCTGGGCGAGGGTTGCCATGCCCAAGCGAGGTTGTCCCTCGCCTGTGGCCGGCGTGGGTGGCCCTTGCTAGCGAGGGCGACCCTCATCCAACCCTCTATGGGCATTGCTAGTGGCTGGAGGAAGAAGAAGAACTAGGAAAAAAAAAAGGAGAAAAAAAAAAGAAAAATGGGAAATTGCCAAACGAAGAAAATACCCTTAATCGGTCGAAAAATGTAGTCAGCTGGCGACCGACGAGGTCGGGTCCTTATTTGAAACAACCAAAGCCATTTCAGGCCCTTATTTGAAACAACCAAAATCACTTCAGATCTTTATTTGAAACAAAATCCATTCCGGGTCCTTATTTGAGAAAAAAATGATACTTCGGGCTCTTTTTTGAAATTTTCCCTAAAATGAATAAATAAATAAAATATCTTCATCATTCAAACAAATGTTTTGATATAAATTATTGGCTATAAATAAAATAATTTTCAAGCGATGTGAGCGATTATTTTTAAGAAAATATTTTTCAAATCTTTTTATTTTTCGCAAAACAAACAGAGTCTAAAGAAGGCGAGGAAATCACGCATCTTTTTCCATCGATTTCCATACTTCTAATCCATTTATCTCCGAAATCCCTCTTTTAAACTATTTGTTATTCTAAAGGACATATCATGTCTCGAGATATGCCATATAAAAACAATTTGCACCATGGAAGAGAATTCCTACAAAATTACACAAAAGCTCCAACCTTTTACAAATATTCAAACATTAGAATGACAAGAAAAATGTTATTTGCATTCACATTCATATAATCAAAGTGAGAATTGAGTTCACAAACCTCTTAGATCTGGAAGATCCCTTGTCCCATCCATGGTGCCCTCTTTTTCTCCAAGGTGCTTTGAGATTTTCTATGTAGACAACTCCTTCTCTCCCTCTCTTGCTATTGATTGCAAGGCACAAACTCAAATCTTGAAGAGAAAAGTAGGATTCGCCTAGAGCAAAATGAGAGGATTGGATTGAATCAGATCGAAAGAGGCACAGATATATTATCCAAATTTCGGTGCCATATTCGGTGAGAGTGACGAATTGGGTAATAAAGCTGTCCTTTATGACCAGATGGTAAGCATGAAGTGGAATGTTCACGATTGACACTCGTGGACAGCTCAACGCAGCTGAGAGTGCACAAAAGGAAAATTAAATCCCTTTGTCCTTGTATAATATAGGAAGAGATTTATTAGAGAGGCAGAGTAAAGCTTGAACTTTATATACTGGATTAGCAATAAATGAGGCACGTTCCGTTCATTGCCATTTTTGCTGTTAATTTCGAATTTTCGCTTATATATTTGTAAAATATATATATCATTTCATTGTAATTTTTGCCGAGGTGCAGACATTTGAAGTGCCAAAACTTAGCACGGGAGAGTACTTTAGTGCTAAAAATTTCGAAATGTACTCTGAAGTGCCAAAATTAAAGTAAAATTGAACAATTAAGTGTCAACGGTGAAAAATTCTAGCCAAATTGTTGACATGGCATTTTTTTTTGTGAGACAAGTACAAAGCATTGTCATTTTTTGTGCTAAGGTGGTTAGATAGGTGCAAAACGACATTGTTTTGGCATTAATGTGGCCCGAAAATTGAATTTTAATAGAACTATTAATTAAAATACATTTAAAAAAAAAAAAAAAAAAAGGGGAACAGATTTGGCGAGGGCTGTGGAAGCCCTCATCGAAGCTTGCTGTAGATCTCTATCTTTTCTTTAATTTAATTTTTTAATTAGTATTTATATCAAAATTCAATTTTAAGCAAAACAACGCCGTTTTGTCATATTATTGTTGAGTTGGCTTCCAATGAGCCATGTAAACCACATATATTGTTAAAAAATGTCACATCGGATTTTCAACTATTGTCACTAGTTAAGTAGTACTAACACGCGATACACGATACGATACGACGTGATACAATACGTTGACACGTCATTTCTCGAAAAAGAGAATTCCGACACGTTGTTTATTAAATGATTTTTTTTGTATATACATGATAAATTATTATATTTAAATTAATTTATTCAAATTCATAAATAAATAAATAATAAAAAGAGCCTATAATAAATCTATACTAATAACATTAATAAATTTATTCATAAAAATTTGGAAAGACATTTTTTTACTTTAACAAAAGTTATCGATGAAATAAATAACTAACGAGAGATTAGAGTCAAAATAAATTTATATTTTTCTACAGTGATCAAAATTTATCATTTTTTCGCATTTAGTGTTTTTATTTTTCGAAATAATTTTTTAACCATCTATTTATTTATTTTTTAGCATTACCATTTATTAATAAAGTTATTTAATATTCAATTTTTTGGGGGCCCACCCATTTATTTCACCCTCTGCTTTCTTCCCCCACTCCACCCACCGCCTACTCCTGTCACTTCTCAAAATTGAAGTCACGCTACACGAGGCTTTCGTTTCTTCCCCAGAAGCGATCGTCTCCTCTCCTGGCTCTTCTTCCTAAAACTAAAAAAGCAACCTCAGTAAAGTAACAGCCAAAAACCCTAGCAATCGCCTTATCCTCTCCCGTGCTCGGTCTCTACCTCGTGATCTTTGCTCTCTTTCGAGCGCCTTATCATAATCGCTCGCAGTGTCGCCTCGGCTCCCTCACCCTTGCCTGCACCCTCCATCACTTTTTTTCCCTTCGCACCTGCAGACCCACCCACAAACCTCCGAATACACACATCGGAATGTGTCGAAAAGAGTTGACCACGTGTCGGAAACTCTGACATGTGTTGACCGTGTGTCCGAGTGTATTCGACACGTGTCGGGGTGTCTGACACGACACGGAGGCCCTCTAAACTTGTCCGTGCTTCATAGGTCACCAGACTTAGTACTACAGTGTCGTACTTAAAAAAAAAAAGAAGTGGCACTTTAAATGTACATTTTGGAACTTTTGATATTGAAGTATCCACCCGTGTCAAGTTTTGGCACTCCTTGTATTATTTATTCCATTTTCAACTATATATTGTGGATTTAGTGTATTTAGTTGTTTATCCATGTCTGCCAATCTTGAATATTTTACTCCATGCACACCATTTGTCCATGAAGTGCTGCTTTTATTGGTAAGTTTGTGGCTCTCATTGCATATGAATTGAAATTATGGCGAACCAAACCATAATCCCTAAAAAAATTTGCCAATTTTAACTTGGGTCCTAATATTGATCCAATTTTTTTTTTTTTTTTGGTCTCATAGGAAAGTATTAATTTTCAGTTGGTACCAATAACCACTGTCAATTTTTTATAAAATAATTAAATATTGAACTACGCTTTCATCTAATAATTTAAGATTTTAGAATAGTTAATACTGACTTTACAAATTCTCACATGGTATCATTGCTAGAGAATCTGAATGTAAATCTTTCTAAACTCTATTTGTCTCCCTAATTAAATATGTTCGCACTTAATACTAGGCAAAAATACCAAACTAAGCTGGAGGAAGAGTGATCGAATAATTAAATATTGAACCATAACTTTATCTAACAGTTTAAAATTTTAAAACATTTAGTAGTGGACTCACGAAATCTCATATAGTATCAAAATAGGAGGTCCTGAGTTTAAATCTTTCTAGGCCCTAATTAAATATGTCCACAAACCAAACTAAACGTGAAGGTGTTACAATATTTAAATAATAAACTGCACATTCTTCTAGTAGCATAAGTTTTTTGAACAATTAACAGTAATCTAACAAAATCACATAATTTTCCATTCAATGATGACCTTAAAGTTATGACGTGTTATTCTATGTCACATTACTTTCATGGCGCTTGTTGACATGTAACTAAGGTGCCTAAAGTGACTTCATTTCGGCCAAAATGCAAACCTCAAAATTTTCCATCCAATGATGACTTCAAAGTTATGATATGTTATTCCACGGCACATTACCTTTATGGCACCCTTTGATATGGGACTAAGGGACCCAAAGTGACTTCATTTTGACCAAAACACAAACCTAGCTTCACTTGGCTTGAAATTAGGGCAAAAAATTAGGACACCCAAGATACATTAGCCTTGAATTGCAATTTTAGGGCTGAGGGGAGGAAGAAAATCGGTTCAATAAGAAGGAATCAAGGCAAAATGTTTTTTTGGAGGAAGTTACAGCAAAAGGTCAAAGGGGCCTAGAACAAATAGGAACAAAAAGCCTTGAGAAAAAAAAAAAAAGAGAAAAAATTTCAAATAGCGTTAAGAAAAAAAAGAAGAAGAGAAAATTGCAAATAAGGACTTCAAATGCAACCATTCCAAAAAAGGGCTTAGAATGAATCTTATTTCATATACGGATCCGAAATGGTTATTTAGGGTGCATATGAAAACGTTTTTGCTTCGAAAACAATTTCTAAGTATTTTAAAGCGTTTGATAACTGCACAAAATTTCTATTCCTAGAACAGAAATGCATTTGGTACGACCCCAAATATTTTTGTGACTTAATTTTTAATTTATTAATAATTTTATTATCTTTTTCTTTGTTCTTTTCTTCTTCTTTTTTTCTCCTTTCTCTAGTCAGTTGCCAACCTTGGTGACTGGCCAAATGAGGGCCAACGAGGTCCCCTCGAGCCTCACCTAGATCTAGTGAGGTTGAGCCTCGCTCAACCAGCGTGAGGTCAAGCCTCATGGGCTTGGCTAAGCTTGACCTCGCTTGACCACCGTGAGGTCGATGTCGCCTGGGTGGGCGAGGGTGACCGTGTGGTGGCCAAGTGAGGCTCAAGGGGGCTCGCCCAGCCATGTTCAGGCTCTAGTGAGGTTATCGAGCCTCGTCTGGCCGGTCATCAATCGTCGCCAAGGCCGGCAACCGGTTAAGGGGAAGAAAAGAAGAAGAGAAAAAGAACACAAGAAAAGGAAAAAGAAAAGAAAAGAGAAAAAGGCTTGTTTCTTGAGTTGTTCCGAGAACAAGAAAACAAATTTTATTTATTTATTTATTGTTTCTATTCCAAATCTACTATTGGGAACAAAAAAAATTATCAAACACGTTTCTCTTCTAACTTAAGAAACAAAAAAAACTGAAACACGTGTTCCTAGGAATATTACCAAATGCACACCTATATTTTTATTCTAAAATCTGAAGAAAAATGAGTGAGGATTTGGAATTTTTATTCTAAAATTTGAAATGGCCTAGAACAAAAAGGAAAACAAAGCCTTAAGAAAAATGAGAAAAAATTTCAAATAAAGACTTGAAATGCAACCATTTTAGAAAAGGGTTCACAACGGATCTTATTTTAAATAAAGATTTGAAATAATTACTTAGACGCAAATGATAATCATTCTATTCCAAAATCAATTTCTATTCTAAAAAAAGATTTTTCTATTTCTATTATGCAAATGAGTTTTTGAGCAAAAATATGTGTTTAATAACGACATAAATTTCTATTATTGGAATAGAAATGACCTAAATTTTTTTGCTCTTGGGTAGTGGTGAGGAACGAGGGATCAGTGGACAACAACCAGTAGATGAGCAACTGGCAAACGGCCATCGGTTGTGGCGAATGGTGACTAGTGGTGGCAAAAGGCGGTGGGCAACTGGCTAGTAGCGAGGATGCGCGATGAGAAAATTTTTTATTTCTTATTTATATTCAAGAGATAGAAAAGTAGAAAATGTTTACTTCTCAATTGTGTTCCAAATATATTTATGGACTAAAATTTGTTCCAGAAATAGAAAAATAAAATTACATTACCAAATGAAATTATGTTCCAAATTTGTTCCTAGAAATAGAATATTAGTTTTAGCCAAAAATAGAATGGTTATCATGCATGCTCCTAATCTCAAATAAAAATCCAAACTTACTGGTAGACCAATTTGAGTCTCAAATATGAGCCCAAACTCACTAGTAGGCCAAATCGTTGCTGGTTGGTGATTTAAGCAGGGGCCATTTCGTCCATTGGAACTTTTCTTTTATTTTTTATTTTTCCTTCCTCCTTCTTCTTCAGGCCTCTCTTCCCAAACGAATCAAGGGCGGTGGCGAACGAAGGTGCTGGAATTGACTTTGCCATCAAATGAATAGCGACACCAATTTACTTCTTCTTTGTTTCCCTATGTTTTTTTTTTTCTTTTTTGGGTTCTTTGCAAGCCTTTGTTTCCTAGGCTTCTCGGATTGGGGACAGAAAGCTTGAACACCCAACCGGTCAAAATTGCACCCACATATGAGCAAATCTAGTGCACAAAGAGCTGCACTAGTAGTCCGCGTACGCCCATCCGAATGCATTTGTCGAGTTCCCCACGAGGCTTGGTGTAGCCCGCCCCAACCACTAATAGCCCCTCCGTTGCCATCGCTGGAAACCACGCTAGTAAGCTTCTTGGTCCCTTCATCAGTATTATTAGGAGCTCATGGTGAATGTTAGGAAAAGGATCCTAGGGGTCCCACAACTTTCATAAGACGTTCACCTTAAAGTCAAGACTTTTCGAGCAATCACTTTAGCGTTACCTTATAAAAAAGTGATTACTTAAGTGTAATTACCAATTTAAGATGTTGGAAATCCGATATGTCTTTATTTTAGTATTTCTTTATTTGACTTGGTTTGCAAGCCAAGTAAATAAGTTTTTATTGCCTTAAACGACGTAGTATAGCAGACTTTGCTCCAAATCAAATATTTGGGGAACAAATTCGCTTCTTATTCAAAATCTAGATTGAGAACTAATGTAGTTTGGAATATAATGAGTAAGCTCAAACTTGCAATGCAGAGTAGAACATCATCATAGGACATCTCACCTGCATCACAATGCAATCTCTCTCTGCCTCTTTCTCTGTCTCTCTCTGTGCAAAGAGAAAAAAGAAGGGGGAAATTGGAGCAACGGCGGTGGTGGGGGATTATCTACAGAAAGGGGTCGTTTCGTCATGGGGCCACCTCGTTGTCCACGTTGAACTTTCTTTTTTATAATAATGCTGCGTAAGAATTGACATTTCACTAAAAAAGCCAAGCCAAATTTTTTTTGTCGGAATTTGTCGTTGGAAGTATTTAAGTGATTCGTTTTTTCCTCTAATGTAACATTATGATCTCTTAAAAAGTTTTAGCACTAAAGTAAGTTCCGTATGAAAATTATAGCATTTCTAGTATCAGTTTCCTGTGAATGTTAGCATGTACTCGACGTTAGAGCCCGTGTGCTCCACCTTCTTCAACATCAATCGCAGTATGGCATTTGCATCGGTCATGCCGCCGACGGCCCAGACTAGGAAGCAAGGCTCGATTGACCTCCATCTGATGATGAAGGTGTTGGAGTTGCTGTCGAGGCCGGCAGCGGATGAGTCGAAGGTGTTAATGGCGAGATCGATGGTGAGAGAGAGAGAGAGAGGGAGGGGGGACAACGGAGGAGGAGATATGCAGAAGGCAGAGGCATGGAGAAGATGAAGAAAGTAAGAAAAGAAACAGAAGGATATTAGAAAAATAAGTATAAGAAAAATAAGAATAGCCAAAGAAAAGTTGCAATGGATGAAATTGCCCATGGTCTAGTTGTCGGTAGACAAATTGAATCTTTATCTGAGATTAAATGATTACTTCGGATCATTATTTGAAATGATATCCACTTTAGACCTTTTATTGAAAAATAAGTGCACTTCAAGCCATATTTAATTTTTTTCTGAAAAATGATGAGTGGGGAGTTTTAAGTACTCCATTCCCACAAAATCTCGCAAATTTTCATCCAATGATGACCTTAAAGTTATTCCGTGTTATTCTACGACCCATTACCTTCATGACACATGCTGACATGGAACTAAGGTGCCTGCAATGACTTCATTTCGACCGAAACACAGACCTAGCTCTCCCTCAAACAACGTTGCTTGAAATTTGGGCGAAAAATTAGGACACCCAAGATACATGAGCCTTGAGCTGCAAATTTTGGGGTTAGGGGAGGAAGAAAATTGGTTCAATAAGAACGAATCAACGCAAAATATCTATTGGAGGAAGTTACAGCAAAAGGTCCAAGGGGCCTAGAACAAACAGAAAAACAAAGCCTTAAGAAAAATTAAAGAAATTTACAAATAAGAGCTAGAAATACGATCACTTCAACAAAGGGCTCAAAATGAATCTTATTTCAAAGAGGATTCGAAATGGCTACTTCAGTGCGAATGATAATCAATTTATGGCCAGAACGAGATTTTCCCAAATGATTTTTTGAGTAAAAATATGCATTTGATAATGATACAAAATTTATATTCACAAAATAAAAATTCATTTGATAATAATACAAATTTCTCCCTTTCGAGTAGTGGTTGGCAGCCGGCGACTGGTGAGCCATCAGTGGCGGACTATCAGTAGGCTACAAGTGGTAGCTAGCAAGCAATGATGGATAGGTAGCTGACTAGTAGCGATAACGAGTGGTAAAAAATGGTTTTTATTTTTCACTTTTGTTCCAAAAATAAAAAGGTAAAAAAAATTATATTTCTGAATTTTGTTCCAAATCTATTTTTGAAGTAAAAATTTGTTCCATAAATAGAAAATTGAAAATGCACTTCAAACATGTTCTTGCAAAAAAAAAAAATATATATATATATATATATATATTATTATGGGAGCCCGTATTCTCAAAACCAATCTCAATCTAAGTCTCAAATATTAGCCAGAGCTCATAAGTTAGCCGAATTGTCACCGGCTGGTGATTAAAGCAAGGGCAATATCGTCCATTGAAACTTTTCATTTTCTATTTTTTTCCTCTTTACTCTTTCTTCTTTCTTCTTTTTGTTTTATTTATTATATTCTCTCTCTTTTTCCCTTTCTTGTACTTCTTCAGGCCTCTCTCCCCAAAACGAATCAAGGGTGGCGGCGAACCAAAGTGCTGCAGTCGATTTTGCCATCAAACGAATAGCGACACCAATTTAGTTCATTCTCCTTTTATTTCCTTTATTTTTTTTCCTTCTTCTTCTTTGTAAGCCTTTGATCAGGATTTTAATGCATATAGATACAAATGGTTCAATGGGAGCAAGAATTTCCAAGAACATTTCTTGGCTTTTCGGATTGGGAACAAACAGCTTGAACACCAAACCAACCGGTCAAAATTGCACCCACGTGTGGGCAAATCTAGTACACAAAGAACCGCTTTCCCGTGTTGTGCCAGTAGGTTATGTACGCCCACCCAAATGCATTTGTTGAGTTCACCACCGAGCTCAGCGTAGCTATAATCACTTTGTTTTCATTGCAAGAAACCACACCAGTAAACTCATCGGTCCCCTAAATCATTGGGATTCGCTCCAGTGGCCACTCTTCCAACATAAAAATGGGAGGTGAGGAGTTCAAATCCCTACATTCTCATGAGGGATGTGATTTGGACGCGTAAGTTTCAGGAGTGGGTTTTGACTCCCACGCTCTGCAAGAAGCATGACAAAAGTCTAAAAGTGAGTGTAGTGTAGGAATATAATAGGACTGACAAAAAAAAAAAACGAAAAACTCCTCGGTCCCTTCATCAATATCGTTAGGGACTAATGGTGAATGTTGGGAAAAGGATACTAGGGGTCTCATAAATTTTATAGAACGCTCGCCTTAAAAGTCAAAACTTTTTTAGCAATCATTTTAGCGTCATCTTTGTAGAAAAATGATTACTTAAGTGCTAACGTTGATTTGAGATGCAGAAAATCTGGTGTCTTTATTTTACTATTTCTTTGTCTGATGTGGTATGCCAGTAAAGTGAGTCAGCTTTTATTGCCTTACAAGACATAGTATAGCAGACTTTGCCCCCAAATTAAATAGTTGGGGGATAAATTCACTTCTTCAAAATCTAAATTGAGAACCAATGTATTTTGTAATAAAATTATGTTGACACCTAAATTTTTGGGGTTAATTTTTGCTAAATAATATATATAAAAAAAAAAATCAAATCACATGGCATATAGTTTAGGCAAGTTTTATATTCCGTTAAGATTTTAGGTAATATACACTCAGATGTGTTTTTGCGCAAAAAGGGGAATTTTTTGATCGAATATGCAAAAAATATTGCATGGGGTGAAATAATATATTCGATCAAATTTTACGCGAGCAAAATTGGCAGTAAAATATACCACGAGTATACAATTTTTGGGGTATAAAAGGAGTTGCGTACGGTCGAAAAGGGGGTCCTTTCCGTTGGTAAAAAAAAAGAGAAAAAGGTAAAAAGTGAGTGGAGAGAGGAAAAAGTAAAAAAAAGAAAAGAAAAAGTAGCCGAAACCCTAATCGGCTACTGTTCATCTTCCCCGAAGAGCAGCCGGCGCCGCTGCTGCTCACCGCCGCCGGCCTCCGTCCGCGAGTGCCTGCGCCAGTCCGCCCGAAGCCGCGACGCCGCCCCTCGCCTGAACCGCCCCCCGACGTTCCGCCGCCGCATCTTCATCCGCGAGCCCCGGCGCCCGGAGACCCAGCAGATCGGTCCCATCGCCTGCAACTCCCAGATCCGGCGACGATCTGACGTTTCTGCTGCCCCGCCGTCGCTGATTTGCCGCATCAACCTCGATCCGCCGCACCGGAGTTGCTCCCTGACGTCGTTGCTCCAGATCGGCCCGGATCCGACGTTGCCTCGCCGGAACGCGTCGAAGCCCCTGCTCCGCTCGCGACGCCGCCCCCGACGCAGCCCCGACGCCGCTTTTGCCTCTGCCCGCGTTCGAGGTCTCCCTGCCCGTTCTCGCCGTGCCGCCCGCGACGCTCCCTGCTGCCTCGCCGCCCCGACGCCGTGCTTCAGCCCGCGCTCGGAGTCCCTCGCCCTCGACACCCGCACCCAGACCCGCGAGTCCCCCACGCCGGTCTCCGCCGTTCCTCTTGTTGCCGGAGCTCTTCCGCCACCGGTTTGCCCTCGCCAGAACCCTAGCCGACGAGCTCTCCCTCGCCGGAACCCTTCGCCGGAGTCCCTAACCGGTGGTCAAGATTTTCTTTTATTAAAAAGAAAAAAATCAAATTAGGTAGATTTGCTTTATTTTATTAGGCTGGTTTATTTTATCTTATTTTATTTTTATATCTTGGTTTCTTTGTTTATTTCTCTATGCATAATTGAAAATCTCAATGTATCACCCGATTCGCAACCGCGCTGTGGGTTTTTTATTTCATCTATAAGGCTTTAGATGAAATAATTAATTAAGCGGGAATAAAATTGATGTTTTGATCTTTAAGCGCTTAAGATCAAAGTATCGATTTTACTAAATAAATATTATCCTCGATCCGAGCGATATGTGATGTCCCTTTTGGGGTAATTTTGAATGGATTTGATCGTTTTATTTATCTTGAGATATGTTTGAGATAGAATATCACATGTTTTAGGGTTATTTGCATATTTAGGCAAAGCATTCTACTTATCATGAATTTTCGAAATAAAAAATTGAGTTAGATTAGATGCATGTTAGGATATTACTTGTTTTAGGGTTTACATGTTTAGAATAGGAATTTAGGTTGCTAGATTTTAATTTAGATTGCATGTTTAATTATTTGGCAATTATTAATTTCGAAAATTAATAAAAACAACAAAAAATCATCATGCATATGTAATGTAGTGTTAAAGCATATTTTGCATGTCATTGCATATTAGGATTAAATTGCACTTAGTTTAATTTAGATTTTTTTAATTTGTTATAAGTTTAAGCATTTTTAGATATATTGCATTTTAGGACTATTTAGGTTAAGATAATATTTTAGTTTAAATTAGGATATGGATCAACCTAATTCCTAATATAAATTAAATAAGATCTTAATCTAATTAGGTAATTTTTACATTTCACCAAATTTCGAATTTCATGAAAAATACAAAAAAATGTCATAGGTTAAATTAGTTTTATTATTTAGGATAAAATGCATTCTTTTAGTAAAAAGAAAAATGTCATATGCACATTTAGGATTAGATTCATTAAAATGCATGTCATGTGGTAGTTGTTGCTAGGCTCATTCAACTAGGAGTTACATGTCATTAGAGTTAGGTCATTTAGTTAATATTGCATTGCATATTGCGGATGTGGATTAGAAATTGCGTGTTAATTAGAAACCATATCCAGGGGTTGTTGATGTGGATTTTAAATTAACATCGCAGATGCTTTCGTTCTTCTGAGTAAGTCCCGCATTTTTCTATTTGCTTTCTTGGGTGTTAAATTGATGGATTGCATACCGCATGACCACCTCACATGTTAGGAAAATAGATTTAAAATCAATCCAAACTGCTTACCAAACATTTTTCAAAATAAAAAGAAAGGTACCGAAAGGGCGTTAGAGAAATTTAGCGTAACCAAGTCCCCGTACCCAAATCTCTTCGTAGGAGTAAGGTGAAACTCCCATTACTTTACTTGGGTTTCTAATCGACCCACCAAAAATAGATTAGTGGTGACTCGATTAAAAAATCAATTGCATGCTAAAAACATGAACCTAAGTCGCGACCCAGGTATGGGCTTGGGAGGCCCGAGTTAAGTTTAAGCTAACAATCTATTACCAAACCCTGCAGGTGGTTCACACCTCGAAAAATTGGTCGCGACAAATTAGTAGCTCAAACTTGCAATGTAGGGCAGAACATCATTATAGGACATCACCTGCATCACAATGCGATCTCTCTCTCTCTCTCTCTCTCTCTACGCAAAGAGAAAAAGAAAAAGAAATGCGAAGTTGGAGCAAGGGTGGTGGTGGGGTATTATCTATAGAAAGGGGTCGTTTTGTTATGGGGCAACTTCATTGTCCATATTGAACTTTATTTTTTATAATAAAGCTGTGCAAGAATTAGCATTTCACTAAAAAGGCCATGTGAAATTATTTGCCGGAATTTGTCGCTCGAGGTGTTTAATTGATCTTTTTTCCTCTAATGTCATACTGAAATGATTCCTTAAAAAGTTTTAGTACTAAAGTGAGTTCCATACAAAAATTATGGCACTTTTAATGTCATTTTCTAATGAATGTTAGCATGCCCTTAGAGACAGCGCCGGTGTACTTCACCTCCTTCAACATCAGTCGCGGGATGGCATTTGCACCAATCGTGTCGTCATCGGCCTAGGCAGGGAAGTAGTCAATGTGCTCTATCTAAGGCTCGGGTCGACCTCCATTTGACGATGAAAGTGTTGGAGTTGCTGTCGAGGGCAGCAGCGGATGAATCAAAGGCGTCAATGGTGAGGGGAGATATGCAATAGATGGAGGCCTGAAGAAGATGAAGAAAGGAAGAAATTAAAAAATATATATAAGAAAAAAAACAAAAGATTGGACCTTTATTTAATACTAAGCGGTCCCTTCGAATTCTTATTTGAAATGATATTTGTTTTGGATCTTTTCTTTGAAAAAAAAAAGAAGGCATACTTTACGCCCTAATTTGATTTTTCCCCCCCAAAAATGATGATTTTTTCTTCCTCAATAAATGATAAACTATAAAAACATTCTAAGGCTATGTTTGGAAAAGGTTTTGAGAAGGGACTTTTGGTGTCCGAAGTTCTTTGGGCCAAGTATTGGGTGGTTGGTAAAAAATTTTAAACTCACATTGAGGAAAACTTTGCCTTTGAAAGGTTGAAAGCTCAAGGTAGGTTATAGGCTACCTTGAGTTTTTAGCTTTCTCGGCATGCAAGAAGGTAGAGGGAAGTAAAAAAATTTCTTCTCAAACTATTCTCACTAACTTTTTGGTTTTTTGATTTTGCCTTTTTTTGTGACTGTTCATTTTCTTCTTCGTTGGGGTTGACTTGCGTGAATTTTGTGGCTGTGAGGGGCTGGCAATGGGCTAAAGAGAGGTTGGTGTACTCACAGTGACCCGGGCAATTGTTGCCAGCGACCTAAGTGATCGTCATCAGGGGATCACACGACCTAAGCGAATGCTATTTGGGTCACGCAACCCTCATAGGGCTAACTAAGATAGCTTGATCCAAACAACAAGTGGCCCTCAACGGTCGTGCAACCTCCACAAGGGGTTATCTGGCATCACGCGACCCAATTGGCCCTTGTCAGGGTTGAGTGACCTCTACATGGGTCGCACCAACGAGGATCAAGCAACCCAATTGGCCCTTGCCAAGGTCGAGCGACCTCCACAAGGGTCACATCGACCGATGAGGGGTGCCTGGGTTTACGCAGCCCAACTAGTCATCACAAAGGTCACTTGACCCCAGGCGGTCTTCACAAGTGGACTTTAGGATAGACGACAGCCTCCAGACATAAATTTGGATTGTCGATGGCCACCTGCCCTTGGTCGGTTAGGACAAACTATTTTTTATTTTAATAACTGAAGTGTTTTATAAATATAATTTTTCCAAATACTATTTTACTTAAAAGTATTTCACAACGAACTTTAAATTACAATTTAATAAACACAGTTTATATTTTGAAAAAAAATAATTTAAAATTGTTTATATTTTTTCAAAGATTTTTCTCAAAAGTCCAATTCACACGCTCGAGTGACAGAGTCGAAGTACAAAAAAAATTCTGAGGCACGCCAGAGAAAGAGAGGTCTAGACGGCCTCCCCTTCCTCAAAACTAGACATAATATCTCCCGCATTTATTGATTAGAGATTCTTATACACGACAACGGGAGAGAACCGGACAACTGGGAAAGGGTAATAACAAAGAATTTTCCCATGGCGTGGCGGCAGACAGTTAAACATGGGCTCTGGCTATCCTTACTTCCTCATCAAAATTTGGTAATTTTTTCAGTTTTGAAATCCTTGTTTTCCAAAAGGGCACATCAAACCGGTCAAACTGACCGGGAAATGAATGTTGCTCCTCCAATTCTGGTTACCAGAGGCTAGAACTTTGATTTCAGCATAAGGGGAAGAGAGAGAAAGAAACCATAATTATTTATTCTCATAGCTAAGTTAGATATGCTCCCATTATAGCTAAGTTAGATCTTTCTCTTCCCTATTCAGATGGACAGAAAGCGACACTGTGGAGTCCAATCCCTCAGGAGTTATTTCTCCTATTTTTTTTTTCTGCTTTAAGCCTGATAAGGATCAGTCCGGATTCATATGCAAAAACGGGTTATCGATGTGAAAAGCTCTAAATCTTTCCTTAATCTCTCTAGAAGGAGGAGGACGGTGCGGCCCATTGATGAAATCGGCAGAGGCGTTCTGCCCACCTCAGCCAACCATCATCATCCTTGCATAAGCTCTGTGCCAATAATAATAAAACAACTAATGCGGGCCCTTTGGAAAATTACAGGCGGACCCTTGCGATGAATTGTTGACTTTTCTCCGGTCCTAAATGTAATGCTCTCTCTCTCTCTCTTTCTCTTTCTATCTCTCTCTCTCTTCTCTCTCTCCTCCTCTGCTCTGCACTTAGCTTTTGAAGCATCCATTTTGACCGCTGCCCACCAAATCTCGGCCTCTTCATCTTTCCCTTCCTTTTTCCTTCCTCCTCCCCCATCGAGACCGACCCGACATAGCCTCGATCATGGAGCCTTCCTATCCCTCCGGCGGAGGAAGGCAGCCGCCCCTGCCGTCGCCGCCTAAGAAGGAGCTCCCCCTCCAGGGCCCCCGCCCCGCCCCGCTCCGGGTCTCCAAGCAGTCCCACGCCGTCCAGAAGCCGCCCCGCCCTCACCAGCTGCCCCACCAGGCGGTCTCCTCCTCGTGGGCCCCTCGCCCGACCCACCTGCCGGCGGTGGCGCCGGCGGTGGCGGGGGCGGACCGGCAGAAGCCCACGATCATCTTCGACATCTCGCCGAAGGTCATCCACGTCGAGGAGCGGAACTTCATGTCCATCGTCCAGCAGCTCACTGGGTCCTCCTCCACCTCCTCCTCCGGGGACGTGTCCCCGGCGGCCAGAGTGGCGGCGATAGAGCGGACCAGCCCGACGGGCAGGGAAAAGGGCTTCGCCGCCGCCGCCGCCGCGGCGGAGATGGGCGGGCCGTCGGCAGTGGCCGGCGACGACGAGGAGCTGATGTGTATGTTGGGAGACGTCCAGTTGGCCCAGAGTCAGGGAATACTGACCCCGGCGGCCCCGCCGGCGATATCCGCGGGTTTCTTCTCGCCAGCGACGGAGCCCCACATGTTGCAAGACCTGAGCCCGTTCTGGCCCGCGAACTACAGCTACAACAGCCCGTCGGCGTCGACCTGGTTCACGGCCTTCTCTCCCTCGCCGACCGCATCCGTCGATCTCTTCAACTTGTTCTCTGACTAGTGAGTGCGTGAAGAAAGGGGAAGACTCCATCTCGGGAAACCAAGAAACCCTCCGACGGGTTAGGCTTGATTTGACTTTGACTGACTCCCCAAAGCCGGAACCATTTTCTAGAGAGAGAAAGAGAGCAAGAGGAGGCAGCACCAAGAAGCTGCCTTTGAAGACAGAGAGAGAGACTGAGACTAGGTAAGATTCTTGCAGTGGACATTATTCCTTTGTTAATAATTTTTTCTTTTTTCACTCAGTATGGCCATTTGGGTTGGATTGTAGTGCAGATATTTTTGACTTTATACTAGGGGAAGAAATTGGTAACTTTAGTCCATTCGAATGATAGAAAGATGGGGTGATCGATTTAGCAGGTTCTTCTAGGTGTTACCATAAGAGTTCTGTATTCGTCGCGAAATTTTAGATTTTGTACTATATTTATTCTGTATCATTGGCAGACCGAAAAGTTTGATTTTGGCGAGCCCTACAGCTTAGCTGGAGGATAACGTTTGGGGGGTTTTTCTGATCCATACTTAGTGTGGAAAAAGAGAAAGGATGTAGCAGCATTATTGCATCCAGTGGCCGTCATAGCTTTGGTTGGCCTTTGGTTGGCTTGCTGAGCGAGGAGGGCTTGGCTCAGGCCGCTTTTGTCCCTTTCTGCGAGCAACTTGTCGGCCAATTCTTTGAAGTGTAAATGCGGAATCTAGGAAAGTTTGTGGAATTACTTGGCAATTTGATGACGTGCTGAACGATGATTCCTGGTTTCATACATGCCACTGCTCGATCATTGTTTGTTAGTTTCCACCAGAGTTGATGGCCTCTGCCTCCACAATCCCTTGAACAAAAGCTACCCTACGAGTTGTCATTGTGCTTGTCTACAGGGAATCCTCTGTGTGCCTCTTGTTTTCTGAGTGTGACTTGTCTCACGTGTTAAATGTCCCTAAAGTGACAAAAGTTCCCCCAGCTTAAACGGCGGATCATGATCTTCTATGTGGAAAAAAACAGGCTCTCTGCATTTCTTTAGGTGTGTTCAATGTCAATCAACAATCAACTAGTCCTCATCTTGCCAGCCGGTGGACCACATCAACACCAGGAATCGAATGATAGGATTCCTTAAATTCAGTAGACCGAACACCCCCCTCCCCCACCCCCTCTTACTCTCTCTCTTCTTTTGTTAAACTTCGCGGAAGTTCTTAATAGAGAAAAGCTTCGACTCTGTCGAAAAGGGGGATTGAATTTCCATAGAAAGCAGAGAATAGTAGAAAGTAGATGAACTTTGCTGAGTATCGCATTTTTCCGCAACAATGTGAATGCCCTTGCAAAAACAAGAGGTACTAAAGTTTAAGTCTCCCTGTAGACTGATAATCTAGTTGTGGATGTATAGGACAGATGATAATTGACTTGAACATTATCTACGAAGGTTTTTGCAAGTAAAAAATCCAGTTCGAATAAAAAAAATTTAGTCAGCAAATAAAGGAATTATTTACAACTGACACACTTCAAGAAAAAGCTCTGATAAAATGCAAAATGCCAGTGAACTTGAGTTGAGATCGTACTTCCCCTCCCAGCCTTCCGCACGTTCCATAATCCGTTTGATGCTCAGAACATCCAATTACTATTTAGGTAACAAAAACATCTAAAGTGCAAAATCTTGACTTCATCTTGAAAAGCCACTAACCAGCAATTTGACTCATTACTTTATGACATACCGACTGGTGTATTCCATGTCGACCCAATCAGAGTACCCACCCTCTCCCCTTTTATTGCTTTTGAAATGTTGCCCGGTTCGGATAGATTAAAGACGACGACTGCAACAAGTGAATCAGTGTAAGGGCAACATCACTCTTGTCTTCATAAAGATGCCTACCACATGACTTTTGAGTAAATCTAATGACTAGAGAATGGGCATGTTTACTCACCAGGAATATTGTTTTCTTGGCATAACGTAATGGCAGTCATATCCATTACCGAGAGGTCCTTTGAGGTAACCTCGTGATAAGTTAGTGTATCAAGAAGATGGGCATTTGGGTTGCGCTTAGGATCGTCATCATAAACTCCATTGACATTCGTAGCTTTCAAGACCACCTCCGCATTAACTGCATCAGCAATATGAAAGAGAAACTTTAGTCAATGATAAAGGGTCCTCCCTCTCCTACCACAGAATTTTCCGAAAGCTACTCACAAATTGAAATCAAACCACAGATTGTCCATAACTGAGAAAGTTAGATGAACTTTGTCACAATACCGCAAGGTTCAAAGCCTTAAAGACGATCCAATTTTATCAACTTGTTTTCAAGAGGCAATTTCCAAATGGTATATTGAGCCAATGAGTTAGCCTCAATGCAACAGATCTACAGGATTGTGTTTGCTAAAGAGAAGTCCAACTTACTCTCTGCACAGCGAAGGGCTGCTGCAGTGTCCGTGGTGAAAAATGGGTTTCCAGTTCCTGCTGCAAAAATCACAACCCTCCCTTTCTCCAAATGCCTCACAGCCCTTCGACGTATATATGGCTCTGCAACCTCAGACATCCTAAATGCAGTCTGGACACGGGTGGGAATGCCAATGCTCTCCATTGTTGCTTGAAGAAATATAGCATTCATGACAGTTGCTAACATCCTAAAATGCAAAGTACACATAAATGAACAACCACTGTCAAAAGCATTATATATCCAGAGAACAGCCATCTTCCATGAACTCACACTTGTGTGTAGCCCACATGGGCTACACAACATTGAACGCACATTTCCTTTTTGTGAGAAAACAAAGAGAGCAAAAGGCTATACCCAATATAATCTGCCGATGAACGATCAAGGCCACTACATCCTGCCCAGGAGGATCCGCGAAAGATATTGCCACCGCCAACCACAATTGCAACCTGATGACAGAAGATCGAGAAAACTATTTGAAGAGAATGTAAGGAAAAGGTTCCCGCATGTGTTCCCACCATTTAACGAAATGTTCTCAACTCCAATTAATTATATTGCAATATTTCAAAATACATCTTATAACTGCAGGAATGCTCTTATGAATGAGGAACAAGCAAGCAAGTTGACTCACAGTGAAACGAGTTTGATTGGGCCAAAATCTAATTAACAATTTTAATATTAAGACTAGACCATGCCGTACTCATTTTTCACACCTGGAACATTTAAATGAGTAAAAATATATGAAGATTGTCTACTCAAGATTTTCAAGAAAGCAATTCAGGATGGTCCTCTTGGTTCAGGAAAGAAATATACAAACGACAATCAGCAAAAGCCTAAAATAGCTTGTCTGTGTAGGATGAAGTCCTTTGAGTCTCTAAAACATTCTTCTGTTCCTTTATTCTCTACATTTCCTTTTGCAACAAAAGATCTCTTGCATGCTTATGAGGAAGAACATTAAAGGTACAAAAGGATAAAGCTTAACTCTTTGCAGAAGGGTACTGGTATAAATCATGCAATAAGTCATACACAGGCAACTTTATACCTCAATGCCCAGCCGAGTGACAGCTGCGACCTCCCTTGCTATAGACATTGTGACCTACATGAAAACAGAAGGCCAAGTTTCATGAGATATGAAAAGAGAAAAGATAAATGACGGCGCCAAAGATGGCTATTAGAATTTTCACCTTTGGATCAATGTTTTGAGCATGATCACCTGCAAGTGCTTCTCCACTCACTTTAAGCAACACCCTTCGCCATCTGAATGAGGGTTTGGCCATGCTTGATTCCCTCATTGACACTCCAAAAGGACCCAGAGAAGATATATGAGGTTGCCTGCAAAAACAGCTAGTTGGGCTGAGGAAAACCTTGAAATAGAAAAGTTTCAACATATTGATCTAGAGAGGTTGGCCACATCAAAATGAAAATTTTAAATAACTGTGACTATGCCACTCTAACAACAAGATATGCCTGTACATTGAATATCTAACTGACAAAATGACACAGGGTAAAGAGAGATTCATCTAAGACAATGATATACTGTCATTTTAGCCTAGGAAGAAGACCATTCCTGTGGTTGAGATTCCGCTCATTGGACATAATATTACACCCTACTAACAAAAGCTAAAAGATTATAAGGACAAGTATATTTCAAGAAATTGCACGATTTCAACACATAGAAATGCTCAAATTAAGAAAAAGAACTTAAAAGTGCTAAAGGCATTCAACACCTAGAAATATGTAGTGGACTTCTGGAAACTCAAAGATTTTCATCAACTTTACAATTTAAGATCATAGATCTGCCCAAGTCCCAAGATTCAGTAAAGCATTTGGTAAATGAAATTACATGGTGCTATAATAAGGCAAGCAACCTTTTCTTTTTCCTTTCTGTCTGTTTAAAGGATAAATAATATTTCAAGAGAAAGTTGTACAAGAAGCTACGGAACCATCCAAGACTCCAAGCTTGTCCCTTTCCCTGCAATGACTCTGTTTCAGCTATTCTTTGTACTGACAATCGGACCTCCAAACAAATCACCACACCCAAAGCCCAAAGGAATGTGACTCAAGAGAATAATATGAGTTGTTTGCCTTCATTCTCTTGGGATAAAAAGCTGAAAAAGGTCAGTGAACAAGAGTTGCTATGGTATGGAAGTAGGTAGATTACCACAAGGAACCAACCATTCTCTCTTCTTAACCAACCAATGTCCACTAGATTTGATTAACACACCATTGAGTATCCAACATTCAGCGATCTTAGTTATTGATGAGGTAGCAAGCTACTCAACCCGACTCTAAACCTTAGACAATCAACATCCAGGGCTGCATAGAAGCAATATAATGATGGGAGCAGTTAAATTTGAAAGATAAGCAAAATTTCCAGAAAGCTTTAGATAAGAGGAATCATTTTAAGAACTGATTCGTAAGACAACTTAAGGAACTGAAGGCTTAGGAAAATGCAAGTTGGTAAATTCTCCAGACGAAACTAGAAAATTGAATGGCACAAAATCCAAAGTTCTTTTGCATGATTGGGCAGTAACACGCATAGTTTGCTATTCTATTTCAGTAGCAGGACAATCACACAACAAAGCTGAACCAAAACCAAAGAAATTTCTTTTGCAGGTAGAAACTCCTATTCCAAGAGCAAGCTCGGGAATCGCTTTCTTTCTCAAACGAGGACAAAATCACATCTTTCAATGACCTCTACACCAATATCATCAAGAACTGCAAGGGAGGTCCACGCAGGCTCCATCCGCGAATGACATGAATATGCACATTACGCTCTTCCTCCTCCAGAAAAATGCACAAGCCATAAAGAAGTAACGACAATTGCCATCATAATCAAAAGGGTCAGCCACGCCAAGCACCTCTTACCACTTTCCACATACAAACACCCATCAAAGAACCCAAGTGCAAGGTGACCTCCGGCGACAAGAAACAGGGGAATTCAGCATATACCTTGAATTCATATGCTCCGGGTTTGACTCCAACGAAGAACACTGAACCCACAACCGCTGCCGAGAGCTCCGACGACCCGTCACCGGAATTCTGTAATGGGTCCTCGTAGGGCTCCAGCACGGCGAAGGAGAAGGCGCCGGAGACGGAGTAGAAGAGGCGATGGCGTTGAAGGAGACGGAATGAATGAAGGACGCCGAGGACGCCATTCGGTACGATGAACGAACCACCGAACGGACGGGCGCGAAACGCCGAGGAAGACGCGAAGAGCTTCAACGTTGGTCTGCCGCTGGAAGAAGATGGTCTCCCTCTCTCTCTCTCTCTCTCTCTAGAGTATCCACCGGCTGGAGTTGCAGAAAGAGTTTTTAGGTTAGGGAAGAAGATGACTGATATTTTTCTAGGGGAAAATTGAAATATCTCTTGGTGTGGGAAAAAAAAAAAACAAATTTTTTTAGCATGTGTTTAATATCATTTTCCTTAGTAGGAGACAAGAAGAAGAAGAATAAGGGCCTGTTTGGTAACCATCCAAACAGTGCCAAATTCTGATTCTTTGTTCCGGAATCGTTTTTTAGAATCGCGTTTGGTAAAATTTTTGTTCCGGAAACAAATTTGTTCTCGGGAACAAATTGAAATGTAATCAAGAATAAAAAAGTTGATTCTTGTTCCGAGAATCAATTCGAGAATCAAAATCAATAAATTTTCTTCTTCCTTTGGCCATCTCACGACCGCCGTCCACCGCCGCCGCCACCGTCCCGCCATCCGCCACCGCCACTCCACCGCGCCGCCGGGGCTGGCCACGGCCACGGCGAGCTCGCTGGAGGCTTGCCCGCCACCGGCGAGGCCTAGCCTCGCCGGATCGGGCGAGGGCCGGTGAGCCTCGCGACGCCACCCCACGGTGGCCGGCGAGGCTCGCTCGGCCACCGGCGAGGCTTGCCCGGCCCCGCCGTGGCACCGGCGAGCCCGCCCAACCCCGACGAGGTCGGCCCGCTCCCGAGCCAGGCGGGCTCGGCCTCGCAGATCCGGCTCCGGCCGAGCCTCGGTGGGGTAGGCGAGCCTCGCCGTCGACCGCGAGGGCCGCCACAGCGAGGCTTGGCCGACGAGGGCCGGCAACGCCCGGTGAGGTCGCCGGCCAAGAAGAAGGAGAAGGTGAGAAAAAGAAAAGAAAAAAAGGAAAAAAAAAAAAGAAAAGAAAAAAAAAAAGGAAAATGAAAAGAAAAAAATGAAAAAAAAGAAAAGAAAACAAAGGAAAAAAAGTAAAAAAAATTATTTAAAAATTAAAAGAAATTGATTTGGAAATGTAAATTAATGAATACTGATGCAAACGCAATTTATTCCGTAATCGAAATTTTGGACAAGTTACCAAACGGCTTAAAATGCTTAGAATCGGTTAATGAGCGAGAATAAAAAAGAACCGCCCGATCGAATCGCCTCCCTAGGAACAGAATCGTTACCAAACGCGCCCTAAGTCTTTTTCTTGGGTATTATCCAAAATTTCACTTATAGGAAAAGGAAGATCTTGAATCTTGAGATTTTATGAAGGGTATATAATAAATTTAGGTGTTTTGAAAGACTGTGTGTCCTTGTAGAAGTGAACATCACATTGAAGAGTTTAAAGAGGATTACAAAAATCACACACTAGTAAATTTGTTACAAAATTTATCCTAAATTAATTTTTGAATAATAAAAATTTCAAATTGGTATACTCGTAACATGTATCATTTGTTAGTTTGCATCAAATTTAATTGTAAAATTGTTAAGTCGAATAACACGTCGTTGATAAGTTACATAAAAATTCATATCGATTTGAGTTTTTACTTATTCAACAATTAGTTTTTACTAAATTTATGATAGATATACTAGTTTAGATTTTTTTAATAAGCTAAAAATTAATTTAAGATAAATTTGTCGTAAATATACCAATTTATAATTTTTTGTAATATTAACCCATTTTAAAATGGGATAATAAAAGTGAAGTCATAAAACTTGTCAATTTGTAGCCATGGTTTAAAACTCTTTTCCGAATTATCTAAGCATTAAGAGTTATAGTGGTTCTTCAAATTACTCGGTTGCCTTTTAGTGTGTGAAATAGCCCATGTGGGGGGTTATTTAAGTGATAGAGCTTGTTAAAGTTCGAGAAGGTATTGTTTTCATATTTAAGATTAAACTGAATTTTTTTTTAAAAAGTAAAAAAAATTAAGAAATCTAAAGTGGTAATTTAAAATGGAATAATATATTAATAAATCTAAAATGTAAATTTATCATAGATATATTAGTTTAGATTTTTTAATAAATAAAAATTAATTTAAGATAAATTTGTTGTAAATATACCGATTTATAATTTTTGTGATATTAACTCATTTTAAAATGGGATAATAAAAGTGAAGTCATAAAACTTGTTAATTTGTAGCTGTGGTCCGAATTATCGAAGCATTAAGAGTTATAGCGGTTCTTAAAATTAGTCGGTCGCCTTTTAGTGTGTGAAATAGCCCATGTGGGGGTTATTTAAGTGATAGAGCTTGTTAAAAGTTCGAAAAGGTATTGTTATCATATTCAAGATTAAACTGATTTTTTTATAAAAAAAGTACAACAAAAATTAAGAAATCTAAAGTGGTAATTTAGAGGGGTGGCCAGGCCGCGGTGAGGCGGCTAGCCTTCGATTGGTAGCGGCCGTGGCGGCCCTCTCCACCTCCCTCCCAACACCTCCCAACTCCTCCCAGCACCCTCATCCTTAATTTCTCTCTCAACGTGCTTTAGTTCCTTTTTTCTAATTATAGTTTTTTTTTAGTATGACGTCTCATCAATGTCATTTGTACCAAAAAAAAACTAATTTTAAAAAATGCCACATAAAATTTACATTCAAGAAAAAAAAAATGAAGTAATCAACATAAATTTTAGCACGTCATTATCATTTGTCTCTCTACCATCGTCAGTAAAGGTTCAGTGACCCTCAACCGGAGGTAATAGAAAGTGGCGGCCCTTCGCCCCTCTTTTTTATTTTTTTTTCCCTCTTGTGAACTTGCTTCATATTTTCTGGGTTTTTTAAAAAATTATTACAAAATTATTTTCATATAATTGCTACAGGACGCCAATTTCAGCAACTCGCCAAAAGATTAAGCGGGCTCTCGATAAAGTAAACAAATTCTAAAAGATAAAGTTCAAAGATTATTGAGGTCAAAGTTTATGATCTAATTACAATTAGCACCAACATTAGTGAGCTATCAACCAAATTTCACCTTATAGGAAGTAAAGCTTTTCATATTGGCTAGTAACTTTCTCAATTGCAAAAATCAAGTCTTTATCCTATCAGTAATTAGTATTTTTGTAACATTTTGAGAGCCCCTTTGTTTATTTTTAAGCTAAAGCAAAGGGTATTACTCTGTATTTCCATCCAATTTTAAAATATCATTCAAATTTTAGAAAATTATGAAAAAATTTAATGTGGATACAAGTTTGGACGTTTAAACGTTGTGAAAGTGAAAAAGCAAAAGTCATTTTAGACAGACACTAGTTAGTTTGATCCCATTAATAATTAGCAAATTTTATCTTAACTTTTCATAAATAAAAGCAACTTTGAAATCAATGAATATCAGTAATTTTTAACTATTTGATAGATTTCTCTAAATATTTCTTTTCGTCTTTGTCTATATTACAGCTAATTCAAAATCCAATTTTCATTCACAACTTCAATTACTCCTCATCTTCATTCCACAGCTTCCACACTTTCACCTGCATTCACCTCCCTCCTCCTTCAAACTTCCCTTCTTTACAAGCTTACTTCAAATACAGCTGCAACACTCAATTCATCTGCCCCTGCGTTTTGTGTTGGGAATGCAGCACGCCTCCCTCTTTACAAGCTACTCCAAGAACAATTGCATTCACACCATTCATACAACACACGTGAAATCCTCTGCTTTTTCCGGGCTATCAATTTTCCGACTTTCCTGCCGAACTTCCCCGTTTTCTTGGCTCGATTGAATAAGGCATAATCAACTTCTCATACAAGCTCAGCTGCCTCGACGGTAAGTCCGGTGACTTGCACCAACAGGCAAGCAAACATGTTGCTGAATACTCGATACGGAAAACACATAGTATTTCTTTCTTTCGGTGCTCAGAAAACTCGCTCTACTCAAGAAAGAATGCTAATTACACGGAAACTTACATGGCCTCTTTCGACAAGCTTACAAAACCCATTCTGATGGACAACAGGGGACTGCTGGATCATTTCGCCGGGAACCATCTTTGAATGGACAAGGAGAACATGGAATTGCTGAGCTCTATTAACTTCACAAGAATTCTCTTGTCCTCTGCCATCTTTGAGGGGACAAGGAGAACATGGAATTGCTGAGCTCAATTAACTTCACAGGGGTTTTTGGCCCTCTACTTTCAGATACAAACTGAAGTTTCATCCTGAGCTGATCCAAAAGAGTTTCTAGAGCCTGACTGGTAGTCCATAGTTATGGAAAGCTCTAAGTTTACCATCGTAGCTTCCCGTCACTATCACAAGGCCCCATGCTTGGGAGAAATGGTCCACTTGATGCTTCCCGAATTCGCAATATGCTTCTGTGGGTGGAACTTCACATTGAGGAAGCCTCTCTTCAGGCCATGTGGCAGAGCCCGTGCATGACCTGTCGAGGGAGAAGCAATTACCGAGTGAAAAACATTCGGGTTCTTTATGATCCGGCGTGCAAAAGGAGCATCCGCGTTGGTGATTTCCTAGGTCCTTCGGTCCTCTATGTGTGCCTGACCATGGTGTTGCAACAGACACACCTTTGGATGAAAAATACTCGCAAGAGCGCAAGGACTTCGTGCTCTTGGAAGGAGACAGATTGAAGTCGTCATAGTTCCACAAGTAGACACGATCCTCTCCAGTAGATACCATGTGATTGCCACTTGAAGTAAAAGAAGCAGACATCTGATTTACTGACTTTGGATGCCCTGTTACATTCAGCAAATTACAGCTTTAAACAATGCTGGTCGATTGTGGAACCAAAACAAAAGGTCTCATTTCACATTGGCAAAATTATACGCTGGTCAATAGGCTTGTGTTCTTGGTTTATATTCTTGTGGACACAGATGAGATGTGACACAACGAGAATGATAAACCCTATATTCTACTTTTCTCAAATTTTTTGACTTTTCACTCAATATGGTATCAAGGTTATTAAATGATGGCTCAGATGCAAAAAGAAATTGACTCAGCCATGCATTTTTACAGGGCAAAGATGAAAGATGCCTTGATTTTTATCTTCAAAATGGGGATAATGATGTTTAAAGTTTCATGAAACCTCGAATGAGAATGAAGCTCAATACCTCTGTATTTGGAAATGATCTCAGTTCCTTCTAAAATACGGAGTCTGCAATCTTCTGACGAGATCATTACTCTTCGAGAATTTTCCTGAGAAAACTGCAATGAGAAATCATTTAAACGTTATTTATGAGCAATGTAAGAAGAACCTTTCAGAAACTCGAGCTTTTACTTATGCCAAACCTGAATGCTAGTGATCCTGTTGCCAAAGGTCCTTTTTTCCCTTGAATATGGATAACTGCATCTTGCTGGAGACGATTGCCTGCATCCAGGTAAATTGAGTTAAGTACCTACTATTCATATTCATCAACTAACCCTACATTCAAAACATGAGGAGAAAGTTACCTGACATCTCAAAGAAACGGCAAGTGCCTGTGATACTACCAACAACAATTCCCTGCAAAAAGCATTGGAGAAAGAGAAGACAGGATGAGCATAATCTTTATCTCCTAAAACTTTAGATAAGGCTTAGCAGCATGAAGCTATTGATCATACTTTTCCATCAGGCTGGTAGCAAATGGCGGTTATCACATCTCGCGCGTCGACCCAATCCACAACTCGCCTTTTGGATATTCCCCAAATCCGAGCTTTACCATCTATAGAACCACTTAAGAAGTGGTTCTCATCAAGAGGGTCAAATTGAATGCACGTCACTGTTTCAGATCGAAGAGGCAAAAGATAAGATTATGGGAAATTATTGAATAACAGGACATCTCGAGATAAGGAGAACTGAAGTTTAATATTTACCGTAATTACTATGGCGGAAGACATTCAGGCATCGGTCACAACCCACTTTCCACAGACGGACAGTATTGTCTTTGGAAGACGAAAGCAGCTTCTGCAACAGCAAAGGATGAAAAAAAGCTCCCATCAGCCATCAAGCCAAGTAAAACATTCCAACATGAAACAAGTGAGAGTGCATGATCACTTCAGCAAGATATAGAAGGCTGTGCTAGAACTCACATTAGAAGAAGACCAAGCCAACTCCAGAACATCACTTGTGTGGCCGTGAAACTCATGCAGTGGTGACTCGCTGATCCAGAAGATCTGATCAGGCATTAGAACTGAGGCGTGGTTCGACTTCTTTCCTTTAGGACGCGATATGCCATTTTTCACCAGGCTGCAATTATGATCTTCACAAGTATCCACATAACTATGAGAGGCATCTACTGATGCAACCTGCCATATCCGGACCACACCATCTGAACCACCAGTTGCCAAGAATTCACCATCTGGACTGAACTTCATCGTCCAGATTATGCCATCGTGAGCTTGAATTTCTTGTCCGACGTAGAGTGCAGATAACTCCATTAACCTCTTTTTTGTTGTGTCGGGTGTTCAGCTTTCTCAATCTGGGTACTTCAGGATCTGGTTTGAAAGCTTCAGGAGTAGACATGTTATGCTTGTTG